>NC_092635.1:4546754-5265535 GCF_039555335.1 Amphiura filiformis
AGATGAAATTCTACAATACCTGTGTACTGCATATCCTTCTGTAAGCTTCTGAATGTTGCCCTCTCACTAAAAGAAATTAGTCCAGATTAGATGCATTTGACATTGAGAGGCCAAAGGAAAATTCTCTGCATCAAATGGACACAGCGTATAACATCACCAATTACTCATAAGATCTGTGACAAAACAACAGAAAGTTACTACTCAGGCTAATATCATGTGGAAAGGGCCGACTACAGTTGTTTGGCCATATGCTGAGGATGGATGAGAGTCACGTTCTAAGAACATTCTACTTGTGGAATCCCAAACCACCTGTGGAAGAGGCTGAAGCTGCTACCAAGGACCGGGCCATATGGAAGTTCTTCCTATGTCAGGCATTAAGTGAAGCAATGCATGATGCTGCGTAGGTAGGTAGGTAGGTAGGTAGGTAGGTAGGTAGGTGGTAGGCAGGTAGGTGGTGGGTAGGTAGGTGGGTGGTAGGTAGGTGGGTAGGTGGTGGCAGACAGGGCAGGCAATCACTTTATCATTACTCGTGTTCTAACAATTTGTATCATCAAACATACCTCAAAGCAGACTGGCGATATGATTTGACCTTTTGTGACTTCAATTTTTCTGTTCACTTGCTTACTTTGTATTTCACCTCACCTTTGCAAACTTAGTATTTAACCCCATTCGAGCTAATTTGACCCGACTGCTTATTTACACAGAGTTAAGTTTAAAAACAATGTATACATAATAGTTTAATAAATCCATCAAAGCATGTACTACTAAAGAAGCGTTTCAAAAATAGCAGATAGATATATAGACGGCTGATTCAATACATCGCCATATAGGCTAAGCTCCGACAATAAGTAAAATGCATTTTATTGAGCTACAATATTTATAGGGTATGTTCAATATAGTAGTAATGTGCAAGGAGGTAAGAAAATCCAGACAGGAAAACTAGACAGGATATGCTGGTAGAAATAATCCATGTATCTGGCACAAAACGTCATCAATATTGTAGAAAGTATAATTAGTTTTTTAAATGTCATTACATGTTGTAGATGTAACGAATAGCATAAAAAGTAATTTCAACAAATAGACTAACTTGTTGCAAGATGAAGGGGTTGAAGATTTTTTTTCCTAATATTGTATAATTAGTATAATATTATTATCCTATTTCGTTTGCCGAGAGGAGTAATTTGAGACGGCTTACGACTGAATCGGTGCTTTTAGAAAATTTGGCCTTTGTAAATGAGATATTTGAGTAGGTTAATGTTTAAACTTACCACAAAATGGCCGAATCTAACATGCATGCGAGATAATATGAAGATAAAAAAGACCGCAACCGCGTAAAAATAACCCACTGTACGCACGATTTATTTACCATTGGCTGTCGTTTATCATGCCTTGTTCATCTTTCTTTCGATTTACTTCGGGTTAAATCGACAAATTACGGATGAAAAGACTACTTTACGTACTGTTTACTGGCAAAATAATAAAATAGTCGGGAATTATGGTTATGGTTGCTCTAAATTTTCCCCCAAAAATCGTTGTATGAAAAACCGAAAGCATTATACAATAACAGGAATAACAAGTTTTTGTAGTATTATAGTTGAGCTTTCGGGATTTTACGGCTTTAAGCTACAATCTTAGAAACATTTTTTCTGGATTATAGGTCTTTTAAATATAATTATGTAACAAGCCACAGTACGTTTTTGGGGGAAATATACATCTATATATGTGTGATTTTGAATCTAGGAACTTAACTTAAAATGACTAAAATTCTGATAAGTTTTTAATGAAAGTGTCTATAAACGTAAGATGTCTCATATCTAACCATAAATTTGCAACAACTGATTCTCTTGTTTTGCTCAATGAATCCACAAAACAATAATCTCATATCTAACCATAAATTTGCAATCTCTGATCATCAGCAGAAATGGATACTAGTGTCTTGGAAAAAAACACACCAACAGTTTAATGGGGTTGTTTTGCATCTGGTATAAAAAATGTTTATGATAACACCCAGACGACTTTGTATGAGACATCATTTGCGCTCATTTTAGTGACAACATTTTTCCAGTTATAACATTCTATCGCTATTCTTCCCGAAGTAAAATTCCGAAAACCAAGAACAAAATCCGATTATATTACGTACCTAGTCATTTAAAAATTGTACTTCCAACCAGTGACCCAATTAAAAAAAATAGTTTGCTCTCACCAAATCGCCGCTACTGTGTCACCCTCATACCCATTTCATACTGAAAGGCCCGCGACGTTCAACCTTTCCTAAAGTCACATTTTGGAAAGTTTGTATCAGCAAAAATGGGAATTGAATAATTGAAACTTTAATATGAAATATGAAAGTTTTCAGACTTGTGAAAATCATGAATCGGGTTAGTCCTTAGGGAAAAAAAGAGATGATGCGACTTTATCGACAGTAAGATTGTTTTTATTATACTTAATGCGGCCCATACACGATCAATGTTATTGATCAATATTGCGGACCTTAGATGCAGGAGTGGATACAAAATCTACCATTGTGCGTGTACAGTGGTAGATTTTGTATCCACTCTGGTTTTTAGGGTCTTTGATATTGATCAATAAATTGAACGTGTATGGCCACATAAGACAAGCTTCATACCAATCAATAAATCAATCCATGAAATTGATATAGCGCCTAAAACCACCAAAACTTATAAACTAAGGCGCTGGAGACACATATGCATACATTGAAGAATTGTAGGCAAAGGAAGACAAAGAACATATATTAAATACATAATATTGATTCAAGAATAAACAATTTCATAGAAAGTTACTGCTCATATGCAATTCCAAACTGATTAAAAATGTCAAGAGATTCTGAAGTTCTGATGTGTTGTATGAGAGCCAGACCATCACTCATAAGACCTACTTTTGGCCAAATCAATACCTTTTAAAATCATATACGTCTTCTTTGATAACCGTATGAGATATGAGTATGAGTATTATTCTTTATTTGAAATCCAATTTAGTACATCTGAAGTTTATTAGCGATATAATCAGATAATCGAAATGAAATGATACACAAAACAACGTGGATATATGGGCTTGGTCGTTGTACCTTGTTAATAATCCTGACTGCCACTCTGCATTTTGGATTTTAAGTTCCGCCTTTTCCAAACAAAAAAAGCATAACAATAGTTTAACTATATCCATTTCAGCAAGCACGTTGGGCTCTGGAGCTAGCGCTATCGTAATTAGTTTATTTTGTACATCAGATAGAACATGTAGAATTAAGTAGAGTCTTGTTGGGATTAGATCTTTGTGACGTCACTTGCGTCATCTGCGTCATTTGCACACTTTGAATAGTAGATGAACGTGTACGTGATCTTAGTGGTGTTGAGGTCTTTCGCGATGAAATATATGCGCGTACAGAATGGCATTTAGTGTATTCCAATAGCAATCGTCTATGTGATGAACTCATTATAAACACCACATATGGATCAAGGCAAGAATTCATAACCTGCAGGTAATAGACAGCATGCCGTAGCATGTCATCGGTACTTGGACCTGTTAGATCGACATAATGAAACAAAATGCTGTATAAATGATGTGGTAACCACAAAATAGCAAAGGCGATAGTTATGACAAGGACGATTATAATCAGTTGTTTACGTGATTTATTAGTTGCTGGTTCATTATGCCTTCTTCCCTCAGGCATTTTAGAGCTTCTTTGAAGCAGAACAACAAGAGGCACATAATGTGATATAATTATGCCAAGTGGAATAATGTATAACAATACAAATAAACATAAATCATAGACACGGGAAATTGTAGGGGTAGGCCAATCCAAGAATGGTGTACACATATAAGAGTTAGGTTTACCCGCCAACCATAAGGTAGGAAGGCCACATAATATAGAAGCTACCCAAATAACGCTTATCATCTTAAGTGCAAGCGCTATATTTTCTTGACCTTCAATTTGAGAAATTGGCACTCGATTCATGACGGCAATATGTCGTTGTCGGCTTAAGCAGACCAGTGTAAAAATTCCAGCACTATGAAGCATTGTAGGAACGAAATGACGCAACTTGCAAAAGTTCACATTATGTAACCAACATGGGTCCATCTCGTGTTCCAATCGAATCAATGCAATAATCGTTATGAAGCAAGCATTTGCCGCGGACAAATTAAAAATAAGAAAATTCACGTTTTTCCGTAGAGTGCGATGTGCAAGAATGACACACATTAGGCACGCATTGCCAAGAATTCCAGCAATGGCAATGATCAAATATAATGCCAAATGCAGGACATAGTCGGTACTCGTCACGCAAACAAAACGACGAATTAACGATTCGTTCATATAGACAACTTCTCCACCATCATCTCTTTTGATAACAGCCGTTGTATTCATACTTTCAAAGAACGTATCAAGTTTACTATCTCGATCAATTTGGAAGGAAGGTTAACAGATGTTATATCCACAAAGAGTAACTCCTCCGCGGTTGAAACTACCTTTCCCAATACTGTCTTAGTGCTTAGCATCCGTATGCGCACAAGCCTCGGCAGCTTGACACGGTAATACTGAGACCTGATTGTAATAGTCAACGCAGTACAACTTCACTAACCCTTTACTTACGGCAGTCGTACCCTATTTGGCGCCAAAATAATTGCAGACGACGAGATTCTTTCACAAAAGTGTACAATAGTTACTTTCATAAATGCACTTCATATCAGCATGAAGACATTATAATAAGTACAAACATACCTAGCATTGTTCCAAATGAACCAATCTACTTACATCAAATAAAAATATCATATCACGAAGTACTCAATCAGGATAAAAAATTATTTTATCCGGAGAAGTTAGGCTTCTTCGCAATACATTATATATTCCATATTCCATCTCGCAGTATAGTGTCTTGTCCTCAACGGTGATGAATAAAAACGTGAAAACATATTCAATATTACTATTAGAATATCTCCAATATGACATATAATATTGCGCATACCTGTTAACTAATACAGGAGATGTTTCCAATTGTTATTGTTGTTGTTGTTGTTGTTGTTGTTGTTTACATTCTGAATAATTTTGATATCTTCAACGTGTAAAACATCCTATTCTTCTAGAAATAAAACACCGAAACCCAAGAACCAAATCTAGTTATATTTTGAACTTATATATTTAATATACACGGATTCAGCTTTATGCAGGTACGACACCGCAAAACGTTATTGGATGGAAGAAATGAGATCTATAGGATCTATCATGTCTAATGTGGTTGAGCCGGCGTGTGATCTGCCCGTGAAAATATCCAGAAGCATACACCTATATCATCAGCCTGCTACGCTAATTGCTTAAGTCATTTTTGCAATTTTGAGAACAAAGAACAAAATGTGGTTCAAGCAGGTAATCACCCTAATTATGTAGGATTATTAATTAGTATCATTATCATTTGTTCTTGTGCAAAGATTGGTGAATAAATATGTTTAAATGAATGCTTGAATAATATTTTGTACTTTATTCTCAAAATTACAAAATATTACTTAGGCAATTAGCGTAGCAGGCTGACGATATATGATTCAGTTAGCTAAGAGCTCACTTAGCTCATACTCTATTCGGTAAACAAACAAATTTATTTAAATATCCGAAAAGATTTAGATGAAGAAACAGTATTCAAGTCTTTAGATTAAGTGGAATAAAACCAGAAAAACACTTCTATAATTGCCCGAAGTGTTTTTCTGCCAGGATTGGTGTTTAGTTTCAACTAATATAGCGTCGGTGTACCTTACGGTGCATAATTACTTTTAAACAGTTTGTTTTGGAAAGATATTTAGACAAACTTATTGAGTGAGACCAAAATTAAATACAACTAAATTGATGATTTCGATGAGTAAAATAACTTACCACCTGCTTGTCATTTATCTTGGATCTATTTTGAATCCATTCATGGTTGCAACCAATTCTATTTCGTACAACAAAATAACAATACGGTTATCATGCTAGGGAAAAAAACCGGAATGAACATGAAAATGGCTTAAATGTTTCAAATATTGAAATAAACAATGTAAAGGGTACAAGAAGTAATATTGCTGGGTTCTGTTATCGCTCGGGTTTACAAGATATGCCCGATTACCAATGATTACTTAAACCGTGTAGAAAACGAGCTTGGCCGCTTTCTTCATTATCGCGCATTATTAAGTTGACTTTTATGCAATGAGATTACAAAAGAAAAACAAATCGTTTTCTTGGTTTGTTTTGTTTTGTTTTTCAAATACTTGAAATAAATAATAATTTATAATAAACTGTTAAATCAGTTCACATATACCCGGAGTGTGTGTAAACGGATCTATTATATTAAATTACTTTTGGCATTATTACACAAACACACAAACGTAGCGTACAAGAAGTAAAAATTAAAACGAAAACATATGACGTAATATATTTAAACAAAAATGTATTACAGCCTGTACATATGCCAGCTTTCCACATTTCTGATCCTGTAACAAGTCGTTTTGACTAAAATCGTGGTAAATGATCCATGAAGCATGGAGGTTTTAATCAAACTTACAATAATATCTAATCAAAATCACATGATTGACGACGAAGCAGTTCATTGTAGGAAGAATAACCTCTTGTACATCCCAATCACCCAGAAAAATTCGAAATGACTTTATATAACCATTGAGACTTGTATTTAATATATAAAAATACCTTTTGAATAGATTCATCAGGATTGTATAAAAGTCATAAAGTTCGTTAATTATGTAGTCAAATCCAATTTTCTACGCACGGTTTTAGACAGTTTCGTCACCCGGTCGGGTGACTTCTTCAGTAATGCGATGATCCGCCTAGTCTCCCGGGGAATTTCTCATTCCTCGACTGTGTGTATGAAATTCTTTGCAACAAAACTTACATCGGCGAAACAGGAAGGAAAGTTCAAACAAGACGAGCATAGGAAAAACGTCGAAAAAATCAAGGACATTAAAGCCATAATGTACGATCTTATAATATGAAATTGGTTAATTTTTTTCAAACCTGATTTTTTTTGCATATTTGTAATGTTTACACATGTCCCAACTTGCACCTAAATGGAATCGGCCAAATTTGTTGTCTTTGTAGGTCAACAGAGCAAAGTTCGACATATTATCATAATTTTTAAAATTATGATAATATGTCCTCCCATAGAACTGCATATTAAATGGCCAAAATAACCAGTGGGGTTTCTTTCACTTTACCATGTTATTTAAACTTAAAATGGACAGCAACCTTTACCGTAAGTCATTACTAATATTATTTCAACATTTTGAATAAAGAATAACAAAATTAAAATTTGAGGGAAATCGTAAATTAAGGCTTTAAATACACAAGGGCAAAGAGACAAGAATCTGTCTCGGAACAGCACAAATTGGTCATCACATACCACGTTGCACAAGAGAATCATGTTATGGAGGGGCAAGCATAATTGACAAGGACACAAATAAGCAAACTAGATGGATACGCGAAACACTTTGGATCAGAAAGAGGGGCACCGAGACTAATAACCGTGACGAGGGCATCTACTCTCTAAATCACAGGTATGATCCGCTGTTAAGAACTGTGCACCCGAGGAACGAGAAATATTTTGCGGGAAAGTAGACGGATCATCAAATTACTGAAGAAGTCACCCGACCAGGTGACGAAACTGCCTAAAACCGGGAGTAGAAAATTGGATCTGACTACATAATTAGCGAACTTTATATAAAAAATACCGTTCTGATGCATTCCGCTATTGAACAATGATTATTAAACCATCAGACCTACAGATTGTATCTCCTCCCATGTTTACACAGTATTCGTGGTTTAATGGCTAAAACATCGATCTATAGTTTTTCGAAGGTCGTCGGTTCGAATCTGGCCTGGTGGTACGCATACTTGTTTTTTCAACGTTAATAGGGTTTGTGGTTCTTTATTTGATTATAATTTTCATGACTAATAAATACGCACACACACACCCCATCCCCACTCCGACACACCCCCATCACCCCACACTCCCATACCCCCACACCCCCCACACACACTACCGATACACACACTAAGTACGCAGCATGCACAACCAGGAGGTGGCACCACTAATTGTGGTAATTCGATGAGTGAATGTATGATAAAGTACAACATAAACAGGTTAGATTGACTGCCTCAAATCTGACTGACTGATTATTAAATCGATAATCATACCAGATTTATGAAACAGTGACATGCAAATAGTGATTACCAAATTAGGTAACGGTATTGCTCTAAAGCGTTCCCGGAAGTCCGTAACAAGAGTGTGAATTGTGTTCAAGAAGTAACTGTGTTTATGTTTTTCAATGTTTTATTAATTCCAAGTTCGCTCATGTGTCTGATTGTTTAGATCCTCTTGACTGTAGCAGGTTACCATCTTATCTTCCTGCTGAAGAGCCAGTTCCTCAGTTATACCCATGGGAAGTTTATGCTGAGTTAAGCAAACTAAAATCTGCCAAATCTTGTGGCCCTGATCAAGTTCCGCCCAAACTGGCCAAAGAGTTTGCATATGAGTTAAGTGTGCCTCTTACCGATATCTTGAATACTTCATATCGTGAGGGTTATGTTCTGAGCAGTGGAAGAAGGCAATTGTCATCCCTATTCCTAAACAGTACCCACCAAGTATTGACAAGTTGCGACCTACGGACTCCCATATCGACAATCTTATCAATTTCAATTTGCAATAAAATAATATCAATCAATGTTATTTGTACTAATTTAAATGATCGCTTCTCATGTGAGGATAAATTTGAGAGGGATATGCAACAGACATATCATAATATGACATATTCGTAGGAGATGATTATCAAGGACATAAATAACGCAAAAAACACTTATTAAGTGTCTCGGAATAGCATAGCAATTATTTGCTGAAACAGTTACTGTTTATATAGTTCAGTATGTGTAATAAGCAATAACACTTTCATTATAAAAAATTACCTGCTTCAATGTTATTCGTTGGACACTATGGAATGATCACCTTGTTGATTTTTGTATTTTTGTTTTTCTCGCTAGTTGACTTCCGAATTGATTCCCTACACATTTATTCCAAAGTAATTACCTTTTTGAGTAGATTTTGAAATGATTGAATGTTGTATTATTAAAATAAATTGTTTCAAACAACCGCTGAGATTAAGTTTCATAAACTGACCACCTTTCCTGACCAGCTTTTGATGCGAGCCTTGTGGTATTTGAATCTTACAGCATAAAAGGAATGAGTGTTGGGCGATAATTTACAAGCTTTGCTCTGGGACTTGTTAATAGATACACATGTTTTTAAGGGTATATGACTGTTACAACAAACACTTTAATGAAATTTTTTAAAGCAAATGAAATGATATTTAGCACACACACATCCAATTGTCCTGACTTCATATTTTGTGGGAGTGTTCCCTTCAGTGCTACCTTGCTTAGTTCTTAGCCATTTTCATGCTTCAATCTTCAGACCATATGGAAGTGCCACCTAATAATGTCACTAGCCTGGGACACTTCCTTGTTCAGACTTTCTGTTTGTCTGGGGAATGAACAATTAACCCATCCACATTCATGATGCACCCTTAATACCAGGATAGGTATTATTTCAGTTGACCGGTTCACATAACATGAATACAGATCTATAAACTTGTGAAGTGGTAATTGTGTTTTTTGATTATTAAGCCAGCACTTGGAATGATAATTGCCCAAGACTGTAAGTATTTTACACAATAACAATAGAGCTCCTCCTTAAAATGAGAGGTTCAGATACTGCCCTGTGAAAAATAAAACAAATTTAACTTCATTATTTCAATTTCATGTCACCTAACATCAACAATGGTACGACATTATTGTGCAAATTGTAAAGATAAGAAAACAACAAAGTAAAATGTCAAAATAGATGGTCAAAATAGATGGTCAGAAAAGGTGGTCAGAAAAGGTGGTCAGGTTATGGAAATTCCCGCTGAAATTCATATGTTGGTTTTGAAGGTACAACTAGATCAGTCAAAATGATGAAGTATACGAAGCAAAGATATGTTGTACATTATAAATATGCGGAGTTTATGCTAAGGCAAATGTGTAATCAAACAGCTCATTAATAATGCAAGATGTTTAAGTGTGGGAGATATATCTGGATGAGTGTATTTGTTTAAACCATCCTAAAGGTTTGAAACTAAGTTAGGACCTCGGGACGTAGTTTGGAGTTTAACGGATATTATAACTAGTCCGACTAGTCGGGCCACATATATTGACCCTTTTCCCTCTATCCCACAATGCACTATTCCAGGGGGGTATGACGTAGTTCATCAACCTCATAGATCGTGTGCATCCGATGGTCTTTACCAGGCCTTTGCAATTATTTTGTCTTAATATGGGCATACTGATTCCATATATGCGGATTATCGTAAAGGCCATCGATGTTACTAATTATGCAATTATTGAATACACGAGTGATGCAGTTACGGAGCGATGCAGAACATCTGTGTAAGAGATTTTGTTTTCGTTTTATTTTCAACTTCGAAAAAGGAAACGGACGCCGGTAAAATATCACTGCGTGTCCTGTCATCAGTTTTTCACCATTAGGTCTATAAAGTTAGGTTTCAATAACAGGAAACTTTTTTGGCAACAACACCATGTCCATAAGGCATAGAAATGTTGTTTTTTGCCCCCGAAAGGTATTAGTGATCGCGCGCCATTATCGTGATGATCGGGGATTCCTTTTTTGTGATGAAGGCACCAGCCGAAATGTCCGTATTCCAGAATGTAATGAACATAACTCTGTACTCCCCGGAGAGATGATGTATTTTGCGACACTCATACCCCCCTGGAATAGTGCATGATGGGAAAGAGGGAAAAAGGTCTATATTGTAGCTGTCCTTTGGCGACAACATCAATTAAACCTCTTGGCCGTTATCATTAAATACTACCTGTCCACTTACCGCATTACTTAAGTGGGCGGACAAGTACTTACACATCCCAAATGAGATATAGAAGGATCTACGATAAAACGATCACTTCTTATCACATATTACACATAGCTGTACTCAAGGCTGAGGACACAGCGTTCCACTTCTATCATTTCCCCCATCGCTGACCGTGAATTTGCCTTTTCATTCTATGAATTCTTAACAAGCAGTCAGCTAAGCTGAAAAAAATAAACATTGAAGAAATTTCTTTTGAGTAATTATCAAATTCTGATTCAAAGTTATATTTGTAATTTACTGGCGCTTATAAGCTTTAGTCCACTATTTATAAACCATCATAGCAATGTTAAAATTACCTTCATCAAAAGGAAAACCTTTTGCGATACGCTTTACTCCTCTGTCCAGTGATATCAAACTGGCAACATTCTCCATATGACGTCACTTTATCGATATGGCCAAATCATGTGCTAGTTAATTGAATTTTAGGTAAAAGCTGTACTAACATAACACTAACATCGGATTTTCTATATTTTTGTAACAGTAACAATTAAAAGCGATGGGGTCCAATACCTCCCTACCCGTGATCGTTCACCCAACCAACGGATAAGGCGGTAGCCTAGGTTATGGTTTTCACTCAAATGAGTACAAAGATTAGCCAAAGTCATTTGATGGTTTATGTGTGATTGATAATCATGTATACGTTGAGTGTCAATAAAAAAAAAAAAAAAAAAAGCGCAGTGATTTATAGTGCGCTACGCACAGGCACAACGCCTAGACGTTGATCCACAAGCCTCAGCACACTTTACAGGTTGTCGCTGACCACTACGGCCCCACATCATTCCATAAACCATTAAACAACAATTCAGGGATTTTGCTGCTTCAAGAGCGCACACCCTAGGCATTCCACAAATAACCATCGCAACCAGGATCAGCTCCCCGAGTTTCGTACGGGTTACAACGAGACAAATTAGCAGTGAGTTCCTTGTCCAGGGAATTTCAAGCTAACTCAATTTTTTCACGAGAGCGTACTTGGCACCGCCAGGGTTCGAACCCGCAACCTCCCGCACCATAGTCGAACACCTTAACGATTGAGCTAACTTGACTGCAATAACCTGATTCAGATGGTGGAATTGGACCTTATGGAAAAATTCCAGCAATTTTAATTAATTTAAAACAGACCTCAACTGTTATGTGTTAAAATAAACAAACTGCCAAAGTCAATAAAAGTCTTTTTATTCTGAACATTACATACAATTCAACTATATAGCTTAAATGGAGAATCATAATTATATACTATCTCGGTGGGAACGCTTGCCATTTATGTTAAAGCCATATTATAACATTTGCTGAGGAGAACGCCCTCAAATTTGTTTTAAATTCTGGTTTTTACACGATTGTAATGTACTTTAGTCGATAAAGATACTCTGCAAAAAGCAAGACTTTAGGTGCTGTAGTTTTGTCAAAATTCGAAATTTTGAATAAAACGATGGAACCGGCGTTTTATTATTACGATGGAAATATTAGTCGAACACGTATGCACAGTACGTACACGGCGTGCGGGATACACATACACACACACCCCGAGGATCGTACCGTATTACAACCGCGGGAGTAACATGCATGGGCGCTAGTAGTAAATTCCAATTTTCTATGCCTTTCTATGCTTTACTTCACTTGTTCGGCTCAAAATTAAAAGGGGACATATCTGACAGTAAAAGCTAACATTTTATGGAAAATAAATACTAATCTATTTTTACAGAAATGTTATAATATGGCTTTAAGTAAATAACATAAAGTTGTTTTCCCGTCTTCATTGCCATATCTAACCAACACCAATAACATTACAGTTTTGCGCAAGTTAATCAGGCCTAAGTTTTATATTAGGGGAGCACCCTTTTATTCCAGGGGGAGGGGGGCATGGTAGTTTTTTTGAAATAAAACGTCGCCCACTAGTGAGACGGAAAAAAAACTTCGCCCACAAAAAATAATTCTGCCTGACCCAAACTCCCATGTCCCCTCCCCCTCAGAATCTAATGGTGCGTCCCTTAATTAAATTGTTTTTTGCTAGCCCATTAATCTGAGTTTCTTTGCATTAGTTTTGCCTGTGTACTCTTCGGTTGCTTATCTGTAGGTGTGTGCACTGCATTCTTGTAAACATGGTAAAGATACGTCACAATGATACGTGAATGTCTGTTTTCCAGATCCGGCAATTTCATTGATGAAAAATACAACAGATTCGGTGGATTATGGGGTGTGTTTATGGGAATAAGGTGGATATGTGTCGGGATGTGGAGGAGTTTATGTAGGGTGTGTGGGGGTGGGTGGGGTGTGTGTGGGTGTGTGGTAACGGCGTGAAGGGGTATTTATCTGTCCATTCTTGTACATTATAAATATGCGGAGTTTACGCAAAGCAATGTGTAAACAAACAGCTCATTAATAATGCAAGATGTTTGAGTGTGGCAGATATATCTGGATGAGCGTACTGGTTTAAACCATCCTAAAGGTTTGAAACTAAATAAAATTCTTGGAATATCACAACAAAGTTAGGACCTTAGGACCATGGGAGTATTTTGAAGAAAAAAATGGTGCGTCCATTAATTAAATTGTTTTTTGCTAGCCAATTGATGTGAGTTAACTCTAGGTACCAAATAAATGAACTGCTAGTGTAATCTTACATACGAAGGTGTAATCATGATGTAATGCTGGGGATAGATGACATCAAATGGATTTATCAGTAATGATATGTTGCGATACATCGGAAAATGTCTCGAGTTATGTAACCAGACGCTATAACTACAGTCTTTGTTATTTTGTCATTTAATACTAGATGACACCTTTAAATCACAGCTATAATCATTTTAGCTTGAGATTGTATCGAAATGTTATCCTTTGAATATTCTCAAGTTTCACCAAGTATGTATAGTAATGACCGGAGGATTCGATTTAGTACCACTGATATCTCACTTTCATTCATAATGACTTGGTGGTTTCTTTGCATTAGTTTTGCCGGTGTACTCTTCGGTTGATTATCTGTAGGTGTATGCAAACATGGTAAAGATACGTCACAATGATACGTGAATGTCTGTTTGCCAGATGCGGCAATTTTATTGATGAAAAATACAACAGAGCGTATGTATGGGTTGTGGCTGTGGTTGCATGGGTCGGTGGAATGTGGGGTGTGTTTATGGGAATAGGGTATGTGTGGGGTGTAGAGGGAATACGAGCGATCGAGATTTTGTAGGGTGTGTGGGGTTAGGTGGGGTGTGTGTAGGTGTATGTGGTGGCGGCGTGGGGGTTGTATATCTGGCCATTTCTGTCTATTTTCTATGGCTACATGCGCATATAGAGATTGATTAAAGGTGTCAAGAAAAGGGTTTGCACCTATATTTATTTGCAGTGTTTTACACAGCTTAACCATTAATGATGTTCAATCAATTCTAAAGCATATCATGCAAACGTTTGAACTGAAGTAATGAACACGTACCCATTTCACACTTGGTGTTTCATATCAGCTTGGGTGAGAGAATTAATCGGCCAATGTACGCTGACCTCGTTTCAGGTGATCAAGTTAATTATGATTAAAGCTGTCGTGGCAAGGGTTGTTGCATCTAATTATTTGTTGTGCTTGTAGATATTAATGTATTTTCTAGTGTTTTACCAGAGAAGATGTAATAATCTTATCAAAAGTGTATCATTCAAATGTTTAAAATAAGAATATATCAATTCAAATACCCGAGTGTTTCGCACGAACTTATGGTGAGGCAATTAAGCTGCCAACGTACATTGACCTAGTTACAAGTGAGTAAGTTAATTATGATTAAAGTGTCGTGGAAAGGGTTTGCCCCTAATTACTTCTTGAGCGTTTAAATGTATTTTCTTGTGTTGTGCTACAGTGCAGCATAACAATCTGCGTGTTTATACTGAGCACTCTGTATTTTTACCCGGTATTACCTGGTAACACACAATCCGATTCAGGCAACAACCAGCACGTTTCTACTGATGCTTAAAATAAGGTATGTGGTGGTGTGTACCGGAAGTACTGAAACTGTTTTCCTGACCTCCAAGCTGCTTTTAAGGTCACGATGTGATACATAAAATGTACGTAAAAGAAGTTCAACACCCAGCAACCATTAACCGTTGTGTTTCCACTGGCAGAAATACCGGGTGTCACACCACATGATCTACCTCATGAGGTGGATCACGGTTGCCGAGTATCCACACCACATCACTCTGAACCGATCTGTTTCCACTGAGCACATTAACCGGTAACACTCTAAACTAAACCGCATTACCCGCCAACCGTTCCCCAATAGAAACACGCATATTGAGTGGTGTTCCTGAAAGTGGACGTCATCTCATCCTACGGTTAAACGGATTTTCACTAGATTGAAGCAGGTAGAGTAGCTATTGGTATTTGATATTCCTACATTTGAAAACACATTTGTTCCAAAGTGCAATGAACTATGCAACACTGATGAACTGTTTTTGTTATTAATTGTTATAGTATGTTTGTATCATTGTACATTGGTTGTTTTTTGCAAAGCGCCATGGGCGTCTCTCGACTGATACCGGCGCTTTATTAAGTGTACATTATTATTATTATTATTACATTGTGATAATGAGGAATAAGAGACCCGCAGGTTTTGTATAGCGTGTGCAGAGACTCTTCTGACTGTAAATTGTACATCAAATAAACATACGCAATGTCTACATGGAATACTCTATATATACACCCACTTGAGTCACGGATATGTAGCTAGACACCATCATTACAATTAAGCTTTACGGTAAATCCCATAAGCCTTTGCTCGTAGACCTGTGATGTCGTCACGCCGCGCCGATACACACATCGTTACTGCGCACTTCACGGCTTTGAATTAGGGATTCAATCATGTTTCACCGTAGTTCATCACCGATTAACAACGATGCGTCCGCGTCGTCTGCGCGGTTTACTTCAAGAGGGCAGCTTTAGCTTTCAACAACGAAAACAAGCTAAAGATCGTGTAATTCACATGATTATTTCAATAGGAATGTCAGTTAATCATTGACAGTCAGCCTTACAAAAAGATCGGTGATTTCTATTGATATCAGCAATAAAACTGAATAAAACGGCAATCTTTATCCGATACTTCCAAAATACTGAATTCAACTTGTAAGCGTCATACGCACACAGATTCCAGACATGACGAATTTTACGCACTCACGCGTAACGCGGATGTGCGCTGGCGTTCATGTATACACTATACGCTTACTGCAAGTGTGAATTCATTACGGATTAACAACGGTTGGCTCCTGTACAAAAGTATAGGAAGAGTTGTTGAAAAGCACAGTAACGATGTTTGCTAAACGATGTGCACATCGGCGTGATGTCGAATGACGACATCTCAGGTCTATCCGCAAAGGTTTATGGAAATTACCAAGGTCATTTGCAGGAGTTGGTTGCTAGTTATTTTGCTCATAATTCGAGATGAGAAAAAAAATAATCATGAAAAGTTTTTTTAAACTTAAAGATTGAAGGAATCAGTTTACATTTTCCAGGAAACGCTTAGATGGTTTTAAGATCTAATTAATTCCATATAAAATGAATACAGTATAGTTTGTTTGATGGTTATATCAACTGATCTTGGACTAATCCGAAACATATATTCCTATGCAGGCATAATTTTATGGAACTAATACTTTTCTTGTAAGCTAATACGTACAAAATCGTTGCAATGATTGATAAAAAATATTTCAAGTTATTTACGCCTTACTATATACGCGTATTCAGGTAACCTCAAAATATAACAATATACCCTTAAATTGATGGCGTGATTTAGTCACCAAAACTCTTCATTACATCAGGGTTTTGAACACTCAAAAAGAATTTATATGTGTTTCGATACTTTTAATTATGATATGTCCTTACTTGGATGACTCCTTAAGTGTTTCCGGAAGTCCATCACAATATAATCAGTGAGAACAATTTTGCTTAAAATTACAAAAATACATATAAACGTATTTATATAAACATCATAGATGGACCATAGTTTTCAAAATGCTGGCGTAATGAAAGGGATGTGGTGACTATTCGTCAAAAACGTTGCAATATCATTTTCAATCATTGTAAAAATGTCATACTCAAGGAAAGTACATTGTCAAGGACATTGTTACTACATGTTCTGATTGGCGCAAGTTCAGTGGATATACTCGTAATCATCAAACAAAGTAAACTGTATTTTACTGTCTATGGTAGTTATGTAAGTTTTTCTTCGGAGATGAAATAATTTTTTTCTCACAACGATTTATGAACAACATTACCAGTATCTAACTCCTGGCAATTGTAATGATAGTTTCTAGGGCAATATTGTTTTGGGGAACAAAATGTGACCCTGTATTTTTCATGTCCCCCCTTCATAAGAAAATGACAACCCCTTGACACAATGCAAGAATATCAATCGTAGGATGACAACCACTTTTAACATCAACGCATCCCGCACCGCTAGTTGTTATAAAACGTAATACATAATCATGTATTGCCCCAATGGACACTGTGTTGTAAACAGAATCATTCTCGTATCACCATGATGCTAACTGTTTATACTGTGTCTCGTCCAAGGAAATTCTATTTACAGCTAGAACTGGTCATACCAATGCGTGGCCGCAAACGTAAACATGCATGTAAATGAATCAAAAAATGGTACGGCACTTGAAGAATTTTTAGAAGGGGGATTTATCCGTACGCTGGCGACACAACGGCGAAAACGCACTGATTCGAGTCTGCCACTACAAAATACAATATGGTGTTAATCTCAATTTGATATTGGAATAGTATCCCATAGAAATACTGTACATGTTCATGTAATCTTCTTCAACTCATTTACATAATTTTGGATACTAAGATCGTATTCTGATTCGTTGAACTTTTTGAACTTTGAGTTATTAATGACCCGTATGTTGTTTACGTCACGACGTCATTAGATCCCATCACTTGTCCGATGCGAAACACGACGAAAATTTGCCATTTTCTTTCCATTAATGTTATATCGTGAAATACCATGTAGCGGAAGTCTTAGTTTTTATATTAGGAAAATATGTTGACAATGGCTAAATATGCTGCATTAATTCTGGAAAGGGTCCGGCGATTTATCCGCCATTTTTTTCAGACGACTTGACCTTTTAAGGCCATTTAGTAGACTTGCTTATCGGTCGTTTTCGTTATCCTAACTACAGTAAGCACATTGAAAAGTGAACTTCGACGTAAGTGGTGCAAAATGTGGGTGCAAACCCTTTTCTTGACACCTTTAATCAATCTCTATGCGCAGCTAGACATAGAAAATAGACAAAAATGGACAGATAGACAACCCCCACGCCCCCACCACACACACCCCTACACCTACACACACCACACCTAACCCCACACGCCCTACAAAATCTCGCTCGCTCGTATTACCTCTACACCCCACACATACCCTATTCATATAAACACACCCCACAATCCACCGACCCATGCAACCACAGCCACAACCCATACACACGCTCTGTTGTATTTGTCATCAATGCCGCATCTGGCAAACAGACATTCACGTATCATTGTGACGTATCTTTACCATGTTACAAGTATGCTGTGTTCACCTACAGACAAGCAACCGAAGAGTACACAGGCAAAACTAATGCAAAGAAACCACCAACATGACCAAGTCATTATGAATGAAAGTGAGATATCAGTGGTACTAAATCGAATCCTCCGGTCATTACTATACATACTTAGTGAAACTTGAGAATATTCAAAGGATAACATTTCGATACAATCTCAACCTAAAATGATTATAGCTGTGATCTAAAGGTGTCATCTAGTATTAAATGACAAAATAACAAAGATTGTAGTAATAGCGTCTGGTTACATAACTCGAGACATTTTCCGATGTATTGCAATATATCATTACTGATAAATTCATTTGATGTCATTGATCCCCAGCATTACATCATGATTACACCTTCGTATGTAAGATTACACTAACAGTTCATTAATTTGGTACCTAGACTTAACTCACATCAATGGGCTAGCAAAAAAAAACCTATTTAATTAATGGACGCACCATTTGATTCTCGGTTGTTTTTTCGTCTCACTAGTGGGCGCCTGTTTTTTTTCTTCAAAAAACTCCCATGGTCCTAAGGTCCTAGCTTTGTTGTGATATTCCAAGAACTTTATTTAGTTTCAAACATTTAGGATGGCTTAAACAAGTACGCTCATCCAGATATATCTGCCACACTCGAACATCTTGCATTATTAATGAGCTGTTTGTTTACACATTGCTCTGCGTAAACTCCGCATATTTATAATGTACAAAATAGACAGAAATGGACAGATAGACACCCACAGACACCCACCCAACCCCACACATCCTACAAAAAGTGGCCGGTGCATTAAAACGGTCACATAAACAATCAAATGACTTTGGCTAATCTTTGCACTCATTTCAGCGAAATGGACCCCACCGTTTTTAATTGTTACTGGTACACAAATATAAGTGAAATTAAGTTCAAATAGTAACGTAAATCTTAAAATCCGGTGAAAAATGCATGTTAGTACAGCTTTTAACTAAAATTCAATTAAGTAGCACATGATTTGGCCATATCGATAAAGTGACGTCATATGGAGAATGTTGCCAGTTTGATATCACTGGACAGAGGGGTAAAGCGTATTACAAAATGTTTTCCTTTTGATGAAGGTAATTTTATAACATTGCTATGGTTTCACGTAACTAAATAGTGGACTAAAGCTTATAAGATCCAGTAAATTACAAATATAACTTTGAAACAGAACTTGATAATTATACACTTAAAAGAAATTTCTCCAATGTTTATTTTTACCAGCTTTTTAAGAATTCATACAATGAAATGGCAAATTCACGGTCAGGGATGATGGAAACGATAGAAATGGAACGCTGTGTCCTCAGCCTTGAGTAGAGCTATTTGTAATATGTGATAAGAAGTGATCGTTATATCGTAGATCCTTCTATATCTCATTTGGGATGTGTAAGTACTTGTCCGCCCACTTACGTAATGCGGTAAGTGGACAGGTAGTATTTAATGATAACGGCCAAGAGGTTTAATTGATGTTGTCGCCAAAGGACAGCTACAATACATATGTGGCCCGACTAGTCGGACTAGTTATAATATCCGTTAAACTCCAAGCTACGTCCCGAGGTCCTAACTTAGTTTCAAACCTTTACGATGGTTTAAACAAGTACGCTCATCCAGATGTATCTTCGACGCTCAAACATCTTGCATTATTAATGAGCTGTTTGTTTACACATTTGCCTTAGCGTAAACTCCGCATATTTATAATGTACAACATATCTTTGCTTCGTTTACTTCATCCTTTTGACTGAGCTAGTTGTACCTTCAAAACCAACATATGAATTTCAGCGGGAATTTCCATAACCTGACCGCCTTTTCTGACCATCTTTTTTGACCATCTATTTCGACCATCTATTTTGACATTATTTTGTTGTTTTTTATTTTTCCCAGGTTATGTTTCCCAAGTCCCAGACCAAAGCTTGTTAATTATTGCCCAGCACTCATTCCTTTTATGGTGTAAGAATCAAATACCACAAGGCTCACATCAAAAGGTGGTCAGAAAAGGTGGTCAGTTTATGGAATCGCCTAATCTCAGCGGTTGTTTGAAATCAAAATCTACCCATAAAGATGATTACTTTAGAATAAATGTGCAGGGAATCAATTCGGAAGTCAATTAGCGAGAAAAACAAAAAGGTGATCATCCCATAGTGTGAAACGAATAACATTGAAGCAGGTAGATTTTTATGATGAAAGTGTTTATTGTTTATTACAAATACTAAACTCTATAAATAGTAAATGTTGCAGCAAATAATTGCTAAGCTATTTCGAGACATAAACACTTAACAAGTGTTTTTGCGTTATTTATGTCCTTGCATAGTCATCTCCTACGAATATGCCATATTATGACATGTCTAATGCATATCCCTCTCAAATTTACTCTCACATGAGAAGTGATTATTTAAATTAGTACAAATAACATTTAAATACATAAAGACGGTTACTTCTTGAACACAATTCATATGACTCCTTAGTCCTTACGTGTTTCCGGAAGTCCGTCACAATATAATCAGTGAGAACAATTTTACTTAAAATGACAAAAATACATACCAACTTATTTATATAAACATCATAGAGGGATCATAGTTTTAGTTTTCAAAATGCTGACGTTGCAATATCATTTTTAATCATCGTAAAAATGTCATACTCAAGGACAAGTACATTTTCAAGGACATTGTTACTACATGTTCTGATTTCATGTTTCTGATTGATGCAAGTTCACTGCATACTCGTAATTATCAAACAAAGTAAACTGGATTTACTGTCTATGTCAGTTATGTAAGTGTTTCTTCGGAGAGGTAAACCGCTTTCCCTATAAATTTTAAGTTTTAACTCTCATAATTATTTTTTTCTCACAACGATTAAACAACATTACCAGCATCTAACTCCTGGCAATTGTAATGATAGTTTCTAGGGCAATATTGTTTTGGTGAACAAAATGTGACCCTGTATTTTTCATGTCCCCCCATCAGAAGAAGATGACAGCCCCTTGACACAATGTAAGAATATCAAACTGGAAAGCCTTTTAATCGTAGGATGACAACCACTTTTAACATCACCATTACCCACACCGCTAGTTGTTATGCTGTGTAAAGCATAAAACGTAACTAGATACAAACTCTTTTTATGGCACTTTTAATCATACATTTACTTAAAAATTTGAAACGAAGCCAACGTATAACATGGAAAAACAGTGGTATGAACGACGGAAATTATATAAATACATGTAAACATAATTTTCAACAGGTTCGCCGTCATAAATAAAGGAGTCAAGCAGAAAAAGTGATCCCGTTTACAAGACCTGTGCCTTAACCACTTGGCCACGGGAGCTTCGTGATTAGGCTAGTTGACATTCGAACCTATAAGCGGTCACTGCGATAAATGCGATAAATAATTGTCATCATCCCTGTGGAGGAAATATAACGTGGTAAAACAGTGAAGCCAACGTATGTTTACCGATTAATTCTCTTACCATAAGCTCGTGTGAGACACTCTGGTAAGTGTGTTTGGGAATTCACTATTCTTTAATCTTTTTAAATTGATTTTTTAGAATGATCAAAGAAACGTCCTTTGAAGTAGCTATAAATAATTAATTTAAACATGTACTTCCATATATCTGCGTCATCTATGTCAGAAACGGACAGATAGACACAAACTTACACACCCCACCCCACATATTCAACCCACCTCATAAACACCCTCCCATAAACCACCCTCCCATATGCACACACAACCCATAAATGCACACCGTTGTATTTCTCATACATGAAATTGCCCAAACTTGAATTTCCGAGTTACTCATAATCATGTATTGCCCCAATGGACACTATGTTGTAAACAGAGTCATTCTGGTACCACCATGACTGTTTATACTGTGTCTCGTATTATATTTACAGCTAGAACTGGTCATATGTATACGAATGCGTGGCCGCAAACGTAAACATGCATGTAAATGAATCAAAAAGGTACGGCACTTAAAAAAAATTGCACCACTTACGTCGAAGTTCACTTTTCAATGTGCGAACTGTAGTTAGGATGACAAAAACGACTGATAAGCAAGTCTACTAAATGGCCTTAAAAGGTCAAGTCGTCTGAAAAATAAAAATGGCGGATAAATCGTCTGACCCTTTCCAGAATTAATACAGCATATTTAACTATTATCAACATGGGGTAATCGGCAAAAACATTTTCCTAATGTAAAAACTAACACCTCCGCTATATGGTATTTCCCGATATAACATAAATGGAAAGAAAAGTGCAAATGTTCATCGTGTTTCACATCGGACAAGTGACGAGCTCTAACATAACAACATACGGGTCATTAACAATTCAAAGTTCAAAAAATTCAACGAATCAGAATACGATCCTGGTATCTAAAATTATGTAAATGAGTTGAAGGAAATTACATGAACATGTACAGTATTTCTAGGGGATACTACTCTAATATCTTTGGTCTCGTCTCAAGTTGAAATTAACGCCATATTGTATTTTGTAGTGGCAGACTCGAATCAGTGAGTTTTCGCGGTTGCGTCGTCAGCGTACGGATAAATCGTCCGTCTAAAGTCTTCAAAATATATTTGCTTATAAGCAAACGAAGAAAAAACAGGCAAACAGTAATTCAAATGCAAAGAAAGCACCTAAGTCCTAATATGAATGAAACCGATTGATCAGTGGTACCAAATAGAATCCTCCGGTTATTACTAGATATTTGTTGAAATTTTAGAGTGTTCAAGGGATACCATTTCGATACAATCTTAACCTAAATATGATTATAGCTGTGATAGGTGTCACGTATATAGTAATAAATGACAAAATAACAAAGACTGCAGTAATAGCATCAGGTTACATAACTCGAGTAATTTCCTTCTGTTCTATCATAAATATCATTACTAATAAATGTCATTGATCCTGGAGCATTACATGATGATTACACCCTCATATGTAATATTAACTAGTAGTGTTAACTAGAAGTTACCTGGAATAAACTCACATCAATACGCTAGCAAAAACCAATATGGTAAGACTTACACCTGATCAACTGACAAAAACTTACCCAAGGCAAACAACAATTTTATGTTATTTAGTGGTCGTTTGTTTGGTCTCATAACTGCCTACAATAGTCCCTATTTAAGCCATATAGTTGTTGTTTTTTCCAAAATAGGTTAAACAAGTCTATTTTGTTTGATTTAAGATTACTGGAAATGTTCAACCTTGATTATAGCATAAGGTCCAATTACGCAATTCGACAATCCCATCATATGAAGGAGGTTGATACGCGAAGTAGGTTGGTAGGATGATACATCCTCCTAAACATCCTCTTAAGTATCAGGCCATCCGTTCTTAACCATCGCCGGTGCGTTAAAATAAACCATCATATGACTTTGGCTAATTTTGGAACCGTCCTTTGCGCTCATTTCACCGAAGCAAATACCTAGCCTACCACTAATATAAATGGGTTGGGTAAATGATTAAACTTAAAGTCATAATGTACGATCTTTTTTCAGAATTTACCTTTATTTTTTTCAAAACCGATTTTTTGGCATATTTGTAATACTTACACATGTTCTAACTTAAATCTATGAGCAAGCTGTCAAATTCGTCCTATTTGTAGTAAAACGGGTCGATTTTCTGTTGGTCCGACATAAAGTCATAATTTTTTAGATTATGACTTTATGTCGGCCACGATCGCAAACCGTAGTCTCGTACAAAACTAGCTTGGTTACGCTCCCTCCACATGTGGAGGGAGCGTAACCAAACTGGCCGCGTAGGAGACTAAATAGTGCGAGATGTTTCGAGTGATAGAGGTGAAGATTATGATGTTGTTTCTTTGCAAATTCCCAATGTTTTTCGCGTCCAAATGTATTGGGAACTTTCATAATGATTGTATATTATCATTTTAGAAGAAAAAAAGAAAAATCTAAAAATTTAAAAAGATCGTACATTAAGGCTTTAAGTAAGGGGTTGTTGAACACAATTGATATTTATTTTTACTTATTACAAAATTGTCGATAAGTGCTATCAAGTCAGAATAGATATTTCCATTCATTTAGCTAACATCAGGTCCAAATCGTGTTATATGATAAATGTTGATTAAACAAATTCATCAGGATCTGTAGAGTAAACTAGTAAACAAAGTTTGTAGTATCTGATCCAAGTAAATGCACTTTCTGTGTACGTTTCAACAACCACTTTTGTCTTTGTCAACACTTGATGAAGAGTGACTGCAATCTACTGGCAACCAACGCTAGAGGGATTTCCAGCGTGATTTTTTGGGTTGCCAATTGGTTTCCTTCTAGGGGTTTTTGGATCCCTGTTGCAGGAACTCATCAAAATTGAGAGTAAGCTGGTACTGCCCCTCGTCTCTGTTCATAGTTGTACGCCCCCTATTTCTTATTTCCACAGTTTCTTTGATCCAGCGCTTGTATCTATCTTGCTCTGTGCCAATGACCTCAGCTTCCCCCCACTATAGAGCAGGGAGAAAAGAGTCTTTAACTACTACGCACAAGTCGGCCATAAGAGATCATGTTATTGACAAGAACCATGTCAAGACAAAATAAGTTATTACATATTTGTGAATTGTGGTTTTTTTTTTAACTCTTAATTTAATTTCCTTTATCCATATAAATATAGAAAAAGTTAAATTCAGAAATATGTAATAATATGTTGAAATAAAAGCAAGAGATAATCATTTAAAAGTACCCAGAAAATAATATTGAAGCAGGTATATATTTATGATGAAAGTGTTACGGTTTAGTGTCAGCTAATGAACTAAATGTAGGTGTTACTGTTGAATACACGTCTCGTTAGGGTTTTAATACCTGGTTCATAAACATATGAAGACCTGAGCGCAAGAAGACCGTAAGTCCACGTGACCCCTCAACATGTATACACTAAACTTACGTATAGTTTCTTAGGGTATTATAATGTTCAATACATGTTCCAGGGTGAAAACATCATGGTAAGTTGTGAAAGATTTGTTTTGGCCCCTGAACATGTATAAAACATTACCAAACTACACGAAACTATACGCAACTTGAGTGTATACATGTTGAGGGGCCAAGTGGACTTACTGTCTTCTTGCACTCAGGTCTTCATATAGAAACTTAGAGTCTTTAATGGCTTGAAGCGCACTGCATATTGCCAATGCAAATGTAGTTCAAAACCTGGTCTGAGGTTTGTCATAAATAATGCAGGTCTACAATTTATTCAATTATGCTGCCCGCTTTGCAGGTGATACTGTTTTATTACTCATGCAGCTGACTTTATACTTCAGTCGCTATTACATTTTACCTATGATGTGGATCGTTTATTTTTGTTTCGGGAAGGAATTGGTCTTTAGTAACGACCGTTAATTCAATGCAATAAAACCATTACAATCTTGCATTGGATCTTAAGAAAATTGTCTAAAACCAGGTCAGTCTACCACATTACGTTCAATAGACCAGTAGAAGAACTCATCGGAAAGAAACCAGATCGACCATCATTATAGCATGTATCGGGAATCACCATTTATCATTCTCAATATTCTGATACAATATGCACGACTCATCATGCAGTTATTGTTGCCTTCATGTATGCCCACAACACAGAGACACTCACAATACGGAAGTGACCCCTACTGGTAGCGCTGTGTCGTGGGTATAGGACGGCAATTATATCAAAAAGTATAAGACCTATGATTTTAGTACTTGCTCTATAGTGAGATTACTTATTCTTTTTAATGTGTCTGAATTTTTATCCCGATACAAGTTTCGGTAACGGGGGACCATACATTTGTGTGAGCAAGAAAACCCCAAAATCTTGTCCAAAGTTCCGTGCAAATTCAATGCTAATTTTGCCTCACCGAACCGGCCTGAGTTTGCCGCAGTTGGAAGAGGGGTGTCGCAAAACTATTTGAGGTACGAATTTAGTACTTTCTGTCAATCAAGCCTGATCTATACTATCTATGCCAGCCTTTAATTCATTAGCATACTCATTATAATAACGGGGACCGCCTTGATAAGTAAAATGACAGGAGATCGCATGAAACTCAAGTCAGAGAGCCCAAACCAGTGTGAAGCCAACCGAAAATGGTTACCATGGCAGTCAAGTGGCCCATTCTAAGCGCTAATTGGCTGTTACTGTGGTAGTTGGGACTAGTTAGCACTGGGTTATTGTTGGCACTTGACAAACACCACTTAAACACTGTAGACATCAATATTCGGGATTATTATATGAATCTGTAAAGTTGTTATAATGTTGCACATGTCAATTCGGTACTGATCATAGTTACCGTAAGTGCCCAGAAACAAGTGTTTCGTTATTGCCCTATGGAATTTGATGGTCACCAGAAAGACCGGGCTTGTCGTCGCATGGGACTGGAGTATTAATAAGATGCATGAAGTACGAGTAAGGATAAGATAATGTTTTTATGTGAGGCTTCCAAATTGATGGATGTACAATTGTCTAGAGTTTTGAGTTCCCTTGCTCCTTAATCAACAACAAGGGATATTGTACCCAAGATATAAAACGACGGCTCTGCATGGCCCGAAATGTCGTCCAAAACATGTCCAATATCTGGAAAAGCACATCATTTGCAGAAGACACAAATGGGTCAGAATCCTGGCCGATGAAGAGAATGTGGGGATACCGGTAGATTGCGAGGGTACCGTGGGCTGACCGGTGCTTGAGGTGGCTTGGATGGAACTGACATTTCGAGCTAACATTGTGAGTAGGAAGCTAAACTCTTTAGCTATATCACAAGACATCCCATGTTTAGAGAGGACAACGGATGGACGAAGGCCGAAGAATAACAGGGCGACCAGCAGCAGGATGGATAGATGACTTCAATGAATGGATCGATTGGTAAAAGATGTCTCTAGACTTGTCACAAATGGAAAGCTCTTATTCGCACCAGACCAGCACTAGTTAACACAAGAGAAACCCAAACCAGTCCAGCTGGGAAGGTTGCAAGCATGGAAAGAACAACAATTATTAACTATGGAAAAACAAACCGAAGCTAGTTATTATGAGAGTTTCTAGTTTATGTCCATAACAATCGTGTAAGAATCAGAATATAGCTCATTGATATTGAGGGCGTCCACCTCAGCAAATATAATATGCTATAGTTATTAAAGGCAAAATGACTTGAATTTCAATAAACGTTTGGGACAATTTTTTGAGCTGACAAAATGTATGATAAAATTCTCCTTTTGTTTGACCTTTTTACATCATTATAAATTATGCAGTTAAAGACCCATTCAGTGATCCCAGCGAAAGTGTAAAAAAAATTAAAATTGTTTATAAATTGCTTAAAAGTGAAGGATAAGTCAGTCAAATTGTCATTTGGTATTTTTGTAATGCAAAATTTGGCAAAAAACAAAGAAAACAGCAGTATTGATGAAGTTGAAGCCCCATTCAAATACATGTAGCTAATTTAGATACTGTCAGTATCTAAATTACAGATTCATGTAAATTCCTTATTTTTGTCTTAAATACACAGCTTTTGGCTTTGTTAACATATTTATGACAATGACAAAGGTACCAAAATCTGAATTTTGATGATTTTTACGATCGTCCGGATGAGTAAATCACTGAATGGGCCTTTAATTCAAAGCACATACTTTATGACGAGGATAGGTAATAACAGTCACACTTTTAAATCTCAGATGAATAGTGTTGGAAATGCATTTTTGTCTTTCCTTTCTTTTCTTTTTTTTTCTTTTTTTTTTCCTTTTTTTTTGTGCTTCCTGTCTGTCCTAGTTTTACTGTCATTTTTTACTCTTCTTATCATCTTTTTCTTTCGCGACAATTTTCTTCACTACATATTTCTTCACATTTGTCCTACTTTTTCCATATTACCCTCATAATCTTGTTGCTTTATTGTCTCATATTCCAATTTAATCTACAGGCGTCAAAGGAAACAACTTCCGATAATCAACAACATTTATTTTATGTAATTTGAAGACTTAACTGCTTGTCCTATAAAAAGTGACAAGAAATGAATATCTTCTGTGATACCCAAAGCCATTTCAATCCAATCTACTTCTTATATTCAATGGCTATAACAAAACGGCAGGTAGATTAAGAACAAGTAGTTGCCCTAGATAATTGGCATATATATGTACCCAGCAAACACAAAACGTTTTCGACATCATTCGCAAAAGGTTATAAAAGGTTGTCAGAAAACGTTTAAATGTCGGGTTATATAAAGGGTATATTAAGGGTATAAAACATTTTCATAACAATAAAAAACATTTTTTTGATAATTACTGACAATCAAAAACAGAATGTTTTACAAAATACGTTTAAATGTCGGGTTATATAAATGGTATAAAACGTTTTAATAACATTCCAAAAACATTTTTGAAAACTTGATGCAAAACATTCTAAAGAGAATGTTATTTGGGGGTTGAAAAAATATTTTGCGAAAAATGTTTGCCCAAAATATTCGCAATAACGTTTTAAATACGTGTTCATGACCTTTATATAACCCGACATTTAAATGTTACTAAAACGTTTTGAAAAAAACATTTTAAGAACATTTCTGTGTTTGCTGGGTGCAAATATTTTAACATAATGTTATTCAAGTGTTGACAAAATATTTGGCAAAAAATGTTGGCAAAAATAGTTTCGAATAAAATTTTGAAAACATTTAAAAAATATTGTTGTAGTGTGTTTTCATACAAAACGTTTTAAAACGTTTTCATGACCTTTATATAACCCGACATTTTAATGTTATTAAAACGTTTTTACCTAAACCAAAAGCAAAAATATAACTTATTCAAAACGTTTTTAAAACGTTTTTGTGTTTGCTGGGTATATATATATATATAATGTCGCAAATTTATATCGTTTTAACAGCTTGAATAAAAACATCTTTTATATCCGGCTCTATTATATCCCTTGTATATACCGTAAGCCAAATAATTAACGTACCAGTTACGTTCATCCCTCTATTATGCTAAACATAATTGAAACCAATAGCTAATAGATGCATCTTTTAGCTCGAATTTAAGACCTCATTTTTCTTCTTCTTCTTCCTTGTAAGTGCCTACCTCAAATGTATAAGCTGCACTTATTTTTACTCTGGAACCTAGAGTAGATGAGTGTATTTTGAAGTACAGTCAACAGTACCGGGATGATCCCCTGCTCTTTTCGAATAGCCTGTGACGTTATTTAACGTGTGAGAAAATATGCATGTACACGGGACCGACAGCTTAAAGTGCCCTCCGAAGCACTAAGCAAGTAGAGTGAAGTGCCTTGCTCAAGGACACAAAGAGCCGGACCTGGGATTCGAACCCTTGACCCTTGGATTCACAGTCCTACGCCTTAACCGCTAGACATTGTTCTCGAAATAAAGACATGACGATCCAAAAACCCAAGGAAGATGCTAATTTAAAAGTTGCAGTTTACCACATTGCATGCCCTATTGATTTGTACACAAAGCGTTCGCGAACAAGAGAACTTCATGTAGCGCCGTGCTTTCATTGATTAGCACGAAAAACTAGGTCGTGCTTTCAAAGTGCAACTTTTATTTCGTATCTTCATTAGGTTTTGGATCACTGTTTCTTTAATTCTCAACCAATTTCAACACATAAGGTCTTAAATCAGAGCTAAAGAGTACAGGCATCGGCTGTTTGTTTTAAATTTGACACATTTGTCTTTATTGAGGATATACAGGGGTGAACACAACTGCTACCTTATTTCTTTTGCTTACTGTATATGAATATGTGATGCGTGAAAGCATATTCAGTCGAAACTCGGAAATATTGTTTTTGAGATATAGCCATACAAAGGAAATATTTCCTTTAGTTTCCTTTTGTTTTGGAAACTATTTAGTCGCTCATATCTTTGGAACTGGTTGTTCAATTTCAATGGGGTTTCCTGCAAAATTCAGATTTGTAAATGCTTGTTACTATCCTATAAGAAACTGACAATTTAATATTTCCGAAACGTTTGATAAAACTCGGAGTATTTTGCAACATCACCAGACTATTATTGTTCTCTCTCCTATATATATATATATATATATAGAGAGAGAGAGAGAGAGAAAATAGGCGTTAAAAATTGGAAATATTCACACGGACGTTGCAGTTCTAGTTAAATATTTAGTTCAGCAGTACATTGCAAATTTCCGGACGATGTCCTTCTTCAGGCTGAACCTGGTAGAAATGATATAATACAAGAAAATAATATGATACAAGTGATCTTACATACTCATAGACATACAATAAGTTGATAACACTTTAAGGGAGGTGTAATGAGCGTGAACCTGGTTTGGATGCAGAGGGAGTGTGCCTGTAACAGACACAGCCACCAGAAAAGGACCAGCTCAGATCGCGCGCCAAATAAGTTTGCAGTCCAGAAATTTCATTTTTTTTTCAGCCTTGCAAAAAATAGGCAGAGGTGGGAATTGAACCCGGGACCTCGGTGTTGTAAAACCTACTGCGTTACCACTGAGCCAACTTACAATCAGCTATGAGAAGTTCGATAGTAATCCTTGATATTGCTGAATAGAATAAATCAATACTGATAGGTCTATTTATCTAATGTTATTCAAATTGGCCTATAAACTAGGAATATAATGTGAAATGACTCAGTCTGCCGCCTGGACAACCAATTCTTTAGAAATGCTTAGTCGCGCTAAAAGTCGATCGATACATGTAAAAATCAGCACAATTCAGAGATACACCTTTTTGCTATGAAATTAATTTTCTCGGTCAAATATAAAGCAATATTTTTTTTTTCTTCAGTAATGTCAGTTAAAAACTTGGTGCTTGGATATACATTTTATTTAAAATCCTGGTGTTAAAATTAAGCATCAAATTGTGTCTTTTAGTGTGATATTTTTGATTTTTATAGGCCTTGAATTCGCCTGCGAGCTTTTTACGGAATTCATGTTTTAGCGTCTCAAACTAACATAGTTTGCTAAAGAAAGATATTTCCCACCTCTGTAAAGCACATCGTGTGGGTCTATATGTTATAGTTTTGTCAGAATTTCCGTTTTTGTTTTACCCTTTTTCCATTCAGTCTCCGAAAATGTCAAACTAAGTAAAAGTAGGCAATGGTGAGTACTTTTATCTCGAGAGCAACCAGCAGAAATAGTCGATATTTCCTTTGTTGTTATCCAGGTCAATTTTTCATTGAAAGCAAATTGCCCGACCAGCGATTAAATCCCCAATTGGGTGTTCTGGTTAAACATGATCAGTAGGAGCGCTATAGGTCTGGGAATTTCTTTGCTATATTGAAGTTCTGGCAACACTATAGCCATGCCGGTATTCCTATTAAACCCAGGGATATCGATCCACAATGCTAGTACTAGCCTTTAGATTTCACGTGTTGATTTAGAAATTTTTTCAGCCGACAGTGAAAGATGGTGAAATCAAAACGGAAATTCTGGCAAAACTATGATATATAGCTCACGGTGATGTGCTTTAGAAAGTTGGGGAAAATCCTTCATTAGCGAACTATATTACTTTGAAAAGCTAAAAGGTTGATCCAAGAAAAAGCTCGCGGGCCGAGCTGAAGCCTATAAAAATCGAATATCTTACACTAAATGACTGAATTTCAGGCCTAAGTTTAACACCAGGATTTAAAAAAATCAGTATCAAGCATTATAGTTTTTCCAGCCATTTACTGAAAAAATAAAAATTATTGCTTTTCATTTGGCTGAGAAAAAAAATTTTACACTGAAAAGGTGCAACTCAAAATTTTGCTCATTTCAACACCAATTTCGATCGTTTGTATAGCCTCATTAAATGACTGAGTGAGCCTTGCAGAACAAAAGAATCGGTTGTGCAGGTAGCTGACTGGACTATCAATCGATCAATCAATCAAGTTGTCAAGTTGTCAACAATCAATAATAAACCGACGTAGGCCTATCATGGAATATTACTAACTAGGCCTACTAACTAATATACCAAATAAATAAAATAAATAAATAAGTCAGTAAATAAATAAATAGGCATAGGCCTAAACAAATAAATAAATACATAATGCAGAATGCAGTTAGTATTTTAGTTGCAAAATTCCAAACATTCTATTCACACATTCTATTATAATTTTCTGCTATACACGCAAAGGACCTGTGCCTTTAATATGTCCGCGCCTAATCAATAATGAGTCTTTCACCATGCTCACACACCATGTTAAACTATTGTATCCCTGCAAGTATAGTACTGACCAAGTCCTAACACCTCAATGAAATGGATGCTATAACGTACCCAATCAAGCGAACATATCAAGGTCATATCAGGGCGTTATACAAAGAATGGTCAAAGGTCAACGTTTCCAAAGAAGTATAGTAATAGATGTAGACACAAGCTTTCGTGCGGGAAACATAAACACATAGTCGTCAGTCGTGTGGTTTTTATGAGATTTGATACGGCGCTGAAGTCTATTGGCTGTCCCAAAATCAGTACCAGACCCGGTTTCCAGACGGCAATGTGTGTGTTGTTACAAGGAATGCAAACTCATTTTATCAATGAGTGAACCACATAGAGGAATACGACATCTATCGTGAGCCAATCTGCATTCTGTTGCCTGCAAAAGCCGACGATCAGGTAAAATTTCTAAAAGCAGCGTGACTAGATATTTGCGTTAATTTCATGATACGTGTAAAACGCATTGAAAACGCCAAATTGCAGTCATAAAATATATATTATTAGTAAATCACCCAATCGAATGTTAACGTAGGTATGTGGAAAAGAACTGCAATAACAATAACAAACTATGTGCCCAAAGAGTTGTCTTTGGCATGTCGCTTTTTTGAAATATGACCAAAAATATCAAATTTTGGAAAAACGCCCCAAAATTTAAAACAAACACGAACCTTCCAAAATAAATATATATTAGCACTCGGCGGCCCAGTCACTACCTGCCGCTGTGATTTGGGGTAACTCATTGCTTCCCCTCTCCAGATACCGGAACTTCAAGGTCGCTCATACCCCAGCCCTTAAGAGTATGAATAATTTCAATAAATTTTATTCATATCCTACAAATTTGTTTTACAACATCATAACACCTGTACAGATAGATATAGAAGACATTTACTGAAAATGCGGGGGAATCAATCAATCAATCAATTAATCAATCGCCTTGAGTACTCCGTAACCGTTAGTCACGATTTGTTCGCATTTCATCATATCACGTGCGATCGCTTCGGGTACAATGAGAAGAGTACTTGAAACTACTTGCAATGATAGTTATTTTTAATACGCTATATCGGGTAATATATCTGTTTACCGATAAATGATCTATTTGAAAAGCTTGCGGGAAATAACTGTGTGTAGCATAATAAATAGTAAGGTAATTTTACTGAAATACAATGTTTGTCTTTGACAACCACATTATAAAGAATGTTTTGTTTGCTTGAAAAAAAACCACAAGCATCGGCAGACAGTTACACAAGTACTGTAACTTAAATAGATCACGGTGCCATAATATAGATATAGGTAAAACATTCAATAAATTATTCATATCATGAATTTTGTCTTATAAAAAGAAAGAAGACGCAAAGCCGGATGTTTAAATGTTTGAGAGACCTGTGTCTCGGGATTGACATGAAAACTGGAACATGTCTTCTGTTCAATATTTAGCACGTATGCTCAAATAACATACGACAAATAATTTGTTTTTAAAAAGTCGGCATTTGTTTTGAACTAAATTTATCTATAACCAAATGATTTAGAGCTACTGACCTTTTACTTGTTGCTTAAGTGATAATAGTCATTTTCTTTTTTAACCAAAAATTAATTTTGCCTATACTTTTGTAAATAACCAGAATTTCCCAAATTTGCATGGGCGCCCTCACATTATGACGTCATATCGACATTATGTGGGGAATATTTGTACTTATTTTGGTATCACTGGATAGAGGAGAACTATGACGTTTATAATGGACAATTAATGGGGTCGTAACAACCCCCGTCTTCGTAGTTCGTGTTACAAAATATGGCTCAGTAGTTCTAGGGTTAAAGAGCTATGTTGAGAATATTGATATGTCTGGCTTGGCAACTTCAGTAAATAAAAACCAAATTATTATGGTCTTAGGTCTGGGCTGAACGTAGGGGTGTGTGTATGGGGGTACGGCGGAGAAGGGGCGTGTGTTAGGAGTTTTGTATGGTTTTGTTGTTGTAAATGTTTTGTTCAATAATCGGAATGATAATGGTCCAAAAATCAGAATGACCTACATATTGATTTGGTTGGACCAACAACCAATCATTGAATCGATCCATAGATAACAGGCATGCCGGTCTCTCAACGGAAATGTGCTATTTTCCTCCTTTGTAACCCACTTGTTTTGACTGCTGTAAAACACGAATCATTCGCCGCACTCTAAGCAGCATTAACTCTCCACAGAATGTTATTGCTTTCCTGCCGGTGCAAAGGTTCTGGATAACTTTTGAAAATTCCTCTATTGAACTATTTCAATGATCATGATGATGATTTTAAAATCACTTGAACGCATTTATATAGGTAACTCTGTGAAGTAAACTTATTAACCAAATTAGTTGGGCAGTGACCCCGGGTAGTGACCATATTCAGAGGTGGTATCGATGGGAAGTTTAGCGCCAATCTTGTAAACAGGTGACAAGACAAATCCTGTAACCATCTGCAAGTTTATTATGATTTGTTCTTGACATGCCCGGCGAAGATTTTTTAAATGAAAAGCGCAAACAATCGGAGCCATTTGACGTTTTTGAGCTGAGAGATGTCGTCCTTAAATCTGTTTATTTGTCATATGTTTGTGTAAAATAAAATATTATGGAGGCATGTTAGAAGCACCCAGTTGACAAAGTATGAAATGTGATTGGCATGGGGTTACATTTCACTATAAGCATGCCTGACCATGTCGGATAAATCTTTTGTTAAAAATGACGTGCACGGAATTACTCAATTTCATATTTCAACATGTTTGTGATTTTGCTTGTTAGCCCATCATATAAATGTTTGTCTGCTGTTTTGTTTTTCTTACAGATAAATGTAGATTTAAATAAAATAACCAAATCAATTGCGGGGATATGCATAAAGCTGTTCAATTAATGCGTATTTTTCATTTGAAGCTATTGATAAACTAACTTTCAACGACATATATCTATTCATTGGATATGGAACTCACATATCTATCACGGACATGAATGATGCATATATTAATAAGAGGAAATATTAGTAATTAAAAGCCAATGCAAGTCATATTTGCATTCATTGGAGTGTTTGGAAGCACATTTCCAAATACCGTAAACGTTCGCCTAATGGCGGTATGGAGTTCATGGAAATGAGAGAGCGCCATCCCTGTAAAAGCCGACTATTATCACTGATCATTAAGGGTACGTGTAGTTAAAGGATGAAACCTATCGACACATACAATTATGAGCAAGATCGAACAAACTTGTTCATGATAATGCGGTAATAATTCACCTGATACGTTGTGGCCCAGTGAGCAGAGCATTAGACTATAGTGCGCGGATAAAGAGAACTTGTGGAGAAGATTGATGGTTCGAATCTCATGCAGTAATTTCTGACAGATTATGATGTCTGTCAATGTTTTTTTTTCTGATTTGAGGAAATTTTATTCTCTATTTTCTTGATTTTATCTTTAACATTGTTTATATTATTTTATTTTTTCATCTTGTATGTGTCTTTTTTCATGATTCTTTGTTTTTTCGTTTCATTTTAGAGTAACTCAGTCCATTCAATCAAATGTTGTAATGAACCTATTTGATTGTATAGGCATTTGTTATGTGTGTGAGACGAACTGTCGCGTGCGACAAGTCTTTCAATTCACGCGAGTGTCCTTGCCTATGCATCAGTCGTCATAAGAGGTATATCATTTTATTCGAAAGGGGGGGGGTCCCAAATATACGGGGGTCATAAATTCTTGGAAAGAATAATAGCAGGGGGTCATAAAATGTTTCATGACCAAAATGTAGGGAGTCACACGATGACCACAGAAAGTGTGCTATTTTATTCAAAAAGACTGATTTCAATACAAATATGGGGTTTGGGAATCATAAATTTTTTTTGGCCGAAGGGGGTGCGCAATTTTATTGACGCAGACTTTTTGTAAATTTGGGACCCCCCTTCCGAAAAAATGATAGCCCTCTAAGAGGATTCAAAAGATAACCTCTGCCCCAATAATCCCTAGCTATATTTGTTTGAAACTGTTCCACGGAGGATGTATCATAATAGGCTCAGTCTTCAAATGATATAAATAAAATTTGAATGAGTGAACGAACAAAATCATACAACGACCATCTGAATAGAGGCTGTGCATATGACGTATCATCCCGTAAATCTAGTGGCGGACTACTCAAATGCATTCAATAAAAGCAAGATTGCATCTACCGCGACAGTTCGTCTCACACACATAACAAAATGCACTACGATCAAATAGGTTGATGGCAACATTTGATTGAATGGTCTGCACTGCGCCATGATTACGGGGAAGAAACCGGTTCAAATCTTTTGTTTGGAGCCAATCGATAAACGCAAGGCCTCTATTCAGCATCGAAGTGGTTACGTAATTCTCTTGGTTACCGGATCACGCTATTTTGATATGCCTTCAAGTGCCATATACTTTGTGTGGTGATTGTTTCGATCGTGGTTCATAACTCAAGCGCGTGATCCCGTTGACATAGTAACATTACGTAACTTCGATACTGAATAGCTATCATTGAATACTGGCTAGGATTCCACAACACAATGAGAACATGTTATAAGGCGCTTTGGAAGGCACACATACCCCAATGGCTTTCCATATTATGTGCACTCAACAACTATTCAGTATCGAAGCCCGGTATCGAAGTTACGTAATGTTACTATGTCAACGGGATCACGCGCTTAAGTAATGAACCACGATCGAAACAATCAGTACACAAAAAGGCATACCAAAATAGCGTGATCGTAATGATCGCCATATAAACAGTGCTTGGTTCCGATACCATCACGGAGTTACGTAACTACTCCGTGGTCTGATAGTTATATGATCAATGGTCTGATCTACTTGGGTTCGATCCTTTTAAGAAAAGAAAAAATAGCTGATCATTTATAATGCATAAATGAATAAAGTAATGTAGTTACACAATTTGAAACATTGAGGCCGTTCTATTTTTCAAAGGTCATTTAACTGTTAAATGTAGTGGAATATATCACGCATTAATAGGTAGCAGGTTGAGCAAATTTTGTCAGCGGTTTTTGTTGCCGTTTGTTCGCAGTGCCTATTTATCTAAAAAAAATAAGAAAATTAAAATTAAATTAAAAAAATTCACAATATTCTTTCGTAAAATGGGGACAAAATCCAAAAACACTTCTTGACCCTTCTTCACATAAAAGTGGGGGCAGAAATCAAGATTCGAACAAGTACCATTCAAGTTCAACATTCAAGGCGCACCCTCTACCGACTGAGCTAACGGGTCAGACAATAGAAGGGTGTAATTTTGAACTGAAGAATATAAAAAAAAATATGAAGAAATTACAATGTTATAAAAAGATTTACCAAAATGAGTTAGGTATAACGTATGCATCGATTTACAAATTAAGTCCAATGACACTTTGAGAAAGAATACCTGAAGAAACCCCAAAACATTTGCTGCTATAGCAACTAACCTAGTGACCTAAAGTATTGGGTCATGTCACGATATTTTTTTCTGAGGCATTATGTCCAGGTTGCTCAATTTAACATACACGTATCCTTAATGCTGTTGAGATTTTACCAGGATGGCGCTCTCACATTTCTAAGAATCCAAAAGCGCCATTAGGCGAACGTTTACGGTATATGATCATAAATGATAAATGTTCAGTATTTGAAATGAGTTACGTATGCACTCGACGCATCATTTGGCATGCTCGGACGGCTTTGTAGCATTATAATGATTCCTTCACCTACTTGTTGTTGAAATATCTCTGTTCTGTTTCCAAGTTGTTATATAATTTAATGATGTATATATATTCATTATTTTGCTTTCTATTCTGTTATATAATTATTTTTATCCTGATGATTCATTTTAGAGTAAGAGCAGGATGGGGTGCTTTTGGAAACTTGAATGAGGTGATGCAGAGCAAAGAAAGTCTACAGCCAGTGTGTCTTCCCAACTCAGAAACTTGGGCCATGACTCAGAGAATGGAGCAGAGGTTGAGAGTGGTTCAACACGGTATGGAAAGGCATACCAGGGATCACAAAAAGAAACAGAAAAAAACACAAATGAGTGGATCAGAAGCATGACACAGACCACCGATGTCATCCAGACTGTGAATCAAAAGAAGTGGTCTTGGGCTGGTCACCTGGCTAGAACATCAGATGGACGATGGACCAAACTGGTTACAGAATGGATACCTAGAAATGGTACTAGGCACCCAGGAAGACAGAAAGTTAGATGGAGGGATAAAATTACAAAATTCCTTGATGTAACCTGGATGAGAAAGACGTGGAATAAATCAGAGTGGCGTCACATTTGAGAGGCCTTCACCCTGCAGTGGATGATGATGATGATGATGACGATGACGACGACGACGATGATGATGATGATGATGATGATGATGATGATAACACAAATAAGTTCTGTGTCTCATGTTCAATTATTTTATTCATTCGTGCTTTATTGGATTTTGAGCAGCATTTAAATTACATGACATAACAGGTCTTAAAAGTTAATTTGTTAACTACAGGGTGAGTCAAAAAAAGTGCAATAGAGCAAAGAATCGATATTTATGCATGAACCAAGTCAAACTTTCCCATTATTGAAAATTTTTATAAATGCCACCCTCAAAAGTCACCTTCTCTGAAAATATGAAGTGAATCGCGACTACCGTTTAATTTTTATAAGTCCTTTTGCTGCGATACCCAATTTCTTTATTAAGTCCACGAGATACCATGTATTTTGAATGAGAGCACACAATGCACGGTAAAGGCATTGGCTCTGAAACTGACATCAACTTAAAAAAGGTTGATTTTTGTGTTATTTTAATTTCTTTTTTTTTGTTCAAACAAACTTTCTAACATTACTTTAAGTCCTTCATACTTCACTCGACTCCAACTCCAGTTTTTTAATCCCAATATGTCCAACTTACTGGATATTTTGTAATTCACCCCACTTCAATTTTGGCGCATTTTATTTTGACATTTGAAAAAACCCGCCTACAAATTTGTATGTTTTTGATTGAGAATAAACATCTTTAAAGTAAAGGTAAAAAGAAAATAACAACAAATAATGTTTCTTTTCCTTAAAAAAGACCAAGGGCAATAACACTATGGGTGCTCCGTTTAATTTCAATGCCATTGAGATTAAGAAAATGGCAGTTGTTCCAAATCTACCTTACACAGAGTGCGCTGACATTCAAATTTTAGATGTCTCTTGGAAAAACTTTAAAATTGGGTATCGCTATAAAATGTGTCATAAAAACAAAACGGTAAATGCTAATTCCTTTATTTCTTCACACAAGGTTGCTGATGAATATATCATATATAAAATGTTTTCAAACCTAAAAGGTTCAACTCGGTTCTTTAATAAAAATGGATTCTTTTCTCTATTGCACTTTTTTTGACTCACCCTGTATTTCATTAAAACCGTCTTCAACAGTTTTAACCCTCATAGCGTGTTGAAGTTACCATTTTACGTAGGACATAAAGAAACACACACATCAGGATTCGTAAAAGTGAGTTATGTGTTCCGGAAAGACGCCTCTCATAGTGCAGTTATGCTGCACAGCAAACATGATTCGACCTTTGCAGTACTTAAACCTGGTTAACATTAAATTACTCCAGCAAATCAATCGATAAAGTCTTATCCACCCTCCACATTGAATGGTGGGCTGCACTTATGCCCAAATAATAAACACCCACTTGAAATCCCCTGACTCTCTCCACTGACCAAAGTTATGGACAGATTTGGGAGTTGCTTTTGCTGTCTGTGTGTACAGACATATATCATCATTAGACTCTTATCCAGTTTCGTAGTTCATACTTAGTTATCATGAAGCCTCGTCTTTTTTATAGCAAGCCTACCTTGTTGGACGTGAAGCAGAAGTGTGATAAACAGTATTATGCTCGAGTTGATCAACAGCTATGTACTAGATTAAAAGAACTTAAGATTGCCAATTTAACAAAGCGGGGTTGTCGTGGTGGTAGGAAAAATCGATCTATTGAAGTTATCACTACCAATAGAATTGGTACCAAATCTTTGCCTGCTGAGAATAGCGTTCAAAGGACGCATTCTATATCTCATCATTTCTCGAGATACGGAGAGTCTAGTAACACAAACATCAGTACACCGTGGTCTTCCATCTGACCATTATGTAGTCAAGTGTGAACTTGATGTTGCACGACCTAATGCAACGAAATGTTCTGTCCGTCACCGACATCTAAAGGACATTGATCTTAGTGCTCTTCGTGATGATGTTGTACACTCACCACTCATATTGACACCTGCTGATGATCTTGACGAACTTTCTGAACAATATCACACCGTCTTGCGCACGATTCTTGATAAACATGCTCCCGAGAAAACGCATGAGATTACCTTAAGAAGAGCCTTAGAAATGGCAAAAGGAAGAAGCGTTCTTGTGAAAGAAAGTGGAAAACATCTGGTTTGGATATTCATAAGCAAATCTTCCAAGAAAGCTGCTGTGACTATAAGGAACTTCTTGATAGTGCTAAGACAAAATACCACAAGTCTGTCATATCAAACTGTGATCAGAAACAACTGTTCAGTGTCATCGACAAATTGTCTGTTGCACGAAGTCCAACGGTGCTACCATCAAATGAATCTTCTTTAGATCTTGCAAACGAATTTGTGAAGTTCTTTGATCAGAAGATTCAGAAGATAAGAACATCACTTGACAACGCTTCTGTCTCTGCTTCATCTGTTAATGTGGCTGGCAAGTGTGATTGCTCTCTCTTGCAATTCCAGGAAGTTTCCGAGGATTATGTCCGCGAAATTGTGATGCAGTCGTCCAAAGCATCCTGCACCCTCGACCCGCTGCCAATGTCGCTATTCATGCTCTCCTCTTGGTTGATGATCTTCTGCCTGCCATTACAAAGATCGTCAATAAATCTCTTTCAACTGGTTACTTCCCGGACACCTATAAGGTGGCTCGCGTCAAGCCTCTTATCAAGAAGCCTTCTCTCGATTGCGAGGACATGACAAACTTTCGTCCAATATCAAATCTCCGGTTTGAATCAAAGCTGGTCGAACGCGTCGTTGTGAGACAGCTTCAAGCTTACTTGAAAGATAGTGGACTTCAAGGCAACAAACAATCTGCCTACCGGGAAGGCTGTAGCACAGAAACCGCACTTCTCCGTGTATGCAATGATATTCTTCAGACTATAGATAAGGGTGATGAGACAGTTCTGGTTGTGCTCGATTTCTCGGCCGCATTCGACACTATAGACCATCATGTGTTGATTGCGCGCCTCGAGGACCGATACGGAATCGGTGACAGAGCACTAGACTGGTTTGCATCGTATCTTGGCAATCGCAAGCAAGCCGTTGCCATTGATTCCGTCGTCTCTGATCCGCTCCCATTGGATTGTGGAGTACCCCAGGGGTCGGTTGCGGGACCCGTTATTTTTACTTTGTATAGTGCACCGATTGAAGATGTTGCTTTCGCCAATGGGATCCAGTGTATGACATATGCAGATGATACCCAATTGCATATCTCTATGAAACCTTCGGACAGAGATGTTTGCATAGCTAAACTTGAACAGTGTCTTGTTGATATAAAATCATGGACCATTCGTAACAAACTCCAGTTAAACGATAGCAAAACCGAAATCGTTCACTTTACGTCGCGGAACAAGAAGACAACAGCAATATCTGGTGTCAAAGTAGGCGATACAACCGTTAAACCTACTTCTTCAGCTCGCAATCTTGGCGTTATCTTAGATAACAAACTCTGTATGACAGAACATGTGAATAACGTTTGTCGCAATGCCACTCATGCCATCAGAAGCATTGGGAGAATCAGACATTATCTTGATTAAGTCACCACCGAAAAACTGGTTCACGCATATGTCACCTCGCGCTTGGATAATTGTAACTCGCTTCTCTATGGACTGCCTGACTCTGAGATCATGAAACTTCAAAGGATCCAGAATACTGCGGCAAGACTGGTAACGCGTACAAAGAAGTATGACAGCATCTCTGAAATTATGCGCGGACTTCACTGGCTTTCCATTCGCCAAAGGATCGCATTCAAGATCAACTTACATTCAAGGCTCTTAATGGACTTGCTCCGCCGTACTTATCAGAACTCATCACGTCGTATGCTCCATCCCGTTCACTTCGTTCATCATCACAGAACCTTATCAAACCTCCCACTCGTCGTCCGCGCACCGCCTATGGACAGCGATCCTTCATGGAAGCCGCTCATAGAGAATGGAACAATTTACCTCAGCATGTCAGCATGCTTGCCTCATCAATTGACGTTTTTAAAACAAAACTGAAAACCTTTCTTTTTAATCAATGATTGCCTTTGTATATATGTATGGCATCTTTTATATCAATTTTTGTGTGTCATCGCTTCCGTGCAATTTGACATTATTTACTTAGTGTTTCACAGCTGTGTACGTGTCTAAATTTAATATGTTTTAATATGAATGCATCTCATCTATATAGTTATTTGATTATTCCTCATTGCTTGTATGTAATATGTAATATGTATAGGGATGCTGGACCGAGGGTTCCTGCCATTCCGTGATGCACTTTTCTTTTTTTCTGCGTTGGCGCTGAGGTCTGGCGAAATCGGTCCCTCCAGTATTTCTGTTTCTTTGAAATTATTTTTGTGTAGTTTTTAAGACTGTATTTTAAGTACCGGTAGTATTTTGTAGCTTTAAGATTGTATTTTTCATGGTTTGTAAAGCGCCTTGAGACCCTGTTGGGTTAAAGGCGCTTAATAAGTGCGGCTTATTATTATTATTATTATTATTATTATTATTATTATTATTATTATTATTATTATTATTATTATTATTATTATTATTATTATTATTATTATTATTATTATTATTATTATTATTATTATTATTATTATTATTATTATTATTATTATTATATGTCACTTGCCAATCAATAAACACCCACTTGAAATCCCCTGACTCTCTCCACTGACCAAAGTTATGGACAGATTTGGGAGTTGCTTTTGCTGCTTTCTGTCATTTACATATCAGGGAGGTACGACCATTTGCAGATGCCCCACCTAGTCAGTTTTTAGCCTACATGTAATGTATTTATTATTCTTGTGGTTTAGTTTTAATGCCCTTCGGAAGAGAGCGGTCCATAAAATGAGTGATAGTCACTAAAAGTTGCATTCGATTTACACAGGGAATTTTGCAGGCCATACTGTGCCCTTCCTTACTAAAACACAAAAGTACGAATATTTCCAAACATCTAAATTAGCTAAAAATGTAGGACATGTTACAAAACTATATTTTCTAGAATTTCAGAGAGTACAAAACATATTGGCTGGTTAGTTTTTACACAGTGACGTTAACTAGGCCCTATACCTCTAACATACACTGATTGTAGAGGTCACACGTCAATGGTGAGAGCAATGTGTATTGTGTATAGGAAAATGGACAGTAACTGCAGTATGAGTTTTTTTAAAGTATCGTATCGAAAGAAAATACGCTTTAGCTTGTTTCCTGCCATTTGCATAGTCATGGGAAAATCTCTGATAACTTTGCCAATCTTGTTCCGCTCACTGCACTTCAATAAATGTTTCATTGTGCCCACGAATAGTTTTCTTGTCTTCAGGGAGTTAGATTCGCACTTCAAGGGGTTTGTAACGTCTCACACATTCAATTCTTGAATCATTTGAAATTCCAATATCATCATTCTATTGTCGCGTCACGCGTCAAGTTTCCGAGAATCGTTGATAACTGACGATTTTAAATTTATTTTCATTCCTTCCCAAGGGTTAAAGCACTTCTTTCGTTGATATTTTGTCATGTTGTTATCTGTTCCGAGTATCCGTGTCTGAAGTGCCCATGACCGAATTTCGTAACCCTTGTCATGCTGACGTATTTACAAAGATCATGTACGTAATTACTAGATATTTGCTGAAACTTGAGAATACTCAAATGATACCATTTTGATACAATCTTAACCTGATGATGATTATAGCTGGAATCTACAGGTGTCGCGTAGTATTAAATAACAAAATAACAAAGACTCCCCCAAAAGACTGTAGCATCAAGTTACATGACTCGAGTCATTTTCTGATGTATCATAACATTATCATTAATAATAAATTCAGTTCATGTCATTGATCCTCAGAATTACATCATGATACATCTTCGTCTGTAACATAACACTGGTAGTTCATTTATTTGGTGAGAAAGTTACCTGGAGTAAACTCACATCAATGCGCTAGCAAAAGCCCCAATAGAAACTTACACCTGATCAACCGGCACAAACGTACAGCAGGTTCCTCATTCGAATTTTATTTGTATTGGGTAGACAGCTATAGACAAATCCAACGAGCCAATTGATGGTCAGAACTCAGTCGGCCATTACTGGGTCCCGTCTGCACCAAACTGGCGTTGTTACTGCTCAATTGGGTGGATTAAATCCGCTGTTGTCGATGTTGAATTGTATTGTGTTGTAAACTTTCATCATTCTTTTACGTGTAATGGAATGCAGTTAAATATGCCCGCCAAGTCCACATCATTTCACATTTTAGGTGGGATATATCTAAGGGGGGACCCAGCTATGGCTGCCATTGAAGTTTAGGGATGCGTGAAATTGGATTCGTCTATATAAGAAGGCAAAATAACAATATTGCGTTTGATCCATATAGCTGAATCTTTTTATGTTCAGAATAAAAAGATTTGTTTTTGTTTATTTTAACTATTTAATGAACAATCATTATCAAACAAGTCTATCTTGATTTAAACAAAATTACAGGAAATGTTCAACCTGCATTATAATATTCTCCAAAAGCGAAATGTCCAATTACTTATTTTCATCAGTACCCCTCTTCTTTTTTTTCTTGCAAATTTATGAACTACATAAATATGTTCATCATCTCATGTCCTAAACTTATAAAATATCTCTACCTACAAAGTGATTTTAAACCATTTTAGAAAATCATTTTAGCCCTATATATTTTTTTGTTTACTGTATCCTGGTAACTAAGATGTGTGTTTCATAATAAACCATACTTTATTCTATTGAACATGTTCAAGTAGAATACATGAATAGAATACATTAAATCCTTTGTAATACTATCTATAGAATGTACTCACTGATTATAACACTGAATAAATTAAATAGGCCTAATCTCTTCCACATAGACAATTTAATACTACACCATGTATGTATCTTCCATAATGTGTTGTTAGGAAAGGAGATTAAAAAATGCTATAAGGTCATCAAAGGTCAGGTTATAGGTCAATTGGTTCAGGTCAAATTCAGGCATCAATTCTGAATACATGTGATAGTCTGTGATATCATACATGTCATAATGAGGCATCAATTTTGATATTTTGTCTGTTACTGGATATATAATGGAAATGTGTGAGGTGGATATACTAAAATACCTTGGGATGTAAATGGTGAGTACAATTTAGATTGCCTAGTTGAGATGGATTGGGCAAATAAATATAAAATAGTTACCAAAATCACAAAAATGAAGCTTACGGAAAACTACCTAATATGGTGGTATAGGTGACAAAAATACAATCTTTTTCAACATTGCTGTAGTGTGGTTGTGATAACCTGTTACCTATGGCTTAATTAAGTTTCAGTGAAATAGTGTCGCAAGTTCAAAATACAAAATATAGCTCAACATTGAAAATAGAAGCATTTTAACCGGTTCGTTTTTTGATAGTTGTGGACACCAAGTTCATGAAGTCATAAAAGAAATCAAGGACCACTTATTCCCATTTTACATATCAACATTATTTCCCTAATGTGTTAGCAACACATATCCAAATTTTAACGAAATCCGTTGATAGTAAGCTTTCCAAAATGAAGTGAATTTAAAACATCGGTGATGTACCACTTTTTGGCTTATACCATTAGAAGCATGTACGCGTCATTGATACTGATGCCACCAATTGAACGAGAAGATTTGCCCCTTCATTTTGCATACCACTTTGTCCAATTTCTTTTTCTCATTTCTTCACAAAATGCAAAAAATGCAAAAAAAATGCAATGGTGTAGTACCCCCTTAATTCAACGTTTTCACTATCTGAATGAGGTCCTTATGTTATTCAGTTACGCATGAAACAAAATAACATCCTCCTACGTATCAGGTCATCCGTACATAACCATTGGCTTACTAATAGGTTTTCACCTATGCAGTGACCAGTGCATTAAATAAACCACCTAATGACTTTGGCTAATCGTTGCGCTCATTTCAGTAAAAGCAATACCCTATAATGGTACCACCTTATCAGTTGGTTAGGTAAAGTTTTAAGGGTAAAGTGTTGGTGTTGAACCCCAATCAATAATATTTATTTTTTGAAATAGTTCAAATAGCGATTTCCCTTCATATTTAGCTAAACGCTGGTGAAAATCGCAGGCTTGTAAGATTTTTAAGCTAAAATTCAATTATTGACCCATGAGTTGGCCATATCCTTTATGATGTCATATTGACGTCATTTGAGAAATGTTGGTATATCACGGGATAGAGGGTAAAACATGTATGACATAAATGGTCGCTTTCAACATTCCTATGGTAGTTTCACAAAAATTTAAATGTAAAACAAAAAAAAAGCTTCGATAAATTACAAATTTTAGTCCACTTAGTGATGCTATAAGTGGACAACTTGTAATAATGATAGCGGCCAAGAGGTGTAATTGACTGCTAACTATTCTGGTCAGACTAATCGGACTAGTTCAGTTTCAGACAAATTTTAGACCAAAATTAAGTTGACGGAGCGGGCAAATGTGCACTTTTACCATATTTTTGTCCTAAACATGGTGTTTATTGGACTAAAAAGAAAGACAAACCAGAGTGAATATTTCCCGGCATAGGATGCGATTTTGATTTATAAGCGGAACTTATGGGGGTGTCCCCTACACTCCTTGGCTTCCGCCGCCTATGTACTAGTCTCAAATTACGACAAATCCCAGCTACGTCCTGAGGGCCGAGGTCCTAACAACATCTTGCATTAATGAACTGTTTGTTTACACACTTGCCTGAATTAGCTTAAAATCAGCATATTTATAATGTGCAAAATATATTTAATTCGTTACTTCGTCAGGGGGAAGTGGGTATTACTTCATCCTTTTGAATGGGGCAGTTGTTCACTGAAACCAACAAAGAAATATCTGTGTTTTTGTTGCAACAATTTATGATGCTAACAACCCCTTTACCATTCCCAAGAAAAATTTAAATAGGCGACATTCACCACATTTCAGAATTGACTCGAAAATGTGATACATTACTTGGGAATAATTGCGTTGGGAGCCTTTAGCCAAACTATCTAATCTGAAAGCTAAATTAATACGAGGCATCCGTAAATATGCCAATATAATAAATTGGTCTTACAATAGCACTTCTTTGTATATATGCTTGTATCGGTAACTAATTTGCACATACTCCATAATATTAATTTTACGATGGATGCCGTCTGGATTAATTTAGCTTTCATCAAAACCAATTTATATGCATGTATACGAGGTTTTACGATATTACGGTTTATTTCACATAATAAACTAAATAGTTTATAACAAAGTAGAGTGTTTAATAGTTATGCGCGCTATACATGTACAATAATACTAATACTTTGGCGATTTTTAAAAAATACGTATCTGACCTGAGATGTGTCATAAATAATGTAGGTCTAATGTATTCCATTATGCTTTGCAGGTGATACTGTCTTATTACGTATACAGCTGACTTTATACTTCAGTCGCTACACCAATGATGTGGATCGTTTACTTTTGTTTTGTGAAGGAAAATTCATTTTACAAATCGCTATATACAACCTTCAATTCATTGAATTGGATGAAAATTCTGAAACAAACAGGTCAGTCTATAAGATGAACCTTATATGGAAACCAATGCAGCCTTTTAGAGCTATATATACGCTATGATAATGATATAGACGTCCATGTATCGCACCATGTATCGTTCTCAATATTCAGGTACAACATATAAAGTAAGCCAAATAATTAAGGTACCAGTTATGTTCACCCCTTGTATATCCTAAACAAAGACAGATATGTAATAATTATATGTTAATAACTGCGCATTAGTTATTTGGAGGGCATTGTGAAAAATCTAAACATTTTGTCTTTGGAACCAAGGAATATCCCGAGGGGGGCAGCCCCGAGGGATATTCCGAGGTCAAAAGCAAAATGTTTAGATTTTTCACAATGCCCGACATATAACTGATGCAAAGTTATTAACCGAATTCATGACCGTCATTTTTAACTCACCACTCTCAAGATTTTATTCTCTGAAATTTGTTGAAATAAACAATTTTTATCAAAACTTATATTTCGCCCTTCAAAAAGTCGAACAGGCTAAAACGGACTTACCAATTACAGCACTGCGCAATCTCGCCGTGTGCAAATATGGTAGTTGCGCGCGCGTGAAGTGTTCCGGCGCAACAGATGCGAACACGCGGAAGTCATTGTACCGCGTAAGCATACGCGGAGGTCATTGATGGATATCAATAACCTCCGCGCCGGTGTGCGTATATCATATAAATAGCAATCTGATTGGGACGCACATATGGCGTAATACACGGAGGTTATGAATTGGAACCAGAAGCTAATAGCTACATCTTTTAGCTCAAATTTAAGACCTCATTTGTTGAAATTGTTCAAGAAATAAACATACGGCGATCCAAAAACTCAAGGAAGGTGCCAATTTACAAGCGAACTAACGCCGCGCGCCGCTTTCATTGATTAGCACGTTAAAACTGGCGTCGTGCTTTCATTGATTAGAACACAAAAGTGGAACATTTGATTTCGTTTCTTCATTTGGTTTTAGATCACTGTTTCTTTAATTCTCAACCAATTTCAACAAATAAGGTCTTAAATCAGAGCTAAAGAGTACATGTATTGGCTGCTTGTTTTAATCTTACATATTTGTCTTTATTAAGGATATACAGGGGTGAACACAACTGGTACCTTAATTTAAAGTTAGCTAAGGCGATCTTGCGCCTGCCAATTCAGTTCTGATCATAGAGGGTCCTGTGTCACAACCTGGGGTACCTTTGTGTTACATAGTAAAAAAAAAAAGGAAATGGTTCAAACATTTTACCTACACATCTCATTTGAAGTGGTTCATCCTCCTGAGCATTTTGACACCTTTTTTTTATGGAAATCGGTTAAATCCCTCCCCCTAATCCTCCTCCCCTACTCCTCAAGCACCCTTGGCATATTTCATGCCAAACGTCATAAGAAAATAATTTTAAAATATTTTAAAACAGGATAAAAACATGAGTAATATAGAATAAATTGGCCTCAATTTAAGACCTAATTGAATCTTCTAAGTGAAGGAATACTCAAGAGATAGTGTTTTGAAATCCAAGCTGCACATCAAAATGTAACAAAACCCCCTTTTGGGTACTACAGTATATGACACAGGATCAGAGACAAACTCCCAGAAATAAGTGTTTCATCATTGGCCTCTGGAATTGATAAATTAACGAAATCTCAATACCACGTGTAGAGCCGTATTTTACATTACACCAAGAATTAGCGACAGAAAAATAAAAAAAGGCTTTTTATGCTTGTTGCTTCTATTTGTATTGATTTTATTGCATAGAAAAATGTTTGGGCTGATAATATTTCTGTTGGGCCGGTAACCAGCTTCAATGGAAAAAGTTCAAGTTTTGAAATATTTTCTCAAAATATTAAGAGCTATCTTAAGAACTACTGGATCAATACCAGGCTTGTTTGTACTCATTTTAATGCATTTTTCATGCTGATTCCAAATATGGTCATGAAAATTTACATTTCTGAAATTTTGAATTTAAAAAAAAAAAATTTGAAACTTGTCGTCTGCAGTCGACACCTGCGTGAAGAGAGTTAATAAGTAGCAGACAAATTTAATTGAACCATTGCCGTCTAGTTTTTAATATTCTTTTCTGGTGAATATTGAAGGTAAATATATAATAGCTGCCTTAGTCTTGACTTAATTATAACAAGAAAACTGACTTGAATTTCAATGATTCATTTGGGAATTGAGTGGACAAAATGTGTGATTAAATTTCCTTTTGTTTGACCTTTCTAAATTATGCAGCTAAGCATATACTTAAGGTTAATAGGTAATAACAGTCGCACTTTGAAACCTCAGATGAATACTATAGTGTTGAAAATGCAATCCTGTCTTTCTTTTCCTTGCTCTCTATCTCTCCTAATTTTACTTTCATATTTGTTCTTCTTTTCCTTCTTAATTCCTGTTTCCCCTCTCCCTTCCTGTTTTTTCCTCGATCATCTTCTTCTCACTGTTGTATTTCCTACTTGCACACTTGCACTTACTTTGCACTTATTGCTTTCCTCCCGTGGGATCCGTTAGTATCCTACTAGTTGTTTCACTGGAGAAATCCCAAGTGCCTCTCTTTCCCGCCAGTTTACTTGCCTCACATTATTATTGATGATATTACTATCTGCTGGGGTCTGGATCTTCGGCCTTCAATTCTGGATTCCATGGTTATTTTATGGTACCGTGTATTTGGCATTCATCGTATGATGTTCCAAGCACCAGGAGTCTCTATTCGACTCAGACCCATATTATTTTGCAATAGATTTAAAACCCGATAAAGTTCCATCTTTGTGAAATAATTATGAGATTTCTTTTGATTTCCATACTGTTGCTTTAAAAGTTTTACATTTCGCCCATAACAAGCCCAACTTTTCTTTTGATGTCATTTGAGCTAGTTGAGGCCTCTGTGATTATACTCCTCTCAGGTAGGTGAATGACTGGACCTGATTCAACTATCTCAGCTATTAAAGCAATGTCGTCAGTAAAACGTAGGTTGTTGATGATTAAACATTGTACCCTGATGTTTATGTCGGTAGGTTATCTTACCTTTACCCTTTTATGAGGGTAACAAACCATGAAACATTATTCACAGTGAACTTGTCCCACTTTCTGTCATATTTCCCTTAAGCTCCAAAAAACGGGCAGAGCGTTTGGTACCAGAAATCGGGAACATGTCAAATCGGTGGAAAAAATTTCGAAAAAGCAGATTTAAGGAAGAAGTCATAAACGAAAATCAACCAAACAATCAATCACCTTGAGTATTCCCACCTGTAACCGGTAGTCACGATATTTAAGCATTAGTTTTCATTGACGGATTTAGGAAAATCACATCACGAGCTATCGCTTCGAGTGCAATTGAGAAGCATACTTGAAACCGAGACTTGCTACTTGGAATGATAGTGATTCTGCAATATATCTCTGTTAGTTATTCAATACTATAGGCTATTATAGTTTAATATCTGTGTTTACCCATAAATGTTGGATTGGATCAATGTCAAAAGCTTGCGGGAAATAAACGTGCGTGGCATAAATTGTAAGGTCATCCTACTGAAATATATATGTCTGTTAGCCACGTAATGATGGACACCCGGAATGGACAACGAAAATTATATAGTTGCTGTTGAAAAAACTTATACAGATCAAGATGCTATATTTAATGAAGATCAAGGTGAGCTACAATTAATGATATAGATATGAAACACAATGCATTAAATAAAAAGGGATCTCCAGAGATCCAGCGAGGACAAACAAAAATACCTGAAGTCGCTGAATGAAACTTTTTTGATATAATAGGAGAATACTGGGTGTCTTCCACAGCGGCTAACATTTGTCTCAACGTCAAGGAGACCAAAACACTGAATAAAGCTAATTACTCTGATCTGCGAGGGATCTGAGTGGTTACGGCTGCCTTTGAGATGTGACTTGTCTCACAAGTTACTTGAGACCCAAGGTTATAATCATGGTGAATATCAAATCAAAAGGCTACTATTTGCAGAGGTTGAGATATGAGGTTGGATGACCCTTATGAAAAGAAAAAGACACAAAGCCAGATATTGAAACGGTTCAGAAATCTGTGTCTCGTAATTAACATACAATTTTAAACATGTCTTCTTTCACTCAATACACACTAATGTACTCGTAAAACATTCACCATAAATGCTGTGCTGGGATGGATATTCTGTATTACAGCATGCGTAATGGGCACGGTGTACCCCATTGTCAAAATACATAGTAGGATTTTAAATTTGTACACCATAGAATATAAAAACTATTACTTTTATATTAAATTACATTACATTTCAATGAAATTAACATCTTCTTCTCACTGTTGTATTTCCTACTTGCACATTTTAACATTAAGGTTAATTTTGTTAGAGACAGCCCGTCACCTTTAAAGTTACTCAATGCTTGGAGTGTTTATTCGCCGTATGGGAGTCGCCGGCACTGCAGCCTTGATGTTTTTACAATTATAGCACCCAAACAATGTGTCGAGGCAGCAAAACGTAAATAATGGGTACGCCACATGCAGACATGAACGTATTATTTAAACGTTTTTTACTGCCGATGACACATTATTTGGGTGTTGTGATGTGAGTAATTTAATTTGATCTTTTAACTTTATTTACATGTAAAGCTATTTCATAAATGATGGGAACCCCCTTTCACGTAATCAAGTTGATTCAACAAGAAATTTAGTCAGCGTTATTTATGGTTTGGAAAACCCAGTTTTTCCAGAATGTTCATAATATTGCATAATATAGAAAAACCTTGAAGCTATAATAAGGTGACTGTGACAGAATGATCTTTTATTAGAATTGGATCTTTCCACTTTTACAAGTTTGGTATAACAGAGAAAAACAAGAGATTTTTGGTCAGATTTTCATTAGTATGAAGTAAGCTGTGATCTAAGAATAGAGCAGCAATGTATTCACAAAGTTGAACACTTGGAATCAGTCAATTTGAAGTTATAGCGAAGGTGCTATATATACATATATATATATATATATATATATATATATATATATAACTATAAGGAGATATTGTGGAGTCATTCCGAAAAGAAGGATTTCCTCATGCTAATAGCCGATTAAATAAGCTTCTAAAGTCTGTCAAGTGAAACGTAATATGGCGAGCTGTTCTAAGCAACGAGTGAATAGTTGGTTCATTATGAGAGTCGTTATTGCCAAAGGATTTATATTGCTGTAGAATTATACAGATTGAACTAGACATTATTTCAGAGACTCGTCCGGACAGAGTGTAACAGAACTTTGCAATTACCAACAAGAAAAAGATCGCTGGATAAGTGAAATTCTTAAATACTGTAGAATGGGCATTCATGTTTATGCAAGATTCCGATTTTGTCAACTGAACAAACAGTGTGTCTCTCTTGTGCATTCGTGTAAGAACTGGGAAAAGGTGTATTTGGCCTTGTGTCTTTCCTACTTGTACAGTTGTAACAGTGTAAAGGATAATGCTACATCCTTTATTCCTATTCTATTACTAGAAAATTTGCGATTTAAAAAGGAAATTACACTTTTTTAGCCCCAATATTTGTTGTTAACTTTATATTAAAGCCAAAACCACGCACCGTTCGTGGTGGTACTATAAGCACCTGATTCAATAATTAAATTCATTAAAGAAATCGTAATCGGTTGGAGAGTCCAAGGTATCATAGATCACATTGACATTGACGAGTAAGTAAGTAAGTAAGTAAGTGTATGCAGATGAGGTTCCGGTGTTAAGTTTTCTTGTAAACTAGTGACAGGACGAATCCTATGCCATGTAGTAGTTTATCATATTCTACACCTTGACATGCTCAAAGAAGTTTTTTTAATGAAAAACAAAAACAAAAACAATCCTAACCATTTCATGTTTAAGTCGTCCTTATACATGTTAAATCTGTTATATGTTCATATAAAGTGCAATACAGGGTGTCCCTGAACGAACTGCAAAAACCTTTCATTTTACTTTCTTTTAATGCCCAAATCAAACAGAATTAAATAATGAATGCTGTTGAGGAACACAAATAGCTATCAAATACCTTTAGAATTTTGCAAATTGACCGCTCCGTTTTGAATTTGAAAATGTGAAAATCACGCCTCATTGTTAATCCATTCCATGAGTCAGACATATTGAATAATCATGACAATAGACGCCTCATAACCAGTGCTTGGTACTCCAGATACAGATCATTGATTGATATTTGAATCCGTGGAACGTATTGAAAATGTTGGTTGCACGGACTTGTTCAAACTGAGTGCTGCCATTTCATCATGTTCTTGATTTTGCTTATAAACCTGTGACATAAATGTTTGTGTGTTGTTTTGTTTTTCTTACAGATAAATGTCGATTTGAATTTATTGCAGTATTATGAACTTAGTTGTAAATTAATTTGGTTAATATCTGCTTTTTGATAACTGTCAACGACATCTTATCATTTGAAATGTAACTCACATGCACGATGCATTAATAACAGTAAACATTTTTGCCCGGGGGCATTTTTGTTTTTCCGCATAAAAATGACAAAATATAAGAATATTTTAGTGCAGATTGAAATATGATCATAAATGAAATATTGGTTAAGTATGCACTCGACGTACCATTTGTTTGCTTGGACGGCTTTGTGGTCTGTATAATGAGCAGTAACATTGTGAGTTCTTCCATTACCTGTTACTTAACATACGTACCGTATATTTGATCTGTCTGACAGCTGTTGTATTATTATTTTGAAAGCCTCGTGATTCATGTTAGAAGCTATTTAATCAAAGCTTTGGATTATATTTCATTTTCTGGGAAATGTTATGATATAAATGCAATGTCATAAAGGTTCATTGTATTAAGGGACGCAACATTAGAATTCAAGGGGGGTTAGGAAGTTGGGTCGGGGAAAAAACTTTCGCCGACCAAGGCGGCAAGTCTTTTTATTTTTTATTTCTTGCATTTATACACAGTTAGATGGGGAAAGTTTTTTTTGGTGTTGGTGGGGTAAGTTGGTTTTTTTTGCTCATGTAGTGGGGGATTTTTTTTTTCTTTAAAACTTCCTACCCTTGAAGTCTAATGGTGCGTGTCTAATGTTCATATATTGTGTTCATTCTTGCTTTATTTGATTATATCAAATTCAAGAAGGATATGAATTACATGGCATGGTAAAGTGTTTGAAAAAAGTAACTCATTCAATAAAACTGACCAAAACGTATACTTGACCAAATTTGATACATTATGTAACAGACATAAACAAGATATTTTGGTCATCACTTGTTGAAGAGATGTGAAATAAAAGTGAGGAGTACTCGAATCTGCCTGTGTTTCCCTTAACATGATACATGACATTTTATCTAAACCCGAGAGACAACGAGAAGAGCTTTCAAATATCCTTGATGCTTTGTGGAAAATATTTGTTCTTCTTCAAAGGTGTTAACCCTAATAGCGTGTTCAAGTAGTTTGTTACCATTTTACGTAGAACGTAACGAAACACACGCACCAGGATATCATAAATGTGAGTTATTTGTTCCGGAAAGAGGCCTCTTTTACTAAAGTGAATATCGTTTTACGCTGATAGGGAGTTTGTTATCTTGTATCAAAAGAAATACGTTTTAGCCTGTTTCCTGCAATTTGCATTGTTATGGACAAATTCCCTGGGACAAATTTCTGATGGTTTTGGCAAACTTGATCATCTCACTTGTTGCTCACATAAATCTAGAGGTAGAATAAAGTAGGTATCAGTGGCTACTTTAAAAAGCCTTAGCCTTACTTGTTTTGTCATGTTCCATTTAATTTATATATTCTTTATTGGTCTGTAACAGGACTGTATCCCACAATTACATTTCACTTACTTAGACAGTCTTCTTTACATACCTTTATTCTGATATTTACGTTTAAGAGTTGAATGTACTGGTACATTAAAAATATAGGGTTCCTAATACGTTTGTTGGCAAAGGTTGCAAGGAAATAACGATGTAGTATCTCCAGAGGTTTCCGTGAGGTTGGTTTGTTCTGATTTAAATGAAAGACAGACTATACGATACCACATGACCAAACCGATAAGACCAACAATACGTCATCACCCTTCATCCTACATGCAAATTAAAATGAAATAATCTAGCTTTCGATCAAACTTCCCTTACACAGGGAAAAGCGAATGTATGATTTTTGGATGTGAGCGAAAAGGTACAGAAGTTAAAGGTTGTTTTATAATTTTAGAAACAGCCCGTCATCCTTAAGGTTGCTTTCTTGGCCTGCAGGGCCCTTATATTGGTGTCCCACTTGGAGTGTTTAGTCAATATATGGCAGTCACCGGCCTTAATGTTTTTGTTGATACTGGAAAACATCAAGGCCGCAGGGCCGGCAGGCACGAGGCCGGTGACTCCCATACGACGACCAAACACTCCAAGTGGGACCCCAATATAAGGGCCCCGCAGGGCAAGAAAGCAAAAGTAAGGAAATGGGATTATATTACAGCCCGTCACCCATACTTATAATTAGAAACAGCCCATCACCCATTTCATACATTTCACTTCTTTACTTTTTACCCCATAAGTTCCCTCATTCTTCAGGCCCTGCCCTCAATCGGGTGCTAATTTACAGTTTAAGCTTGTTTGCTAATGTTTTTGGAGCAACATTGTTTCTTTGTAAGCCTGCGGCGCAACCTTGAACAATATTGTTTTGAGCAATATATCTTCGAGCTAACGCAAACCCCCAGCCAGCACCATACCTCATTTTATTTCGATTTTAAACATACCAATATCCTGCTTTTTATATTCTATAGTGTCGCCAATTACCTCAAATATTTATTTACTACAATCGAAAATACGTTTCCTGTAATACAGGATATTTATCACCCACGGTGTTTACCGTGTAGATATGGGTGAATGGGATGGAAAGGGCCACCTCCAGAATGAAGTTCATGCATCGCCAGGGTAGTTGCCTAACCGCAAAACCCTGTGTGTGTTCAGCACTGATACATTGTCATTTTGATTATGCTGTTTCCTCGTGGTACTCTGGTCTTATTAACTCAAACTGCAAGTAACCTAAAACAAGGTGACTAGATTTCATTTTGGGACCCCGGGTACACATTGGTCATGGTGAGGTCTCGTGTCTTTCAAAAATAAAATAACGTTTTTAAGGTTAAGTAATGCTCACAACATTTTGTTATAAAACAAGTGTTCCATCCATTATTTAAGGTATTCAATGTTCATAGTTATAGAACAAGTGTAAGAGGCAGCTCTTATACTTTTGCTGTCCCAAAAGTGAAAAGTTCAGTTAGCTTCTACGTTTGATGATATAGTGTCAGTAGTGTGATTAAGGACTGGAATTTATTTCCAGATAGTATTAAAGTTGGTTTTTACCCTGGAATTATGGAAACCTTTTGGGCCTCAGAACTGCTTCATTGATTATATATAAGTATATAAAAGTGTACATATTTAGAATGGCAAAGATTTTACAAATCTATCTGTGGGGTCAATGTTGGGCCCAAATGCTCAGTTTTGGAGAACATTTACACTAAATCTTCCCCAAATTTCTTATTTAACAAATATTGTCTTTACTATTTTCTAAAAACTAGATATAAATATCTAGGAATCTGTTTTTCTTTTTTCTCTTTTCCTTTTACCGCACCCAGCTTGAATTAAAAGTTCAAACCTTTGTGTAGATGCAAGTGCCTGCTAGTGCTTATACGTAGTAGCCAATTCAGATCCAGAACCAGATACAGAACATTTTCCATGGATTCATGTGGATGTACCAAGTATACTAGTACTCCATTCAACAGAATCCCCCAAATAGACACGATCTCTTATGTCCTTCCTTTCCTCATATTTACGTCAGACCGGACCTTGTTGGGTAGCAAATAACAGTGCCCCTCATTTTTCAATATAAAACTTCTATATTGGTACACTGCTTTAAAAATAGACACCGTCTATACAAAATCATATTCCCTACGTCAGAACGGACCTTGTTGGATAATAATAGCCATCATTTTTCCTCTCCTTGATTTGATGGATGATGACGTCTGACATTTAAAGTCAACATAACAGAGCAGGCAGAGTTATTTAGTGACATTCATATGTATATGAATATTCTAAAATGAATAATTTTACTTTTTAGTATAATCAGTTATGTTAAAAATGATACAATGTATACTACTTATAAGGCAATCTTGTTTTTTGTTGCTGATTCGTTTCTCTTATTAAGTCTCAGACCACTCTCAGAAGTAATATCCAATTCCATATTTACGTCCAGCAAACTATAAGAAATTCAAGACAAGTAAAATTTCTGAAAACATAATAATGATAAAATTGGATGGTTTTTTTCACCAAATACTGCTTTTAAAATATTGGACTCGACAACGCCTCGTCCAATTTTGAGGTATTGTTCTCTATAGCTATTTCGATGGTTACCACTTTTTACCATGTTTTTCTTCAAACCATCTAAACGAAACATATGTCAGGCATATTGAGAAAAATAAGAGTTTTTTCTGATACACCTATAAAACTCTTTTGCAATCAGAATCAAATATCATAAGGATTAGCCTCCTAACTGTTTTTGAGGTTCTAGGTACGATATTGTTTATAAGAACATTTCATGGTATAAGTACTAGGTGCAAATAACAAAGCTTTGACTTCAGTTATTATCTAGCAAGACCGAAATCCGAAAACATCTATTCCCCAGGTTCATTCAACGACACACTGTTCTATATATCATTCTAAACAAATGAATAATTTACTTTTTAGTATAATCAGTTATCTTAACAATATAAACTACTTATCAGGCAATCTTGTTTTTGTTGCTGATCCGTTTTCCTCATTAAGTCTTAGATCACTCTCAGAAGTAATATAGAATTCCATATTTACGTGCAACTAGTTGACTAATTGACAGTCCTGTAGTATTCATAAACCACACTTCAGCATGTCGAAAGAAGATCAATATGAATCCTCTTTTGTGGTAAATGCGCACTTTTGGCGTAATCTACAATGAGCCCGAATTAGTATTGCACCTTCGCTATGTTTCACAATTAACGTGCTTGATAATACTCCTCTTTGGAAGCACTTTGATCATAACCTTGCGCCCTATGGCTTTTGTTATGTTAATCACATTTGGGGCTAGAAAATATAGTGTTTACAAGATGACGAGACTACAGTGGAAATTCCAATTGAATGAACACAGCCTGAAATAACGTGACGATTTTTTCCGTACACGGCGCGATGCACGCCAGCGTGTGCGACTGTGCGTGAGTCACGCGGAAGTGAATCCAATCATGCCAGCGCTCTCCTGATTGGTTAGTATTGTATCCAAGGTCGTGCGTTCGCGTTGTAGTTTGAAATATGCGATATATATTAAGCTTTAAGCTTGTTTATATAGGCTATTCATCTTTGAAATGTTAATAAATCACAACATGTTTATGCACATCGTCGTCTGTACATAAACTCAGTCAAGACTCAGAGGGATCGGGTTAAGAGTGATATTGTTGTTGAGAAGAAGCAACTTATTGAACACGTCAGATCGGATAAATGACATAAATTATTACTAGTTAACGTGACCTAGATGCGATATCAATTATAAATGATGTTTACTGTACCATATCACACACGCCAATTAAAGGCTAACTTGGGCAACACTATTTTAAAACTGGAACAGAGTAATAGAGAAAATTGTCTCGAATCTAATTGTCAACATAAGTAAATGTTGAAATCCGTATACATTTGGGTTAACAATTATTGGCGAGACATATGCGTAGGAGTTAACAAGAAAAAGAGCGAGTCTATATTACAACTCAGGCTATATAGCAAACAGCGTTTCATGTGTTTTATATGATGGCAGTGTAAAAAGCTTAATGCTTTCAATGTTTTCATCTTAACCACTTCGATTAAAATGCATTATTGAGAGAGAACATCATGTATATTTCTGTTGTTGTTTTATTGCATTATATAGCCAAACATCATAAAATATATAGATTTAGTTTAAGGGATGGGGTATGGACGTTTGGACAGTATTTTTTGTGGGACATGAGACACGGCCCTGCACTTCTTAGATCGCCTTGATAAGAGTTCGAAGCCCTGTCGTCAACAGAGGGCAGTAAACTCGAGGTAAAGAATATCCCATATCGCGCTAATGAGCTGAGTTGTAACCGTAGCTCGTTTCTGGCGAAAATTGACAAGTAACTTGCACAAATTTCTAGATACAGTTACTATAAGGTCGTGCGATGTATTCAAACCATTTGTTAACCATTTCTTTTTAGGGAGCAATAATTATTTATCATGAATATTATTGTCATGTTGATGACATCATAGTTACTCGCATTTTGTTCATTTTTAAATTTTGAAACATTTAACGCTCAAAAGTCACACAAAATCAATCACATATATTTGTCTTTATTTCACCAGAGTGTCCTTGCCAAGATTCTAGCATCAGACCATGCGCTTTCTCAAGATACAGCCTTCATAAGTGTTAGGTCACTTCTGTACAATTCTTATAATTTGTTTCATGCATACAAATAGCGATGCACGTTTTGTTGTGTTTTTGATAGGTTTTCATGTCCGATTTTAACGATAAAACATTATTCCTATAGAAAACAATATGGCAAAAGATACAACAGTTTGTAACATTCTCCATGAACTTAACCATCTATGTTTGGATTGTGATGTAATTAACGTGTGTAATGAGATTTTCTCTTTCTGAATCTGACTTGTAAAATATTATTTTTCATCACAATTTCTCATCAAATTCATACATTTCTGGGTCAAAAGTCAGGTAAAACACTTTGTGGTTTTAAAATTTGGTTTAGAAATAACGCTAATAAAATCATGGTGACATCCCGCTATCTCTAAGGTCCGCTATCTCTAAGGTTCGCTATCTCTAAGGTTCGCTATCACTAACGTGTAAAGTCTATGGAGATCAGAATCCCGCTATCTCTAATAGAGAAAAGGGTTCGCTAATCGCTATACCTAAAAAAAAGGTCCGCTACTTCTAAGGTTCGATATCACTAATTTAGAATAAGGTTCGCTAGTTCTAAGGTTCGATATCACTAATTATAAATAAGGTTCGCTATCACTAATTTAAAATAAGGTTCGCTATCACTAATTTTGAATAAGGTCCGCTATCACTAATTTATTGAAGGTTCCCTATCTCTAAGGTTCGTTATCACTAATTCCAATAAAGGTCCGCTATACCTAAGGTTCACTATCACTAATTTTGTTTCAGGTTCGCTATCCTTAATTAATTAAGGTTCGCTATCTCTAAGGTTCGTTATCACTAATTTCGATTAAGGTTCGCTATACCTAAGGTTCGTTATCACTAATCTTAAATAAGGTCCACTATCTCTAATTTTAAATAAGGTCCGCTATCTCTAATTTCAAATAAGGTCCGCTATCTCTAATTTTAAATAAGGACCGCTATAGCGAACCTTATTTGAAATTAGAGATAGCTAACCTTATTTGAAATTAGTGATAGCGAACTTAGAGATAGCGAACCTTAGAGATAGCGAACCTTAGGGATACCGGGATTGTTAAAATTAGAGATAGCGGACCTTATTTTAAATTAGTGATAGCGAACCTTAGAGATTGCGAACCTTCAATAAATTAGTGAAAGCGGACCTTATTTAAAATTAGTGATATCGAACCTTAGAAATACCGAACCTTTTTCAAAATTAGTGATATCGAACCTTAGGTATAGCGAACCTTTTTCGTAATTAGTGATAACGAACCTTAGAGATAGCGAACCTTAGAGATAGCGAACCGTAACCAAAATCATTTGGGTTGATCAAGCAGTTGCTTTTTATGATTTTCAAGGCAATATGCATAAATGGTGAATCTGCATGTACATAATTTGTCACTTCAGTAAGCTCGTCTTTTGACCAACGTTCATTATTGATCACGGGTTATATTGTATGCGATTGACATCAAAGAACCACATCTGTATGAGCTTGTGCATTGAATTGAATTAGACAATGGTTATTCAGGTTATTGATCGCTAGATGGAAGCGAACATGATACATATTACGTAGGATTCCATGCCTGTGCGGGGATTTGAACCCTAGCGACCAGAACTATGAACACTTTGAAGTGTTAGCACCTTGCAGGGCCGTGGAGAGCACGTCAGGCATATCGAATTGCATTCTGACTACGAAGAATGTCCTTCTGATTTCTGATAATTTCGATTTTTTGAAACTCGCGATATAATACGCATTGTATGGCAAATGATTAAAAAATTATATTTTTGATATTTAACAGTCCTCGAAGTAAACTTTATAAATTTAATGATATGTACTTAAAGTGCATGTAGCTGGGACGAAAAGCCGACGATCAATTGAAAATTTTGACCATTCGTATTGAAGATATGGAATTTTTTCCCCAAAACACCAACAAAAAATACATTTTTAGGGGAAAATGTTTATTATGAAAATTATTATTTTCAATTGATCGTCGGCTTTTCATCCCAGCTGCATACACTTTCGGTACATATCATAAGATTTATAAAGTTTACTTCGAGGACTGTTAAATATCACAAATTTAAAAGATATCAAATTTTAATAATTTGTCATAAAATTTGTATTATATCGCGAATTTCAAAAAATCTAAATTATTTGATATCAGAAGGACATTCCTCGTATTCAGAATACAATTTGATAGGTCTGGTGTACTCTCAGCTCCCACAAAAAATACGTGAAAACGTCGCTAAACGTTAATATCCCATTCCTTAATGTATGGGCCCTAAACAAATTTCACAATACCGACAGTTTTCTTTACCGATCTTTTCTTAGAGGGGTATATGCAGGGATTCAGAAAGTAGGAAAGCGGAGAGCAACGCTCCTAGGAAATGATTATCAAAACTGAGGAAGTGATGCCATATGGGAGAAAACCCACTTTTCTACATCCCTGGGTGTATGTCTTAGAGCCTTTAGATCATAGTATTTGTTATTTAAAATCACAGTACAGCGCCCCATAGGAAGGATTGTGATGTTTTCATCCGTCTTTAAACTTTCAAGCGCACTATACTTGTTCTTGCTCAGTTGATATTCAGATGGTTTTGCACTTTTTTGTAATGCTAGCACTCAGTCGCGATCTTAATTCTACCGCTTTCTCTGACCCAATGGAGGCACATGTGATGGCAGCTTCAGTAGCGGTAATCGGTTACCTGAATTCGCTTGGATGAAAATGTACAGTATCAATAAGAACAAGGGAAACACAGCAACTACTGTTGATGCGAAATGAAATATTGCACTTATTCAAGACAACATTTAAAAAAAAATTAAATACACACAAATACAAAGTTAAAATGGCACAATATTATCAAATTTTAAAAGTCAGAATATACAAAGTTAAAATGGCACAATATTATCATATTTTAAAAGTCAGAATATGCAAAACAGTTCAGAGCACAGTTATTTAATAAGTTGATAAAGTATGGAATAGCGCTGTTTTTATAACGATCGGTCCTTGCATGAAGCTGAGAAACTTGATTTGCATTCCGAAGGACCCTGTATTGACTCTCCAGTCTGATTGGACATGCTGGAAGGACGAGATCTTTTGTTCGAATAGATGCAGAGAGCCTTTTGACAAACTTAAGACAATGGTCCTCCGTCCTATCAGTTAACGTTGTCATTATCAAACAAGAGGTTATCCACGTTACTCATGTGTGACTTCTAACAAAAGGCGCTGGTTCCCGTAGTATTCCTCATTCAAACCAATTCAATGCACGACCTCGGAGTTACTTGCATGACTTTGGCGGGCTATTTCGAAATAGTCATGGTTGCACATGCAGGTACTTCTTTTGAAAATCCTCAACAAGGTATAGCAGTCGCTGATAGGATATGCAGCTTATAGAACACGGATAACCTCTATTGCCCAGAACTATTTTGAAAGGTTTTTTTTTCAGCTGCTTCAAAGCATGATCTTGATTTGTGGAGAGGAAGGAATGCCGAATTTTTATACCTGCCCGTCTACCTGCGACATACCGTTTCATTAACACAACTTAGCACCGTGGGACAAGGTGATTGATATGAGTTTCAGTAAGGATTCGTTGGACTTAACTACATCTGTTTACTATATGACACGTAATAGACAGTCGGTGGATTAAACAAACAGGTTTTCATTTATACGTCAGCACGGATGACCTAATTATTTAGATTTATTTGATCTGAAAACATTGGATTGTTGTTGTTTTTCACCATAGTATGTTCGTTACCTAACAGCTAAACAGAACAGGACGGGTTTATATTGATAATACGATACAGCTCACATTGCTTAATAATGTTCACCAATCTATTTCGACGTTATAAAGTCTGCACAAAAAGTAACACAGCTGTTATAGATACGCCTATAGCTTCAGAACTAATAATTGTTATCACACTATTTCAACATAGAGAGAAGGATGATTTATTTACGCGCATTTTGATACACCATTTGGCAAATGTCGTTCAATATTAACAACACAATAGTACTTTTAAAGAAAAATACCCGAATTTAAAAGTTGCAGCTTACAGTTATCAATGGTTATCATGCCAGCACTGCAGCACGTAAAGCCCGCCATTGTTGGTTGAACATTATCTTCGCGCCTACTTCAAATCAATACAAATAGCTGCAACTTTTAAATTCGGTTATTTTTCTTTCAAAACACTGCTGTACTGTTAATATTGAACAAAATTGGACAACGTTGGTATCAAAATGCGTATAAATAAATCATCCTTCTTTTTATGTTAAAATATTGTGAAAATAAATATTAGTTCTGAAGTTATAGGCGTATTTATAACAGCTGCGTTACTTTTTGTGAAGACTTTATTATAAGTAAACGTGACTACAAATCTATACGTGAAGGTCAGGTTCTTACAGAGAAAACAGGGAACATTTTGCCCTAGATATGTCTGTTCTCACTAAACACACACGGGTAAGAATACTTAGAAATTAAATTTGTTGTCGTGTTGCGGTCGTGTCATAGCTACACCTTTGTCATGTTTGTAAATTAAGTAATCATTACACAGACTCAATCTGGGCCTGAAGTGGGATGATCGAGGTGCCACGGTTTTGGTTTTGGATGTTTTAGTGGTACGTCTTATTATAGGGACTCGCTCAAATTAGGGTATACACCTAAACAAATTGTCAGGTCCTTATAATTTGAAGTGTGAAATGTAGACTGATAAGTTACACATAAAATATGTGGTACTTTTGTGTCCAACATATTTCTTCACACAAGCTGCACTCAAGAAAATCAATGACTACACAACATTGCAAAGGTTGCAGAGAATATTGCAGCGTTCATGGAATCGCCTGGACCAGCATTACATTCAAAACCTGGTCAACAGGTATGCACAAACATTTCATTGAGGTTGCTGAGAATGAAGGTCGACAAACACATTAATAAAAAGGGGAAAAAAACTTTCAAATTACAAAATGTCACTTTGTTAAAATTGCTGTTGAAGTAGAAAGAATTTTGTTATACATGTATACTGAATGAGTCTTTGGGGTTTTTTTCGTGATAATTATTTTATTGAAGAAAGAATGTTTGTTGATAACTAAACTCACGGGTTCTATCCAAAGAGAATCTCCACAATTGGCAATAATCACTTAGCCATGGCCAAAATTAGGCTGGCTACTTTAAAAACGCAATGATAGCAAATTATTTCATCAAATTTGTTCGTTTTCAACCTAACCATACACTCATAGGTTGGGATTCCGAAAGGTGGTTTAACTTAAGCCGGTGCTAACTTAAACCTGGGTCTAACTAGTCCCGGCTTAAGCCTAAACCTAGGTTTAACTTATTTTACGATTCCGAAAGCTCGGACTAGTTAGACCTGGGTTTAAACCTAGGTTTAAACTTAGACCTGGTTTCGTAGCCGCATAGTACTAACTGTGGTGTATGCTCTTATGCATATTACACGGAACTTTGTGCATGGGTATGATGTTCCAATTTATTTGAAAGGCTATAATAGGCATTGGTGTGGGAAATTGTGAATAAATAGCGGCTAGTAAGGCCTAGAGTTGTTATCTTTTTTCATGTTTCTGAGTTTATTGATGAAAATGATTTTTATTTTTTTCCATATACCATGTATACGGAGATCTATAATCCACGAAAGTTCAGTCTTATTTTACTATGATTTTCCCAAGTTTAAACAACACTCACGTTGCATCATTATAGGCCTAACAGTGATTAAGCTGAAATGGTATTTTTTTTTAAATTTCATTTCTTGATATTTCACATATAATACCGGTGCAATAATTATGAAGCCTGGGGGAGGGTAAAATGGGGGGGGGGCTGTTTTGGCAAGCCAAAAGAAGAGCAAGCATATTTTACCCAGCTATTTTTGCACATTGCACGCTCAAAAAGGGGCTTATCCCGCAGAGTATGAAAACGTTCTTTCCGTTTTTCACATGACCAATATGCTCACTGCGCTCGAATTTGCAAATTGGGTTCCCACAAGTTTGACATGGTGTGACGCAAATGTTTTTGGCTGGCCAAGGGGTGGGGGGGGGGAGACAAGCTATTTTTTAGCAGGCCGAGAGGGGCAAGCAATTTTTGTCAGGCTGAGAGGGGCATTCAAAGTGGCACGCTGTGCCCTGGCTGTTTGGAAATTTCCGCAAGGTTGGGCCTACGGAATACCCTCCGCGCTGTCCGTTTATTTCGTTCATTACATTTACAACTCATCGAGGAGGCATCATCACATGGTTCTCTCTTTTACGGACAGCGCGGAGGGTAAGGCCTATATAATTGAAGATGCCTGGTGTATCCTATTGCAGGCATAAAATAGCTATAATTTAGATTTAGAATATTAAAACAAAACACTGACCTATTATAATAAAAGTACAAACTGTGTAGCATATTTATTTTATTATTAATGTTAAACATGATACATAATCCATCACTTCAAATAGTATAATCCATCACTTCAAATAGTGATTAAGTAATTTTTAACCACCTTGTAGGCCTACATTAAATAATAACATTGAATGAATTCGTTCAACATGTTCAAGTAGCATAGAGGTTTGTTCCCAGCAAACACAAAACGGTTTTCGACATCATTCGCAAAAGGTTATAAAAGGTTGTCGGATAACATTTAAATGTCGGGTTATCATAACGGGTATATTAAGGGTATAAAACGTTTTCATAACATTAAATAACATTTGTTGGTAATCTACTGCACAGCAAACACAATGTTTTCGTACAGAAAACATTTAAATGTCGGGTTATATAAAGGGTATAAAAACGTTTTAATAACATTCCAAAAACATTCTTGAAAACTTGATACAAAACATTCTAAACAGAATGTTATTTTGGGGTTGAAAAAATATTGTGCGAAAAATGTTTGTCCAAAATATTTTCAATAAAGTTTTAAAAACGTTTTCATGACCTTTATATAACCCGACATTTAAATTTTATTAAAAGGTTTTGAAAAAACATTTCTGTGTTTGCTGTATTGACACAATATTTGGTAAAAATTTTTGCAAAAATAGTTTACAGTAACATTTTTGAAAACATGTTAAAAATATTGTTGTAGTGTGTTTTCATACAAAACGCTTTAAAACGTTATCATGACCTTTATATAACCCGCCATTTTAATGTTATTAAAACGTTTTTACCTAAACCAAAAGTCAAAATATAACTTATTTAAAACGTTTTGAAAACGTTTTTGTGTTTGCTGGGTTGTCATGGGCGTCGATCTGTTCTGAAAATGGAGGAGGGGGCACGGATGTGAAAAGATATGTCAGCGCCGCACGTATGAGAGGGATGCCCTGGGGCCACTCAAGTATTATAGTGTACGCATGTGTGACCAAATTTTCTTTAAAGCCCCCTACCAGCAAATCTAGGGCCTATAATTTAATATAAAATTTACCCCCTAATGAGTTTTTTGCCTAGTAAAAATGAAGAAATGTACACTTTTTGGGCTTGTAATTTACCAAATATTTGAAAAGGTACCCTAAACAAGTTGTTCAGTTGCAGAAAATCAGTGTTTTTTAGACCCTAAATGCGTCACTCACGTAACTTGCCTTGCCTAAAAAAACACCCCCTTTTTCTTGTTTTTTTTGGTCACGCATGCGTGCAGACCATTTATGTGAGTGGTCGCCCCGGGAGGGATGTGCCCTTCAGAAGTTGAAAAAAAAAAAGCAAAATAAAGTCCAAATTTTGAAGTCATTTGGTGGACATTTTACATTATTTTTAGTTATTTTTGTGCATATCTCAAAATGGCTATTATACTGTAGACTACCCCGGTACTATATTGATTCAGTTACCAAAATGCGAAGGGGGCATAGGCCTTCTCGGACATTTGATATTATGTCCCCCTCCAGGGGTTGACGCCCGTACTGGTTTCATATAGGAAAGTAGTGAAGACCATGTTACCTATTAAAGGACATGATTAAAATTATTAATACCTTTCTAAGACTTAATAATAATTACGATAGTGTGTGAAACGTGCAACATACAAAACTTGTCTTCATTTCCATTGAGTAGTGTACACAAAGTAGTATTCCGGAGTAATAATATCGATACCAAAAGTCTCATATGTTATCATCATTTGTGTTACACTAGGCTTAAACATGTTAAAGGCCTATAACATTTAGCAAGGTAAAAAGTTTCATAACACTTGTGGTTGTACTGCTCATCGATATCGATTCTGTGGTCCTAACTTTGATGGCCAGTGGATCTCAGCCGGGGATCGCGGTTACTTCATCATGTAGATTGTTCTGTAATGAAAGAAAGAAAAAAAATAGTATGTTTAAAATATGAATTAGAACTATATCCAAATCTTGCCCCCCCCCCCCTCCACACACACACCCCCACTCTCAATTTTGAGATTTTGGCATGTGAAGAAAATTTATAATTTTCTCATAAAATTATTGCTGTTTTCTGTTGAGATGTTTCTTTTACTAGGCCTGGTATCATATTCATGAACAAAAAGTATAAAGATTTGTACGAAGTCTAATTTAAATTTATGCATTCTAATTTTTGGAAAAAGCATGTTTTGTTCTTTTAACCAATCGTTTCAAAGGTAACACACAAAAAGTAAAAATTAGAGCAAAATTGTGGCATATACTCAAGATTTTGAATGCTTAGACATGTTCCAAGTATTTGATTTAAATTGTGACTCGATTGTCAGAAAACATGTTTTTGCCTTTTCCCACCAAGAAATTAGTACAATAGTAAACGTTTTCTATTTATATCTACAGTCAGTACCAAATGAATGATTACGATTGAGCTATGTTTCGTTTGTCAGACTTGATGGGTTTTTTAATCCAATAAAATCAGTGCTTTTTTTTTCTGGAATGGGGCAGTAAATTACCTCATACCTACATTGCCATACTTTTAAACTTACCAAAATAACCTCAAGTTATGGTGCATGGGAATCATCACTCAGATTAGAAAACATTCCTCTTGACATGACATTGACAGTTTGACCTGTAAACCGGGCCTGTAAACGAAAAAAACAAAACAAAGCATACCATTTTATTTTGTGCTGCTGTTAATCAGTCGCAGAGTTTCATGCATTTAAAATTTGCAATTTGTAGTAATATTTAGGCCTACATGATCATGATGGTATCTAAAAATATACTTCAGTGAGCACTGAGAATTCAATAAAATTAATCAGTCACAGGAATGATGAGCAATCTATTTTATATAGGCCTATGCCTGATAATATGCCTGTTTGACCAAACCAAAGCCTAGTAGGCCTACCAGTTATACCACGATGACCTGATAAATGCCCTAGCACGAGTCCGACAAAATATTAAACAAACGGTAGGCCTAGATTTCATATTAAAATAATTAATTAGGCAGAGCTTCAAGTTCAATAATAAGCCTGGAACAGCCTGAGTCCAGGCCTAGCCAGCCTGTAAACATAGGGCCTATGTAGGGCAGGCATATCATCACATAATTATGCCATATGCCCCAATAAATGGTACAGACCAGTATTAAGGCTAGGGCCTAGGATGTTCCACTACCAAGCTTGAACTTGAAGCCTTGACCTATTATTTACATAGACATAATCCTACATCTTGAAGAACATAGGCCTACGGAAAATATCTGTCTAGTGGGTACCGGTACTGATACAGTTTTTGCCTAGGCTACCATGGCTACAGCACATCCCATGATATCCTAAGCCCTAGGCTAGCCAGCTAGGACCATCATGACCAGGCCAGGGCCGCCTGATGGGGTAGGCCTAAACGTTTTACTTCTTCTACACCGGCTTCTAACACCACGACATCACTCTACCGTGAGTATTAAACTCCTGAGTCCTTACATCTTCATTTCAAGCTGCTTCATTTCAAGCTGAAACTCATTGGAAAAAAGCCCGGACTTACAAGGGAACATTGAAAAGGCTTTGTCCGAGCTTCGTTTGCTGATAAAAATCCACAAAGCCTCGGCTAGGCTATTCTCCTGTACACGGTATTAACATGTAATTTGTTAAGCCTAACCTAATCGATTCCTAAGCTTGACTAAAACAATACCACAGCCTAAAATCGTCACCAATATAAATGAGTGATTTGCATTATATATGGGCTTTTAGGTGGTAAAACAGTATTAATATTATGTCACGAATAAGCCGACCTTTCTTACCTTCACTGTCATGACGCGGCCCTATGCTATTGCACTGTGCCGTGAGTACCGGGTATCGGTATGACTGTCACTGCCGTGTATTGTACTGCCACTGCCATGCCCATGATTGCAGCTGTGTACAAGCTTGGCCGATCACCTCCGCTTTCAAACTCTGGTTACAATTGTCACAACTCTTCTCTATTCATTATGGAACATAATCCTTTTATTATGACTTCCACAAATTGGTTCTGTGGCACATTTTTCCAGTTGCAAATACCACGAATTGCAGTGGTCCGCTTCCGTAACAAGCAGGCTTCAGTGGTTGGCATGCAGACAAATGCACTTAAACCTGGACTTAAACCTACCCCCTGCCAGGTTTAAGTTAGACCCGGCTTTTGCGACTTTAGTACTCAGCTTTAGACCCAGGTTTAACTTAAACCAGCTACGGGAAACGCAACTTTGGTTTAAACCTAGGTTTAAACCTGGGTTTAGCTAAACCTAGGTTTAAACCACCTTTCGGAATCCCAACCTATGAAATTGTTCGTTGGCATTACTCAGTAAGTTGATGTAAGTCGTTGCGTTAACTTTCCGAGTAATGCCAACGCGTACAATTTTGAGTAACGCTGACTCGATATCATTATGTTGGTCGCACTCATTTGCACTTACTTTATTGAGTTGTTACAACTCAGAAAATGAAACAAGGTTAGCATAATTTTCTAGAGGTGTGCTATAGTATACACAATTTTGCACTGATTACAAAAATAAATATTTGAATACTGCTAATTGTGCAGAAAATGATCCAATTACGTGAATTAAGTAACAAAGTACCAAATTGGAATAACTCAAAGCAATAAGTACCAGTATCTTAATATGAAGTTGGCATTACTTAAAAAGTTGACGCAACGACTCACATCAACTTTTTAAGTAATGCCAACAAAGTTGATTAGTTGACGGAACTTTTGAGCTTTTTCAGCATTTTTAAGTTCGGATAACTAAAATGAATTTTGTTTTGGCAACTTTTACACTATTTTTGAGTTGTCCAAACTTACTCCTTTTGAATTAAGCCAACAAGGCGAACAAGTCATTTCTATGAGTGTAGCGGTGAAAATTAAATTTGAATATACTGTTTTTTACAGTAACGTGTAAGGGAATGTATTTGTTATTACACGATATGTCATGTAGGTGTGAATCCACAAGGTCATCCCAACGCACAATACGCTCGTATCTTTGCCAAGCTCGATACTTAAAAGGTTACTATTTCAATACCCTTACATCATCAGAATAGAAAACCCCGAAAGGAGCTTGGTAAGTTTAATTTGTCATGTAGGGTAAATACTCAATGCGTACAAAACATGGAGCCTGAAGTTCATGTCCTAGACTTTAATATAAAAAGGCACATCAATATTGAAGATTTGATACACAACATGTTGTCCTTGGTATTCGTCTAGTCAATACCTTTGGTATATAGGTTAGAGTTTCACAGTAACATATTTTATTGCAGATTTACGTGACGGAATCTGAGACATGTAGGCTACTGTTTAACTATTTTTAATTCTCATCAGACAGTTAGTATTGTCAGTGGGCTGAAATCAATTAAGATATTGTACCTTGACTGAGTTAGCTCAATATAACGTAGGTCTTGAAATGATTAAAAAAATTTAATCATAACTAAATTATTAATAATTATTATGGAGTATCAATACACATTCGGCTAGAAGGCTAGGGTCAAACTTACTAAATACTAATGTCAGTTGATTAGGACTGGAGGTTTAAAGAGTTAGCGTTCCATTCAACAAGAAAGCGCCAATCAATCGTAGGTAACAGATGATATAGTAGCTTTGCGACATTAACACCTACTGAAATCCCAATTAAGCAATAGCTAATTTCGTTATAAACGTTTTAATGAAATTCATGGACCATGTAATAACTTTACTTTTATACAATGTACTGAATGTCCAAACGCCGGGTCCAGACGGGCTGCACATCGTCCACATCAGGTAAATGATTATTTTGTATAAGCAGTAAACGAACCGGTCTATAAATGCCCGGCCAGCTGCTGAGAGTAGCTACTATATAATTTACACTTTGGTAAGCGATTAGTATTGGTATCTAGTTGGCTAAAAACTAATCGGCGATGTAATTAAATTCAGCTATGATTAGACTTTCAAAATAACAGGCTCTATCCTATTCTTGAATGTCGGACAATTTCTTGTATTTACACTGTCTCTATACCAAGTTTATCAAGAGTTACGTCCATTCTTATGATTTGCTCGAAAACGTTAACTGGCTCTCTAACTGCAATGGGATTGACTCCGGGACAAAACAAATCACACTGCCACTTACAGTAAAGGTACTTACCCACTGAAGTATGACATAACCTCTACATTATATGGTGTACATAGAAAAAAAAAGTAATCCGCTTCGATGAATAAATATTACTATTGTCTGGCCAGAGTGTTTTTCATTTATTTTCTAAAATGAAAAGGACCGAATTTAGGTAAGTTACACAGCTGAAGTTGTGAGATACAAGAGAACAAACATGATTAGTACCCAGATATCGCATCTGGCCAGAGTTCCAATAAAGATACGCTATGTTGGAGTCTTACTATTAATGAGGTTTGGAGATCAATCATGAGCCTCTGGCAAACACTCTTTTCATTACATTCTTTCTAGTACTTTGTCAATAGATGTTTTAACCTGAATTGGAAATAGATCAAAAATGCAGCTGAACAAGAAAACTAGAACAATTAGTTAACAAAAGACAACCATCTTCGATCAAATGATGATATTAAGACTCGTATTATAAGAATACCAAGACGCATATTGTTGTATATTGTCGATGTCCACATTGATGTAACACAGATACATTTTTTTTCAGTAAGAAATATAAGACTAAAATAATCTATTTTGTACTATGATTTCTCAGAAATGTTTTGCAAACTTTGTAAACAGCTGGTGCCTGTAATTTAAACTCAATATGGAAATAATTATTATCCTCACGAAATAAGACTACATTTTTCGTGTGCTGTTGTGAAAGAGGAGACAAGAAAGCAATTAGGATATTAGACAAATGTGTCAATATTTGAAAACGTGTTGTCAACAATAATTCAGTCTATTTTATGTAACAGCTATATCTATTAGCTATGATTTATAAAAGAACATAGCTCATTTATTGAAACTGTTTTCAAATATGATCTCGGATGTAAAAATGTTTGCTGGATGGCTATTATCTGTTCAGAACATCAAGTCATACCATATAATACTGGTTGCTTCCACACATACAAAGTTGTTTTTGTTGTAATAAGTTGCGCAGGATAACGCAGCTTATAGGTCAATTACCACACATGATCCACGCCGTAAGCAAGAGGTTTACACGCTTCTCAGGCAAAGATGATATTTCCAACATTATTTCATATTAGTTTTTATGCTGTTAAGTCATGAATTACAATTTGGTCAAAGTATTAAAGCAAATTTACAATACATCAGAAAAGTTAATATAACTATCATATACTGCGCCAATAAAGTATCCTTACACTTGGAAAAATAATCAAAATTTCCAAACTGAACAATATTGGGGTAAATTTGTTTTTTAATAGATGCACTATTTAATCCTGCACATTATGACAACACATTGAATCCAATGTGACCTTAAGAAGTAAAGTTACAAGCAATTGAATAGACGAAGGTCCAGTTTTAAAAGTGACAAACCGGCCTATACAAGGCGCAAAAGGATTCCAACAAGTGAAACAAAGAGACAACACAGTTTCTTCAATGAAGCGTTATTTAAGGCAGCTGTGTACTCTAGACATTGTTTCTTTCGCAAAATTGAGTTTTTTGATATGTTTGTACTTTGTTATGTTTTTTATAAATACAAGGAATGAAAATCCAGATTTGTAAACTCCAACTGCAATATTTTAAGGATTTTATTTCACTATTCCACTCGTGTTTGAAATTGAAAAGGAAAGAAAATCTTTGTTGTACCAGCCCCAGACAAACTAGCATGTCTATGGTACCAGCAAGGTACATGCGTATCGCGCAATTTGTTAACGCACAAATACGCTACGCATACGCGACGCTTATCTGCATGCGCGGCGCATCTTATGGAAACACCACGGAAGCACAAAAACCTAGTGGTCAAATGGCTCCGTTTTAGCTGATAAAATGTGGGTTTTTTCAAGTTCTTTCCCCGATTTAAATATCAAGTTATGAATGGATTTCGCTCAAACTTCTCAAGGGGCCGTGGATTTACCCGATGTGTATGTAATGTAAGGAAGAAAAATAAAAACTGCCGCATTCTCCTGCGAGATTCGATGAAAGTGCAAAATGTGACCACTTTAAACTTCAACGGCCATTATTTCAATGTTCATTTTCTCGGTAAAATGACGATTTAGGTACACGATAACTCAATAAATACAGCATCTATAGGTAAGCAAATATGATCATCGTAAAAAGCATGATCGACTCAAGAAACGGTTTTCTCATTTTTTTATATTTTGGTATATTTCCGATTTTAGGCATCATTTTGTGCAAATAGGCGTTTGTGAATTTAAAAAAGTTCAATTTGATGGTCAATATCTCAAAAAATAAGGCCAATATCAAAAAAATAAAAAACTGTTTTTGGAATGGAGCCTCAAGATTGAGCTAAAAACAAAATTGGAAAGAGTGTTTTTTTGTTATGATGTACCTAACAAATATTGCCAAAAACTCACTTTTTGTGATTTTCTTCATAATTGTTGGTTTTACGACAAATCTGTATTTATATTAAGATTTATTGATGTCTTGCCTTCATAAAAATGTATACTTTTATATGTCTTGCGCGAATAATTACAAAGTTATTGCACTTTTACTACATGCATGTCTGAGAGTACATTAAAACAGTTTTTTATTTCAGTTTTTGCTTCTCTGTACTTTTCATAACTTTCATTTCATTTGTCAGTTTTGTTTCAATTTTCTCTTGTTCCTTTTGTTTTAAATTAAAGCCAAACGGATAAATTAGCCATTCACCACTCTCAAACCAGATGTCTAGTCTGTGAAGTTTTGAATATGCCAGTTTGTCACTTTTAAAACTGGACCTTTGTCTAATCAAATGCTTGTAACTTTGCTTCTGGAAGTCACATTGAATTCAATGTGGTGTCATAATGTGCATGATTAGATAGTTTAGATAGATAAATTTACCCCAATATTGTTTAGTTTGGAAATTGTGATTATTTTTCCAAGTGTAAGGATACTTTATTGGCGCAGTATACATCAAAGTCCTACATGTATCTGCGGTAGATAACGCTATGCGTACACCATGTACACTCATCACAGCCTTATCGTCGGTAGATAGCACTCTGCATACATACATCCAGTCTTCGTATTAATTTTTTCACCTTGGGGTGCAACCCCATTTTGAAAGTTGTGTTGCAATTTAATCTGACGCAAAGCAATTTGAAGTGCTGTCTCAGACAATCAACGCATAAAGTCAATACAGTGTGGTATCGCAATTTTACACCACACTTTTAAAGTTGTATCGCAACAGGCGAACGATGTGTACTGAATACCCGACTATGAAAGCATGTATGTGATGGTCGCTCTTTTGTTTTCATAGCATTTTAATTCATTTCAATGGAACTTTGAACATGTTGATAAAAAGTTGTTGGAAAATGATTCTATACGCGTATATATATATATATAAAAAAGCTTGTTTCAAAAGAGTATCACGTCAACATTCGAATGTTTATAGACTCGAATGAAATGTGGAAATTATACAAAAAACAAGAATGTTAGTCTAGAAGTACATGGAAGTCTAGACATGAAATGATGAGACTAAATTAGTTGTTCAGTGTCCTTATATGACAGTAATAGAGTCAGCTTACGGTATTCTAGATCATCATCTGTACAGGGTGTCCCAATAAAGAGCACCGATAAGTTTATAAGAACTTCAAAATTACATACTACTGAAATCGCAAAATAATATTAACGCATGTCACAATGCAATATTATTCATTCCAAGTTTGACGACGAGCTTCTTCATACACACCCATCCTGGCCAGGCAGTTTGATGTCGTAGCTATTCCTTTTAAGTCTTTATTCGTTTCTTGTGACCATCTTGGCATTTGGCCATTCGTGTTGATTTATCTTATGTATTTGACTTATTCTCAGGGCTCTATCTTAATACTATTTACAGAGTGTCCGTCCGTCCGTCCGCGCGCTATCGCGTTCGCGTCCGCGCGGTTCGCGTTCTCGCGGTGCACTATCGCGGAGTATCAACGGGAGTGTGCGCGGAGTACAGTGAGCGCATCGGAAAGCATTACAGTGCAACTAACAGATGCATCTCATCAGACCAATAGGCCTATTTTCAACACATATTTCAATACCGAACACGTACGTGCATATAGCAGAACAGCAGAACACGACTATTTCCGGGGTCCTCCAGAATGGTTAACATAAAAATAATCAGTTATGGTAAGGCCTATAACCGCGTTTGCTTGCACGTTTCTCCCGATTGATTTCATTACTTTAGTAACGGCCTATATCCACATCAAGATACCAATGTCCTTCAAAGTGGTAGCAGGACAGGGCTTGAAAGAGGCGAATGATGGGTTTCCAGATTATGGGTAGGCCTACCGAACTACCGACTGAAGAAAGCATCACAGATACAAAACAAACAGTTGTGTCCAGTTGGGTCATTAAGAGACGCATTTCATAGTAGTTAAAAAGGTCAGGGCAGGTATATGGGTAACGGGGGGGGGGGTAATTAGAAATAGGCCTATCACGAGAACCGCCCGACCCGAGAACCGCGAAATCTAGTATATAATATTGGTAAACGAACTCTAATTAACTGAAATCCACCACAATCCTAGTACCTATACAAATAGCTTTGTAGCAGTTAATGTGTCTAAACCTATTAAAAACTCATATTTATCCTATTGTTATTTATATCCTACATTTTTTCAACTTTTAGCTTGCCAAACCCCTATCAAAATGACGATGAGTATTGCATAAATAGAAGAGGATGACATAGTTGGCTGTATATAACAATTTGAAACTATTCCAATGCAGATGACTGCTTCTGTACAGATGAAATATCTAAATGTCATCAAAGATACTCATTCCAAATGTTGTCATATTTCTCTATTATGGTTGAGTGAACTTATTTGAAAATAAAGCTAATTTAAGCACATTCACGAGAGATGCAATTTGCATGAATGCGTAGGATACAATGGCTCATGTGCAAACCTGTAATGAACAGAATTGTGACCCGCGTTACATTATCACCGTTTTAGCCATCACTGGTAATCACTGGTGATATAACATAATACAGATTATTGTGCCGTCTGATCCGTTTCAAATTTGGTTATTGCATTATGTACTTTTTGAATTATATTAAAATAATAGCATTTGGGTATTTATATTGGGATACACTTTATATGAATCGTGGGCAGCTTCAAAGAGCTTTGGGCTGAATGAGAGATTTTGAAGTCGAAGAAAGGTAACAAAATTTGTAGACATCTCATTATTGTAAATTATCTTTGTTAAAGGTAGATGGTTTGTTTTATCACCTTGGGGTGTAACCCCATTTTGAAAGTTGAGGTGCAAGTTACTCTGACGCAAAGCAATTTGAAGTGCAGTCTCAGACAATCAACGCATAAATTCAGTACAATGTGGTATCGCAATTTTGCACCATACCTTTAAAGTTGTATCGCAACAGGCGAATTTTGGGGTGAAATTGCCCTGCGATAGAACTTATTTCGAACGATGTGTACTGAATACCCGACTATGAAAGCAGTTGTATGTGATGGTCGTTCTTTTGTTTTCATATCATTTTAATTCATTTCAATGCATTAGATATACGGTACAATTGGCATGGAAGTTTGAACATGATGATAAAAAGTTGTTGGAAAATGATTCTATATAAACACATCAACAAAAATAAGTCCCCCTCCCAATATTTCGTCATAGCATTGTAAGGTTTCGTTTTTTACTGTTTGTTTTATCCTGTATTTATAGTGTAAAAATTAATGTTATCGTAGTTTCTTGTGTCTTTTTGGTAGAAATAGTATACTTTATTTCTCTGAAGGTACTAGCTTGAGAGTCTAGTAATGCTCGTAATGCGGCTTTTGATTAAAACTAATCTCAAAATATGAATGTGTGCTTCAATCTGCAGCAATGAGCAATTACAATTACAGCTAACGTTGAGTTAACGTGATTAACAAAGTCTTTCTTTCCTAGGAAAAATCCAAATACTCTGATTGGGCAGATTTCAAGCGCTCATCGTTCAGTGCTGGAACTACGATTTCAGTATAAGTATAATAATGAAAACCAAGATTTCATGCAGTGATGAGCATAGAGTATGTTGAATTAACTAATGTTATTTTATTAATCGAAAATTCTTCAAAATCTCCTTCAATCAATCTTGTTAGAATCCCCAACATCGTTGACTATCACGATATCCATAGGGAATTTTGATTGTCATGTCATAGCGGCACTTTAATGCTCTGCTAATATAAAATCTTTTGCTCTTTCTGCCGCAAGGGAATGGAACAAGCTCTCTAAAACCATCAGGGAGTATCATGCAATGCAAGTTTTCATTCTTGTTTCTATCTCGTTTTTTTATGTACTGTAAAGGCGCTTTAAAAATACCTGCATTGTATATAATGTGTGTGCGTGATTTTTGTAGGGGGTATGGATGTATGTATCTACCTTTAGAGCATGAGATCAACTTTAAACCTCGTGTTTTCTGTTTAGAATAATTTGGTCCATGCACATATGATTAATTTAAAACTAATTTATGCAAATTTATACTTGTCATTCGGTCGTTTCAAATTATGAGCATAAGGATTGGTTTTAATTTTGGTCACGTGGTTTCCCATTATCCTGCCTAAGCACTTGACTGACGTCATTACCGATACCTTTGTCTGTACTCTTTGTTAGAAACTTAAAACTTATAGAAATCAGTTTGGGTTTTCATTTCACTTTCTCTTAGATAGCGAGAACCAATCAGAGCAAGCGTTAGAAAAATCCAAACCATGCATTGATTGTGTCTAATGTATACTTCGCGTACTACGCGCAGTGCTTTCGCAAGCGTTTGCGTTTATATTTGGTTCTATTTTACAACATCTTTTGTTATAAAGATAGCAGAGAGGGGAGAGAGTTGATCTAAAGGGGGAAGGGAAGGAAAGGAAAGGGATGGAAGAGCTCGAGCTCGGGAGTGGAATAGGGTGTGGGGGGAAGAGTACAGTGTAGAGGAGAGGTGAGGGAGAGAAGAAGGAGACACTGGGGTGAGTAGGAGAGGGAAGAGGAGGTAATATAGGTGAGGGGATAGGGGAGATGTATGTGTTTTGCTTTCCGGGAACAAGAAACTAATTTATAAATATTTATATCGCTTATGATGAACGCAAAAGTCACCCTCCATGCACGCGTGTGATTGATATCCAACATACTTCAACATAAATATAACACAAAGGTGAATAATTATGTGGCCGTTAATATGCTTAGCACAATCATGATTATAGGATATCTATACTAATAAAATAATAAGCGTTATCTGTCTGTCTGTCTATCTGTCTGTCCGGCTATGCGTTTCGCCGCGTTTCGACGCATCGTTCCAATATTTCGGACATAGATGGGTACCGGGTATGTGCTGTTTACCGGGTAGTTTTGAAGGTCATCGGAGGTCAAGGTCAAAGGTCAAAATTTCAAACTTTGTCCGATCGGGCCCGAACTTGGTGGGTGGGATCCTTGATACGAGGGGAATATATGCCCGAAATAAATCAAGGTCGACCGAGGTCAAAGGTCATTACGGAGGGGTCCAATTGCAAACTTTGTCCGATCGGGCTCAAACTTGGTGGGTCGAAACCTTCGTATGAGGGGAGCATGAAAAACATTTTATGGAGGTCATCCGAGGTTAAAGATCAAAGGTCATGGATTTCAAACTTTGTCCTATTGGGCTTAAACTTGGTGGGTGGAATCCTTCGCATGAAAAAGATTACATCGAGGTCATCCGAGGTCAAAGGTGATCTGGGGTCAAAATTTCAAACTTCCCCCAATCTGGCTAAAAGTATTCTCCTTATCACCGGAGTATGAACAAAATCAAACCGAGGTCACTCGAGGTCAAAGCTCGTATGAGGTCAAATGTTAGAGTATGTCCATTGGGCTTAAACATGGTAAAAAGAATCATTGATATGTCAGGAACATGTCATAACGTCAAAAAGGGTCACCAGGGGTCAAGCAGTATCACTATCATGCAGCTGGTGCCCTAATAGCTACAGGGCCATTACAACTGCAGGTGCACTAGTTATATACTATACATTAGTCATTAGTGTGTGTCCTTCCTACACTTATGTTGAATTTATTACTCCATTGCTGAGCGAAGACCGTTTGGTATTTGAACAATGAAGTAGCAGCTCTTTTAAATAACGCAACAAAAAGCGCTCTACCACATTGGCTAATCGCTATCACTTAGCGATGAAGTATAAAGTCAGCTTTTGGTGTTATGATTGCAGACAAGATCTACTGCTGTTTCTAATCCCTTGATTTTTTGGTTTCTAAACAAAAGATAAATTAATACGAGGGATTGTATATTGCGGTTTGATAACATCTACGATAAAATTTAAAATGCTATTTACGCCAAGTATTAAATCTTACGTCCACATTTCCAGAAAACACGTGCAAATAAACAAAGCTTAAGGCTCTTGCGTCTTGTTCTACATCGCTCAAACCTATGTAATTTGTGAACCATTAATACATTCCTACAAACAAGGTATTTTGAAAGGTTGAAATAAGGGATCATGGCCTGAATACATCATCTCTGCTTAAGTGTTTATGTTAGCGAGATTGCGATAATGTGGTTTCTCCCAACACACTGATTATTTTACCGATATATGCTCACCTGAGGACTTACCTTTTTAAATATGTACAGAGTATTTTTTCCGGAATAAATTGATAATGGAAGAGAAGAACTAAATTGATACTATCACTGCAAGAAATATTCATCTAGCTGTTATGTGGTGAGGCAACATTTTAATTATGTACCCGGATGACATTTAGTACAGTCGAAGGTTACCCCGGCATATGTTCTTTCATATTTTTTGAAATATAACAGTAGAAAGTAAATCTATAACGTATATGCGATTTACAAGCTTCTGGATATATTGATACCAATGAGTGATTTTATCTCAAGAATTCTAAAAAGTAAGATCATTTAAATGTTTTGCTTTAATACGCCATATTGTTGAGAGCATACAGGTGTATCCCAGGCAAAAAAAAAATTAAACACCTTAAATATAATATAACATTAAATATAAAAGTTCAGAAAACGTTTTAAAAAACCGTTTTGTATGAAACACAACAACAATATTTTTTAAATGTTATAGAAATGTTATTGTAAAAAATTTTTGCAAACATTTTTGTCAAATATTTTGTCAACACTTAAATAACATTATGTTAGAATATTTGCAGAAGGTTGTCAACAAATGTTTTTGAATGTTATGAAAACATTTTATACCCTTCAGATGCTTTTATATAACCAGGCATTTAAACGTTTGCTGGGATCATCAGTCTTGATACAAAATTACAAAATCAAAATTTGATTTTAACTGTTTGAATTTTGTCCCCTCAACTCACCTAAAATTACATACCATGTCACATTATACCAAATTATCATCGGCTGGAAAGGGTCTTAAGGATTGAGAAAATTAAGTAGGAGATCTGCAAAAAGTTTTTCGATAAATTTAATTTCTAAAAAAAAAGAGTAAAAATCGCAATTTAACAACTAACGGTTACAATTAAAGCCAAATCGAGCATTATGGATTTGACTATATGCTGTTAGTTTCTTATGATCAACTGTAATGTTGGTACATAAAGTATAGCATTAATTTGTGATTGTACATCAGGGGGTAAAAGTTGCAGCTCCTGAAAGCATCTCAAATCTCAACCGTGAAGCCATAACAGTGTCACAAATGTTGAATGATAAAAGACAGTTATTTTGCTCACTCCCAAGCACACACACTCGCCACTCTGCTATTATACTTTGCAATGAAGCTTAAAAATAGAAGGGGGGATTTGACGAATACAGGTTTCAGCCCTGATCCTCATTGCATCAATTGCGTTGCGTATCATCCTTGTGCGCCGGATCCTTGCGAATGCAGCAGTAATACGGTTGCAAAGATGCTGGTGATCCTCGCTCATAGTGAATGTGTTCCTATGCTTAATGATACTTTATCATCTTTCAATGTATTTAACCGCATCTGTTTCATTTTAGTCTTTGATGTAGCCAAACCTCATCCGTGGACAGGGTGAAAAAAGTTCTTAAAAAGGATAAATCTTCAAAAAATTGTGAGCCGATTGAAATTATTGTTTTGGTTTATTAAAGCCAACGACTATGAGAAATAGGAGAACAAGAGGGCGCAACGAGGGTTCTCTTTTTTGTATAAACAGGAATAATCATGTTCTTTTGGTAAACATTCCTATTGTCTCTACCCTTACATATTTTTCTCAAAGTAAGTCTGTAACAGTGACTTCATTCAGTTTCTTATTTGAAAAGCAGACTATATGTTATGTGTGTGCAGTAGGGCTTCTGATAGTCATTTATGGACTTCGTTTTATAGTTTTAAAAGCTTTTGGTGAGGCAACAGGAAGGGCTTATATTAAATTTCATATAAAGATGCATTGTTGAAGTACGTTTTAGATATCATCAAGAGTAAGATTCTTAATAAATGTAGCAATTACGTGAACATCGACATATTAAACGACCAGTATGGACGGATACTACATTCCCCGAATCCACGAACATCTTGAAATCATTTAAGTAGTTGGAATTGGACGTCAACAAGGATTTCTTCGCTCGATGATGAAATCTCCCTGGGCTACAATTTTATTAACCAATTCATTACAATGACACTTTTAATGGCCCGTTTAGAATTTTGTATGCGCTAATCGGTAATGTGGTATAAACAATAACAAAAGTGCAGCATTGGTAAACTGGTTGGAGCTCCAAAGAGGAAGTAGAATTGGCCTGATACGTTTTCCTTGTATTTCATGCCCGAAAACGGGCTTTTATTTAAATCATTCATGCGTTGCAAATAAAACAGTACAATAATGATAATGTAAATCCAACTTCAATTTCCTTTGTGCACAAAAATGTTCAAGCTTCAATGTATCAACAACAATATATTTGAAACCATTAAAAGAGAGCTTAGACTGCTCGCATCTACACTTGTATATATCTTCTAGCAATGAGCATAATTTGGTTCATACCTGCTAAGTAATTAACGTTTGTATGTAGTAAACCAAATACTTTACTAAATTCATCAAATTCAGGTATTCAGGTTCAGGTAATTCAGGTAATTTTTAGGTTATTGCCAGAAAGAGTTCACAATATTAAAACTAGCCAGCTAGAAGCTCACACAGCTCTTATGATGTTATTCACTCAACCGTGACTGTGTAGAGTCAAGGTATTGCTTGCTTGGACGAATTTGTGTGCTCAGGTGTATTGAGGTGGAAACTGAAACTGTGCATAGATGCGTTTATATGAGAATTTTTACTTATGTTGCTTATGTAGCTTGAACTTGTAACCGCTGTAGAATAAGTAAAATTAGCCGCTATGTCTGTCACAACGTCGAAACGCTCACAAGATGTCCGACTATTAAAGGCCAAAACATAGTCGGACGTATTTGCGTGGTGTTTTCCGTCCTCCGCAGCGATGTTTGGTTGACCTCTGCAACCTTCCGTTGTTTCCGCTCAACTGATTACTTTTGTTCGCTTCATGGACGCGGCAGAAATTTAGCCGCTGCGGAAGACGTTGGCGGAAAACTAGCCGTTGAGGCTGTGTCAGTGATAAAACGACTGCAAGACGTCGGACTACACGGTTGTTTGATGGCATGTAAAAGTGAGTCATTTTTAAGAAGAGGTGAACCACGATGGCGCTAAAAATTATCTAAAATATTGTTTGCATCTTTACAAGGGGCAGACACTTGTAAAATGATATTACAACATCAGCAAACAGACTAACAATGGCAAGGGGATTTTCAAAAGAACTTTTTATCATGAAATGAAAGGTATAACTTATTATTTGACTAATTTAAATTTAAAATAATGCAAATAGCGCCCTCAATTTGCACACAAATGTACAGTTCTAGAATCAAAATTGCCACAAAAACCGAAAAAGATGAATAATTTGATATAGCAAAGATAATCTATGTTAAAACTTGCTACAAAATATATGTACTGTTTATTATTGTGATAGCTTTTGGTATTATTCAGGTCTAGAATAATAATATTGTTTAGTTAGAACAATTAATAAACGATCACATCAAACAACCGTGACTATATATCAGCCTTAAAGGTCAAAATAATCTTAAGAGGCTTTCCATGGTTGCTTAATAAACCAAAACAAATGAAATTATAATTCTAAGAAAAATATTTCTCATTCGACATAGCGGACCTTCGACATAACAAACCTTTTACATAACGGGTTGTAACCGAAAACGCAACGTCTGACGCAGAGGTAAATATACAACGATGATGGTAATATGAAAACTGTGGCTGGTGGACACATTTAAGTTGAATTGGTATAGGGAATAAGTAGTTTAGCCTTGAGTGTCAGTGGAAACGTAATTACTCCATTACATATTTATATTAATCTCACTCTACTCCTTACTTGTGGCATCTCTTTCGCTTTGCTTCTAATTGCTGTGAAGCCTCACTCTTTGATATGATAAGCGGTTAGCAGGAGCCGCCTTACTTCAAACAAAAGCAGGTGTTGAAACAATGTGAATTCAAAGTCATTGCACGGTCCCTGCATTATCAAACTCAAAGGCAAGTTAGAGCTTAATGTTTCATTTATATTTTCATTATGAAATTAGTGTATTGCCTAATCAGCTAATTGGTACAGCAGTAGGTGTTAAAATGTAGCAAACAGGTGGTAAAAATCTGTTGCCTGCGGATAAATTGCTGAATACAATAATCTTAACATCTTCTTGCTTAAGTCAGCACTTCGTAATCCATGATTTTATTGCGGTTATGCAAATTATTGCCAGTGAAATAACGACGATAAAGATCTTTCCTATCGCTAATTGTTAAATGTTTTTCAATTTCTGAGTTTCGGCACTTTAAATTATTAATATCATTTTCGTTCGATTCAATTCAAAAGACAGTCCAAAAACAATTCATCATCAATTTTCCTACAAATCTTTTAAAAGATATACAATATGAAAAACACATTGCTTGCACTTTCTTCTTGCATAAGTTGCATTGCCTCCTATAATATTGCATATCGCATTGAAAGCAGGCAATTATTAAATCTCGACGTAGTTCTGTAAATTTGGGTGTTATTTCCAATTTCCTATCTTTTATGAATACATATTTGACAATAATTCACCAAACTTGTAAATTCATTCAATTCTGCTTAATAATCATGACATTACTCCCCCTTTACCATAGGCGTAATGTCAATTCCAACTATCACTGCGTTTGCTAATACTAATAGAGCAAGGTCTTTGGTACCCGGGGCTTCATTTTGTATTGCGACTGGGATTACAAAAGCATACCCCAAACATCACTTCCTCCCTTCCTTCCTAGTAGTAGTGCTGACTTCTGCAAGTGAAGAACTACCCACTGCGGTTGCGAGCGTGATCCAAATGGCGAATCGCAGCCCAGAAAGTACAATTTGTATATACATAGGAGAGTGCTGGATAAAAATAACTGTGAAGGAGGCTACATTAACAACCCAATGTCGACTGGAAGACATCCAGGAATGGAAAACTGGCCGAATCCGTCTTCAGAGCATGGTTTAATCCTACAGAAACATTTATTTACTAAATTACAGATTGTACAGACTTGTAACCTGATCATTTACTAAAGGAAATACTCATAAATGGTTAAATCAAGAAACAAGTGAACAACAATAATAAAATAATAATGTAGATTAATATGTAAATAGAAAAAAAAAAACTATCATCATAAATAATGTAAAATATCTGGTAATGAAACAATGAAGAAAGAATCTGGAAATTTTATAGTTGGTGGAAGATTTCAGTCAGTTTAAATTAGAATCTTGGTCTTGCCCACCAAATTTCATGAACAATCTATGGCACTTTGACCCCAAATGACCCCAAAATGAGCTTGACATTTTTTTAATCTCGCATCGATGGTCAATCCCACCAAATTTCATGAATCTGCCAAAATCTATTTTACCCAAATCACCCCAAAATGACCTTGACAATGCAAGTTCCGACAATAAGGGCCGACAGACAGACAGACTATTAGTAGTATTATATAGATGCTACTTGAAATATAACACAGGTAGCTACAATATCAATATTTTCCAATTTTTACACTTTATAAAAAGAGTTTGACTATTCCATTAATGAAAGGTAAGTACAGAGTGTCCCAAAAAAAAGAGGCCCCTCATTGCGCCCTCTTTTTCTCTTATTTCTGAAAAGTTGATCAAACACATTTTGGTATGTAAAAAAAACCTTAAGCTGTTAGCTTTAATATACCAAAACAATTATATCAATCGGCTCACAACTTTTGAAGATATGCTCTTTTAAAGAAATGTACCCGTTTTCACTCTGTCAACGGAGAAGGTTTGGCTACTTCAAAGATTGAAAGGAGTACACATACCATGCATGAATATCAAACATTCCTCAATGATAACTTTAAAATAACTTTATTTATGGAATGGGCTTTACCGGTGGGTTTATGGGCAATGGATTTTGTTAATAGTGTCATTAATTTGTGGGTAAAATGTATGCCGAATGGGACTTCTTTTGCTTTACTTGCGATTACTTATTTTTTCTTGGTTATTTATGCCTTTTTGTTTTATTATGTTTCTTACTTTCTTAATTTGTTGTTTCTTGCTTTCTTTTTTTCATTTACAATATATATAAGTCATTTCTCTTTTTAGGATAAAAGGTAGCCCTAAAAGACTGTTTGGTTTGTCTTTGGTTCTTCTGAAGTGAGTTTACTGTGCTGCTCTGCCCTCTACCTGGTTGCCTCCTTGGCGAATACAGGTTTCAGCCCTGGTCCTCATTGCATCAATTGCGTTGCGTACCATCCTTGTGCGCCGGATACTTGCGAATGCATTCAGTAATACGTTTGCGAAGATCTTGGATGTTGCCACGAAGGAAAAAATGAAGTGGTGTGAGGTCTGGTGATTGTGCAGGCCACTCCACAGCATTAGCCATCCTATCCACTCTGTTTGCTATCCGTGGACAGAGTGAAAAACCGGTACTTTTATTCAAAAGGGCATATCTTCCAAAGTTGTGAGCCGATTGAAATAATTGTTTTGGTTTATTAAAGCAAACGATTAAAGGTTTCTTTACATACCAAAATATATTTAATCAACTTTTCAGAAATAGGAGAAAAAAGGGCACAATGAGGGGCCTCTTTTTTTTGGGACACCCTGTACATCTAGAAACACGCTGTAGTCTACAACCACGAACATAGCCGTGGTAGGACACCTCCATGACCTTTGATCCCAAATCTCTAAACACCCCATATGCACTAGCTAACATCAACGCATGTATGCGGGTGGGGTCACTGTGCTATGTTGTTTGTGGCAGAAGTGACCACTTAATGACCTTTGACTCCTCGCTATTTACATTTTGCTTTTGTAACATTTTGTTCACAGTTGATAAAATGATTTTGGACAACCTGTACCACTTGAAGTATCGACTTTATATTCAACAAGATAACGGACATTTTGAAGAAAAAAGAAAATGCAAGGAAAGTATCTCTAGCAAAATCAGTGACAATGCATGTTTACCAGTAGAAGGATTTTCCTTCCATGTTTCCATAATAGACTTCATGTAAAATAATACGCGCAAAAATAAGTTAAACATGTGAAAACATTGGTAGAAATGGATATCGAATTTTCGAAAGTAAAACCATATGAAGATGAAGCACAACATTTGGAATACATAATCCCCCTTATCGCTATATCAGTTTCAATGTTAATGTTTCATTTCAAATATTTGCAAAATTGTGTAATATCATGAACAGGGGCAATCAGACTGAAATACACGCCGCAAAATACTTAACGTCTTGACATAGCATTCTATAACATCCATAAAGATTAGCATTAAAAAGAAAAGGATGAACAATAAAAGCAAACATACAATATGAAAAATACAATATATATTGGAAATTACCAAGTAAATGATATAAATCTAACCTTGAAAACACTTAAAGATTTCCATATTTAGCATTAAAATTGAAGAACCCCTGTGCGAAATAAAATCATAATAACTGATTATCGATGGCATAATTTAAGTACCGCATCACCAGAGAAGCCAAGAGGCAATATAATAATTATTTAACGATGGTTTTGTTTCAATTTGAGTCATAGTAAATGCCCAAAATGATTAAGCATTTAAAATGTTTTAAAATTTTATTTGCCTTCTCTCTGTATAGAATTACCTTGCTACGATGGTTTAATGCAGGGGCGTGGGAAGAGCCTAGAGCAGTCATCTTAGGGTATTTAAATAAAGGCACTTAATTTAATTAATGCCCACGTGACCAGATGGGCGCAGACATTACAGCTTCTAGACAGGATGTCTGGAAAAGTGACCTTTGGCACAGCGGATGGTCATCCTGTGTATTTCAATTGGAAACGCGGGATGCATGTCCAAATTTTCCAGCAAATTTGTCATTTTTTGCAACTTAGTATAGTATTATTGTAAGAGTTTCCGAAAAATTCCTATCTCTTAGCATTATAGCACATCTACTGATCACTACGCATATTCGAAACAATTACAAAAAATAATAAAGGTTTGTAGACGGTAATGAAATCTTCAGACTATTGTTTCTAAGTGGGTCCATTGCAAATTCCTGACAAGATTATGGTTTATAGTTTGATCTGCTCGTAATTGGCGGGAAATAGGCTTTTGCCTCTATCCCAAAATGTAGACCCAAGTTTAGAGTGCTATTAGTTGGCCTGTCTGGGCTATATTTTGTGTGTGAAAGAAAGTAGAACATTATCAAAAAAAAATGTGATATTAATCCGTGATGTTATAGGGCCCGCCGATTACGAGCTGATCAAAGTATACGTCCAAATGTTTTAAAATTCTCAATAGGAGACATCAAAGAAAGAAAGAAAGAAAGAAAGAAAGAACGAAAGAAAGAACGAACAAACGAACGAACGAACGAACGAACGAACGAACGAACGAACGAAAGAAAGAAAGAAAGAAAGAAAGAAAGAAAGAAAAAGAAAGAAAGAAAGAAAGAAAGAAAGAAAGAAAGAAAGAAAGAAAGAAAGAAAGAAAGAAAGAAAGAAAGAAAAAGAATGCTACTAGTTTATAAGAATACTCGCGGCTAGCGACGCTAGTAATCTTACTACCACTTATATAATACGGTGAGTCGGTGAGTCAAGTACCAAGTACCAAGTTCCGGCAGCTGTAGGTCTGCAACCATTTTCATTTCAACTTTCTGTAACATAAGTTTCCGACAACTTCATTTTAGTTCAAATACAGAGATAATGCATCTGTGTAAAAGCGTGCCACTCAAGTGCTGTATAGACGGAAATGCAATAAGTCTAGAACAAACAATGCCATCATGGCAAATATATTTCCTTAAGTTATAGTGTTGTTTTAGAAAGATTGTCACGACACAATATCCGCAAACACAAACATTACTTAGTCAGGGGAAAATATTCCAGAGTTTTATGCAAAACACCGGTGTGAATTGGATGGAAAATTGACACAAATAGTGCACTAAAAGGAGAAAGTAGGAGAACAAAGTCAAAAACTGTTTCTTAAAGAAAATATTTTTGTTCAACAGTGAACTTTTAGCTCTTCGGAAATCAATTTATAGGAGGATGATCCAATTTCTTCACATGTTATTTCCATCTTGGTGGATTGAGCTTGACCTGATTCCCCGTAATTTACATACGATACGATAGCTACAAAATTATTTGAAGGCCCACGCATTTTGGCTTACAAATTCCAAACAATATATCTTTCAATACAAGTCGTCGGCAGAGTGCTACACTATCATAAGTGCAGTTTGGACAGTTTTACAGGAGGAGCATTTTTGTGTTTAGCGTAGCCGTTTGTTTCCAAGTAGCCATAAAATGGCATGGGAATGTAAGCACTTTGATTTTAATAATATAAACTATATAAATGGTGTTAAAGTTAATAAATCGATGAATTATTTGCTGATTTAGATGTCGTAAGTGCCACATACGATAGTGTTTCACTCAAATTGAAATGAGTGTAGAGTGCAACGCTATCGTATGTGCCACATACGATAGTGTTGCACTCAAATAGAAATAAGTGAAGAGTGCAACACTATCGTATGTGCCACATACGATAGTGTAGCATTCATTGCTAAATATTGGATATGCGTAATATCGGCTCAAATATCCAATATTTTGTCATTTAGTGTTTCTTAACAAGTGTTAATTTATTTTGGCACATAATATTAACAATAGCAAGACACCTTTTGCCGTAATGTTATCTCTCAAGATTTATTGAATCTAAAACTAAAAACACCGGATTTATCGTCTCTATTACCAGTCATGGGAGCTATGAACTTAGCCAGCATGATGACAACGCATACAGCCGTCAGCGTCACAGCCAGTGATGTGTTAGAGACTGTTTTGCACTTACGATGGTGTAGCATTCCGTAATTTTGTTGTTTAGGCACAATAAAGTAGCGTATGTGGCACATACGATGGTCTTGCAGCAAATGAAAAACAAAATTAGTGTGCAAGACTATCGTAAGTGGCACATACGATAGTCTTGCATGCATTAATTAAAATTGCATGCCACTTACGATATTTTATTTTATTAATTAAAAAATAATTAAGCAATTTTTAAACTTAAAACCTGGTTTAAAATGTGCGTTTTTATATGGCCTTCCATAATTAGTCAAAATCTCATTTTTGCCAAAAATGTCACTTACGATAGTGTAGCACTCTGGCGACGAAGTATTTCACAGGGTTAATGATACCAGTACGGGCTTATTTTTACTTATACAGGGTATCAAAAAAACCAGAACCCTCATTGCGCCCTCTTTTTTCTATTTCTGTTGATCAAATATATTTTGGTATGTAACGAAATATCTAATCGTTGGCTTTTAAAGAAATATACCCGTTTTTCACTCTGTCCACGGAATGGGTCATGCTGGATAGCCTCATGATACCCTCCAACATCTTCGCAACCACATTATTGCTACAATTGCAAGTATCTGGCGCACAAGGATGTTACGCAATGCAATTGATGCAATGAGGCTCAAGGCTAAAACCTGGTAGGAGGCAACCAGGTAGAGGGCAGAGCAACACAGTAAACTCACTTCAGAAGAACAAAAGACAAATCAAACAGCCATTTTCAGGTCTGCCTTTCATCCGTAAAAGAGAAATGACTTATGTTGTAGATAAAAAAGAAAGAAGCAAGAAGCAACAAAGTAAGAAAGTAAGAAACATAATAAAACAAAAAGGTATATATAACCAAGAACAAATTATGCAAGTAGAGCAAAGATGCCCCGTCCCGTCCCATTCCATAGCTAATCCGGTAAAGCCCATTCCCTTAATAAAGTTGTTATTTATAAAGTTATCATTTAGGAACATTTGATATTTATTTATGCTAAGTGTACTCCTTTTCAATATTTGAAGTAGCCAAACCTCCTCCGTGGACAGAGTGAAAAACGGGTACATTTCTTTAGTTTATTAAACCTAAGAATTAAAGGTTTCTTCACATACCAAAATATATTTGATCAACTTTTCTAAAATAGGAGAAAATGAGGACGCAATGAGAGTTCTCTTTTGGGGGGGCACCCTGTATAAGCTTATATGTGATTGGACACCACGAATCAGCCGTAAACTCGGCCCTGGTCAATTTTGTTTTATTTCGTGTTTAGAAAATATATATCATAAGCTTTAAAATGGTATATCATTTGAATTCAAACGATATCCAGAAGCGGGGTTATGGTTTGTTGAACTCTATTCCTTCAACAAAATTGTACTTTTTTCGGTTCTAAGTGTGTCTCTTTTTCAACATTTCTGGTAATATAAATCAAACAGTCATAATTGGCGGTCATTTCAAATCATCCCCAAGTCATCGAGGTTCAGGAATGTCTTTTCATTGTTAATTGTTGATTATACATACCTAGACAAAATACAATGCTTTGTTATCCACCACTTGAACAGGATTTAGCCAAAGCAAACAAAGACAAGATCTATTTCTATAGAAATAGGTAGAAGCTTATTATCCTCTTCAGCAATAGGATTATTGATTGGTTTAAAAAGTGTTTGATAAGATACTTGTCGCACCGAATTGAGACACCTATGAATACGACCTTCACGCATATTTTACACTGTAACTCAGAATACAATTTGCCGAGTTTACGGCTCATTCGTAGTGTCCAATCACATATACTAAAATCTCTTTTCAAAATAATGCTTTAACATGACTTGTCTGGTATAGTTGCAACTGCTGAAATAAAAGTAGCACTGTATTTGATGATCAATTAACTAAAAAAAACGTAAATTGGAGTACACAAAAGGGAAACTATGACAATTTTGGTATTGTAGTGAATATTCACATGTATACTAAGAGTAAACAATCTTCGAAGAATAGTATTTATACCCTATGGCTTATGATGTTTTTAAAGGGCATTTAAAAATGCCCTTTGAGATCTCTTTAGGAAGGTACATGTATTGTCTATTGTTTGACCGGACGGAACCGGCGGTCAACCGCCAGTCGATTTTAATTTCACCCTTATGAAATTTGACTCAACATACAATCATGTACACTGTCACTGTGTCAGATAATAACACTGTAAGAACAATACTATGATCATTACAAATCTAGATATATAATACAGGGTGAGTAAAAATGATATGTGCCCAACTTTACTGTTTTCTGCTGGAATCTTGGACACCCTGAATAAAAATTGTTATGTTTTTATCATAGTGTTGTTTCTCCTCCTAAATTTGGTTATTTCAATCAATGGATATGACAATTTCAATATACCCCGGTATCTGTACAATGTTTGCCCATTTTTACACGACCGGATCTGTTGTTGTGCAATTGATATTGACCAAAACCACAGCTGTTTTTCATAAAGTGCCTTCTTCTATGGCCGTGACAAGGTGGCATTGTTGATCTAAATGAGTATAAAATACAAGATCTGACATTTCTCCTCTAGCATGAACACACGGCGCAATCGCATAATTACATCACTACCATATTTACGCCATGGGTGCACCAAGCAATTAATTCCTAAATAGATGTAATGTCAGCTTACAATCCTCACCCAGTACTTTAGATTACCTTGGATAAGGGGTGGGGCTTGCACTATCGAATTGTGCGAGTTTAACTAATTCTATAATAGTATACAGCTATGTGTATCAAGATATATAAACCAACATTTCCTTTCCTTTCTATGGGTGGCGCGCAAAGTGGTTAATTCCAATTGGGCCGCAGTTGACACAAGGGCGCCACCAATGTCCACCTAACAATGTTGTCGGCTCTTCTTCTTCTTCCCTGTTAAAGAATACTTTAATCCTCTTGACCACATTTATTGGCAGCCAATTTGAATTTTAAACATATATAGGTTATAGGCAACTCCAACATTGATCGGGTATAGAATAGAAATACCACTATTATCATGTGGGATATGAATGATACATACACAATACATAATCGATTTTGAATTCGTGCACCTGCACTGTGCTGAGTGATCTAATCGCGTTGGTTTGCAAGGTAGGTAGTCAGCATAGCATTTTTCCTGTAAGACGGTTTGGATTTTTGCAATAAATAGTAAAATACCACATAGGTCCCTAAAGTTTCTTTCAGATATTAAAAGATTAGATTCCCATAAAGCATGTTAAGACGAAACAGTAATCTTTAGTGGGGACCTATGTAAATTTTACATACAATTTTCACCATCAATTCAGTGCTAATTTTTACTAAATTCAGAAAATATTTTGCCGTATATAAAATTGAAATAAAATTCTCTGCCTTCTAAACGACACCAACTGTACCACAATTGGGTATCACGAATCGTTACATATGTTGTGCAGTTAATATTCATGTATTCCTTTATACTAAGGAGGCTTCAGTTTTTACACAAAAAATATTTCATCGAAAACCCGCCCACTCGGCTATTTCAAAAAGATAATCAGACTTCCTCAGAATGTGAAATAATTAGCATTAAAATCAAGCTCCAACATTAATAATAATACCAGCACTTATATAGCGCTATTGCAAAATCAAGGAATATGAACATAGCACTTTACACAACAAGAAAAGAGGAAAACAATAACAAACAATCTTATGAGGTGAACAAATGAGTCTTTAGATGGCTCTTGAAACTGCTGACAGTGGGACATGACCGTATGGATGATGGCAATGCAATGCTGAAAGCCCCACCACCAACCACCCGGTGATTCCGAGGGATGACAAGACGAGAAGTGTCTGCAGCAGATCGTAGACCTGGTCTACCTGATTGATATATGGTAATGCAGTCTGTGAGGTATGAAGGAGCCTGATCATTAAGTGACTTGAAAATGTACAAAAGTGTCTTGAAGGCGATTCTATCTTTAACTGGGAGCCAATGAAGACTAGCGAGAAGAGGAGTTGTAGAATGGCGGCGAGCAACTTGAAAGATTATGCGAGCAGCCCTGTTCTGCAATCTCTGAAGGCGGGTGATGTTGCTAGAGTTGCATCCAATTAAGAGTGAGTTGGCATAGTCTAATCTGGACAGAACAAGGGCTCGCATGGCATGGCTGGTTGTGTCCCTGTTGATGAATCTTCTTATACGAGATATGTTCCAAAGAGAGAATTTATAGAGCGACATAATGATGTGATATGAGATGACATGTTCATGGTAGAGTCAAAAATAACACCCAGGTTTTTTACTGTGTTAGAGGAACGAATGATGTCAGATCCAATGTGGATTTCAGTGTCCTGTAATCTGTTCATATTATGTTGGGAGGCGACAATAAAGAATTCAGCTTTGGATTGATTTATTTTCATCCAGCAATGTATTTCGTCAACACAAGCAGTTAGCTTAAATAAAGCGCAAGCACTATCACCGGGTATTGTGGGATTAAAACAAACATACAATTGGATGTCATCGGCATAAATATGAAACTGGATGCCAAATTTACGAATGATGCCAAATTTACTAATGATGTTAGCAACAGGTTGACAGTACATTGTGAATATCTTAGGGCCGATTATAGAGCCCTGAGGTACTCCAAATTTGAGATAGTGCCTTTCAGACATATTACCACCAACACATACATTATTGTGCTTGAAATGCGTAGGTAGTAATGATTATCGGGACTGATCCACTGCGGGCATTCTTATATTAGGCATATCACAAAAAACAGAATTGAAATCGGTCAATGCATTGTGATGTAGTGTCAATTTAAAGATGCTCGTAGATGGAATGAAATCCTGCCACAAATGGCTGTAATGACAAAATTGGCACATTTCGAGATTTTGAAGGTTTATTTGGACGCTTGCTTGAAAAAGCAGCGTTAATTTAAATATCACATGTTAAATGCCTATCTTTCCTGACTTCGTTACAGAAAACGAAATTAAAAAATCTATCATTGAATAATCATAATAAATTAACCAAATATACTATTTTAGCAATTTCGGCCAATCTGCAGACAAATTAAATCTCAAAAAATGACTAAGTTCAGCTAATTAATATGCAAAATTGATGCCAATAGAAAACCGTACATGATATAAAGGTGCGGTTTTTTTGCACACATATGTATACAACGTTCTTTCAATTGATAACAAAAAATACACAAAAAGTAATTAATTATGCAAATTAGGTAATTACAGCTAATTATGTATTTATGCTATTATTATGCAAATTAGGCATGAGTAATTTTAGGTTTTTTTCAATATTTCATAATTTTTTAAAGTATGATCCTGTTATGAGGTTGAATAAATGAACTGCAGTTAATTATTTAAAAACAATACAAAAAAAAAATAAAAAGTTTGACATTTTGACGGTGTCTAGAATATAATTTTCATTTTACTGTAAACATGGTATGTGTCACCATTACTCAAAGCCAAGTCCGAAAAGTAAAAATTAAAATTCAGTTGCAATGAGACTTTAAATTAACATTTTGTCATCTGGATTAACATGGGAGGACAATCGGTAAAGTGAACAGCAATTTTACTGTACCGCGTATACAAAAATAGTATGGCCTTGGACACACACAATGGCTTAGAGCTATTGTGGTTTGGAAAATTACTCCCTAAAAAAAACCATTGATTAATGTTTTGCTTCAACTGGTTTTAGGGAAGTGTTTCATTTGTTGTCGACGGAATTAATTTACATGCTAAGAAAGATTAGTATTTCAGCTAAATGGTGGTAGTTCCTTTACTTCAATAGGCCTATATTTACTGATTTATGAGCGATCTTCAAAAATCCATAAAAACAGGCAGTAGCTCTTAAACAAAACAATTTTTAATTTTTGAGGACCCGATGTTCGCCTCGGAAAGGCCTCACACATCATATATTAAAAATTTAAACAATTTGGATAAATGAAGCATATGAAGAAATTCATTTATCGACATGGATGTTTTCTAAAATTGGCCAAATTTGAAGCGCGCCCTGTTCAATTCACTGTTATGCTTGCATGCACAGTGTAGCAGAATTATTGTGCAGCCACTGTGACATACCTACTTATAGTAATCTATATTTAACGCGTGGCCTACCTGTTATTCCTTTTGTAATTGACCTTTTCGGTAAATCCCATAACCCTTTGCGAGTACACCTGAGAACTCGTCATTTTACGTCACGCCGACTTGCAATGTGCAGTAACGATGTTCGATAAACGATGTGCGCATCGGCGCGGAGCGGCGTGACGCAGAATGACGAGTTCTTGGGTGTACTCGCAAAGGCTTATGGGATTTACCGAGAAGGTCAATTGTTTCTGTTGTTTTTGGACATGTTATGCATTTTTGTGGAATTAGAAGCACCATCTGTCAATCATAGACACGATACAACCTTATCACGCCCCGTTGTTTTGCATTATTCGAACTTATGCCATATGATGTCAAAGTTCATATATTGAGGTCAAAGGTCATTTGAGGTTAGCTTGTAAAAGCAGTTGGAAAGATTTTTTTTCACAATGAACATTTCAAATTCCATCCAGCCTTTGGTCGCAGGTATAATATGAACAACTTCGTGTATTTGTGCATGGCATTGGCATTAAGGTCATACACTGGGGGTCAAATATCAACTCGTAAAATATGCTTCAAGTGACAGTTGACTTCACGTGAGTATTAAATTGGGGTCCAATTACAATCACATGTATCTTGCACAATGGTTTCTTCATAATGTTTATGTGTTATGTGAAAGGTCACGGCATGAGGTCAAAAGCACAAGTGATCCAGGTGATATGTTTGCCTCGGGACCTTAATTGTGACTCTTCCTGTTCAAGAGATGATGTTTCCACCAACGCTGTCTTTCTTACTTAAATAAACCCCAGGACTTTTTAAATAATGCATACTAGTAACATCAGGCACACCACTAGAGTGAAGCTGTTATCATCCAGATTTGTAATAATGTTTTCAATGAATGAAACTTAAACCGACTTCCACCAATCGTGTTATCATTTTCATCGGCTAACTAAACACTATTAGAAGTTCAACTACCTGAATACTAGTGAAATCTGACTATTTTGACCTTATGTTAAATAGTGTTTTTGGATTGATACTCAATCTCAAAAAAGGGTTATTCCAAGTCAGTACGTAGGCTTACGTGTATATCTCATATCCCTGATCAAAGGTAACAAACTTTGCCTTGCCAGGTGAGCATAATATGTTTCTAGTGTCAACATACCGTATCTAGCGAATGCAATGTGTTCATGCATTAGATTTTTTCCCTAGAGGTATCTTTCATGACCAAGAGAATGTAGTACAGCCATTTCTGTGAATTTAGACCGTTATAAAGAAACAAACACATTATTGGAATCGTTCACAAGTTCAAGTGAACAAACAAAGAAAAGGCTCTAACTACACACATTCGACACAAAATAACATTTTAGAGAAGAACTCATTCTTAGCGTCAAAACTTTCTTAAACCTTTCTTAAAGATACTATCAATAATACCAGCGAAAGTGTAAAAATACCATTGGCAGGAATACCGAAAAAACCCGTCTACAAGCATATAAAGTCCTTCTGTTGAAAGCTAAATTATTCCAGGCGCCATTATGGAGTTTGAGCAAATAAATTACAGATCCAAGCATATAAAAACAAGTATTATTGTAAGACCAATCTATTGTATTGGTATATATACGCCTGGTTCGTTAAAGTTAAGCTTTCATCAAAAACCCTATATATACTTGTAGACGAGGTTTTACGGTAGCTTAATAAAAGGATAAGTCAATAAAATTGTCATAGGTACTTGAGTCATAAGGACAGAATCGGCAAAATGAAATTGATCAAATTCAATTGCATGTAGCTACAAGTGTTCGTAAGGACAAATGCCCCAAACAATAACCAAAATATGACATTTTACCCTTTTCAGGTTGTTTTCGGTCTTATCACTTGCAAGTTATGTTAGCACATCTTCTTTTTATAATTTTTTTGATTTTCTGATTTAACGAATCAATGTTTTTAACGTTAGGCTGAATAACAATGATAAGCATTAAAAATGTATCTGACATTAATGTGGGACCTTCGTTTTTTAAACAGAGGTACAAGAACAGACAATGTAAATGTAAAATTTTATATCAAAAAATCAAAACTAATTTTGAATAAACGAACATTGTTTCTGTCCAATATATTATTAATAAAGATGCATTTTGTGGAAGTACGCTTTTGAGATCTTCTTACTAAAGCAAAGAACTTCAATGCATCAAAGCTTTGACTGGAGTAAAATTATAAGCTTATCACCTGTGAAATGAGATGCCTAAGAAGAGCAGCTAATAAGTCAAGGAGGGATAAAATCAGGAATGAGGATATCAGAAAGATAGTGGACAACCTGTAACAGCAAAACAACAGGAACTAGGGCTAGAGGAAGACCAAGGAAGAGGTGGGCAGATGGAGTAAAGGAAGTGCTCGCAAGACATGTGATTACCATGAGCGAGGCTACCAGACTCGCCCAGGAAAGAAGGTTATATTTCCCAACGACGCTATGAAAAGCAACAGTGCTGGATAAAAGTCAAGTAAAAGCAGGACACTGGCACTTCCCTGGTAAAAGTAAGTATGATTATAAGCATGCGCATGGAACATAAATCTCTGAACATCTTCTGCTCAGTATTGGATGTCAACAAAGTTCCCAGTTCCTAACTTCCAAGATTATATCCAAACTTATTTAGTATTAATATTATGGGTGTTATACATGATATAATTTATTCAAGTGAGATGCTGACCGTCCTTCCTGCCATTCAACAGGATCAGATCATCACATTCTATTAGGACAATGCTTGACTACCTAGCAAATACAAAACATTTTGGACATCATTCGCAAAAAGTTAGAAAAGGTTGCCAGAAAACGTTTACATGTCGGTTATATGTAAAAGGAAATAAAGAATATAAAACATTTTCATGAGAGTCAAAAACATTTTTTGATAACTTACTGCAAATATTCTAACATAATGTTATTCAAGTGTTGCCAAAAATATTTTACAATGACATTTTGAAAACTTTTAAAAAGGTTCTTGTAGTGTGTTTTCATACAAAAAGTTTTAAAACGTTTTAATGACCTTTATATAACCCGATAATTACTGTTATTGAAATATTTTTATCAAAGCCAAAACCCCAAATACAACCTGTTTAAAACGGTTTTTTTTTTTTCGTTTTTTTGCAACTTCCTATCTCTTTTATTGCACATCTAGGCCTACTGATCACTTGGTGGTCTTGGTATGGCGGGCCCATGGGTCACGTGGGCATTACATTTAGTGCCTTTTATTAAATAGCCTATGGTGACTCTAGAGGGCCCATGGACAACTAGCTGTGCGGGGCCCTTTTAACATCATTTAGATTTCATCCATCCTGTCCACCCGGTTGCTACGCCACGCCCCTTGTTTAATGGCATGAATTCATTGGATTAAGCTGCCTGTGGTCTACAAACCAATCGATACAAATAAGTATCATCCCAGAAATGATGATTGGTTTCACAACTTGAAATGATTAACTGCATGCACGAGTGCATTACTTGATTCAAGTCTTTAATCTTCAACTTGTAACTTGCAGAAAAAGAAAAATCGGGCCTTACAGATTGCAACAATTATGTCACAACCTTTCACTAATGTCCAGTGTGGGTACAATTCTTTTGCTATACCTAACGGGAATGGATACCCATATTCGAAACTATTACCAAAAATAATAAAGGTTTGTAGACGGTATGAAATTTTTCTACGTCCAAATGTTTTAAAATTCTGAATAGGAGACATCCAAGGATTGACCAGGTCTTATGTAAGCTAGAAAGAAGAAAATAAAGAAAGAAAGAAAGAAAGAAAGAAAGAAAGAAAGAAAGAAAGAAAGAAAGAAAGAAAGAAAGAAAGAAAGAAAGAAAGAAAGAAAGAAAGAAAGAAAGAAGAAAGAAAGAAAGAAAGAAAGAAAGAAAGAAAGAAAGAAAGAAAGAAAGAAAGAAAGAAAGAAAGAAAGAAAGAAAGAAAGAAAGAAAGAAAGAAAGAAAGAAAGAAAGAAAGAAAGAAAGAAAGAAAGAAAGAAAAAAAAAAAAGAAAGAAAGAAAGAAAGAAAGAATGCTACTACAACCCAGGAAATTAATAGTTGGCACACCTGCACTAAACAATGGAAATGCGTGCCCTATTAAAATTGGGGAGGCGAGGGAAACATGCATGCAATATATGTGAAGTACAGACTCCCCCCTATATCTCACCCTTCCCCACTCCCCATCATTCAATGTTGGAGGGTCCCACGGACCTGTTGACAACATGGCTTGGTCCAACATTGAATTGGGGGAGCGGGGGCAGAAATATACCAAAAGACAGACAAACTGTGCCAACCTTTTTTTCCTGGATTGTAGTTTATAAGAATCTTACTACCACTAATATAATACGGTGAGTCGGGTATTCCGGCAGCTGTAGGTTTCTGTTACATAAGTTTCTGTTACATAAGTTTACCTAAGACGAATTTCAACAACTTCATTTTAGTTCAAATACAGAGATAATGAATCTGTGTAAAAGCGTGCCACTCAAGTGCTGTATAGACGGAAATGCAATAAGTCTAGAACAAACAATCATGCCGTGGCAAATATATTTCCTTAAGTTATAGTGTTGTTTTAGAAAGATTGTCACGACACAATATCCGCAAACACAAACATTACTTAGTCAGGGGGAAATATTCCAGAGTTTTATGCAAAATACCGCTTTGAATTGGATGGAAAATTGACACAAATAGTGCGCTAAAAGGAGAGGTAGGAGAAGGGGCGATGATGAATAGATGAAAGGTTTTCAAACAAAGTCAAAAAACTGTTTCTTAAAGAAAATGTTTTTGTTCACCAGTGAACTTTTGGGAGGTAGCTCTTCGGAAATCAATTTATAGGAGGATGACCCGATTTCATCACATGCTATTTCCAACCTTTGGATACGATAGCTACACAATTATTTGAAGGCCCATGGAATACTGTGTGAATCCCCTTTCGACGCATTTTGGCTTACAAATTCCAAACAAATATATCTTTCAATACAAGTATTTCACTGGGTTAATGATAACAATATGGGCTTATTTTCACTTTCCCTCATTGCGCCCTCTTTTCTCCTATTTCTGAAAAGTTCATGAAATATTTTTTGGTATGTAAAGAAACATTTAATCGTTAGCTTTAAGGGATCTAAAATGAGCGTTTATTGCGTTTCGACAGTATTTTTTGTGGGACATGAGAGCACCTCAGACCTATCGAATTGCATTCTGAATACGAAGCATGTCTTTCTGATATCAAATAATTTTCATTTTTGAAAATCACAATATAGTACAAATTTTATGACAAATTATAAAAATTTGATATTTTTCAAATTTTTGATATATAACAGTCCTCGAAGTAAATTATATAAATCTAATGACATATTCTTAAAGTGTATGTAGCAGGGAGGAAAAGCGGACGGTCAATTGAAAATTTTGACCTTTTATATTGAAGATATGGATTTTTTTTCCCAAAAGACTAATTTTTTTTGGTGTTTTGGGAAAAAAAATCCATATCTTCAATACGAAAGGTCAAAATTTTCAATTGATCGTCGGCTTTTCATCCCACCTACATACACTTTAAGTATAAATCATCAGATTTATAAAGTTTACTTCAAGTACTGTTAAATATCAAAATATCAATTTTTAATGATTTGCCATACAATGTGTATTAAATTGCGAATTTCAAAAAATCAAAATTATTTGATATCAGAAGGACATTCTTCGTATTCAGAATGCAATTCGATATGTCTGATGCTCTAATGTCCCACAATAAATACTGTCCAAACGTTCATACCCAGCCCTTAATAAACCAAAACATTTATTTCAATCGGCTCATAAATTTTGAAGATATGCTCTTTTAAAGAAATGTACCCGGGTCACAAGTACATGGCGCACAAGGATGGTACGCAACGCAATTGATATAATGAGGACCAAGTCTGAAACCTGTATTCGTCAAGTAGGCAAACAGGTAGAGGGCAGAGCAGCACAGTAAACTCACTTCAGAAGAACCAAAGACAAACCAAACAGCCATTTTCAGGTCTGACTTTTATCTGAAAAAGAGAAATGACTTATGTCAAACTTCATAAGAGATGAAATTAAAACTCGACTGGCGATTGACCGCCGGTTTCGTCCGGTGCCACACGGTTTCTATTGTTTTAAGCAATGGAAACCGGACGGAAGAGGCGGTCAACCGCCAGCTGAGTTTTAATTTCACCCCTTATGAAATTTGACTCAACATACAATCATGTACACTGTCACTGTATCCGTTAATAACATTGTAAGAACAATACTATGAATACACAAAACATATAGTAGCATATATTAGGACCCAAAATCAGGCTTATCATTACAAATCTAGATATATAATACAGGGTGAGTAAAAATGATATGTGCCCAACTTTACTGTTCTCTGCTGGAATCTTGGACACCCTGAATAAAAATTGTTATGTTTTTATCATAGTGTTGTTTTCTCCTCCTAAATTTGGTTATTTCAATCAATGGATATGACAATTTCAATATACCCCGGTATCTGTACATGTTTGCCCATTTTTACACGATCGGATCTGTTGTTGTGCAATTGATATTGACCAAAACCACAGCTGTTTTTCATAGAAGTGTCTTCTTCTATGGCTGTGACAAGGTGGCATTGTTGATCTAAATGAGTATAAAATACAAGATCTGACATTTCTGCTCTAGCATTAACACACGGCGCAATCGCATAATTACGTCACTACCATATTTACGCCATGGGTGCACCAAGCAATTAATTCCTAAATAGATGTAATGTCAGCTTACAATCCTCACCTAGTACTTTAGATTACCCTGGATAAGGGGTGGGGAAATGCAAGAATATATGCATTAAATTCTACTGCTTGCACTATCGAATTGTGCATACTGCAGTTACTGTCCGTTTTCCTATACACAATACACAGTGCTCTTTCCCATTGACGCGTGACCTTTACAAATAGCCCTACGTTAACAGTATGGGGATATGACTAGTTAACGTCGCTGTGTGAAAAATAACCGGCCAATATTAAAAGTACTCTTCTAAAGTTCTAGAAAATATAGTTTTTAACATGTCCTAAATTTTTAGCTAATTTAGATGTTTGGAAATATTCGTACTTTGGTGTTTTAGTTAATGTTATAGGTAATAGTACATTGCCTAGTTAACGTCGCTGTGTGAAAAATAACCAGCCAATATTAAAAGTACTCTTCTAAAATTCTAGACAATATAGTTTTGTAACATGTCCTAAATTTTTAGCAAATTTAGATGTTTGGAAATACTCGTACTTTGGTGTTTTAGGAAGGATATGTAAACGACAGATAACACCAAAAATATGAAGAAATTATTTCTAAACCGTGTTAAGTCAAAAATCATTATGTTGCTCATTTTCAAGAATGCTGGTTTACAAAAAGCACGACATTGTCTGATTTCGTGAACAAAGCCACACATAACATTGTTTCCTTTCGTTTCCTTTATAATCGGTTACCCAACTGAAGCTATGAATACAAGCTTTATGCGATATCGCACATGAAAACAGTCACTTGTGCACAACCAGAGAAGATCCGATTTAATCAGTTGAGCTGTTTCAATGAGTGTTATCTTGGTTTAATAGCTTTTAATGGGGTTAAGTCCTGCAAAGGTCGAGATGAATTCTACTGTAGACATGACTGCATCATGGCGAGTTTAACTAATTCTATAATAGTATACAGAGCTGTGTATCAAGATATATAAAACAACATTTCCTTTCCTTTCTATGGGTGGTGTGCAAAGGGGTTCATTCCAATTGGGCCGCAGTTGACACAAGGGCACAAGGGCGCCACCAATGTCCACCTAACAATGTTGTCGGCTCTTCTTCATTTCATTTCATTTCATTTCATATTTATTGAAAATAGCATCGTGGCAAATAGCCTAATTGCGTTACTTTTTACAATCTTAAAACATCAAAATTATTTACTATTAGTTATTAAAATATAATCTTACAAGAAATAAGCAAAAGAAAAACACAAAATATTATATTGCACATAATTATAAAAGCTTATCTCCACACTCACCCCATCACACCCCCGGGATCACACCATACTCACACACACCCCCACTCGACTCCTAAGCACACTTCTTCTTCTTCTTCGGTGTTAAAGAATACTTAAGTCCAGCGCGCTAATCCTCTTGATCACATGATTTATTGGCAGCCAATATGAATTTTAAACATATAGGTAGGCATGTCCACTAAAAATTGAAGTACTTTTAAATTGATTCAGACCTAACTTATTGGCTGGGAATTGATGAAAGAAACATTTTGGCGTTTAAATAATCTTAATCGGACGTTTCATTCCAGAGATATGGCCTTTTGAGTGTTACGGTTTTATATAGGGCTGCTAGAACATTTTAAAAAGTTAAAGTCCAAAAAGGATTACTAACAGAAAGTGCAATTTTAAGGTACTTTTTCTTAATGTATTTATTAAGTAGCGTTATCTGGAACATTATATTTGCTTATAACAACATGAAAATAAGATCATCCTGAAAATTTAATCGATTTTGTTGACATACAACAAAAAATATAAGACCTCAAAACCCATGGTTTGTTTGGTGAAACCGCAAGCATGATCATAGATGGCCGCCATGGAAAATATCTCCATAGAGGAGATGAACAATAAGTGCATTATTTCAAATGAATGGCGGTAGTCTTAAACATTGTTCAATCTTTTACGGTCAGCACATTTTATCTTCAAAAATTATTATATTTCATCATGGCATAAGTTTGGTAACATTAATCACTGCCAATTTTGAGAAATTTGCTCCAACTCAAAGTTTATCTTTACTACATTGAGCAATACACTGTGTGCATGGAAGCCATGATGGTCCCCGGTTTTTATACTCCCTATGAAATGGACATGGTAGTAAGAAGTGCACGGGGAAGTGCATGATTTGAGATGGGCCGCGGTAGGCTTAAACATTCTTAAATTTCTTAACATCCTACACATTTTGTCTTCATAAATAGTTAAATTTTATGAGTATGTAAGTTTGCTTGTCTGATTCACTCCAAATTTGGAGATAATTGCGTTTGAACACCTGATGCACGGAATGGTGTCACTTCAACCTGTTGTAGTTCTCATCTCATTAAATTTTTCATTAACAAAAGTTGATCTCTTCATGCAGGAAGGTCCTCTCTATTTACTGACCAAACAGGAAAAAGTTTGGTGAATGTTTTCTGGTGGAATCAGGAATTTCTTGAAACACCCTGATATAGGCCTACATTTGGATCAAAACAAGTATGTACGCCATTTAACATGCCTGGGATTTCTTGTATCGATCAGTTTCTCCATAGACAATACGTGTGTGAGTGCACGCACACAGTAAATGAAAAATCGTTCTAGTGGAAACTGTATTGAGAGTGGGCATCCCTAATATAGGTTATAGGCAACATTGATCGTGTATAGAATAGAAATACCACTATTATCTTGTGGGATATGAATGATACATACACAATACATAATCGATTTTAAATTCGTGCACCTGCCCTGTGCTGAGTGATCTCATCGCGTTGGTTTGCAAGCTAGGTAGTCAGCATAGCATTTTTCCTGTAAGACGGTTTGGATTTTTGCAATAAATAGTAAAAGACCACATAGGTCCCCAAAGTTTCTTTCAGATATTCAAAGATTAGATTCCCATAAAGCATGTTAAGACGAAACAGTAATCTTTAGTGGGGACCTATAAATTTTCACCATCAATTCAGTGTTAATTTTACTAAATTCAGAAAATATTTTGCCGTATATAAAATTGAAATAAAATTCTCTGCCTTCTAAACGACACCAACTGTACCACAATTGGGTATCACGAATCGTTACATATGTCGTGCAGTTAATATTCATGTATTCCTTTATACTTAGGATGCTTCAGTTTTTACACAAAAAATATTTCATCGAAAACCCGCCCACTCGGCTATTTCAAAAAGATAATCAGACTTCCTCAGAATGTGAAATAATTAGCATTAAAATCAAGTTCCAACATTATTGTGCTTGAAATGCGTAGGTAGTAATGATTAACGGGACTGATCCACTGCGGGCATTCTTATAGTAATCTATATTTAACACGTGGCCTACCTGTTATTCCTTTTGTAATTGTTTCTGTTGTTTTTGGACATGTTATGCATTTTTGTGGAATTAGAATTCACCATCTGTCAATCATAGACACAATACAACCTTATCACACCCCATTGTTTTGCCTTAATCGAACTCACACCACATTTCGCCAAAATACATTCTAGAAACGCTTGCTGTTAGAATAAGAAAAATTTTAATGCTAATTTATTGCACATTCTAGGGAAGCGTGGTTACCTTTTAAAATAACCGAGTGAGAGGGTTTTCAAGAAAAAATTTTCCTGTCAAAACTGAAGCATCCTCTGTATAAAAGAAAATATGAATATTAACTGCACATCATATATAACGATTCGTGATACCCAATTATGGCGCATTTGATGCCGTTTAAGAGGCAGAGAATTTTATTTCAATTTTATATACGCCAAAATTTTTTTTTAATTGAGCAAGAATAAGGATAGAAAAAACGTTGAAAATCCTATGTGAATATTACATTAGACCCGGCAAAAGATTACTGTTTCGTTTTTATGGTAATCTAATCTTTTATTTCCTGAAAAAACATTTGGGGTCTAAAATGGAATTTTTATGTAATTGATAAAAACATCGAACGTGTATACAAGAAAAATGGTAGGTTCCTCTATAGTATTTTACTGACCATGGAATTGTACTGACACCGTGAGAGCACGTGTCAAAATCGATATCATGTATTGTCCATATAGACGCGCATTTATCATGTTTATGGTCGGATTAACAACAATTGAGCGCTATTAATACACATTAATGTATTTAGGCAAATAAAATTCCAAAATATGGTACGTTTCTGCTTTTGCTTGTCACGTGGTATGCCTATATTGAAGTTGCGATTATATCTTCAAATAAGTTTCAAATGAATTCCATGAAGACAAGTGGTCGAGTGGTCTAAGGCGCTAGGCTCATAGAGCATTATAAGCGGCGCCGTGAGTTCGAACCCCGCCTCTGACAAATTTTAAAAGAAGCAAAATTTAAATTTTACTTTTTTAATTATTGGGGAAATGTGACTGGGAGAATTTATGTATGGCGTGGAGTGGTGTGATTCGAACTTATGCCTTATGATGTCAAAGTTCATATATTGAGGTCATTTGAGGATAGCTTATCAAAGCAGTTGGAAAGATTTTTTGACAATGAACATTTCAAATTCCATCCAGCCTTTGGTCGCAGGTATAATATGAACAACTTCGTGCATTTGTGCATGGCATTGGCATTAAGGTCATACACTGGGGTCAAATATCAACTCGTAAAATATGCTTCAAGTGAAAGTTGACTTCACGTGAGTAATTGGTGTCCAATTACAATCACATGTATCTTGCACAATGGTTTCTTCGTATAAGGTCACGGCATGAGGTCAAAAGCACAAGTGATCCAGGTGATATGTCTGCCTCGGGACCTTTATTGTGACTCTTCCTGTTCAAGAGATGATGTTTCCACCAACGCTGTCTTTCTTACTTAAGCAAACCCCAGGACTTCATTGCTTTTTAAATAATGCATAATAGTAACATCAGGCACACCACTGCAGTGAAGCTGTTATCATCCAGATTTGTAATAATGTTTTCAATGAATGAAACTTAAACCGACTTCCACCAATCGTGTTATCATTTTCATCGGCTAACTAAACACTATTAGAAGTTCAACTACCTGAATACTAGTGAAATCTGACTATTTTGACCTTATGTTAAATAGTGTTTTTGGATTGATACTCAATCTCATAAAAGGGTTATTCCAAGTCAATACGTAGGCTTACGTGTATATCTCATATCCCTGATCAAAGGTAATAAACTTTGCCTTGTCAGATGAGCATAATATGTTTCTAGTGTCAACATACTCTAGCGAATGCAATGTGTTCATGCATTAGATTTCTTTTTCCCTAGAGGTATCTTTCATGACCAAGAAAATGTAGTACAGCCATTTCTGTGAATTTAGACCGTTATAAAGAAACAAACACATTATTGGAATCGTTCATAAGTTCAAGTGAACAAACAAAGAAAAGGCTCTAAATACACACATTCGACACAAAATAACCTTTTAGAGAAGAACTCATTCTTAGCGTCAAAACTTTCTTCAACCTTTCTTAAAGATACTATCAATAATACCAGCGAAAGTGTAAAAAATATCATTGGCAGGAATAGCTTAAGGGATCTAGAATGAGCGTTTATTGCGTTTCGACAGTATTTTTTGTGGGACATGAGAGCACCTCAGACGTATCGAATTGCATTCTGAATACGAAGCATGTCTTTCTGATATCAAATAATTTTCATTTTTGAAATTCACGATATAAAATATACAAATTTTATGACAAGTTATTAAAATTTGATATTTTTTTGGATATATAACAGTCCTCGAAATACATTTTGTAAATCTAATGATATATTCTTAAAGTGTATGTAGCTGGGAGGAAAAGCCGACGATCAATTGAAACTTTTGACCTTTTATATTGAAGATATGGATTTTTTCCCAAAAAGACCTATTTTTTTTGGTGTTTTGGGAAAAAAATCCATATCTTCAATACGAAAGGTCACAATTTTCAATTGATCGTCGGCTTTGCATCCCACCTACTTTAAGTATAAATCATCAGATTTATAAAGTTTACTTCAAGTACTGTTAAATATTAAAAATATCAATTTTTAATGATTTGCCATAAAATGTGTATTACATTGCGAATTTCATAAAATTATTTGATATCAGAAGGACATTCTACGTATTCAGAATGCAATTCGATATGTCTGATGTGCTCTAATGTCCCACAATAAATACTGTCAAAAGGTTCATACCCCTACTCTTAATAAAAGGGAAGGATAAGTCAATAAAATTGTCATAGGTACTTGAGTCATAAGGACAGAATCGGCAAAATGAAATTGATAAAATTCATTTGCATGTAGCTACAAGTGTTCGTAAGGACAAATAGCCCAAACAATAACCAAAATATGACATTTTACCCTTTTCAGGTTGTTTTCGGTTTTATCACTTGCAAGTTATGTTAGCACATCTTCTTTTAATAATTTTTTAGATTTTCTGATTTTACGAATCAATGCTTTTAACGTTAGGCTGAATAACAATGATAAGCATTAGAAACGTTTTTTAAACAAAGGTATAAGAACAGACAATGTAAATGTAAAATTTTATATCAAAAAATCAAAACTAATTTTGAATAAACGTACATTGTTTGTGTCCAATATATTAATAAAGATGCATTTTGTGGAAGTACGCTTTTGAGATCTTCTTACTAAGGCAAAGAACTCCAATGCATTAAAGCTCTTTGACTGGAGTAACATTATAAGCTTATCACCTGTGAAATGAGATGCCTAAGAAGAGCAGCTAATAAGTCAAGGAGGGATAAATCAGGAATGAGGATATCAGAAAGATGGTGGGCACCACACCAATCACAGAATATGTCGCAAAACAACAAGTTAGATGATTCGGTCACCTTATGCGAATGGCGCGCGCCCCTAGCCAACCTGTAACAGCAAAACAACAGGAACTAGGGCTAGAGGAAGACCAAGGAAGAGGTGGGCAGATGGAGTAAAGGAAGTGCTCGCAAGACATGTGATTACCATGAGTGAGGCTACCAGACTCACCCAGGAAAGAAGGTTATATTTCCCAACGACGCTATGAAAAGCAACAGTGGTGGATAAAAGTCAAGTAAAAGCAAGGCACTGGCACTTCCCTGGTAAAAGTAAGTATTTTATTATAAGCATGCGCATGGAACATAAATCTCTGAACATCTTCTGCTCAGTATTGGATGTCAACAAAGTTCCCAGTTCCTAACTTCCAAGATTATATCCAAACTTATTTCGTATTAATATTATGGGTGATATAATTTATTCAAGTGAGATGCTGACCGTCCTTCCTGCCATTCAACAGGATCAGATCATCACATTCTATTAGGACAATGCTTGACTACCTAGCAAACACAAAACATTTTGGACATCATTCGCAAAAAGTTAGAAAAGGTTGCCAGAAAACGTTTACATGTCGGTTATATGTAAAAGGAAATAAAGAGTATAAAACATTTTCACGAGATTCAAAAACCATTTTTTGATAACTTACTGCAAATATTCTAACATGATGTTATTCAAGTGTTGCCAAAAATATTTTACAATGACATTTTGAAAACCTTTTAAAAAGGTTGTGTGTTTTCATACAAAAAGTTTTAAAACGTTTTAATGACCTTTATATAACCCGATAATTACTGTTATTAAAATATTTTTATCAAAGCCAAAAAACCCAAATACAACCTGTTTAAAACGTTTTTTAAACGTTTCGTGTTTGCTGTGTACGCACTGCTTAGTACACAGCACTGCTTAGTTCCCACGGCCGTTTTTAACGTCTACTTTTATCGAAAACAACGAAAACTGAGGGGGTAAACTATTAGTCTCGTATATACGTTTGTGGCGTGTCAGACGCCTACACAGCGAATGCCCACCGTTACTGATGAGTACGTTGAAGATATGGACACGTAATACATAATTATTACGCTTTAAGCTTACTGAAAGTTAAGTTTTTAAGCTTACTGAAAGTTAAGTTTTTAAGCTTACTGAAAGTTAAGTTTTTAGCTTCCTTAAAATCCCATTAGATCATGGTTATATAATAGTTAAAGTGTCCAATACCTTCAATTTAACAATGATTTTGTCTCTAAGCTAAAGCAATTAATGTAAGTTTAATTGAATCTATTCCAAAGTGAAAGTCCGATTCTTGAAGACCCGGTCAGTGGCCCGAATGTAGACGGGTGGAAAAATTCGGTCTTTTTTCACCAAAACATAAACTGTGACTGTACAGAACCCGTATATTACTACGGAACCCGTAAATTACTACGGAACCCGTAAATTGCTACGGAACCATTAAATTGCTACGGAACCCGTAAATTGCTACGGAACCCGTAAATTGCTACGGAACCCGTAAATTGCTACGGAACCCGTAAATTGCTACGGAACCCGTAAATTGCTACGGAACGCGTAAATTGCTACGGAACCCGTAAATTGCTACGGAACCCGTAAATTGCTACGGAACCCGTAAATTGCTACGGAACCCGTAAATTGCTAAGGAACGCGTAAATTGCTACGGAACGCGTAAATTGCTACGGAACCCGTAAATTGCTACGGAACCCGTAAATTGCTACGGAACGCGTAAATTGCTACGGAACACGTAAATTGCTACGGAACCCGTAAATTGCTACGGAACCCGTAAATTGCTACGGAACCCGTAAATTGCTACGGAACGCGTAAATTGCTACGGAACGCGTAAATTGCTACGGAACCCGTAAATTGCTACGGAACGCGTAAATTGCTACGGAACCCGTAAATTGCTACGGAACCCGTAAATTGCTACGGAACCCGTAAATTGCTACGGAACCCGTAAATTGCTACGGAACGCGTAAATTGCTACGGAACGTGTAAATTGCTACGGAACCCGTAAATTGCTACGCAACCCGTAAATTGCTACGGAACCCGGTACATAAAATTATAATAATTATGTAATGTAGAATTTTATCGGAAATTTTGGCCCGTAGAGCATTTAGTTACGTAGCTGGTTGAAACAAGCTAAAACTCATCGCGTAGCGTTACATTTGTAAATCGGACCAAATTGGTTCTTCGGAAGAGTGCGACGATGATATCAGAACATACCAATACACTATTTCGGCATCGTAAAGAACTACGGAAGGACAAAATATAAAAAATGGAGAATTTATCGAGATTGGTAAAAACAAGCGAAAAGTCATAGCGTATCGTTACGTATCTCACACGAACCAAATTAATGCTTCGTAAGAGTTTGACAACAAAATTGCAACTCACAATGATTTCAGTCGGCGCACACACACTACATGTTATACTTTTGGGTTTCTATGTAGAGTTTACATGTACATGTACTGTAGTACAGTATAGTGCGTGTATTATCAGTACATGTCATATCATTTCTGCAAAGTATATGGACTGTGACACTGTTATGCTCGCACAAATTATTATCATTAGCATCTGTTTTACTTGTAAATAAAGCGAGTATGATAATTAACTGTTTTTATGTTCCAATATTCTGACTAAAATACGCTATACCGTACGGTATGATTCGCATTTTGTGCAGTGAATTTAGCGATGGTGTACGGACAGAAGTTGTCTATTATCAAGCATCTAAGGAGTGTGAACGGTAACTCTTGGATAGCATTTTTATCTAAAGCTTCTGGTTTACTTGAAAAAATTAATAAAATATAATTGGGAGTGTTTTTGTGGGTCTATTCTAGTGATCAAAATGGGCTATTTTCAACTTCGAAAGGACATTTCGTCGCCATTATCGGCGACCGATTACATTCGGTAACTATGTAGGGTTGGGCGGTATGGGAATTTTGAGTCAACAGTACCGCTATACTTTTGTGTGCTAATTGGTATCGGTAGTTTTAAATTATAACTCTTTGTATCGCCCAACACCACTTAAACCAAATAAGACTCCTTAAGTCAAAACTGAGGGCGCTCTAGATAAAAGTAGACATCACGCATAGGCGGCGAACGGCCGTGTTCCAAGATGGGCTCTAGTGCTCATGGTGCTGGAGACCTAAAAAGAAGAAAAGCACTAGCCTGGGCAGCTTTCTGGAAACTGGAACGCCTGTGGAGAAGCCCATCCCTGCCAATCAAACAAAAATCAAGCTGTTTGAGACAACTTGTGTTATAGGTGTGAGTCATTGGTAATCACCAAGGACATGAAAAACAAGATCAATGCCTTTGCAACATCTTGCTACAGAGTCATGTTAAACATCAAGCGTGTGGATCGGATCCCAAAATGAAACCATCTACAATCTGACCAACACCACTCCACTGGTTGCCAGAGTCAAGATTCATCAAGTCAAATTTCTCGGCCATATACTGCGTCTTGAAGACGACGAGCATGTAAAAGAATATGCCCTTTATATTCCACCACATTGGAAGAGGAAACCGGGACCACTGAGTCACGTTTGACGGTGTGCCATTTTCTTCAATATCTCATCTGTTCGTGCCCAAATTAAACTTGGACATATCTCACAGTGAAAACCAACACTCTGTGGAAAAGAAATTCAATTCTATTTCTTATGGCTTTAAATGCATTCGTTGTCAATGTAAAATCTATTTACTCAAAATCCATCGTACCTTCTAATCTTTAGAAAGTATTGATTTCAAACTATAGGTGTCTTAGAAGTACACTACATTGATCACTTTATTTGAACAAACCTACCTGATATAGCTGAGATTCTGTCAATTCTATACACCTTAATTTGACAATTCTATTGTCACAATGTTTTTTACGTTTTTCCAATTTAGAAGATTGCTAGGAGCAATCACACGTCTAGAATCTCACTTAAATAAATTACATGTTGTACAACGCCTATAATACTTAAACGAAATAAGATTCGAAATGTCATCTATCCCCCAAAAAACGTGTTAACTCTTTGCTCACGACGTGGATATATGAGTGGTAATAGAGTAAGCTCCGGTACTTTCCACGACATATTACAACATGATAATGTATTTCTTTACCTTTTGGCGCGAAAACTGTGCAGACAATACGGACATTCTCATTGAGATGGATCACTGTGGTTTAAGGCATATGAATGGATTATGATAAATACGATTTTTTTTTGAAATTGTTATTCTTGTATTATTATGATAGAACATATAATATTAATGTTAGAAGGTATGCTGCCTAAGGGTGTCATTGGACGGATCTTGGGAATAGCCGAATTAATAGAGAACCGGGTTTGGTGTGCGACGATGACGATACGCATTGCATACACATTGATGCATTGCGAAATGAAAGAGGAATAGAGAACCATCAGAAATTTGTTTTAAAAATTAATTTGATACGGTGAATGCATGAAGAAGATACATAACGTTAGAAATGAATTGCAAGAGTAATTATTCGACAGTGTTAATGTACTCATGCATATCATATAAAGAATGTTTCGTTTTTTAATTCTTATTTTAGAAAGCTCATAGGTTCAGCCAGATAATAGATGTCCATCGGATGTACCTATTTTCAATAACACCTGAATTAAAATCTCCGCACAGTGTGCTTTATTAGAATTGAAAAAGTTGAGGCATGTTTCATGTCAATGAAAGTAAATTAATGATTATAAGCGGTAATGTAAAATTTGTTTCAAGCGCTAGCGGTAAGCGTTGCCTGAGGGTAGTATTGGGCTTTCCCCTAAGTTCTGTATTTCGGAAGTTTAACGATTGGTATTCTTTTCGATAGCTTCATTACAAAAGAGAGTTTCCAAATCTCAAATCTTAACACTTCAGAATGCTGGAAAAATTGATGATGAATCTTTTTTCCCATATTCTTAATATAAAAACATGACATGACATGACATGATATCTAGTTGTTTCTGTACATTTGGGTCTTATTTCAAATTACCTATCTTGATTTTGTTATAAGTAGAAAATATGGCCTTCCTTGGTTTTTCAAAGTACCTTACAGAAAGTAAATACAAATATTTAGTGCCTAACAATAATGCACCAAAGTTGTTTATTCATGTGTATTCAATAATCATGAAAATACTACCACATAGGCCTATCCATTAGGTGTACTGCCAATCTATATTGTTTCCTTCGCGTAAGGTACTTCCAGGCACTATGGTGTGACTTTACTGACCCCTTGATATGAGTCTTAGAATAGTTTAATTAAGACAGGCTAATATATTGGTCAAAGACTCGTTTCACCATACATTTACGATCCATCAAATGCAACTTCGAAAGATTCCCTGTACTGGTAATCATGGTAATTAGTTAGCCTCTCAGCCACGCGCAATTGGGAAATGGTGTTCACTTTATGTTTGAAGTCGATTCTAGATCAAAATTTTCCGAGGAACACGATCCCGGTGGGCCTTTTTTGAAAAAATGTGCCCAAAGTGCCCTTTTCCGGGGGTGCTCCCATTTTGGGGGTCAAAATTTGTTTTTAAGCATTCTCTGGCCAAATATGGTATATTTGGTGTCTATATATATGTTTTCGAGCATGAAAAGCCTATTCTGATTGTTTTTAAAATAGCTGCTTTATGCTCAAAAATCCAAAATGGCGCCCAAAATGCTTTTTTCCGGGGGTGCTCCCATTTTGGGGTCAACATTTGTTTTAAGCATTCTCTGACCAAATATGGTCCATTTGGTGTCTATTTGGAGTGTTTTCGAGCATGAAAAATCTATTCTGATAGTTTCGCAGGTCATTTTGATCGCCATTTTGAACACCAATTACCTTAATTACCGTTACATTCAAGATGGCCGATAAAGTTTATTTCGTATTCTCGTATTTCATATATTGTCATTTTTACGAGTCCTCTTCTGAACTCTCTTCATGTAGGAACATTTTTAAAATGATTTTAGTACCTATTTGCATTGTTTGGGGTACAAAGATCACAATCAATCTATTTTCAAAATTCAAAATGGCTGCTGCATACCCAAAACTCAAAATGGCGGCCAAAACGATGTAGTAATGTGGCCAAAAGAAAACAATGTTCCACAACTTTAGTGTCGAAAATTAAGTGTTAGTTAAAATATAATTATGTAGAAATGTGTTGGCAGCAGTTTATGAAACCTCAAAATGGTTGCTATTGGCTTGAAATCATACTAGTAATGTCCGTCACATAGCTCATAATGACTGTTTGTACTAGTATATGATAATGATCTTAGGTTCAATTTGCATTTTCTTGATTTAAACTTATATTACAGCTCCCTTCAAAATCCAAAATAGCTGCAAGAACTAAAACACCTACTAGTGATTTGCTCTTCGCAGGTCATTTTGATCGCCATTTTGAACACCAATTACCTTAATTACCGTTACATTCAAGATGGCCGATAAAGTTTATTTCGTATTCTCGTATTTCATATATTGTCATTTTTACGAGTCCTCTTCTGAACTCTCTTCACTCAACGGGACTTCTTCGTCCTCTGAATCTTCAGAGTCGCTGATCAGATCATATCCCCATAGTTATGTTAGGATTTCTGGATTCGGCATAACTGCTTCTGGTGGTTCATCCCCTTTCTCCTCTTCCACCATCTGTCTCAACTCATCTTTATTTGGAAGTGCCGAACCACGGTACCAAACGGGCTTAAGAACATCATCATCATCACGTTTCCAGCCGTAGTATAGAGGATTTTGTTGTTTGACCAGGCAATTAACCATACAGTTTACTACAAAGTTTGCACGTTGGATGTGGCATTTCATTGATTTACTGTCAGGGGGAAGCCTCTGAGACGGGGTTACCTTCCGCTTCTTTCCCTCTCCACACATTCTCATTGCATAGCGACTATCCCTGTCGTCTTTTCCTTCCTTGGCCTGTTGTAAACTATGTGAAGTATGAAGTTTGTAACTTCATTAAAATTGGCTGCAGTTCCTTCAAAGCTAGATAGAAGTTTTAGGCTTCCTGGATTCTGTTGCATCTTGGTAAAGGCTCTAATTTTAGACCGGTCATAGAAAGGTTGCGTGAAGTCGCTGCCTGTTACTATATGAAAAGCAGGTAGGCTCTTGCAAATATCTCTTCCAAGGTGATTTGCAAGAGACTTCTTATATCAGGGTACGTTATGCCTTCTCTAGACAGCCTGGTCCCTTGTCTGACATACAGGTTCTTAGTAGCATTTTCTGCTACAAATAGCAACAGAATAAATACATCTGTGTCATCAGCTACTACACAAGTATTATGTGTTGCAGTAGAATACACTGCGTGGAAAGCCAGGCGAGGGTCAGCTTCTTCTCTTTGATAGGAGAACAGCTCGGGGATTTCTCGTATTACTGACTCTGGTTCTGACGGAAGGCGAAAACACACAGGACCCTTTGTGACAAAAACATCTCTTCCTAGAGTAGATTCATCAGATAAGATGAAATCAGCTAGAAGTTGAGTTAGCTGCAGTTTGTTGGATTCATTTGTAAGGAAGTCATTCCATTCACCAAGCTGTGGTAACTGTTGGTCAAGGTGAGTTAATCTTCTTCCTTTCTCTGGACAACCCTTAGACAGGTACAGTGTTGAATCATCGGGTCGACGACATACAGGCATAGCGGCGATGTGAGTGGTGGTTGGGTACGCAGTAATGGGAATGATGGCCATCAATGAAGTTTGTGTTGCAAAATAGTATACTTTCATCATGTTCATCAATCTGACAGTGCAAGGGATACTTTGTAGTGAAGTGAAGTTTGGCACCAAGAGTGTTTGTGATCTTAAAAGGCCTTAGGGCCTCGGCAAATTTTTATGGACCATGCAGTGTGGTGTTTGTGATAAGTGTGGGTGGGCAAAAATAAGACTATAGTCTTATCAGGAGCCCGTGAAGACAGGTGAATACAGATGAAAAGTAGATCAAATCCAAAGTCATTGTTCAGAAATAGCGTATCGTCCGTATGATGACAATAAAAGGTCTCAAACCATTTACCTTTAGATCGTGGGTGAAAAGAGTCATCGACTACCTCAAGTTGCTTCCAGGTAGAATTCTTCATATAGTGATCGACGGCTATCTTATCTGATGAATCTACTCTATGAAGAGATGTTTTTGTCACAAAGGATCATGTGTGTTTTTGCCATCCGTCAGAACCAGAGTCAGTAATACGAGAAATCCCAGAGCTGTTCTCCTATCAAAGAGAAGCTGACCCTCGTCTGGCTTTCCACGCAGTGCATTCTACTGCAACACATAATACTTGTGTGGTAGCTGATGATACAGATGTATTTATTCTATCGCTATTTGTAGCAGAAAATGCTACTAAGATCCTAGGACCAGGCTGTCAACATGGTCAAGAGCAGGCATAACGTACCATGATATCTGCAAGAGCCTACCTGCTTTTCATGTAGTAACAGGCAGCGACTTCACGCAACCTTTCTATGACCGGTCTAAAATTAGAACCTTTACCAAGATGCAACAGAATCCAGGAAGCCTAGAACTTCTATCTAGCCTTGAAGGAACTGCAGCCAATTTTAATGAAGTTACAAACTTCATACTTCACATAGTTTACAACAGGCCAAGGAAGGAAAAGACGGCAGGAGATACTCGCTATGCAATGAGAATGTGTGGAGAGGGAAAGAAGCGGAAGGTAACCCCGTCTAAGAGACTTCCCCTGACAGTAAATCAATGAAATGCCACATCCAACATGTCTAACGTGCAAACTTTGTAGTAAACTGTATGGTTAATTACCTGGTTGGCGTGTTCAAACAACAGAATCCTCTATACTACGGCTGGAAACGTGATGATGATGATGTTCTTAAGCCCGTTTGGTACCGTGGTTCGGCACTTCCAAATAAAGATGAGGTGAGACAGATGGTGGAAGAGGAGAAAGGGGATGAACCACCAGAAGCAGTTATGCCGACTCCAGAAATCCTAACATAACTATGGGGATATGATCTGATCAGCGACTCTGAAGATTCAGAGGACGAAGAAGTCCCGCTGAGAGAAGAGAGTTCAGAAGAGGACTCGTAAAACTGACAATTAATAACTATATGAAATAGGAAAATACGAAATAAACTTTATCCGCCATCTTGAATGTAACGGTAATTAAGGTAATTGGTGTTCAAAATGGCGATCAAAATGACCTGCGAAGAGCAAATCACTAGTAGGTGGTATTTTAGTTCTCGCGGCAATTTTGGATTTTGAAGTGAGCTGTAATACAAGTTTAAATCAAGAAAATGCAAATTGAACCTAAGATCATTATCATATACTAGTACAAACAGTCATTATGAGCTATGTGACGGACATTACTAGTATGATTTCAAGCCAATAGCAACCATTTTGAGCTTTCATAAACTGCTGCCAACACATTTCTACATAGTTATATTTAAACTAACACTTAATTTTCGGCACTAAAGTGGTGGAACATTGTTTTCTTTTGGCCACATTATGCTACATCGTTTTGGCCGCCATTTTGAGTTTTGGGTATGCAGCAGCCATTTTGAATTTTGAAAATAGATTGATTGTGATCTTTGTACCCCACACAATGTAAATAGGTACTAAAATCATTTTAAAAATGTTCCTACATGGGGAAATATTTCAATTTGGACAAATATTGCGTTTTAGGCGCCATTTTGGATTTTTGAGCATAAGGCAGCTATTTTTGATTTTAAAAACTATCAGAATAGATTTTTCATGCTCGAAAACACACCAAATAGACACCTAATATACCATATTTGGCCAGAGAATGCTTATAACAAATTTTGACCCCCAAAATGGGAGCACCCCCGGAAAAAAGCATTTTGGGCGCCATTTTGGATTTTTGAGCATAAGGCAGCTATTTTTGATTTTAAAAACTATCAGAATAGATTTTTCATGCTCGAAAACATATAAATAGACACCAAATATACCATATTTGGGCAAAGAATGCTTAAAACAAATTTTGACCCCCAAAATGGGAGCACCCCCGGAAAAGGGCACTTTGGGCACATTTTTTCAAAAAAGGCCCACCGGAATCGTGTTCCTCGGAAAATTTTGGTCTTGAATCGACTTCAAACATAAAGTGAACACCATTTCCCAATTGCGCGTGGCTGAGAGGCTAACTAAATTCTTCTTTGTTCCTGTTCACTCGCTATTTGCACTTTGCTTCGATCTGTATCATTGCATTTTATCCACAATTGGACAAGGGGTTCTGCATTGTATTAAATAACCGTATGCCACTTTATTTAGATTTTTGTGTGACAAATCCAATAAAATATACTCACTGACTTGAGCTTTCGCCATCCAGGCTGATGGCTTGATCACAAGTGATCTGGTCCACTGCATTTCCCGCGGTGTTTGGATGCACTCTCACCCTCGGGATCAAAGTTTGTTTTAGCAGTGGATCATATACGTGACTCAGAGAAAAGAGCCGTCATCGCGGTTGATTGCATTAGCCCCTTCTTGCGGATCTGAATTGATTCTCGGATTCTTCTTGAAACAGCATTTGAGTCTTTGTCTAGTATGCTGGCCCCTCCCAATTGATAACATGATTTTCTTGGGCGACGTGATCTGTGATCGCTGACTTATGTTGTTCTGATGTTGACGCTTTTCTATTTAGATTTTAGATGTCTTGTTACGTTAGTTTTTGTTTGTTTGTTTTGTTTTAGTGCCTTGAGCGCTCTTAATTGAGTGGATATGTGCCTTGTCGCTATTATTATTATTATTATCTCAGGTCCCACAAAAATACGTCAAAACGTCGCTATGCGAGTCCTTGATATACAGCTTTCGACTTAACAACTTACAGGCTATGCAAGCACATCTATAACAAAGGTGCAAAAAGCTGGATTTTGATGACATATCAATTTGTAAGCGCTCTTTAGCAAATTTAAGTCATAGTTCATTGAATTTACAACCATATGACAAAACAGGATTTGCAATTTAATGACATAAAATTGAAAAATATTGTAAGGAACACTTTAGGTTTTGACTTTTAAAACCTACAATTTGGTCAAAAAATGTGCTTGGATAGTGAGTTTTCAACAGATTTTCTACAATAGCCTTTCTACAATGCTTGTGGGAGCACGGTGGCCGAGCGGAACGGGCTAGGACTCATAATCGGAAGGTTGTGGGTTCGAGCCCCGGCGACGCCATCGTGTTGTGCCCTTGAGTAAGGCACTTTATCTCGATTACTCCTCTCCACCCAGGTGTGAAATGGGGAGCTGTTATGAATACTGTCCATTGAGCGCCGCCCAAAGGTATGAGCATGCCTTGGGCATTGTATGGCAGCTGACATATTCTAATGACGGCGGAATAAATGTAAAGCGCTTTGGTACATGTTCACATGTGAAAGGCGCTGTATAAATACCAACATTTATTTAACATTTATTATACCGTAGAATTCCGTCTAGAAGCATATATGTCTCTAAACGAGGGTTTTTTTAACGAAAGATATGAAAGGCCAATACCCTTCTCAAAAACATTGCAATAGATTGGTCCTATCAGTAATATAGTTGTTCAAACTCCAAATAACGTTTTTGCTGAGAATGTCTGCCTCTTGTCTCTTGTGTCACAAAAACCTCGTTTAGAGGCATATATATGCTTGTAGACGGAATTTTATCTGTTGACCTAGTGACGAAAAGTATTTGTAGGTGGAAGTGTTAGCTTTCGTTTGATATAAATAAAAAATTCTGCTTGGATGAAGGGAACACTTGAGGTTTCGACAAAAAACAATCAAAGAGGCCCATTTTCAGCTAAAAGCTCCACAGCTCTTACATTGCTATGCGCTCAACCGTATAGTGTAATCAAAGACTGTGCGGAGACAATTCACTGCTTGCTTGAGAGCTCTTGACGAAAATATCTACTCAGGTGTATCGAGGTGGAAACGCATATGGTTTATAAGAGAATCGTTTTTGTAATGAAACCTTTCCATATGCTTTTATGATTTTCCGAATGAGCAAATCACTGAATGGGCCTTAAAGTGTTGACCTTGTATTCTACAAGATAACGGACAATTTTGAAGAAATAAGAAAACGCAAATGAAAACCATCGCTAGCAATATCAGTGACGATGTATGTTTACCAATATAGCATTTTTACTCAAAAGCAATGTCCCCATAGTAGACTTCATGTAAAGTAATATGCGCTTTATATCTTAAGTGGGTATTCGCAAAATTAAATCAAACAGTGTGAAGACTGTGAAACAGATATCGGGTTTTCGAAAGTAAAATCATATGAAGATAGAGCCTAACATTTACGGTACATAATCCCCACAATCGCTATATCAGTTTCAGTGTTGCATTTCAAACATTGAAAACTCGTGTGTATTCAATTTGTTTTAATATCATAAACAGGGGAATTAAGTTAAATATACGCCCAAAATGTATTACGTCTTAACTAAGCATCCTGAACATACATAAAGAATAGAACACATATGTGATGCGATCAAGCAAAATCAGTCGGAACTCGGAAATATTGATTTTGAGATATAGCCAAATAAAGGAAATATTTCCTTTTGTTTCTTGTTGTTTTGGAAACTCTTTAATTGCTCATATCTTTGGAACTGGTTGTTCGATTTCAATGGGGTTTTCTGCAAAATCCAGCTTTGTAAATGTTTTTTACTATCCTGTAAGAAACTGAAAATTTATTATTGCCGAGTTCCGACTGATTTTGCTTGATCACATCACATATGGTGTGGGGAAATTGAAAAGAAAAGAGAGGAGTAAAACAAACATACAATATGAGAGATATACAAAATACAAAAACTTAACGAAAACAAATCAAACATTTGACTTGCTATTATGATTATTACGCAATCACCGGCACAAAACGTTGATCGGTTCATCCGAAATGGTCACGGATCAAGATAATGTACCACCTCTGCTAAATCTTATAATACATATTGCAAAGGAGAGGGTTTCCTTTTCTTCTCAATGTAATACACGCGAAATAATCCAATACGATTACAGAGAGACGAGTATTCCGGCATGTGGGTATGTAGGTCTGGAACATTTTTTTATTTATCTAACCAAACTTTTCATACGAGTAATTTCAACTTCATGAAAACAACATTTGATTAAAATAAAGAGACAAAGTATCTGTGTAAACGCGTGCCACGATCAACTGCTTTATATCGACGGAAATGCAATAAGTCTATAGAACAAACAATGCCACCATGGCAAATATATTTCCTTAAGTTATAGTGTTGTTTTAGAAAGATTGTCACGACACAATATCCGCAAACGCAAACATTACTTAGTCAGGGGAAAATATTTTAGAGTTTTATGCAAATTGCCGCTGTGAATTGCCGCAAATATTGTGCTAAAAGGAAAAGAAGGAGTAGTGATGAACAGGTAAAATAAAGTCAAAACGTTTCTTAAAGAAAATATTTTTATAACCCGAGAACATTTGCTACCTAGCTTTTTGAGAATAAATTTAAAGGAGGATGGTCCAATTTCATCACATGCTATTTTCACCTTGGTGGAACGAGCTTGATCCGATTCCCCCACACTCGTGGAGGGTCATTAATACCTTCGGATACGATAGCTACAATATAGTACTGTGTTAGTAAACATCCCCTTTTTGGCACATTTTGGTTTACAAATTCCAAACAAAACATCGTCGGCGCGTCCAGTCATAGTTTTTCACAGAATTAATAGTACATTGGCTTTCCACTTATATACCATCCGCCTTTAGAACATCTGCAAAATAATGCTTCAACTTGTTTAACATGACTTGTGCTGCTATAGTTGACACAGCTAAACAAAAGTGGCACTCTATTTTATTATCAATGCATTCACTCAAACCTACCACGTAAATTGGAGTAAACACAAAAGGGAAATCATAACGAATACATTACCTACTTCTGTGGTTATTTCTCTCCCAGTTTACTACCGTCCCACACTCTACGCGTTTCATATGTATTAAGAAATTGCTATTCGCAATTGGCAATCAATTTCTTTGTTATCTATGCCCGTGTAACGGGGCATAGATATTGTATTTGTTGTGTTTAGTCTTCGACTTCTCCTTCTCCTTCGCCTTCTCCTTATCTATGCCCGTGCAACGGGGCATAGATATTGTATTTGTTCTGTTTAGTCTTCGGATTCTCCTTCTCCTTCTTCTCCTTCTCCTTCTCAAGATCAGTCCTTTGCCCTCCTCTAGCTCAAGAACTAAAGTAGCCTCGGGGCCCATACTTGGTACAATGATGGCCCATGACCCCTAGATACATCCTAGGGTACCATCGACCCCAAAGGTCAAAGGTCATGGGCTACAGGGGGCAATATGTGTAAAATTTCAAACAGCTCTAGCACAACTACTATAGCGCCCTCAGGGTTCATACATGGTACAATGATGGCCTATGACCCCAGAAGTATGCTATGCTAGCCGCAACCCCAGAGGTCAAAGTTCATATGCTTTAAAAAGCAAAATAGGTACGACCGGTTAACACAGTGTATCGCAATAGGTAGCATTTTGGTAGCTACCTGTATTTGCAATGATGAAGGCTTGAAATATACGTCAAGACGTACAATGGGGTTAACCGCTTAAAGGGACACAATGTTTTGGGATTAAAGGGGTATTCTCAAGTCTGGTGGTGTTTCAGAGAGAGTGAGGGTCTGATGGAGTATAAGAGAGAGTGATGGCTTGGTGGGGTATTAGAGAGAGTGTGCGCCAATCTGGGGGTGTTTTAGAGCTAGTGAGTGTCTGGTGGAGTATAAGAGAGAGTGATGGATGGGTGGGGTATTAGAGAGAGTTTGGGTCAGCCTGGTGGTGTTTTAGAGCGAGTGAGTGTCTGGTGGAGTATAAGAGAGAGTGAAGGCTTGGTGGAGTATTAGAGAGAGTATGGGTCAGCCTGTTGGTGTTTTAGAGCGAGTGAGTGTCTGGTGGAGTATAAGAGAGAGTGAAGGCTTGGTGGGGTATTAGAGAGAGTATGGGCCAGCCTGTTGGTGTTTTAGAGCGAGTGAGTGTCTGGTGGAGTATAAGAGAGAGTGATGGCTGGGTGGGGTATTAGAGAGAGTTTAGGTCAGCCTGGTAGTGTTTTAGAGCGAGTGAGTGTCTGGTGGCGTATAAGAGAGAGTGGGGGTCTGGTGGGGTATTAGAGAGAGTGTGTGCCAGTCTGGTGGTGTTTTAGAGCTAGTGAGTGTCTGGTGGAGTATAAGAGAGAGTGATGGCTTGGTGGGGTATTAGAGAGAGTTTGGGTCAGCCTGGTGGTGTTTTAGAGCGAGTGAGTGTCTGGTGGAGTATAAGAGAGAGGGTCTGGTGGGGTATTAGAGAGAATGTGGTCCAGTCTGGTGGTGTTTTAGAGAGATTGATGGTCTGATGAGGTATAAGAGAGAGTGAAGGCTTGGTAGGATATTAGAGAGAGTATGGGTCAGCCTGGTGGTGTTTTAGAGAGAGTGAGTGTATAGTGGAGTATAAGAGAGAGTGAAGGCTTGGTGGGGAATTAGAGAGAGTATGGGTCAGCCTGTTGGTGTTTTAGAGCGTGTGAGTGTCTGGTGGAGTATAAGAGAGAGTGGGGTTCTGGTGGGGCATTAGAGAGAGTATGGGTCAGCCTGATGGTGTTTTAGAGCGAGTGAGTGTCTGGTGGAGTATAAGAGAGAGTGAGGGTCTGGTGGGGTATTAGAGAGTGTGGTCCAGTCTGGTGGTGTTTTAGAGCGAGTGAGTGTCTGGTGGAGTATAAGAGAGTGATGGTATGGTGGGGTGTTAGAGAGAGTGTGGGCCACGGGCATAGATATTCGTGTTTGGTCAAACACAACTGTGGTTTCTAGTTCTCCTTCTCCTTCTTCTCAAGATCAGTCCTTTGCACCCCTCTAGCTCAGGAACTAAAGTAGCCCCTGGGCCCATACTTGGTACAATGATGGCCCATGACCTCTAGATACATCCTAGGGTACCCCCCCGACCCCAAAGGTCAAAGGTCATGGGCTACAGGGGGCAAGATGTGTAAAATTTCAAACAGCTCTAGCTCAACTACTATAGCGCCCTCAGGGTTCATACTTGGTACAATGATGGCCTATGACCCTAGAAGTATGCTATGCTAGCCGCAACCCCAGAGGTCAAAGTTCATATGCTTTAAAAAGCAAAATAGGTACGACCGGTTAACACAGTGTATCGCAATAGGTAGCATTTTGGTAGCTACCTGTATTTGCAATGATAACGGCCTGAATCGTACGTCAAGGAAATTGATCACAAAAATTCCCTTAAAAGGGAATGTGTAGGCTTTTTGATATTAGTGCCTTGGACCACCTCAAAAGGTTGTCATTGTGGGACATGGCGTATGGTTGGTTTATGGGTGTTAGGAGGGTTAAGGGTTGTCACGGTTTGTAAGGGGGTGACCAAGGGGTGGTCACCAGTTTTATAGATTTGGCGCCCAATTGGGCGCTTTTTTATTTTAAGTGCTATGAGGATGATACTTATATCAATTAAAGCTTATAAAAAGGGCTTCCACATAATGGTTACCAACTTTTGGATTTGGCGCCCAATTGGGCGCTTTTTTTAAATTTTAGGTGCTATGAGGATGATACTTATATCAATTACAGTTTATAAAGGGCTTTCACATGATGGTCACTAACTTTTGCATTTGGCGCCCAATTGGGCGGTTTTTTATTTTAGGTGCTATGATAATGATACTTATATCATTTAAAGCGGAAAACACGGGCATAGATATTCGTGTTTGGTCAAACACAACTGTGGTTTCTAGTTATTAATTGTTATAATTGATGTCTTGTGACCTGCACTACTGCTAAGTTTCCGGTTTATGTAATCTGTTTAAGGTGGTACTCCACCCCTTGATAAATGACTATTTTTGCATTTTTCTCAACAAAAAAAAAACACACTGGTAACAAAAGTTATGTAGAATCAGTTACTACACTCGAATTTCAGTGACTCAAGATAAGCGGTATACGTTATATATTTATGATAAGAATTTCTTATTTTCTCATTTCTTAACATATATAATAAACCTCTTGTCTTGAATCACTGAAATTCCAGTGTAGTTACTGGATTCCTTGCCCCTATAATATACATAACTTTTGTTACCAGTGTGTAGTTATTTTTTGAGAAAAATAACAAAATTAGTCACAAAATGTATCAAGGGGTGTAGTACCACCTTAAAACAAGTAAGTATAGATAATCTGAAACCTGATATTTCATATTATCGGTATTCAATGTATATCATAATATCGGCAATCATAATTATTTGAAAATATAAAAGTACTTTTCATTCTATAGTACAGTGGATATCAAAAGTAGATGTATCAAAAGACAAGCAAACTCTTTTACACATCCGCCGCAAAACTTACAAGAAATAAACTTGTGGGAAATTTTAGATTTTTAGGTCTTTTTTGTTCATTTTTGTCAAGTCTTGCCACCCTGACATTTGCCTTGCCCCACTCCGTTAGACCATTTTAATTTAATTGTTTGTCTCAAAACTTCCACTATTAGTAAAATCGCCCACTGTTTTTTGCTCTTTTTTTTTTTGTTTTTGTTTTTTTGGGTTTTTTGGGTTTTTTAAATCCACCACAAACATCTTATTTATGATATCGTGATTTCATCTTTTTGTTCTGCTTAGTTCTACATGAATGGTATGAAAGAGGGTGGTGGGGGTGTTTATATGTATGTAATTGTTTTTATTAGATAAATTATGAAACTTAGGCTATTAGGTTAAGGTAGTGTTTGTTCAGGCCTTTTTGGCCTTCTGAGCATCTCCTCATTCAAATGTGTATGTTTTGCTGTTATTGTATTGTTGTATTTTGAATGATATATAATAAAGATTGATTGATTGATTGATTGATTGTGAGACAGACGTAAAAGTAACATTAGCCGTAAATTTCAAAACAATTCATCATCTTGAACACAGTGAACTCGTGTGTATTCCCAATTTCCCCTGCGATTTTTTATCAAAAAGCCCTACCACAATTTGATAACAACATTTAAGTAAGAAAAAAAACTTTGGAAGGGTTCTGAGACAAACTGTTAAATTAAGATTAGATGGCCTTACCCCTCTTGAAATATTCCTGTCATCATCCATATTTGTAATAATGTTTTCAAAGAATGAAACCTAAACCGACTCCCATCAATCGTGTCACAAGTTTCATCGGCTAACTAAACACTCTTAAATGTTCAGCTACCTGCAAACACTAGTGAAATCTGACTATATTGATCTATGTTGCATACCCGGGGGTTGCATAATTATTACGAGCTTCGCTTTAATATCCAATCCAAAAAAAAAAAGTTATACCATAACAGTACGTACACGTATTAAAAGATAAAAAAAACTTTGCCTTTGTGATGAGCGTAATAGGATTATAGCGTCAACATACTCTAGCTTATATAATACTGCAAATATAATGTCTTCATGTATTGTATTTCTATTCCCCCAGAGATAATCTTTCACCGACCAAGGGAATGAATACAGCAATTTCTTTGAATTTGGACCGGTTAAAGAAATAAACGTAATTGTTATGCTTCCCATTTGGACTAGATTTACAGTGCACAAAGCAAGAAAAGCCTGTAAATACACACACACACACACCCCCACTCAACTCCTGGTTTTGCACGCGCTACACACGCACACAAAGTAGCGTCAAACACCTTCCAACGTCAATTTATTCTGATCCAAGCGAAAGCGTAATAAAAAAAAAAAAATAGGAATACGTTTGTGAAGGTTGTCATGGACTCGCGTTTATCTTGGGAGGCTACGGTAACGCACCTTATCCTAGGTGCATCGTCAGGCCGTCTGTTTTTCTGGCAATTGGTTATCGACTTGTGACAAGACGGTGTTGCTAAAGGCCCGGTCACACAGTGACGAATAGGGGTGAACGGCAAGCGACGTTAAGCTGCGAATTGCAATTTTGAATTTACCGCCACTCATCGTGGGTTGCCGTTAGTTGTCGCTGACGATCCGTCAGCGACCGCAGACGGTTGCAATTATTCGTCGGGAAATTTTCAACATGTTGAAAATTTTGCGACGACAAAAAAAGTAGTTGTGATTCCGTTCAAATTTCGTTGGAGACCGCAACCCTCATTTCTTTGACGTTTCCATACCGTGGGAAGCCGTCTCTAGTCGTTTTGAGGTCGTCACAATTTCGTTGGTAGTCGTTGTCAACGTCCATTGACGAATAACCAACGGCAGGCGACGTCACATCTCGAACCCTGACGACACGTTGCGGCAAGCAACGAAATTGTAACGATCTTGGTGCGACAGTGACTTGCGAATTTTGTCCTGAGAGTGACGGATATTGTTTGCGAGTATCGTTTGCGAGTACCTGCGGCATTGAAACGGTGGTCTGCGATGGGTTACGATTTTTAAACGATGGTCAACGATTTTAAACTTTTTGTGCGATTCATGAGATAGATATATGTATTTGTAGGATTGTAAAAATTAATCAAGTCTTTTTTTATGGTCGTTGACAACGACTACCAACGAAATTGTGACGACCTCAAAACGACTAGAGACGGCTTCCCACGGTATGGAAACGTCAAAGAAATGAGAGTTGCGGTCTCCAACGAAATTTGAACGGAATCACAACTACTTTTTTGTCGTCACAAAATTTTCAACATGTTGAAAATTTCCCGACGAATAATTTCGGCTGTCTGCGGTCGCTGACGGATTCTCAGCGACAACTAACGGCAACTCACGATGAGTGACGGTAAATTCTAATCAAGTCTTTTTGTGCGATGTTTGACGTTTTATTGACGTCAGTTCGATTTCAATAGACAGACTACCCGGCACGATGCAATTTTAAAGTTCATATAAAAAGAAAATAATATCAATAATAATCAAAAATATTAATATTTCTGATTATTATTGATATTGATGATAGTATTTTTTATCATTATTGATATATTGATATTGATATAATAGTTTGGATTATTATTAATATTGATTTTCATATTTTGATTCCTATTGATATTTATATTAATTTTTTGATCATTTTTGATATGTGTAAATATTTTTTATTATTATTGATATTGATATTAATATCTTTGATTATAATATGCCTAATTGATATTGATATTAATATCTTTGATTATAATAATTGATATTGATGTTAATATATTATTGATATAGATATTAAAAGTTTAGATTATTATTTATATTGATTTTACTATTTTTTATTATTATTATGATATTTATATTGGTTTTTTTATATTATTATTGATGTGTGTAATATTTTTGATTATTATTGATATTGATGGTAATATTTTTGATTATTATTGATAAAGATATTAATAGTTTTGATTATTATTGATATGTGTAATATTTTTGAATATTATTGATATGTGTAATATTTTTGATTATTATTGATATTGATGTTAATAATCCTGATTATTATTGATATAGATAATAATTTGGATTATTATTGATATTGATTTTACTATTTTTGATTATTGTTGATATTGATGTTAATATATTTGATTATTATTGATATTGATATTTTTTTGAGTGGATGATCAGAACGTTGTGAAGAGTGGGAACGCCAAAGGGGACTATACGACCCGCACACACACAGGCTTTGATGTCGGCTGCTGAGTCACGTCATCATCACCGCAATCCACCGTCAGTTGCCGTTCCTTGCCGCAAGCAAATCCGCTGCCAGCCGTCTGACCTCGTTGGTTGTTGTCGGGCTCCGTCGAGACTTCGTCACTCATCGCCCAGACAACGTCCGGATTTGGTCGCTAGTCTCCGTTTCCTGCCGCATCCTCTCGTCCCTTGCCGTCGTGTTGTCGCTAAAGGTCGCTCCCACTCGTCACCGAATCTTGTTTATGCTCTTTTTGTCGTCGCTTTGCCGTCAACATTTTGTGATTTTCACGTTCGTCACCTTTCGTTGCTTATCGTCCGTCACAGTGTGACCGGGCCTTAAAGGTGGTTGATTTTGAGTCAAATTTTTTGTTTTTTGGAACAATTTGACACACATAGCTCGATATTCGTTCACTGGAACACCGCCGACGCACTGGTTTCGTTACGTTGACGATACCTGGGTGAAGCTAAAGAAAGATCAGATGACCTGCTGCTTCTAACATATCTATCAAGTGAATGAACACATCAAGTTCACCCAAGAAACTATCAAAGAAGGAAAAACTTGCTTTACTGAATTGTTTGGTTCACGTCAAGAACGACGGTAAAATCGAAACTTCAGTGTACCGGAAGGACATACATACAGATCAATACTTACTGTTCGACTCGCACCAACCCTTAGTACTGGTAGTTCTTCATACACTGTTTCATAGAGCGGATACCATCTCTTCGAATGAGACCTTGAAACATCTCAAATCAGCGCTGAGTGTGCGGTATCGCAAATGGATTTTCCATTAGGCTATTCCTGTCAACAATCAAGCTTTCAAGCGAAGCGACGACACTGACGTTGAACTAAAGACCATTACCATCCCCTACTTGTCTGAGTTGTCTGAAAAACTTCGGAGGATCTTCGGAAAAATTCAGTTTCCAGTCTCGTTCAAACCAACCTACACTTTGAGACAGAAGCTGGTTCACCACCCAAAAGACAAGCCACCTAAGGACAAACAGAGCAGTATCGTGCTATACAATGCAACGACGCTAATTGCCAGGACTTGGGACTTGTTTATAAGTGAAACCAAACAGACATTGACAAAACACGTGTACCAGCACAGACGTGCTAGTGCTACATGTAGTTCGGGATGCAATACTTGCGCGGACGACTGGATGATATCAACCAGCCATGTGAACCAGGGTGTGACGACTTTTAGAACCGCCGGAAACCGGCGGTTGAGTTTCAAGCGCCTCAAACATTTACCGACATTACTTGTACTCAAATGTTCATAACTAAATTCATCAGTGTAAATTTGCATCTTTTAAATCAAAAATAAGACGAAAATTTAGTTTGAATTTGACTTTCCTTAAAAATTTGTTATTGCCTCAAAAGTTCACTAACATGCTAAGGTACGTCAAACTAAAGGAGTTGTTTTATGCAAAGGTTTTGTCACATTGTAGAATCAGGGCTCGTGAGTAGTTCACAATTTTTGTCATTACCTCAAAAGTTCATTAACATGCTAAGGTACGTCGACCCAAAGGAGTTTTATACAAAGGCTTTATTTACGTGTAGACCTCGTGAGTAGTAATAATAATGCAAGAATAGTGAATGCTCTGGTGCATGTTAAGTTGCACATTAACATTAAGTAGAATTAGCGAAAAAATAAAAACGTTACGAGAACTCCTTAGTTAAAATGTGTTGCTTGGCGTCCCTAATGAAAAGCTTTTGGCTTTAAAGGGGCATTTCGTGATCCATAGCATCATCCCCCACTTTTCTCAAAACAAGTTGAGATTTTCATACCACTGGAAACCTCTGGCTACATAATGTTTATGTACAAAACATTTCTTGCAGATTAATTTGTTTGGTAAAAATATCGTGAAATTTGAATTACGTTCTGGTACAGCAGAACGAAATTACTGCACATTGTCTATGGAGCAGTGTAATACACATAATCATGCATAACTCGCGAACGCAAAATCGGAATCGACTGAAATTTTGGGAATGCGTTTTTTTCTTGGATATTCACTGAAAAATGTCATAAAAGAGGATGCTATGATCACGAAATACTCCTTTAAGCATAAAAGTGGTACACTCCTAAGGTGGATTTGAAGGTCCTTCTCAAAGTTGTCCGAGGCTATTTAGCTAAGCGACTATTTGGACAGTAAGGTCTCCGACATAAAAGTAATTTAACGGACTTTTTTGAAGAGGTAATATAATTTTTTCTTACATTGAATATTGATTAATTGTCTCATAAAGTTGCATTTTGTCGAAGTAGGCCCTACGCTTTGAGATCCTCTACAAGAGCAAAGACCTTCAATACATTCAAGGTCTTCTCTTTGCAATACATTGACACCAGGTCTTTGACAAGAGTAAGATTATAATTCTTGATGTGATGGAGCATGTGAACCTCGAAATAAATTATCAGTACGGACGGACAGTGCATGCCCGAATCCGTGAACATCTTGAAATTGTCTACGCAGTATTAGATGTCCAAAGGGATTTCTTCCCTCAAAGATGCAACACCCTTGGGCTACAATTTTTATTAAGCAATTCATTATTCGCTTTTTTATTGCATAGTACCGTTCTAAATTTTATATGAGGTAATCGGCCAAATATGATGGGAAAAGATGAAAACTGCAGCATTAGCGAACAGAATTGTTTTTCAATAACGCGCAGCTTAAGACGGACTGAGAAAATATAAATAATTAAACATATGAAATTGTTATTCAGTTGCAACTATTGTATGTGCTCTAGAGTCCAGTCTGACAGTTTAAGGTCCATTTATTATCTTGTCATCGTCTAGCTAGGAGACCAGCCCATCTCCAATGCTTTGTATTGGTTTCATGTATGATATCGTGCGTTCTTGTTTTATTCCTTAAATAAAAACCTTCATTGTCCGTGGCTCTTATATAGCTTCTTCTTCAATATCTCAGCTGTTTTCAGTCTCAACCCCAGAGGACAGCATTAAAGGCCCGTTTTTTAGTAATAGTGGTGAAAGAGCCTCACAACGAAAAATGAAGCTGAATTTGCCACATTTCACCCAGGCCAGTTGAATCCTCCTATTCGCTTCTTCTGCGGTTTCATTTTCCAGAGAGATATATTTTATTGGTTAGATGTCTTTGAGCCCTGCCTTTCAAGAGAGACAGGTGAAACAAGTGAGTTGGGTGAGTTGGAAGTTCGCCAATCAACCACAATTCCATTGATGGTTAATTTAGGTTCCTGAAGACATTATCAGCCATGGCTACACTGCAGGGCTTTTGGGGAAATTGTTATCACCATGTCTCACATCTTTTGATTTATTTAAATGCATTTGTTGTAATGATCTTACTGCTTTTAGGGATCGGAATCTTTAGTGGCTGTGCAATAATTATGAGCCCAGTGGGTAAAATTTGGGGAGCAAGAATTTTATGGCAAGTCGAAAGGGGATAAAGCAATTTTTGGCAAGCCGAGAGGAGGGCAAATATGCAAATGTTCATGCTCGCTACGCTCGCATCAATATATATCTAGACAATTTAAGGTTTGCAAATTGGGACTCTAAACATTGTGCATGTGCAAAGGCGAGGGGGGGGCAAAGAATTTTGGCAGGTTGAGGGGACGATTTTGGCAAGCCGAGAGGAGGGCAATTATTTTCACATATACATGTAGGTAGTTTTGACTATAATGTGAGTCATATCACTATCTTGCAACATTATACTGTCTTAACATATATTTCACATTCTACATTTTTTTTTACATTGACATTGCCTTATCGTTATTCGCTGTAGAAGTAGTAATGTAACAGGATTAATTAATGAAAGTATTGCCCTGTATAATGCGGCCCATACACATGCAATTTGATTGGTCAATATTGGTCAGAGAGCCCAGATACAAGAGTGGATCCTGTCTCTAGGGTCCCCAATATTGATCAATAAAATTGATCGTGTATGGGCCGTATTTTATGCGGCAAATACACGTTCAATTTGATTTATCAATATCGGAGAACCGAGATACGAGAGTGGATACAAAATCTACCATTGTTCACTGTACACACGAACATTAACACCCGGGCATTAACAGTGCGCAATGGTTAAATGTTGTCAAATAATGGGTTGGAGATCTTGTAAATTTGAATAGTTACATGTTAAAGTAAAACGAAAACTATTCATTTTGATAAGATTGTCGGTTCAAAGTGATAGTATACCTAATCAAATTGAACATTATATCTCATCAAAACGAGTGAATGAGTAGGGATTCTATTTTTTAATGAATTGTACGAACAGTGTACTCTGCCTTCTAAACCAGATCAATTGTACCACACTTGGGTATAACGATTCGTTATACAGTTAGGGATTCAATCATGTTTCACCGTTGTTCATCACCGTTTAACAACGATGCGGCCGCGTCGTCTGCGTGGTTTACTTCGCGAGGGCAGCTTTAGCTGCCCGAGCGAAGTAAACCACGCAGACGCGCCGGACGCGAGTTGTTAAACGGTGATGAACAACGGTGAAACATGATTGAATCCTTTCAACAACGAAAAGAAGCTAAATATCGTATAATTCACGATTATTTTACGAGGAATGTCAATTAATCATTGCCACTCAGCCTTACAAAAACTTCCGATGATTTCTCTTTTGATATCAGCAATAAAACTACAGAATAAAACGGCAATGTTTAGCCGCTACCTGAAAAATACTGAATTCAACTTGTAAGCTGGCATACGCACAAAGGTTCCAGGCATGACGAATTTTACGCGCTCTCGCGTAACGCGTAGTCTCGCTCGCGTTCGCGTATACGCTACAGTAAAAGTGTGGGTTCATCACGGTTTAACAACGGTTGACTCCTGTACAAAGGTATAGGAAGAGTTGTTGAATTGATATTCATATACTCTTTTATACATAGGATGCTTCAGTTTTTACACACATATTATTTCATTGAAAACCCTCTCACTCGGCTATTTCTTTAAGGTAATCTGCTCCTTAGCCTGTGCAATGAATTAGCATTAAATAAATTGTATTCCAAAAACACTTTTAGAAACAATTTCATTTTGGGGACATACTGCTGTGATTGAAGTATTTGCTATGTTTCTAGTATCAATGTCCGTTAAATGTATTTGCATTCACTGGAACAGATTTGGGAATTTACAAAATGCATTATTACTTTGATATTACAAAATCCGTGCATAGCGCATTCATTCAAATCCTCAAATCCTGTATAGTTCTGAATCTTCTCACGAACTGAAAGAAACGTTTTTCATCCAGATCTTTGTTATTCCATCCAGAATTCATAACAATAACAGCAAATCCCCAAACATCAATGCAAACCATCAAAATCCAATATCTTCCAAGGTAAACATTATACAGGCCTAGAATAGTAAACCCACAAGAATACAAAAAACGCCATTGGGATCTGAGCTAATCTGTACATTTAAAACGTAGACTGTTTGTCATGATTTTTGGCTCCACAGACGCTAAAATCGAGATTATGAATATCTCGAAATAGAATGAGGTGCTGCTGATTTAACCCTCATGGACGTAAATGATATTAACGGGATCTATTATCAAATGGTAAATTGAAATAAATGGTGAAATGGGTTTACGTTAGGCAAACAGTAGGAACACGCGTATCGACACGATTTGCGAACCAAATAATGTCTGTTTCCATTAAGCGTGGGAGCCGTGCTTGAACAGATGTTTCAAAGTGTTGTGTCGATTCTTTTTAACACAAAAAGGTTTTCCATGTGTTCTGCTTTTGTGTTTACTTCCTGATTTATTTGAACATGTACATAAAAGAGTTCGAGTTTTTAATATCACTATGCATTACTGTAAGGCTATGGTAGAACAATTTTATTCTGGGGTGTGTATTTTAAATATTTCGAGCCCGGGATCTATGAATTCAAGGCAATGATCGAGTATTAATTCTGCATTCTACAGTTAAACATATTTAGTATTATATAACAAGATTTGGGATTTGGCAAAAACAGTTCCGTTAAATCCAATGATTTGTTATCAATGGCTACTCAGACACTATGACCAATTATGTGCAAACAGGTGTTTTTAAACATTCAAATGTGTGTGTTATTCTTGATGTGCTTGGACAAGTCCGGTCTACATTGCCTTTTAAAAATTAGCCTCCGGTGCTTCTATTCAGTATTTACTTTACCTTCACTGGTTTCGCTCTCTATTTTCGTGTTTTCTTTGCTATCATTACCGTCTATGTCTTGGAGAGTAATGCTAACCAAAATTTATGTCACAGACCAGGGGTTTGGGAAAATTGATTAAAAGTCGGACTTGCGACGAAGTCCGACAATTCCCTGGACGAATGTTTGATGACGTAAAATCGATAATATATTTCTGCTAGATATTGTATGTAACATATTATCGATTTTTCGTCATCAAACATTCGTTAGAACTTAAACATGACTGGAAATAGAATGGCAATAGATTAAATAACGTACATATTGTACATACAATATTGTACGTACAATACTCGGAGTCTGTATACGACTTAATGCACACCCTCGACACATCGACTTAATTATGGTTCACTTCAAACATATAACAGATCTTTATCAAACGATCAGATCAAAGTAACAGTTATATCTCAGGAGGATTATCAAAACCAAAAAAAGAAGAAAATCAATTAATCACACCAATTGTCCTCCCAATGGATATAGCGTAATTGAACAAATAAACAAAATAAAATCCTTCATTTGTAGGAAATATACGAACCCTTTTTGCTCTAGAGACTTAAAGCCTCTAATAAATGGTTTAATCTGTTGCCTCGATGAACGTAAAACTTGGAAATGTTTTTCAATAAAAGGCTCAAAATCGAGCATGTGTGAAATGGTGTGGATAATACGCTTATTCGTTATAAAAACTACATCAAAATAAAATTGTTATCATTGTTTCCATCTAAAAACTGTTTGATTGCAGGTGGCATCAATAGTTTCTGCCAAATCGGGTGAGTTGTTATCACTAACCACTCAGACACTCCAACCCATTAGATGGCATACATTATATTCTTCGCTTTTATAAGCAGTTTTTACGCGCAAAACATTTTTATGTGTGTGTTATTCTTGATGTGCTTGGACAAGACAAAATTTTCTTTTAAACATTAGCCGCCGGTGTTTCTATTGAGTTTACTTTTCCCTCACAGGATTCTTTCTATTTTCGTCTCTTTCTTTGGTATCGATGACGCCTACGTCTTAGGGAGCAGTAGCACTGCTCGTTTGTTCAATTTATACATGTCTGATGTCGAGAAAATGTAAGCTGAAAGCACATTTTTATTTTCCCATTTCTTTGCGCAATGAATACAACAAAATGCTGTCATAATTGTAATGCACAAAAGAAGATGCTATTGTTTATAAGCTTTTATAATGTAGTTTTAAAGTAAGCGATTTGATTAGAAATACAGTATTGGCGTGGGCGTTTATGTGACGATCGATTTTGGAACATACTAAGTATCTTGTTCTCCCACAATTCTAGATTTACATATTTTGAGTTCAGTTTTCAACCCAACTCAATGATCAAAAATACTTTTTTTTTTTGGCAGAACGATTGCCCTATAAAATTTAACGGAACTCCTGGGCCTGGTAAAACATCATCATAATGTTTACCTTTTTGATTTTGATCATATACCCCATGTATCCGCATATGTCTCATGTTCGGATACACTAACTTCGTTAAAACTGCCCGGGTAAAACTGTTGATAATCAATCTATACCACGCAAATTACAGCAAAAAATGCCTTAAAAAGATAAATTTATATGTTGACAAGTTTACAAATGTTTATCTACTTGATATCAGGAACGCCAACTTTAACAAATTGAGAAACTCTAAATGTACAAGGTGAGTCACAAAAGTGTCACAAAAGTGCAATAAGGTAAAGAATTTGAATTTTTTAATTGTTGATTGAAACTTTATATTAAATATCACTAGGTGTAACAACAAAAAAGTGAATCGCATCAACATTTTTATTTTTATGAGCCTTTTTACTGCGACACCCACTTTTATTTTTTGTCCACGAGGCGCATACATTCTGAATGAGACAACACGGGATTCAGGCTCCAAACAATCACTGCCGGTCAAAAATTGACTTTTCAATTTTGAGAGAACAAAATAAGGACTCAGCGGGGGTTGAACCACGGTCGCTGGATTGCATGTCCAGAGTCTTAACCACTGCACTACCTGAGTTCACAGTTGGTACTAGGGCAATCTCAACTAAAGTCCCCATGATAACTCAAGCTGCCAATTATAATATTAAATAATGAAGAAGAGTCCCGATTTTTTCTCTCTCAACATTTTCATATGTCAGTTTGCTCGAGCCCCCAAAACGTCATTTAAATCATAATTTCTCGGGCTTGCATGGTTTATTTCTGATCCTGACATAATATTAATTGTGTCTCGCATTGTCTTACGCACTGCCAGGGTGAAGAATATAGACCGCCTCCTTCTTCATTATTTAATATAATAATTGGCCGCTTAGACACAGTGAGGGAGTTATCATGAGGAGTTTAGTGAGATTGCCCGAGTACTAACCGTGACCTCAGGTAGTCATAGTAGTGCAGTGGTTAAGACTCTGAACCAGTAATCCAGCTCGATCCCCCCAAAGTCATTTAAATCATATTTTTCTGGGCTTGCATCGTTCATTTCCGATTCTCGCCTATATTGTGTCTCGCATTGCCTTGCTAGGAAGAAGCATATAGGCCACATCCTTCTTCATGAAAAATATGACTTCATTGGCTTGCAATTTTTTACTCACCTTGTACAAGCAGAACAAATTGGTACCAAACGCTTATTCCCTAATTTCAAGTATTCCAATCCCTTCCAGTAACAATCAATAAGTGATTTAGATTTCCAGAATTATTTAAAAAGTATTGCACATATTTTATATTCATTGAGATATGTCCTAATTACATACTAATAGTGTCGATATACCATTGTGTAAACCCACACGTCTTGTCTTAATAACTATTCCTACATAATTGGTATTCAACGCTTTAGGAGTGTTGAATCAAATTACATAAATATTAAAAACTATTTGAATATCAAATATTGTTTATTTCAGGTGTGTGCGAGGCCTGTGAATAGATAGGAAGCAGAAGGAGATTTGTTTGCCCATGTCTATTTTTAAAGTTCTTGTTCTAGTTTTGGTTGGGCTGCATAGAGAGAGGGTGGGAGCGAGCGAGAAGGGCAAGGAGAGAGGGCGAAAGAGAGGAGGGGAGAAGAGCGGATGAAAGAGATTGAGAGAGAGATAGCTGTCAGCTCTGACATGGCAAATGCTACATGCATGAGTCATGCCTATGTCATAGTCAAAGTATTTTAGTTTGTTCACAATCTTTTTGGCAACATTAAATTGAAAATAATTGGGTTATTGGTCTAAATACGGGTTGTCATTCAGAATATAAATTATATTCCGAGTGTGAATTCAGTGATACAAATATTAAACAAATTGAGATTTTCAATATTTAATTTTTCAAGGGGTCTTTTAAAGAACGGTGCTCGCACATACACGGGTAAATATAAACATACGAACTGGTAAGGTATCCTAAAAGAGAGCCAAATATGGAATTCAAGTGAATGTTCATAAGTGTTGGTAGATAAACAGCAATTAAAATTTAAACAGTCATTCAACACAATAAAATATATTGAGATTTACCTGAAGACATTATGTCCTCATCAGGGAGCATAACGGCTGCGAATTCCAAACGTACGTATCGTACGTATCGCTATTCAAAATCAGTCTGGTTGCCATTGTTGACGTTGTTTTGGTGTCCACAGTTTTGTTTTTGATCGATTCTGCTTCACAAGACCACTGTCAGCATTGAGCATTTTGAGATATGGAGGGTCAAAGCTCATACAGAGGTCAAAAATGCTCTTGAAAAAGTCAAAAGTCACAGTTTGACATGCACATGGGTCAAAACCTGAAATATACTCCGTTTTTAATGAAAATAGTCTCAAATTGTTCGTCTTCTATAAATAATTTAAAAAAGATTAGTTCTTTATAGCTAGGATGTTTCATTACCATGGTAACATGATCATGATCAATGTCCATTGACTCATATAGACGAATCCAACGCGCCAAGTCATGGTCAGAATTCATTCGGCAATTACTGGGTCCTCGCGGTACCAAACTGCTGTTTTCACTGCCTAATTGGGTAGATTAAGGGGATCGATCTTTTGTGCGTAATTATAGAGGGCCAGGGGATCCACTCTATCATTAAAAAAATTATTTGAAGAAGTCAAAGAGCCCTAGGAATAAAAACTGTAGTGTAATTCACACCAGATACAATTTCTTTATACCACAAAAATTAATTTTTGTAATAGATCAAAAAACAAACGTTTTATATCAATTTTAAATTTAGCCTGAATCCGTAAATATGGTACCTCTCGCCCTTTTTTAGGTCAAGGCTATTTTTACCATTATGCAGCGAACCATTGTTGAAGCTATTTCACATACATGTACAAAACATTCTAGAGAAAGAATGAGGACATATAGTGTTGAAATATCTTTTGTTGATTTCGAATGATAATGACATGAAGTCGTAAATTTTAAGGTCAAATTCCTAAAAACAAAAAACAAAACATTGCTACGCAGATAATTCCCGACTTACGCAATTTCATATCACATCAGTGTCTTTATTATTTGTTTGAAACCTTTCCCAAACGTTCGTGCTATTTATGCATAAAACGGCTAATCTATCTTTACAAAACGCGTCTTTTTTTTTAAACAAAAGGCTAAAGATGGCATTATGAGATTTATCTTTTATCATTACACTCATCCGCTCAACTGCCACGGTGGCCGAGTGGTAAAGCGCTAGACGCGTAATCGAAGGAAGTTTAGAATCGCTGGTTCGAGTCCCAACGAAGCCTGTGGAAACGTTTTTTTCATCAAAATTCATGATCGCATTCCGAAATGAGTCACTTGTCGGTACATCATCAGTCCAAGAGAACGCCAAATATGGATCAGGAGTATTACATAATAATACCCTGCTGTGACAATAGCTGCACTAGGTTAATCGTATTATCTCCTTATGTGGTTAGCATAGCTGGGCCAGGAGATCCACAAGGTCAGCCAATGTATGTACATGTATTCGGTACATGTACCGTATCTTTTACAATGGGTGATAAATTTCTGGTTTGTTTTATTTCAAAACGCAACATTCGATATTCTAAAGCTTGGTCCAAATCCAAGAGAAGAACCAACTCTAGTAATTTATGTGGTTTCAAATTATATCAGACGTTGCCTTTTTGATAGAAATGGTGTTTGTTGATGTGCACAGTTTCCCATTAGATCATAACATGCTGTTGTACATCCAAGGTCAAAGGTCTTTTAATCCATATTTGGCGTTGTTCTGGGACTGATCATGTATCGTATCCTTAAAGCCGCTTAAAAATCAATGTTGTGTTGTAACTTTCATTATTCTATTGTCTACGTATAACACGGGTGATGGAATGCAGTTTTTCTCCGCCAAGGTCGCATCATTCCGGGCGCATCATTTCACATTTTAGGTGGGATCATTGGGGACCCAGCTATGGCTCCCATTGAGGAATGCGTGAAATTGGATTCGTCTATATCTGGCCCTTTTTGCTACTTTACTATGGTTACCCATGTAAGGAAACATCATACACAATACAAACTATTATTTTCTGCTTTGATTTATTATAATGAACAATTTGAGACTATTTTGGTGAAAATGGAGCATTTTCAGGTTTTGACCCATGTGGATTTCAAATTGTGACTTTTGTCCTTTTTGCTTATAACTCTAGAAGCGTATGTCACAGATAAGGAAAAGTATACTTATTTTGGACCGTTATGACAAGTGGGATAATTTGGTCAACTTTTCAAGAACATTTGAGCAGTTTTGAATATTGACTTCTGTATGAACTTTGACCCTACATATATCAAAATGCTCAATACTGACAGAGGTACACTAAACTTATTTTTGTTTTGAAATTAGTGCTCTTCAGAAGCAAAATTCATCAAACACAAAACTATGGACATAAAAATGCTTCGGTAGTGGATCAAGTCATATGTGAAAGTTATATCTAATGTATCAATAAAACAATAGATTAAATGTTTCTAGAACCAGTTGTTTAATGTACCGCAAAGCTGTCATGTCGAGCAAACATTTCAGACAAATAATAAATAGTTAGATGGTAATGATAGTAGATGATCACAATCAAGAGTGAATGTTTATTACAAATATTCTAAACATGAAGCTATGATGTGAAGTACTGGATGTGAAGAGGATATCAACTTTTTGTGTGGCTCAGGAGGTAACTGCATCGAATGTAGAAGGCGGCGCACGCTTTGGACATATGACATTAGGTATAGTTTCTACAATTGATATATCATTCATTTTCTACGAGAGAAAAAACCCTCTCAAAACCTAACCAAACTGACATGGACGTTTTCCTTTCATGTGAATGAATCTCTGGTTGCACGCGATATACGGAGGTTATATAATTAAATGCACAGATCCTGTTGATTTTGTGTTTACACCAGGAAAATGATGTTTTTCAATTCGGCATAAAAGCGTCAAATCAGCTTAAACTGTTGTTTCACCCTGTTCATTTGACAATGTTCCCTGCAGAAAAGGAGATACATATTTTTAAGCCAAAATAAGATAAAATATAAAGTAAATAAAGTGAACATGAATTATCCTCCAGGGCGTTGCCGGGTTTCGTATATCTACATTATTGTAATTGTCAAATAATAGAATGTGGTGCGGGATTGTATATTTGCTATTTTTGTGTATTCATATACGTAAATGTTGTAATAGAATCCATTGATTTATCTTAATTATACTCATAACACTTAGTGTTAGTGTAATCCATTAAGTTGTCAGACATAGTTGTGATAATATTTTCAAAAGCTTTCACTTGTTTTGTTTTTCAATATCGCAGCATTTTATTAATTCTTATCTCAGACTTATCTTGTGCGACCAATTCATATCTACCTTGCCTTGTCTGTCCATTTTATTAATGCTTCGTCGATTGCACTTGTCCTTTGCCTTGGCTATAAAACTCAAATCTTAATGACTAATTCAACTATGTTGTTGAAGCAGCGACCTCTAGCATGAGCTGCGCATCAATTTTATAACTCCTCCAATCGAGTTTTACAAGAAAGCTAAATCGCTAGGGTAAATAACGACAGCCAAGTCTCTGAATAGCTCATATGAAGCTACTGGTTTTTACTCAAGATTGTCATGCATTGCAATCGTAAGCGTCGAGACAGTAGTGTTGTTGAACGCGGAGTAACTCCAATAGGCTCTCAATAACGGTGTGGATCAACGATAGAGAATTACTTCGTATATTTCTTGCGCTTTACCAAAAGTACCATAATCATATCATATCATCAGTATCAACATTGAAAATGTAATGAACAAGTGAAATGAAATCAAAACTTGTAATTTCCAAAGGGATTCCTGTGACGGTGTCTTTGAAATATCATCTTTGTTCTATCTGTTTACAGGGGGAATGATTTGGAGATTGTCTGGGGACGTTTGTGATTTGCTACGATCCTGGTGTGATCACATTACAACCATCATTTCTGAATGTGGTGCTATTTGTTAATACACGTAAATGTACTTAATGTGGTAATACGTATACGTATACTCTTCATCTACCGGGTCTTACTTGCAATGTGATATAGTTTGCTGAGGATATTATCATCATATTCGTACTCTTAAGACAAACCAAACATTTTCATTTTTGTCAGCAATGGAGACAACACCGTCGAATGAGTCGCTAGAGGATGGATATTCAGCACCATTTGAGTTTGATCCCAATGACCCTATGTTTATTAAATTTATCTGCAGGCAACAGACAGAATACACTCTTCATATGACATTTTACATCATTCTTGGACTAATTGGAACAATTGGAAACTTTCTTCTTCTTTGTGTGATTTTGGGAAACAGAAGTCTTTGGAAAATTGTCAACTCCTTTATATTCAACCTGTCACTCGCAAATTTCTTGTTCCTAGTGTTTATTGTACCTATACAAATTGAGCAAGAAATCAACCCATGTTGGTTGGCTAGTGTCGTTAGCTGCAAACTGAGATATGTTTTACCCGTCGTATTTCAAAGCGCGGGAATATTTTCTCTTGTGGCACTAAGTCGCGAACGATATGTGGCAATAATCAGCGGTCTTCATCCACGGAATAAACCGACACATTCCAAGTTATCACTTGTAATCGTAGCGGTCATTTGGGTCTTAGCATTTCTCTGTGGATCGCCTTTGTACTGGTTTGCAAGTAAACCACAAACTTATATGTGTATTCCATTTCAAAGTTTCGGTGATACAGCGGCTCGAACTTACGCGTTGTGTTCATTAATTTTTCTGTATGCAATACCGTTGTTCATCATTGCTACACAATATATACCAATTGCAAGATTACTTTTGCAAAGTACAAATATGCAATTAAGTGAGCGTAGGAGCGCGAATTCTGCCAATAACAAGGCGAGAAAAAGATTGGCTGTTATTATTCTGATCATCACAGGTACTTTTGCTTTTATGTGGCTACCGCATTTTATATATAGCGTGTCTTATCAGTTTGCGGATTCCCCTGAAAATAACTTTCCACAACATCTGATATATTATATGCAGGTTATTAACGCATGTTTGGATCCATGGGTGGTGTTTATATTAAGCTCGTCATACCGTAATCATTTCATTAATTGTATAACTTGTACAATAATAAGAAACACTTTAACTAAACAGGGAAGCGCTAACGCTACAACAATTCAACATACTGGTGCGCAAACTATTTCGAGTCGTCGAATTTCAAGTAAAACTATGACTGACTTATAACATTAAAACATGCATTAAATGGATAACTACCCACATATGGTAATTGGTTTGTATGTTCCCCGGGGATGTTCTTGAGATACCAAATGCAAATTAAGTGAGTGAAACAAGCCTTAATGCATGTATACAAAGTAACTTCATGAAAGCGATCGGAATAACTGTTTTACATTCATGCTATTGACTGTGTATCACGTCAGTGGATTCTTAATATATTGAAGTGACAGAACATTTTGCATCGTATTTTAGTGACGAAGTCTGCAGTTAACTTGTAAGTCTACGTAGTCCACGTACAAAGTAATTCATTTTGAATACCGGAATAATGGGAAAGGTTTGCAGTGAAATTATTTAATTGGATATTTCGTTTCAAAAATGGTTTACATGGCATTGTAATTGAGTTATTGTTTCACAGACTGCCATGACAGTCGACAATCGAGAACGTTGATACGATTATAAAAAGCTTTGCAGCTATAGTCAGCGTGATCTGACAAGTACGCAAACAAAATTTTAAAGCAATGTTGTAACATTTCCATAAGAAATAGATTTATATTTCTTTTCCACAAAATGTTAGTTTTCACTGTTAGATTAATCTAATTAATTTTAAACCGAACAAAGCCCATATGTCACCAATTTTGAACCGAACAAAGGGAATCTGTCACCAATGTAGGCCTATGTCGCTCCATCGATCGTGTCTCAGGTCGGTGCTTTTGATTTTTTATGACCATCCCAAACACCAAGTACGTACAGTGTTAGGATCATCGTGTACACGCTCGACTAAATATTTCGATCATATGAACGACGGGATACGTAGGTTTTTTTTATCTCTGATTTTGCCACAAATACAGTACATGATACCTTGATTTTGCAGTGTATAATAGTTTATATTATTGGTATACACAATCATGTATTGGATAGAACTTTTTAAAACTTTAAGGACCTCCTCCTCAGCAAATGTTACAATGTTGCTTTAATGTACATAACTGCGGAAGTCGTAAAGAAATGTCTTGATTAGTATCATATATCATGGAACCTTCAAATACCAGCTAACGAGTTGACGAGTCTATGGTGCATTTTCAGGAAATATATACAGAATTAAGAATACGGGCAGGTATATTATGAAACAAAAATGGTGTTAATGTATTATTAATATATTATGTTAGTAATTAATAGAACATAAAAGAAATCCTGAATTTGGAAAATTTAGCAAATAATCGCTATCTGTTTTGAGGTCGTTGCGTAAAATCGGAGGGGGTTGTTTTTGTAAAACAGATTGTGCAAAGTTATATATTATTGACAATTTTGTTTATGAAAATATCACATTTTACTTTTTTTTTTTTTTAATGCATCTCCCGTTCATTGTTTTAATATGAATTTAACACGCGATGCACGAATACACGGGTTTACTCCTGGTAAGAAACGATACGCAAACGCGGATTATTTATGTGCGTGATTGGCGCACTTTGCGGTCAACAGGAATATAATGAAATAATAACTTTTAAGTTAAAACAAGGAAAATACAAGACGAAGTAAGATGTCGAGTCAAACGTCACGACATACGCGACACGATATCCAAACACGGCAGGGCGTTGCCCTATTGTAAAATTACTTTTAGATCACGCGCATATTCCCGAGGTTATGAATAAGCAACAGACTCAAATTTTATATTTGGGAAAAAAGGGGAAAAGAGAAGAAATAACGGCGCCAATGAATTTTCATATTTCTGATTATTGTTGTTTTTGGTTATTTTTGTTTCTGTTTCACAAACAAGCAAACTGAAAGTACACCGACTGATCAATCCAAATTCAAGTCCATCCACCCGTAGAACAGATTTTGTCTTCGCCTCAGAGTACTTAGTTTAAGGTGGAACTACACTACTAGATAAATTTGTGACTATTTTTGCATTTTTCTCAAAACATAATAACACATTGGTAACAAATGTTATGTATATTATAGGGGCAAGGAATCCAGTTACTACACTGGAATTTCAGTGACTCAAGACAAGCGGTACGTTATTTATGATAAGAAAAGAGGTACTGCTAGAATGTATCTCATTTCTTAACATACAAAATTAGTCACACAATTTATCAGGGGGTGTAGTACCACCTTAATATCTATATTGAGCGTAGTTGCTTGCAGCATTAGATCACTTCAAATTTACATGTAGATACGCTTATCACAAAGTTTCAAAAGACAATCATAAATATGGCATCTTGTTTTTGGTGGTATTTTGATTTTCAAACTTCTTTGACTAATTTAAAACATTATATTCTTGACAAAGCAATTCTAATTGAAAATGGAAAAAGGTATTTGCTTTATCCGTGTGTATTACAAGAGGGTTTCAAGAGATATGCATAAATATACAGTCCACAACTTATAAGTTCCCCCTAATACTTTCTAGAATAGAATAAGTCAAAAAATATTTTACGAAATGTCAAAATGTAAAAAGATATGTATAGCCCTATTTGTTGTACACATGTGGACCAATTTATAGCGTCACATGTCATTGAGTTCAGTCACAATGGTTAATTGTGTAAGTAAAGAGGCCGTTTGAAAAGTTGTACCTGAGTCCATAGCAGTCAGGTTTTCTTTAACAAACACATGAATAGACCTGACCTACTGTATTGTTTGAGAGCTGAGTCAGCTGACTCCTATGGACTCAGATGCAACTTTTAACTGTTTAAAACGGTCTCTATTTTGCATAATGGTCCGTATGTGTAAAACAAATACGGCTACCCATACACGTTTGCATTTTGTCAAATATTTTTCGATTTATTTAAAAATGTATTTAGGGGGGGAACTTATAAGTTGTACAATGTAAGATGGTCATGAATTTTATGCTTACACGAAGAATAATTCGGGGGTGTATTGTTAATCCTTTCCCTTGAGTTCACATAATCATAATGATATAATAGTAGGGTAGTCAAAACCTCTTAAGAGGCGCACCATTTGATTTTAAGGTGGTGTAAGGTGAGAAGTTTTTTAAATAAGAAATTTCGCCCACTAGTGAGCGAAGAAAAGATTTGCCCCACTGATGAGTAAAACAAATTCCCTCACCCAACTGTATAAAGGTATATAATACATTCAAATTGGAAAAAAATCCGCCTAACTCAAACTCCCATGCCCCCTGAAAATCAAATGGTGAGCCCTAATCAAATTGTCATGTATGGTGTTATTTTAATTTACTATGTTCACCTTGAGAATCTGTCAGCTCCATAATCATAAATGTTGTAACCACCCACACATAATTATATAACACTATATACTTAAATACACGCACAAACAATATGCATTCACACAAACACCCAGACAGTCACACACACACCCCGACACACACACCCCAACACCCCGACCGACACCCCGACAGACAGACAGACAGACAGACAGACAGACACCCCGACAGACAGACAGACAGACAGACAGACAGACAAGCAGACGCGGACAGACGGGAAGTGTTTGCCATGGTAGCTATCCGCGCTTATATATACAAAGATGCTTGTCACTTGATTGTTGGTATTTTTATTCCGTCGGATGTAAAAAGTCTATTGCACTCCGCAAGAGTGTATTTTTATATTTAATTGCACGTCACAATCCTAGAGGTAAATGTTTATATTCACCTACAGTAGTATAAGATTGTTTATTTTATGTTTTATTTACTTTTTTTGGGTGGGGCTGCGGGGAATTGAACCCGGGACCTCTCGCACCAGTTGCTTCCCCAACTGTTATAGACAGTTGAAGCTTTGCCATTTGAACTGGCTTCAGTTATGGCATACAATACATACTTCAGTTATTTCCAACTTGTACATGGAGCGATTTGAACACTATACTCTGTAGTTTTTCCCATGTACGCCAGCTTCCAAATGGTACCGTTACGATCATGATCACAAAGGACTCGGATAAGATCACTGCGCACCAACATATGCGCTACGACTTGAAAACGTGTGGTTACCGGGCAAAGCCCTAATTGAGAAAAGCACTAAACCAGCTAACAAAGACACTACGTCTTTTGGTACCAAGACTTATGTCACCATTCCCTATCATGAGGATGATTCCTCCGCGATTGACCTCGAATGACCCTAAGAGAATCTACCGAGATCATGGCATCACTACACACTTTTAGCCAACCAACACCCTGTGTCAGTCACTAGTGCACCCAAAGGACAAGCAGATTAAGGGCTGCGTAGTTTATTACAGTGCGTTAAAGTTCAGGAGTGCCAAGAATTTTTCATTGGTGAAATCGGGCAACCCCTGCAGAGGGGCAACGATTGTCAATTGTCTATAAACATCTTGAGGGCAGTGGTCAGTTTTGACATTGACGACGTTGTTATTTTGAACCGTGAACCCAGTTGGTTTGAACGGGAAGTCAAAGAATTAGTGTGGGTTCGAACCGAACTACCGTCCCTCAACAGGTGCGGGGATGTTCGAGTTAATAGAGAGATTGCGATGTTCCAAACGCAGCACGTGGACCGCGCGTTTTCACGTACGTTTTTACGTACGTTAATACGATGTTAAATATTGCTAGTCTCGGTTCCAAACTAGATTGTGCTCATTCGTCATGAAGGAGAACAAGTCGGCTGGAATAAAGACTATAATCTGATCTAATCTTGAAAAAATTAATGAAAAATTAACAGTAAGAGCAGGCTACTGAGTCTCTGCCTAATTCAAACAGCCCGCTTTTGATTTTGACTAAAATTTTGACTTAATATGCTGCTTAAACTTAATTGTATTTTTGTGCTCCCCAAATATTATAATTCCCAAAAAACATATATTTTGGTAGATTAAAGATCACTACATCCATATCATGACTTTACTTTCAATATGAGACTTTTTCGTCCTGAAAATTGGGCGCGTTGCATGAACTTCGACATGAGGTAAAATCAGCATATTTCAACGTAGCATTCTGCGTTTTATACTACGTTGTAACCCAAAATGGGAAATCGCAATGTCATTTTTTGTACGCAAAGTATTACACACATTTCAATGGACAATCTCTGCGTATGAACATCGCGTTTAAATTTAGTCGATTTTCAACACATCGCTGTACCTTTATCATAATGATTTGTTACAAACAAAAAGAATCATAAAAGTAATTAGACTCTCCGTCGTATGTTCATTATCATTGACTGTCTTTAACATATTCTGAAATGGGCAAATTTTGTGCATATTCAACGATGTATCTACGTTTATTTCGCACGTGGAAAATCTTAAAAACTGGCTAAATACGTGACCTCGCTTTGATACAGGAGAGTGGTTTTGAATAGATCAACATATGTCCGATACCTACGCAATCTCTCCAATCTGTCACATGATTAGGATCGGGTCAACAAGCAACCTCCTCAGCTATTGACCTCGGATGACCCTAAATTATTCACCCAGCTGAAGGCCAAATATTTTGGCCACAACGTCGGTGATAACATCTAATCCAAAAAGTGAGTTTTTCTGGTTGACATGATTTAATTAATCACAATTTATATTATGCAATGCTAATAAACGCGTGCGTAGAATTGACCTCACGCGCGCGATGGCCACTGAACTCGACAATTATACATCGGTGGTGCTTCTAAAATAAACTTATCTTAGGTATATTTAATTTATTTTCTTGTCTTCTTGTCCTGGTGAATTATGAAATTAAACAAGAAAAATTGTACCATTGTAATTACCATTGTACTCATATAAACCATTCAATATCTTGTATAATGGTGAGATGTAACGTGAAGCCAGATATAGTGAGTCTGTCAGGTGTTTGACTCTTTTCGTAATTAATTCTGTTTTTCAAAAAATCCGAGTCCACAATGAATCTGTCAATCTGCTCAATTTCACAAAGGAAATGTAATAAAATATATCACCCTAAAAGTAATATATTCTATTTTCCACAATTGGTATCTTCCACCCTTTCGATCACTTCAATGTACCCATTTCCTAGCACGTCTGGAGTCTTACAATAGTCACTTAGTATGTTAAAATGTAGAAAAAGTATGTATGTCCCCTTTAATTTTAAGCCTAACAAAATGACGCAAAACTTTTTTTTTTAAATCGCTATCTTATTCCAGCGCCAACATAAGGTCGGTCCTTTAGATGTGTTATGACCATCACTGTACGTGTAATATTATGAACATCGTGTTCAACTAGTATTTATTAGCGTGAATAAAACACGTCATTTTTTCATTTTTTTTCTCTCGAAATTCGTCGCAAATACAGCATTATAAAGTTTTGATTTTGGCAGGGTATGTTAGTTGATTGAAGTAGCCTACATTAAATTCGTTTGAAAATCAGAAGTTTAAAAAACGTTGCGGGTGCCCACCACAGCAAATGTTATAACATGGCTTTAAGGTTCAGGTTAGGGTTTGGGTTAGGTTTAGGGTTGGGTTAAGAATAGATTAGGTTTAGGTTTAGTGAACTAGCGAACGTTAGGACTAGCGAACCTTAGGACTAGCGAACCATAGGATTTGCGGACGTAAACCAAACAAATATTCTTCATGGCATTATCCATATTCCTATGATATGTCATTTGTATTTTAACGCAAAACCTCGATACCGCTAATGCAGATAAAATTAAATCAGAATTCGGAACACTGATTTCCAAATTGGTTGCCAAGAATTTTACAATTTCAGTACTTTGTGTTAAACTATTAATTTTGTAGTTTCCAGTGCGAAGAATTTGTAAAAGTTATCAATAATTATTAGGTGAGATAATGAGGAAATTAAGAACCTATCAACCATGTGCAAAAAAAAAGACATTTGAATTGAAGGTATATAATACCCTGATTATGAACAATATTGTATAATTTGATTAACAGCAATATGTATGATGAATAAACGAGTTGATAGATAAAGAGTAAGGTTTTCGGGAATTTTTTATCTTTTCCTCATACATTCGATTCTGAAAGCCTATCTTTATCAACGAATAGCTGCATAGGTCAATAACCATGCTGAATAAAAACGTACTATCGATCGCATTCATATCTTTATGGGCCGATATGTTTCAAGTTGACTGAAAGTGAATTCTTGTTCCTCTTGCTTAATAGGTCCAACTACAAAATTTGGATTTTTACTTTATTCACATAAATATATCTTTTTATAGAGTTGTGTAGGTATTGTTAAGCAAGTATGCAAGCATTAAAAGCATTGCAGCTGTTGTCAAACATATCTCTTTCGAATTATCGTTCCAAAAAGCACTAATTAAAACGAGTTGTTCCATTTTAATGGCGAATTCATGTGCAAATCCATGAATGTTACCACATGCCTTGTAGTTGTAGAAGAACTTTATAATCATGATAAATATAGGTAAATGACTCTTACTCTAACTTCGATTTGAATACACAGTGAGTTCTCTGCTGTAAGTAGATATTTTACCAGTCAAATAGATTTTACCTTAAATGGAAGGTTTTCTTTGAAAAAAACCTGTTTAAAAGTGCAGCTGGTATTTATAGATGCAGGTCATGATCAATCTACCGTATTCAAAAAATTAATTGGTTTTTGAAATTAAGTTTTAATTAAGCATGCAAAAGGTTCAAACAAGCTGCAGGTATATTGTATATGATAGTATATCGGAATTTCAATTTTTTTCATTTTGATTTATATCTAGATATAGGGAGAGACTTTATTTTCACTGCCACCACCCGGACCATAATACTAAAATTTGGTTAATAACTTTGCATCAGTTATATGTCAGGCATTGTGAAAAATTTAAACATTTTGCTTTGCTGCGCCCCTCGGGATTTTTCTCCGTTCTAAACGCAAAATGTTTAGATTTTTCACAATACCCTCCAAATAACTGATCGGAGTAATGACCTTGCGGAGTAATGAACCTTTGGAATAATTGTCACTCGGAATAACGATCTGTTCCCACATAAATACACCATGTATCAATAATAATTGAAGTCGACTTTCTTTTATTCTAATAATATATATATCGATAAATTCAGCAAATTATTTTGAAACTTGTCAATAAATGCAATCTCATAAATCTCGAATTACCATCATCGACCCTACGATGTTCAGTAAATCTGTAATGGCAGAATAGTTGACTACAGATCCGTCGGATAACGCTTTTTCAATGGGAAATGAACTTTGCTGCTTGGATGAACTCACGATGAGGTTAGCATTTATTCTGTACATTGAAAAGCGTGTTCCGACGGATCTGCTCTCGATCGGCCTCAGAAAGGAGTGCATTAGTTCCAAATTGACATTTGACCTCCATTTGTCACATCATTTTGCAAGTTTATGTCGCCTGTACCGCAATATCAATCCTAAAATGCTGGTTGGTAAAGTAACATTTAACGCGAAGACTCAAAGCTACTCAAAGTGTGACGTGCAAAAAAACCCACCCCTTGACAGACCGACGGACTAAGACTGGAGGCATACTTTACACCAAGTTCACCCCTACATATATTCCTCGGATATATTCACCGGCAAACGACTCGGGACGTATGGGATTCCACGAGGAAGTCCATGACAGAAAATTCTTAGTTTCCTAACCGTGGACGTCCCAGACGTTTTACTATTTAAACGAGGGCAGGTGCAGTCATTTAATTTAAAAATTGATTTTACGTGCTTATATGCCTTGTGGTGGCTTCCGGCAACCGAGGATGTCCTCGGTGGGTATATATCTGCATACGAACTGGTCAATGTCCACGAATGCAGGAGAATACCAACGCACCCCACCCACTCACCCGACACACACATATATAACAGATCACAAACACACTCTACCCACACACACATATATATACACAATCATAGTGTAGAACTATAAATATTTAATTTGAAGTCCTCTGTAATAAGTGAGATAGTAGAAGTATAACATAAGAAGCATGACCATTATCTTTAACATTGCATATTATATCCGAAATAAAGTGTTTGATTTTATTAAGAATGTCTATGCCTTGATATGGTTTTCTTCCATATTTCAGACTACATGCATACTCTCTCACCCCCACGTACACAGTGACGTAGCCAAAGGGCAAAGGGGAGCTGCCCCTGTGAAAATCCACACACCCATCCTGCCCCTGTAGGATGGTGGACGCCCCGATATTTAAGATTTGTAGGCCTTTTTGGACTTTTTAGCCCATTTTGACCATTTTCGTCAATTTGCATTTTTCTCAAATATTATAGCGCATTGGTGACAAGTAAGATATGTATATTATAGGGGCAAGGACTACAACTCATGCACTGGAATTTTTATTTCAGCACAGACAACAGTTGTGGAGTTACACTCAAAAATGAGGGAAACCAATATTTGATCAAATTGCTGAATTTTCAGTGCAGTAGTTGTAGTTCTTGCCCCTATAATATACATATCTTACTTGTCACCAATGCGCTATAATATTTGAGAAAAATGCAAAAATAGGCACAAAATTGGCCAGGGTTGTAGTACCCCCTAAATCAATGGAGTACATTGTCAAGTTCAGTGGTGTTTTTTAAAAGTTATAAAAAGTTTAAACTGTGTATTTCATTATAAAAGCTGCAATCCAATGAATTCATATAATTATGCGAATAACAATTTTCAGAATATTTTGCTATTTTTGTAAGGAAATCAAATAGGCCATATCAAATATCTCGCACAACTTGTGTTCTTCTTTATCTGGATGAACTAAATAATTGCAAAGATTAAAAATATTTGATTTGTAAAACCGAGTATACGTCTTATATATTTGTGTAATTATGTAATGTTCTATGTATCAAAACATGTGGTAATAACAATATGTAAATACGTTTGTGCCTGATATTAATGTTGTCATTAAAACTGTGATGTTTTCATTAAATCAAAAGTATGTAAACATGTTGTTAAACTAATCAGAAATATATTTGTATTTTCTTTTCCAAAAGATGTTAGTTTGTACTCTCACTCGCTATAATCGTCTTATAATTCTAAGTGAGGCAAAACAAATCATTTCAGAGGATATGTCACCAATGCGTCGATCGTTAATGAGGTCGGTCCTGTTGATGTGTTACGACCATCGTGCCATACGACATGTATGTACAGTTATGCGCATCGCGTTCGATTATAATTTCGGTTGTGTAAATAAAACGAAATGACAATTGTGTAAAATTCATTAATTTTTAAAAACATTGAGGGCGTCCTCCTCACCAAATTATTATCAATATGACTCATATTATGCAACGATTGATAAATAAATAATTTTAGAAGTGGTGTGCTGACGAAAATGTTTGTTTCTGATTTAAAAAGACACCTGTCGTATAATACGTCAGTAAGACAATGCATATTTTGTCCTTAAGCGTCCAACATGTACAGTCCGCAAACTTGGTTTAGTATACAAATATTAACTGTCTATGAGTGTGATGGTCGAAATATAATCACGAGGTGAAAGATGTATTGTTCCATTCCACGAGCCGGAACGGCGAGTGGAATGGAACAATACATCTTTCACCGAGTGATTATATTTCGACCATTACACGAATTTAAGACAGTTAATATTTGTTTTATATCACTCATGCATAAATTCTATTACTAAATTACTATTTAAGGTAGGAAATACATTTTTTTTAAACACAACACCATGTTTTGCCGTGATATACTTCACATTATGGGGTCCACCCCATAACTAAATCGGCGAGTCCAAGAGTTAGCTTGGCGCAGGCGCACTACGGCAGAGCACATGATGGTAAAGACTATCACACGGAGAGGGTGATAGTAAAAATGATAAATGGTAATCAACCAATGAACTGTCTAGAATTTATGTATGAGTGATATAATTAAAAATATCTAACATTCAAAGAATCCAAAATACTGTGATTCCGTGGTTACTTGAGATATAATCACACAATATTTGCAATCTTATTTAGTTCGAGTCGAGTACAAAATCTTAGATTTCTCTTACCCGAGCAGCTTAATTGATCATCTGATAAGAGTAACAAAGGATGATAGCTGTTCAGCATCTTGATAGATGTTCAGCATCTTGTAGTGTATTTCTGTGGCGTGTTGTACTTGGTCTTTCCATCTGGTAGGTGGTTGACCTGATGGCCTAATGTTAGGGACAGTCACTGAAGTTATATATAGATGGAGACATGCAGAGAACAAACCATTTCCTCCGTTGTGGGTACTTTATTATAGTCTTAGTTACGTTCAGTCTGCGTCTAATCACCTCATTCAATACCTTGTCCATTATTAGTCGAATGCCAACGACATCTTATCTCAAACTTCGAGCTTTTTTTTATAGGTCTGGTTTACGCAATGCCCAATATTCGGCTCCGTAGGTGGCAATAGGGAGAATAAGAGCTCTGTTCATCCTCACTTTGAGTGACCTTGAAATATTTTGGTTTGACCAGATGATACTTTTTAGTCTCCCAAATGCCCAGGCTGCTAATTTGGTTAGCCGTTTGACAAAATAACGCCGTGCGATTTCCCCCAGACACAATAGAAGAATTAAGGGCTGGGGTATGAACGTTTGGACAGTATTTATTTTGGGACATTAGAGCACATCAGACATATCGAATTGCATTCTGAATACGAAGAATGTCATTCTGATATCAAATAATTTTGATTTTTGAAATTCGCAATTTAATACACATTTTATGGCAAATCATTAAAATTGATATTTTTGATATTTAACAGTACTTGAAGTAAACTTTATAAATCTGATGATTTATACTTGAAGTGTATGTAGGTGGGATGAAAAGCCGACGATCAATTGAAAATTTTGACCTTTCGTATTGAAGATATGGATTTTGTTTCCCAAAACACAAAAAAAATTAGGTCTTTTTGGGAAAAAAATCCATATCTTCAATATGAAAGGTCAAAATTTTCAATTGACCGTCGGCTTTTCCTCCCTGCTACATACACTTTAAAATATATCATTAGATTTATATAATTTACTTCGAGGACTGTAATATATCAAAATTTGAAAATATCAAATTTTATAATTTGTCATAAAATTTGTATTATATTGTGATTTAAAAAAATGAAAATTATTTGATATCAGAAAGACATGCTTCGTATTCAGAATGCAATTCGATAGGCTTGAGGTGCTCTCATGTCCCACAAAAAATACTGTCGAAACGCAATAAACGCTCATTTTGGATCCCTTAAGAAATTAATAGAGAAATTAAAAATATGTTATGTGGTATATTTGCTCAATGAACACTAGAATTAGATTACTGGTCCCGATTACTGGTACAAGATGGAAAACAATACGGCTGCTGTATACAGGTACTCTTTTTTTAAAGGTTTGTACAAACTTTGCCCTTGTAATTAAAAGCACAAATATTGCAAAACGAGATTGACCAGATTCAATTTAGTGGAGTGATAGCTCAGAAATCTTTACTATTAACCACAACCCCGGACAACAACCTTAAATTGAATTGCACAATAATATTAACGTTACTGATCTCTGCTGAATGATCTTGCAATTTCTGATATCAGCTGGCGATTTAATTTGCAATTCATTACGTAATTAATGGCTTGCTTGCCGCCATTACGCCAGTTCATGTTCAAATATATATTGTTTTGACATACAAAACAAGAAATAAGTGTCAACCTTAATTTGAAGAGCAATACTAACGCGTTTTTTAAATTACTTCAATACGCATTATGATACGAGGTTTAAACTGAGAATTTCTAAGCTGATTTGCTGCTTTATGTTTTGTTTTGGTTTGTTATTTTGTTTTTGTATGCATTTGCTCGGTATTGGTTAAGTATCGGCATGCAGAGGGATACTGCATTCGGATGCATAACTCTAAATGCGTCGAGAGATGGATACCACTAATTGCATTGGAAACTGTCATTCTTGAAGTTGGAGAATAAATAATTGATGATTCTATTATATTTCGAGACGGTACTTGATGAAAAAAAGAAAAATGCTTGCATGTATGGATAATATGTATATCGTTTTGAAAATGATCAGTAAATTAAAGGTGAAATGTTAAATGAAACCAGATCTCAAATAACAAGCATTCTTCAAAATCTAGGTTACTGTTATATTAACCCATATGCATTAATTATCAAACGATAGTCAAAAATACCCACATCACTGCACCCGAAGAGGAAGCATACTGTTTTCACACTCCAGAGTGCTTCATACAACAGTACGTTATACACAGGCCCGTACGCAGGGGGGGTGCGTCGCACCCCCCCAATTTGGAAAAATATACAAAAAGTCGCAGAATTTCAGAATTTGCGAGCGTAGCGAGTAAAAAAATAAGGTTTTTTACGCTTTTTGGACCAAAAGGTCCAAATTTTGTCCACTTTTTACAAAATTGCCTCCCCCTTGGGAAAAAAGTCCACTTTTTCAAAATCAGCACCCCCCCAAATGAAATCCTGCGTACGGGCCTGGTTATACACTCATCATTTATTAGCTAATTCGCAAGCTCAACCGCGAATAAAGCATTTTTTGCATAGGCCTACCTGAAATACAAACAACATAAATACACATATTTTGGGGAGCACCAAGCTTTGAGTACCAGACACGAGCCGACGTTGTACGGATCAGGGTATGGATACAGGAAAGTTCTGCACTTACCGCATGGCCGACTGCCAGCCTTACCATACCATATCATGATTTATGCTTATCCTTTTTCAACAGCTTTATTCTCCTCTTCTCTTCATTTTACGCTGCCCGATCATCCGCAATCTAAGATGAAGTCATAGCTATGCAAGTAGAATCTACGTTTATCGATCTCCACGGACTGAAACCGCTTCCTCCGATCCGTGTTAAAAATCAGCGATCACGGCTTAACATCAGAAAAGCGCGCATTGTAATTACGAACATAATAAAAAATACCGATACATTGTCTACTCGTTACCTATTCATACAACCTTCCCCAGTGGCGTAACTCCTATGGGCTCTGGGGGGCCGCGCCCCCGGGCACCCGGGCTAAGGGACACCCTGGCCAGGCCTGGATACACATGCATTTCGACACGATAATACTTTGTTATAGGAACGAAGTGGACACCATTACCTACCATGGAGAGAATTAATCTTCATTTGGGTGCCCCCCTCAACACAAAATTTTCGCGCGCTTCGCGCGCAATGCACCTTAACTTGTCATTTGAAAGACCGAAATTCAACTTGATTATACCAAATTAGTGGTATTTAAGCCTGACATTTCTCGCGCCCGCGCGCAATTGTTTTAGGAAGAAGGGGTATTTTGTACTCTTGCTCCCGGGCGCCACAACCTCTAGCTACGTCACTGCAGCTAGTGATAAATCTTGAAAAGTAAAGCCATTGGAGAAGATGAAAACATTTTATGTTAACATGAAGTTCATTGAAAGATGAAATTAATTTGATCGGAAACACTATTTTTTAAAAGTTATTCGGTAGGTATATATGGCTTTCAATCAAGGGCATAGCAAGCTTTCTTGGTCGGGGGGGTAATATTTGAGGCAAAAACGAAAGCAATTTTGCGCTTGCATAATTTTGACCCGGTATTTTCAGAGGGAATTATACATATACCGGTTTTCTTAGAGAGAGTATGTACATTTAAGTCTTTGATCTTCCCAAAAAGGCTTTATTGACACAATGTGCGGGCGTAGCGAGCAAAATGTTTGTATTTTACGCTATTTGGGCCCATGATCTGGGTGGAAAGGGCTTATACTTTGATCAGCTCCTAATCGGCGGGCCTTATAACATCGCGGATTAATATCAAAATATTTTACTTTGAGAATTATTTTGTCACACCTCTCCAGAAGCATCACAAATTACTAATGCAAGTCCTATACTTTGTCTACTTTCTTTAACACACAAAATATTGGCCGGACAGGTCAAATAATGGCTCTCTTAACGTGGGTCTACTTTTGGCGTAGTGGTAAAAGCCTAACAAGTCCCGCCTATTACGAGCTGATCAAAGTATAATAGGGACATTGTGCGCGAGCAGCGCGCAAATCTTTTGTATTTTGCACTATTTTGGCCCATGATCGGGATGAATTTTGGTGGAAAACGGGCTTCTTGTCCCTTTTCTTTTCCTTTGCGTTCCCGATTTTCTCTTTCAATTTTTGTCGGAAGAGCACTTTTCTCTTTAATTTTTTTGTCCGGGTGGGGGGGCTTTGCACCATGCACACCATTGGTTAGGGGCACCCGATCTACTTTCGCCCCCGGGCACCCTGAACCAAAGTTACGCCACTGACCTTCCCTCAATTGGTTCTACTCAACAAGAAGTAATACTTGCCTCATTTATCGGATCTCTACAAATAATCGTCTGATTATTTCCAAATTGATTGTAAAGTTGCACGCCCGTGTCTTGGCTATCAAACTTAGTCAGTGATCGAATCATCCCATGGATGTATTCGCCCAATACACTCCTTGCTCACCAGAGCATATCCTGCACATTATTATGCAAATACGCTAGCTTTAGCTACTATTGAAAATATATTTATATAAAGCAGCTGTGCTGAAGAAATTAATGTGAGCAGACGATGGTGGACTACATTATTCAATGTGGCAACAGCCAAAAGCGTAAACAAAACAGACAATATGACGGCAACACTGCCTGCACGATGGACGCAATTATTTTTCCACGGATCCAAGATCCGTTTTGAGCTCCATTACAGAAAAAAAATGCACAAAATATATTTCGCAGTGCAATGTATACATTTTCACATGAAAATAAATAATTTTAAATTCAAAGAAAAAAGAAGAAGAAAATGTTTTAATCATCTCCTGGGATGGGAATCGATCTCGGGACCCTTTGCGTGGGAGGCGAGATCAGTAACCACTACACCACGCAAACTCATTGATACACACAGTGGAAATTTTCAGTATATATCGTAACATATCGTGCGTTATTCATACAAAAAATCAAAAAAACAGTACTTACAATGAGGTTCACTGGCGAACCTCAACGGATTTAGACTGATAAAATAGTGCTTAATAACATACGTACAGTTTTGGAATAATTTGAGACATTTTTGTGTTTACGTGTAAAACCAATGACGACGTCAAAATTCAGCCAATCTTGGCCGGCCCCCCCTGAATGTGAGTTCATCTTCATATGTTATGATGTCTTACTTCGCGTAAATAAAGCAATTCATGCTTGTCCACGGATTGGACATAATCAGATGTTAGCAGTCATTTCTGTCCATTGGGATGTCACATTTGAAAAGGCATCTGATGGCTTTGAAAATAACCACATAAAACAAGTTTTACAAAGAGAGAAACCAGTATGGTTTTTCTGGTTTTAGTTACACCTCCTCTATCTTTTGTTGTTGTGCGCATTCTACCGGTAAGTTATATTGAAAGTATTTTGTTAATTCATTATGAATGAAAGTTTCGAGCATCTTGCACTTATTATGATTGAGTTTGAGTCGGTGGACAACGGTGTGGAGAGCGTGGCTCTGTGGTTAGAATTCTCTCTTCTGGTGCATGCTGTCCCGGGTTCGATTCCCGACGTTGGAAAACTTACCGGAATATTGACCTTAAAAAACTGTCTGGTTTATCTGACTGTAATTGGCAACATCTGTACATTATATCCAGACTTCCGCACTCCCCTAGTGCATTTAGAGCTGGGAATATGAGAATTCAGTCATTCGGAGGGGATGTTTGGTCCCGTGAATAGAAGAGCCAATCCTGTAGCTCCCAGTCAGTTTCGAGAAGAGAAGGGTGTTAACCACTGACTGTTCCCAACCCGTTCTGGTGTTCAAATGGACCCCAACGAAAAAAGGATAATAGCAGGCTTTCTTGGGTCATCCTGGGTTTATCTAACCCAAACAACTCAAATCAAACCGCATTCCACATTGGATTTCAAAATCTTCGCAAGCTTTGAGGCATACTATATTTTGGCCTGGTATGATATGATATGATATGATATGATATGATATGATATATATTATATTACTGGGTTTGAAAATCAACCTTGCACTTCCGTCAAAGAAAAACACACATTGTGATTTCCGGAAAAAAATATACAATGCACAGTCGGGCATTCACGTCAACATTACGAACATTAACAGTTGATAATTAAATTAATTGATTAACGTTGCAGTTTGGCGAATGTTGTTGTGGTCGAACATTTGAAAGTGACTCGTAGAAATTGAATCACAAAAATTGACTAAGACAGCCAAAATAAAATGTGGTTTAGGACTGGTAAAACTGAGAATACTAAGAAAATAATATAGATATTGACAATTTCATCTAATTATTTGAGAAAAGATATCGTCAGGTAACCTTATTATTATTATTTTTTGTATTTGAATTGACAACAATGATAGAAAAAATATTGAAAGCTTCACACAAAGACAAAGTTTTTCCAGGAAATTAATACCTTTTCATATTCGAATCTGAAGGCCGATCATAACCAACCAATAGGTCACTCACCAAACTGAATGAATACGTTTTCTTACAGTACTATTTTGTAATGCCCATAGGACCTCACTCATCAGAAACTCAATGTTTCTTTTAAGTGATAAATGCTTCCTTGGAAGCATCTCTTGCGCATATTGTTAACAAGGGTTATTCTCTGTAGTTGGTCACGCTGGGTTCACGCATACTGCAGGATGTGTTGCAAAGTCCTGTAACGTGGTGTTGGCCATTATTTGTCCGCTTCTAACAAGCTGATTCTTTAATGTTTTTTCTGTCAAGGAATAGACCTATGAAATAAAGGTATTGGGTCAAAGACATAGAACTTTTCATACCAATCTACTTGACTTTTATTGAAGCAAAAACCCAAAGTATGAAACAATTTCCCCAGAAAAAGTACCTCTGCAGCAATATGTACAGTGCGAAGTTCCAATGTGTATAAACAGGCATCATAACCACGATGAACTTTCGCACGGTCAATTGTGAATGAGCGAGGTACTTTCATACAATAGCAGATAAAACACATTGAATTTTAAAAATAAATCAAAGAATGTTTCTCACACCTTTCTCTTTCGTTTGTCTTTGGGTCAACAATATGTGAATATATATCATCATCAAATATTGTTTTACACATTTCTCAAGCAACAACGGGGCTTTAAATTGAATTGGTTTGCTTACATATTTTGAGGTGATCATGGTGACCACGACATTGAAAGTGATTGGTTGCTCAAATTCCACGTGATCTCATTTTCGAACCATTCCCGATGATTTCCGAATGGGGTTTAGGTCTATCGACTAAGGCAGTCAAATTTAAGTGTAGTCAAAGGCCAACTGATTCCCACCTGTGTATTTTTGTTGTTGTTGTTGTTGATGTGTTTTAAGAAATGTTTTTCAGTTTCACAAACACAATTAAAATGTTTGAAAGGTTCACTAATACGCTTTGAAAATTTATTTAAAGTTTCTTTAAGCAGAGTAATCCCATCAATGAAAACACTGATCTACCTGGGGGCCCTGCAAATAATAATATAGATATTTATAATTTTATGTAATTAAATGAGAAAATTCAGCCTATGTTAAGCAATGTGTAAAGAATACCATACATCATCAGATAACCTCGTTATTTTTGTTGTTTGTTGAAATGTTCTATTTATATAGAGACACAAAAGTTTCCAGGAAATTAGTATCTTTTCAACATATATTCGAATCTAAAGACATACATCTATTATAGGTCACTAAACATACAGAATAAAAACGTACTATCGATCATATTCTACAGTTTCCATGGGGCAGACGTATTTCAACTTGACTGACGTAAGTTCTTCTTTCCTTGACTTATTTCCTTTACTTACATGCGTAGACTTGAAGGACTACGACACTGGCTGTTTGGTTGTAATAATTATTATCATTTAAAAAAAAAATCAAAACTCCATAATTCAACTTCAGGCAACTCTTGTAAACTGATACTTTTGGGATATTTTTCCAAGTTTGTAGATTTATTTATTTGTTTATTTGTTCATCCACACACTATTAGCTTTTTGTGATAATTGGGGCGTTATTTATTTCCATAAAATTGACATTCAAAGTTTTATTTCTTCTTTAACCTGGGACACTCAATCAGTTGAATACATAATTAATCATCTGTTCTTCCTTGAGGTCTACTATTTCCCCTCGACCTGATGGTCTCGGGGGAAATTGTAAACCCGTGGTCTCAAGATCACATCGTGGACACAGTTCTCACTGTCTCCCTCATGAGTAGTCTATAATAATATTAATAAGATATTTCAAATTCTGCTATTTCGCACGCGCGAGGTACCGTGTTCGAAACCCAGTGTAGCAACACTTTTTTCCTATCCATATTAAACCCAAATTATATTGCACTGGGAAATATATTTTATGCCCTTTTTTCTGAAACTGTACTGCATGGGTGCAAATAAGAGTCCAAAACGTATCTCGTGGAAAAACAATATCGCGTTCAACGTACGGGCAGTGGCTACGACCTGATTTAGAGGTCGGGGGAAACTTTCTATAGTTTTTAAAGTGTTCCCAAAACCAACTGTATCCCATTCAGTGATTTGCTCATCCGGCGATCGTAAAAATCATAAATATTCATCTTGGTACCTTTGTCATCGTTATCATGGCCATAGATGTGCTAGCATAGCCTGCTAGTGGTTCAGCCGAAAGCCATATTTTTAAATACAAGACAAAACAAGAAGGTATTTGGATTTCAAAGTTAATTTTTCAAAACCAAGTAGATTTAGATTTGTTCACTAACCAGACAGTTTTGAACGTCATGGTCGACATTCTTCTTCAGAGTGTTATGTTGAACTATGTTATAATACCTTCCCCGGCGAATTTCGGCCTTTAGAGGGCGCACTACTCGCGGAGATGATGGGGTCATAGATGTGACGTAGAAAATGGGCCCCTCGTCTCTGTTCATGACTTGCGAGGATGTCTTCCTTATCCAGATGGATTCCTTAATTCTTCGCGATCTAGCGTCACATTCCTTACTTAGAATTGTGGACCCTTGCCAATCGATGACGTGGTTTTGTTGAACAGAATGATCGGCTATCGCAGATATGCTAAGTTCGCTTTCGGACTGCTTTCTAGTCTGACGGGTGTAGTTATTTTTTAAACCCGTAACTTTGTCCGTTTCTTTCATGTGTTCACTTAGCCTCATGAAAAACAAAACATTATACATGAAACTGGCAGTATATAAACTAGCTGCATGTATTTGAATGGGGCTTCATAACTTTTGTTACCAGTGTTTTATTAGTTTTTGAGAAAAATGCAAAAATTGTCACAAATTTATCAAGGGGTGTAGTACCACCTTAAGGGAGGTGTAAAGAGCGAACCGTGGTTCCAGATTCCAGAGGGAGGGTGTCTGTAAGAGGCACAGCCATCAGAAAATGAATAACTGAGATCGCGCGCCAAATAAACTTACTGCAGTAATTATCCAAGTCTTTAAAAAAATTAGGCAAAGGTGGGAATCGAACCCGGCACCTTTCAGTTCTGAATCAACGGATATTACCACTAAGCCAACTTCCTATCTGCCCTGAAACCTGTGATATTAATTCTTGATAATGCTTCTACGGAAAAAATCAATACTAATGTACGTTGTCATTCAAAATGAATAATACAAAAAGAAATTATAAATTAGTTTTTCTAGGCCCAACGCTGGAAAAATAAAGCAGTATAAGAAAATTAATAGACGCACGGTTTCGAACAAGCGACGCTCAGAAAAGCACCTAAGAAATGACAACGCTTTAGACCGCTCGGCCACAGAATCACACAGTCTACTCAATGTCAAAGAAATATATTAACCTTTAACGTTACGCAATATTGGCACATGACACGGGCACATGTCTGCGGGTAAAGATTCTGCATAATAGAAAGGCGCACAAACGGTCTATCCCTGAAGTCATACTAACCAAATGGTCATTGACATGTAACCAATTCTTTGTATACCAGCTACAGTCAACATATACAAAGAAGTATATTATTAGGCGTAGACGCAATCATCAATGCGGGAAGTGTAAAACCATACTCGCCACTCGTGCACTTTTTTGAGTCCACGGCTATTCCAAAAACAGCATTGAACCCTGAATTCAGAGGTAGATTTTGAGTTGTCACATGCAAATACAAACTAATTATATCATGAAAAAACCCACCGAGAGGACTACGATACTTATTCAGAGCCAATCTACATTCTGTTATTTACAAAAGCCGACGATCAAAGTAAAATTATAAAAGGAGCAAGACCAGATATCAACGTTAAATCAAGGTAAGCCTAAAATCGCATCGAAAACGCCAAAATGCAGTCACAAAATTTATAATATTACTAAATCAACAATACGAATTGTAACGTAGGTATGCAGAAAATAGTTGTATTAGCAATAACAAAGTATGTGCAAAAAGATTTGTCTTTGGCATGTCGCCTTTTTGAAATATCACCAAAAATATCAAATTTTGGAAAAACGCCCCAAAATTTAAAACAAACATGAACCTTCCAAAATAAATATATATTAGCACTCGGCAGCCCAGTCACTACCTGTCGCTGTGATTTGGGGTAACTCGTTGCTTCCCTTCTCCAGATACCTGTACTTCATGTTCGCCCATACCCCACGCCTTAAGCAATTTATATACAATTTTATAACAATGGAAGAAAATGTTTTCTACGCTCATTGGATTAATCTTCTTGTTTTGTGAATTTGGAGGAGGTTAAAACATATAATAATCAATAAAAAATGTCATTATTCACATCAGTTGTCATTGTTTACTTAATCCCATATTAAAACATTACATGTTCAATGTTTTCTGTGACCAAGAAGGTATCATGAAACAAAAAGAGTAATCAAATTAGAGCTGAAAAGATTTCCTTCAATGGATACTGAAAACAAGACAATTGGATTTTGCTGCAACTGCTGGGTCCATATATCCTCGCTCTATAACACCCCACTTTCACTCCAGGGTTCTCCCGTTTCCCCCACTGGCGTTTTCAAGGTTTTTCTTTCAGGAAGACATGGGGGACATTACCGGGAGACACTCCAACTTTGGAGGTGACGCGTATGTAGGGCTGTTAAGACCCCCTTTTTCAGCGTCGCTGTCACCCAAAGACCCCATATTTTTTTTAAAACACATTCTCTGTCACCCGAAGACCCCATATTTTTTCATTTGATCTGTCACCCAAAGACCCTTACAAGTTAGTTCAATTTGAACAGCAACTAACATTTATCACTGATTTTGTTACTTATTTTGAAAAAAAAACACAAAGAAATTTGAAGCCATTTAGAACTAGAAATTCGGTTTTTTAGGTTTCTATGGCGCTGTTTCGGCTCTCACCCAAAGATTCCATTTAAAAAATGGTCATGTTCTCACCCAATGACCCCATATTTTTTACATTTTGCTCTCACCGAATGCCAAAGTGCGCTTGAACCACATACTAGCGAACTCTCTATTATTACCTAAATGTGATACTGGTGAAGCTATTTATCTTAAATCTTGTTTGCATATTTACAAGGGGTATAGAGACACTAATCTTGTATACCGCCATTAAAACATAAGAAAAGGGAAAACCAAAACCAGGGAAAATGTCTTAAAACTTTAAATATAAATAAATGGCGCCCTCTATTTTCACACACATATACAATTAATATAATAAAAATTACCACAAAAGCAGAAAAAAATGAGATAAATAATTTTGATAAAGAAAGGAAAATCAATGTTAAAATAGCTCAAAAGTATCTGCATATTCGTGAGAAAGTCATTGGATTTGTCCTGGTCTAGAATTGAAAATTGTGTTTTTTTAGAAACAATATTAAAACCCGGTCGATCCTCCACAATAGAAACCAAACACTACCTATTCTTTTGATTTAAATTTGGTGTTATTTATCTTGAATAACTCTTTGGATGACTGAACACCATCATATTCTGCAGATTTCGACCTAAAACAATATTTATTTTCAAAATAGACTTTAATAGTCTATTTTTTATTTTGCAGTTGTGTTTGTAATTGCAATTAGCTACGTTGTAATAAAACATGATTTTAATTATTTGTATATTATATAATTTTCTCTAAGGACTTGCAGCAAATTGATTGATCTGATTATATTTTTGTTAGTGTGGTGGTGGGGATGATGATGATGATGATGATGATGATGATGATGATGATGATGATGATGATGATGATGATGATGATGATGATGATGATGATGACGATGACGACGACAATGACGATGGATGATGTCTTCTTGCAGATTATGCATATATGATCTCTTTATTGTAAGATCAGTTTGGCCTTCAAGAAAATAAATATGTTTAATATTTTGTATTACTGCTCAGTCTGGTTTCAGAAAACACCACTCTACGTGCACAGCTCTTATTAAAACAATTAATAAGTGGGACATGGAAACAGATAATGGAAATTATGTTGGTGCTGTTTTCGTTGATCTCGGCAAAGCATTTGACATGGTTAATCGTGAATTCCTTGTGCACAAGTTACACTCACTTGGTATTTCAGGAGTTGAAGGTCTTATCTTGAAAATCGAACACAGCATGTATTGGTCAATGGCAAAATTTCAAATCCAAATTTAATTAGATCGAGAGTTCCACAAGGATCTATTCTTGGAATCATTCGTACAATTTTTACACACAAACCGGTGCTGCGTGCAAAACCACATATATAGGGACAGTAATTTGGTAGTATGCACCCTTACAACACACATCGCGCGGTGTTTCTTTATGCAAAATCAAAGTTATGCAAAACATGATACTTTGTAAGTATGTAGAAATGAATGCTATACCGGTCACTTGTAAATTAGTGGGTTAGGACCTTTTTGCCCCAAGAATTCCACACAAGCTTCTAGAACTACTTATGAGATGGATATTTCTTTGAAAAAATATCGAATCTAGTCGTTGTTGATGTAAGAAACACATTCTAATCAAATAAATTGTGATTAGTGATAAAATATCACTATCAGTTAACACGGCATCACTCATCCAGAGGGATGAGGATAAATCCCCACACATGCCTGCACACTAATTTTCACCTGCGACAATTGTGATACGCGCTTCGACTTATATATATTTCACCCCCCCCCACACACACACACACACTTTCTATAACAGATCTAACACTGCTGCTAATTAACCAATGAGCTGTCTAGAATTTATGCATAAGTGATATAACGCCATATCAATGATAAAATATCCACAATCGTAACCGATGTCGTAAAACCGAAAGCGAACACTTTGAAATTTTGCACCCTTACAACACACATCGCGCGGTGTTTCTTTATGCAAAATCAAAGTTATGCAAAACATGATACTTTGTAAGTATGTAGAAATGAATGCTATACCGGTCACTTGTAAATTAGTGGGTTAGGACCTTTTTTTTTTTTTTTTCCACACAAGCTTCTAGAACTACTTATGAGATGGATATTTCTTTGAAAAAATATCGAATCTAGTCGTTGTTGATGTAAGAAACACATTCTAATCAAATAAATTGTGATTAGTGATAAAATATCACTATCAGTTAACACGGCATCACTCATCCAGAGGGATGAGGATAAATCCCCACACATGCCTGCACACTAATTTTCACCTGCGACAATTGTGATACGCGCTTCGACTTATATATATTTCACCCCCCACACACACACACACTTTCTATAACAGATCTAACACTGCTGCTAATTAACCAATGAGCTGTCTAGAATTTATGCATAAGTGATATAACGCCATATCAATGATAAAATATCCACAATCGTAACCGATGTCGTAAAACCGAAAGCGAACACTTTGAAATTTTGCACTCCAAGTACTTGAAACAACAATTGACCTCAAACCAAATCAAACCATATCATATCATATGTGCTGAAGAAATGGATGAGAGTTTTACGGTGTCGCGCTTACGCTTAGCGTAAATGAAGGAATAATTATTTTTTTTGTTCACGGACTGTGAACATGTCATGTAGCCTGGTCCATTGCGAATTTGAGATGTCACATTTGAGAAGACCTGTGAATCCTAGATACGGGCTAATTACGTCAAACCCGAGGGCAACGTTTAATTTTTAATGAATGAGAGCGCATTCGTGAGATGCAAATCTCTACCATTCAAACCTCGGTCACTTGAATCATTAACTTGAAGCATTCATAGTCAGAACATGTAATGATAAGCATATATATAGCAACTTTCAAGAAAAATTATATATTATATTTTGCATCAAACATTTAAAATCTTTTACTAATTATCGCTTACCGTACTTCTAGAAAAAGAAAAGGTACCAGTATTTGTGTTGATTCTTGATCATTTAGAACATTGTATCGTATCCAATGTTCCGATAGCTGTTCAAACTATTTGTATTATTAAGACACCTTAGAATTTTTGGATGTAGTTTTAGAAGACATATTATAATTGTGTCAGTGTTGGGCGGTAAATAGGTCGGAAAATATTGTAAATACTGTTTCTATCATGTGGTTGCTTGCTGGTAAACTACATTACCTCTGATGTTAATTTTCAAGCCAAAGTTTGAACTGTTTAGGTGCACTTTGTTGACCAATGATTGTAGGTCTTGGGTTGCATAATATATGATATAGCATTGAAAATTCCAGGAGAATATTGAAGAGTTCCAGAGACCAATACACATAACAGCCCTGGCGTACCGTACATGTACACCCACCGTGTTCTAATCCACACTGTCAGCAGTTCGCCGTTCACTCTAACTGCACTTGGAGACCGATTATACGGTCCTTGAAGAAGTTTGTATGTGTTTGTTTGAGTACCCAAAGAACTGCATCGCTTTCTGAAAGTCAATGTAACAACAGAATAGGTTTTATTCAAGGTATTTCTCTGCTATTTGAGGGTGATCAGTAATTTTGAACCGTTGTTGATCTTCCTGGTCTTCCAAGGGCAGAATTTCTTCTGTCCTCTTTATGATTCTGCGTTGGAGAATTAAAGCAAATACTTTTCCTGTATGGCTCAGTAGACTTATGTCTCTGTGGTTGCCACAGGCAAGCTTATCTTTCTTCTCGAAGATGGTAGTTATAATTGCTTTACCCCATCCTCTTTGACATAATTTTTGTATACAGTTCCTCGTTATTCTTTCCATCTATCTTTCACATCAGATAAATCAGTCAGGACATGTCCATTTTTGCTCTTCACTCTTTGCATTTTGCAGCTTGGTGAGCGTTAACCACATAGATCTTTGACTCACTTATCTTTGCATCCTTTTCGCCAGCCCATAGGGCTGGTATCTAATTCTTAGATGGGATTTGTGTACACTAAAGATTAGCTAAGATTATAGCCTTCTTCTATTGGTATGAATTATTTTTTTTACTTCTTGTGGTGGAAATGTTTTTGATGTCTGCTAATTCGATTTGCAAGGAAAAGAAAGTATGTTTTGCCTTTTCAACGAACGAAAACGATTGAGTATTGCCAAAGTTATGTTTGAATTAATTATGACTTAAAAAGTTATCATAGGTTAGGCCTACACATATAAACATTAACTTGTTCAGCAATCAGCATATCAAAAAAATGACATGGTCAACAATTAGTAATTAGCGGGGAATGATCACTGGACGAGGTCATATCAGTGGACTACTGAGCATAGCATGATGTTTGGTTGTCTGTGAGTGCATAATTGATAACAGATCTAATAATGTTGTAGAATCAAAATCTTCATTATATGGACCACATTGAAGTCAAAGTAATTATCTATCCTATCCTGTATCGTTTTATGGATAAAAATGACTCAAAATGTTATTGATGATATTATTGCTATCTTAACATCAGTTTTGTCTTTTCAACGGAAAATCCGATGGAAAATAAAGTTTTTAGGGGCTAGCTATAATATTGAACAATATATCCCATATTTTGACATGCACTTATAGAAAATAAATAAATTATTGTCTTACTTTATAAATTATAAATACTATAAAATGACACATAACTAAAGTGAGGCCACTTTCTATCTTTTTTATTTGATTCATAAAATTACATTCAACAAAATGATTGAAGACTGAGAAAACACACAATGCAGACTATTACAGAATGGAGTAGGTAAGATGCCATGTCCATAGCTTTGCAGGAGTTTCGGACTAACAATCAACACATTCAAAAAATACAGTTTAAAAGTGAAGATTGTAGTGAATGATCAGTCCTTTATCATGTGTGTGCCACTATCTACTTTATAGTAAACTATACATTGCGAAATAATATAAAATCATTTTAAAATAAAATGTGCATGTAAGTTGAGTTTGCATAGCAAATTAACTAACAACTGCAGTGTATTTCTTGATTTTAATAATAAGCATGGGTAAAAAGCAGTAAAGACAAAAATACAGAACAATTTGGAGTAATGAATTAAAGAGTTGACAGGAGTTATAGGAGTTAATGTTTTTTGCTGTTTCAGTGTGCATGTTCTCACCATTCATGGTTTGGTGGATTGTCATGTAACATGGATGTAAGCGTGATCCTAAAAAACGCCTTTCACGGTGACCCAAACTATTTACAAGACCTCTTCTGCATTGAGGCTGGCCTTCCCTTTTAAAGGGAATTTTTATTAATTTCTCTGTTGAGGAAATTATTGTATCGAGCTCTCTTGGTGGAATCCGTTATTTCTTCTATATTAGCCCTTCTTTCGCTGGTCACCTAATTGGATAATTACAGGATGCTGGGTCTTTCTATTTACACTCATCATTTATTAGCTAATTCGCAAGCTCAACCGCGAATAAAGCATTTTCAATCCCGCCATCACCTACCTGAAATACAAACAACATAAATACACATATTTTGGGGAGCACCAAGCTTTGAGTGCCAGACACGAGCCGACGTTGTACGGATCAGGGTATGGATACAGGAAAGTTCTGCACTTACCGCATGGCCGACTGCCAGCCTTACCATACCATATCATGATTTATGCTTATCCTTTTCCACAACTTTATTCTCCTCTTCTCTTCAGTTAACGCTGCCCGATCATCCGCAATCTAAGATGAAGTCATAGCTATGCTAGTAGAAGCTACGTTTATCGATCTCCAAAAGCGATTCGCGCTACTGGAACGGACTGAAACCGCTTCCTCCGATCCGTGTTAAAAATCAGCGATCATGGCTTAACATCAGAAAAGCGCGCATTGTAATTACGAACATAATAAAAATACCGATACATTGTCTACTCGTTACCTATTCATACAACCTTCCCTCAATTGGTTCTACTCAACAAGAAGTAATACTTGCCTCATTTATCGGATCTCTCTAAATAATCGTCTGATTATTTCCAAATTGATTGTAAAGTTGCACGCCCGTGCCTTGGCTATCAAACTTAGTCAGTGATCGAATCATCCCATGGATGTATTCGCCCAATACACTCCTTGCTCACCAGAGCATATCCTGCACATTATTATGCAAATACGCTAGCTTTAGCTACTATTGAAAATGAAAGAAATTAATGTGAGTTCATCGTCATATGTTATGATGTCTTACTTCGCGTAAATAAAGCAATTCATGCTTGTCCACGGATTGGACATTATCAGATGTTAGCAGTCATTTCTGTCCATTGGGATGTCACATTTGAAAAGGCATCTGATGGCTTTGAAAATAACCACATAAAACAAGTTTTACAAAGAGAGAAACCAGTATGGTTTTTCTGGTTTTAGTTACACCTCCTCTATCTTTTGTTGTTGTGCGCATTCTACCGGTAAGATATATTGAAAGTATTTTGTTAATTCATTATTTGTATATGAATGAAAGTTTCGAGCATCTTGCACTTATTATGATTGAGTTTGAGTCGGTGGACAACGGTGTGGAGAGCGTGGCTCTGTGGTTAGAATTCTCTCTTCTGGTGCATGCTGTCCCGGGTTCGATTCCCGACGTTGGAAAACTTACCGGAATATTGACCTTAAAAAACTGTCTGGTTTATCTGACTGTAATTGGCAACATCTGTACATTATATCCAGACTTCAGCACTCCCCTAGTGCATTTAGAGCTGGGAATATGAGAATTCAGTCATTCGGAGGGGATGTTTGGTCCCGTGAATAGAAGAGCCAATCCTGTAGCTCCCAGTCAGTTTCGAGAAGAGTAGGGTGTTAACCACTGACTGTTCCCAACCGGTCTCGGTGTTCAAATGGACCCCAACGGAAAAAGGGATCATAGCAGGCTTTCTTGGGTCATCCTGTGTTGTCAAACCCAAACAAATCAAATCAAACCGCATTTCACATGTTCCACAGGATTTCAAAATCTTCGCAACCTTTGAGGCATACTATATTTTGGCCTGATATGATATTATATATATTATATTACTGGGTTTGAAAAATCAACCTTGCACTTCCGTCAATGAAATACACACATTTTGATTTCCGAAAAAAAGATATACAATGCACAGTCGGGCATTCACGTCAACATTATACGAACATTAACAGTTGATAATTAAATTAATTGATTAACGTTGCAGTTTGACGAATGTTGTTGTGGTCGAACATTTGAAAGTGACTCGTAGATATTGAACCACTAAAATTGACTAAGACAGCCAAAATAAAATGCGGTTTAGGACCGGAATACTGAGAATACTATGAAAATAATATAGATATTGACAATTCCATCTAATTAAATGAGAAAATATATCGTCAGGTAACCTTATTATAATTAATGTTTGTATTTGAATTGACAGCAATTATTGATAGAAAACATGTTGAAAGCTTCATATAAAGACAAAACTTTCCGGGAATTTAATACCTTTTCATATTCGAATCTGAAAGCCAATCTTAACCAACCAATAGGGCACTCACCAAATTGAATAAAAACGTGTCTGATGTTACATGTTGTCTTACAGTACTATTTCATATGATCTCACTTATCAGAAACTCAATGTTTCGTTCAAAAGTGAGATCATCTCTTGCGCATATTGTTGACAAGGGTTATGCTCTGCTGTTGATCACGCTGGGTTCACGCATACTGCAGAATGTGTTGCAAAGTCCTGTAACGTGGTGTTGGCCATTACTTGTCCGCTTTTAACAAGCTGAGTCTTTACTGTTTTTTCTGTCAAGGAATAGACCTATGAAATAAAGGTATTAGGTCAAAGACATAGACCTTTCCATACCAATCGACTTGACTTTGAACACAAGTATGAAATAATTCCCCAGAAAACAGTACCTCTTCAGCATTATGTACAATGCGAAGTAGTTCCAATATGTCGCTTATCTGGGGTTACGGCGCATTATATGGGTTTATATGCCTTATCTGGGTTTAGACTGCGATATGCTAAGGTTAAGGCATATTAGCCACAGGTAAGGAACGTAAACCCAGGATAAGGCCGTCTAAACCACAGGTAAGGCGCCTTATCCCTAGATAAGGGATGTAAACCCAAGATAAGACAGTTTAAACCCAATATAAGGGACATGAACCCCAGATAAGCGGAAATGACACACTTATGCTTCTGCTCTCATTCAAAAATCACATTTACGCTCTACCAAAAGGGGGCCATCTTGGATTTCTGGGCAAACATTATTTTGTAACGTCAAATTAATGTCAGATTCGGATTTCTTGGGGTCGACTTACCGGAAAAAGTGTCTTTGTACACGAGTTTAGGTAATCTGGTTCAAAACTTATTTTTTTCAAGATGGCGCCGGCGGCCACCATCTTGGATTTCTGGGGAAATATGAGTTCGTAATGTCAAAGTAATGTCAAATTTGAAATCCTTGTGGTCGACTTATCCAAAAAAAGTGTCTTTGTACACGATTTAAGGTCCTCTTGTTCAAAACTAAATTTTTCAAGATGGTGCCGGCCACCATCTTGGATTTCTGGGTGAAAATGATGCCGTAATGTCAAACTAATGTCAGAATCGGAATCCTTGTACTCGACATATCCGAAAAGTGTCTTTGTGCATGATTATAGGTGCTCTGGTTCAAAACTTAAATTTTCAAAATGGTGGCGGCGGCCATTTTGGATTTTGGCCTCTAGCGAAAAATGCCGGGATTTTCGCGAGGGACATGGTGGCTATTTTTTTCTAAATGGTCCATAGAAGTCGAATCAATCGTCAAACCTTACTAGCCAGAGAGTGGTCACCAAAGTGAACTTTTTCCCCTAACTATCACAGCTTTCTTTTTCAGTTGTCTTTTTGGGCAATTATGTGAATATTATATCATCACAAAATATTGTTTAACACATTTCTCAAGCCACCACGGGGCTTTAAATTGAATTGGTTTGTTTACATATTTTTAGGTGATCATGGTGACCGCGACATCGAACATGATTTGTTGCTCAAAATCCACGTGTTCTCATTTTCGAGCCATTTCCGATGATTTCCAAGTGGGAAAATCGACTAAGGCAGTCAAAATTTAATGTAGCCATAGGCCAACTGATTCACACCTGTGGTTTTGTTTTTGTTTGTTGTTCATGTGTTTTAAGAAATGTTTTTCAGTTTCACAAACACAATTTAAATGTTTGAAAGGTTCACTAATACGCTAAAAATTGAAAATTTATTTAAAGTTTCTTTAAGCAGAGTAATCCCATCAATGAAAACACTGATCTACCTGGAGGCCCTGCAAATAATAATAGATATTTATAATTTTATGTAATCAAATGAGAAAATTCAGCCTATGTTAAGCAATGTGTAAAGAATACCATACATCAACAGACAACCTCATTATTTTTGTTGTTTGTACTTGACAAATATATATGTTGAAATGTTCTATTTATATAGACACAAAAGTTTCCAGGAAATTAGTATCTTTTCAACCTACATTCGAATCTAAAGACATAAATCTATTATAGGTCACTAAACATACAGAATAAAAACGTACTATCGATCATATTCTACCGTTTCCATGGGGCCGACGTCTTTCAACTTGACTGACGTAAGTTCTTCTTTCCTTGACATATTTCCTTTACTTACATGCCTAGACTTGAGGGACTACGACACTGGCTGTTTAGTTGTAATAATTATTATCATTTTTTTAAATCAAAACTCCATATTTCTAAACTTCAGTCTTCAGGCAAATCTTCTAAACTGGTACTTTTGGGATATTTTTCTCAGTTTGTAAACTGATTTATTTGTTTATTTGTTCATCCACACACTATTAGATTTTTTGTGAACATTGAGGGCGTTATTTATTTCCATAAAGTTGACATTCAATAATAACTGATGTTTTATTGTATAGTTGTTGTTTTTTTGTTTGTTTTTTGTTTTATTTCTTCTTTAACCTGGGACACTCAATCAGTTGAATACATAATTAATCATCTGTTCTTCCTTGAGGTCTACTATTTCCCCTCGACCTGATGGTCTCGGGGAAAATTGTAAACCCATGGTCTCAAGATCACATCGTGGACACAGTTCTCACTGTCTCCCTCATGAGTAGTCTATAATAATATTAATAAGATATTTCAAATTCTGCTATTTCGCACGCGCGAGGTACCGTGTTCGAAACCCAGTGTAGGAACACTTTTTTCCTATCCATATTAAACCCAAATTATATTGCACTAGGAAATATATGTTATGCCCTTTTTTCAGAAACTGTACTGCATGGGTGCAAATAAGAGTCCAAAACGTATCTCGTGGAAAAACAATATCGCGTTCAACGTACGGGCAGTGGCTACGACCTGATTTAGAGGTCGGGGGAAACTTGTTTACAATGCTTTCTATAGTTTTTAAAGTGTTCCCAAAACCAACTGAATCCCATTCAGTGATTTGCTCATCCGGCGATCGTAAAAATCATAAATATTCATCTTGGTACCTTTGTCGTCGTTATCATGGCCATAGATGTGCTAGCATAGCCTGCTAGTGGTTCAGCCAAAAGCCATATATTTTTAAATACAACACAAAACAAGAAGGTATTTGGATTTCAAAGTTAATTTGTCAAAACCAAGTAGATTTAGATTTGTTCACTAACCAGACAGTTTTGAACGTCATGGTCGACATTCTTCTTCAGAGTGTTATGTTGAACTATGTTATAATACCTTCCCCGACGAATTTCGGCCTTTAGAGGGCGCACTACTCGCGGAGATGATGGGGTCATAGATGTGACGTAGAAAATGGGCCCCTCGTCTCTGTTCATGACTTGCGAGGATGTCTTCCTTATCCAGATGGATTCCTTAATTCTTCGCGATCTAGCGTCACATTCCTTACTTAGAATTCTGGACCCTTGCCAATCGATGACGTGGTTTTGTTGAACAGAATGATCGGCTATCGCAGATATGCTAAGTTCGCTTTCGGACTGCTTTCTAGTCTGACGGGTGTAGTTATTTTTTAAACCCGTAACTTTGTCCGTTTCTTTCATGTGTTCACTTAGCCTCATGAAAAACAAAACATTATACATGAAACTGTTATTTATATACTGGCAGTATATAAACTAGCTGCATGTATTTGAATGGGGCTTCATAACTTTTGTTACCAGTGTTTTATTAGTTTTTGAGAAAAATGCAAAAATAGTCACAAATTTATCAAGGGCTGTAGTACCACCTTAAGGGAGGTGTAAAGAGCGAACCGTGGTTTGGATTCCAGAGGGAGGGTGTCTGTAAGAGGTACAGCCATCAGAAAATGAATAACTGAGATCGCGCGTCAAATAAACTTACTGCAGTAATTATCCAAGTCTTTAAAAAAATTAGGCAAAGGTGGAAATCGAACCCGGCACCTTTCAGTTCTGAATCAACGGATATTACCACTAAGCCAACTTCCTATCTGCCCTGAAACCTGTGATATTAATTCTTGATAATGCTTCAACGGAAAAAATCAATACTAATGTACGTTGTCATTCAAAATCAAATAGAAGTCCCACAACTAAAGTAGCAATCGATAAATCTGCTCCCTCAATCATCAAATAATCAATCGAAAAATAGATAAATAAATAAATAAATAAATAAATAAATAAATAAATAAATAAATAAATAAATAAATAAATAAATAAATAAATGAATAATACAAAAAGAAATTATAAATTAGTTTTTCTAGGCCCAACGCTGGAAAAATAAAGCAGTATAAGAAAATTAATAGACGCACGGTTTCGAACAAGCGACGCTCAGAAAAGCACCTAAGAAATGACAACGCCTTAGACCGCTCGGCCACAGAATCACACAGTCTACTCAATGTCAAAGAAATATATTAACCTTTAACGTTACGCAATATTGGCACATGACACGGGCACATGTCTTCGGGTAAAGATTCTGCATAATAAAAAGGCGCACAAACGGTCTATCCCTGAAGTCATACTAACCAAATGGTCATTGACATGTAACCAATTCTTTGTATACCAGCTACAGTCAACATATACAAAGAAGTATATTATTAGGCGTAGACGCAATCATCAATGCGAGAAGTATAAAACCTTACTCGCCACTCGTGCACTTGTTTGAGTCCACGGCTATTCCAAAAACAGCATTGAACCCTGAATTCAGAGGTAGATTTTGAGTTGTCACATGCAAATACAAACTAATTATATCATGAAAAAACCCACCGAGAGGACAACGATACTTATTCAGAGCCAATCTACATTCTGTTATTTACAAAAGCCGACGATCAAAGTAAAATTATAAAAGGAGCAAGACCAGATATCAACGTTAAATCAAGGTAAGCCTAAAATCGCATCGAAAACGCCAAAATGCAGTCACAAAATTTATAATATTACTAAATCAACAATACGAATTGTAACGTAGGTATGCAGAAAATAGTTGTATTAGCAATAACAAAGTATGTGCAAAAAGATTTGTCTTTGGCATGTCGCTTTTTTGAAATATCACCAAAAATATCAAATTTTGGAAAAACGCCCCAAAATTTAAAACAAACACGAACCTTCCAAAATAAATATATATTAGCACTCGGCAGCCCAGTCACTACCTGTCGCTGTGATTTGGGGTAACTCGTTGCTTCCCTTCTCCAGATACCTGTACTTCAAGTTCGCCCATACCCCACGCCTTAAGCAATTTATATACAATTTTATAACAATGGAAGAAAATGTTTTCTACGCTCATTGGATTAATCTTCTTGTTTTGTGAATTTGGAGGAGGTTAAAACATATAATAATCAATAAAAAATGTCATTATTCACATCAGTTGTCATTGTTTACTTAATCCCATATTAAAACATTACATGTTCAATGTTTTCTGTGACCAAGAAGGTCACAAGAAGTGGAAAACCAAAGGTTACATCTGAAAACAACATTGAAATCTTCATGTTTCAATTTGACATTACGTGAATAACGATCATTGATGCGAATAATGACAATATTATGATTATCACATGTTTTGACCCCCTCCAAACTCATGAAACAAAAAGAGTAATCCAATGAGAGCTGAAAGGATTTCCTTCAATGGATACTGAAAACCAGACAATTGGATTTTGCTGCAACTGCTGGGTCCATCTATCCTCGCTCTATAACACCCCACTTTCACTCCAGGGTTCTCCCGTTTCCCCCAGTGGCGTTTTCAAGGTTTTTCTTTCAGGAAGACATGGGGGACATTACCGGGAGACACTCCAACTTTGGAGGTGACGCGTATGTAGGGCTGTTAAGACCCCCTTTTCAGCGTCGCTGTCACCCAAAGACCCCATATTTTTTTACAAACACATTCTCTGTCACCCGAAGACCCCCTATTTTTTCATTTGATCTGTCACCCAAAGACCCTTACAAGTTAGTTCAATTTGAACAGCAACTAACATTTATCACTGATTTTGTTACTTATTTTGAAAAAAAAAAACCAAAGAAATTTGAAGCCATTTAGAACTAGAAATTCGATTTTCGAGGTTTCTGTGGTGCTGTTTCGGCTCTCACCCAAAGATTCCATTTAAAAAATGGTCATGTTCTCACCCAATGACCCCATATTTTTTACATGTTGCTCTCACCGAATGCCAAAGTGCGCTTGAACCACATACTAGCGAACTCTCTATTATTACCTAAATGTGATACTGGTGAAGCTATTTATCTTAAATCTTGTTTGGATATTTAGAAGGGGTATAGAAACACTAATCTTGTATACCGCCATTAAAACATAAGAAAAGGGAAAACCAAAACCAGGGAAAATGTCTTTTAAAAAACTTTAAATATAAATAAATGGCGCCCTCTATTTTCACACATATATACAATTAATATAATAAAATTTACCACAAAAGCAGAAAAAACTGAGATAAATAATTTTGATAAAGAAAGGAAAATCAATGTTAAAATAGCTCAAAAGTATCTGCATATTCGTGAGAAAGTCATTGGATTTGTCCTGGTCTAGAATTGAAAATTATGTTTTTTTAGAAACAATATTAAAACCCGGTCGATCCTCCACAATAGAAACCAAACACTACCTATTCTTTTGATTTAAATTTGGTGTTATTTATCTTGAATAACTCTTTGGATGACTGAACACCATCATATTCTGCAGATTTCGACCTAAAACAATATTAATTTTCAAAATAGACTTTAATAGTCTATTTTTTATTTTGCAGTTGTGTTTGTAATTGCAATTAGCTACGTTGTAATAAAACATGATTTTAATTATTTGTATATTATATAATTTTCTCTAAGGACTTGCAGCAAATTGATTGATTTGATTATATTTTTGTTAGTGTGGTGGTGGGGATGATGATGATGATGATGATGATGATGATGATGATGATGATGATGATGATGATGATGATGATGATGATGATGATGATGATGATGATGATGACGATGACGACGATGATGACGATGGATGATGTCTTCTTGCAGATTATGCATATATGATCTCTTTATTGTAAGATCAGTTTGGCCTTCAAGAAAATAAATATGTTTAATATTTTGTATACTGCTCAGTCTGGTTTCAGAAAACACCACTCTACGTGCACAGCTCTTATTAAAACAATTAATAAGTGGAACATGGAAACAGATAATGGAAATTATGTTGGTGCTGTTTTCGTTGATCTCGGCAAAGCATTTGACATGGTTAATCATGAATTCCTTGTGCACAAGTTACACTCACTTGGTATTTCAGGAGTTGAAGGTCTTATCTTGAAAATCGAACACAGCATGTATTGGTCAATGGCAAAATTTCAAATCCAAATTTAATTAGATCGAGAGTTCCACAAGGATCTATTCTTGGAATCATTCGTACAATTTTTACACACAAACCGGTGATGCGTGCACAACCACATATATAGGGACAGTACATAGGGCCTGCACTTTGGCTCGACATTTGAAAGGGGCGTGAATTCATTTTTGGATACGCCCCTATTATAATTAGGTAATACTCTACTCACACATTCCCTATATGTATATACATGTACCACATGTAGTAAATCTGCCTGCTTTATCTGTATTGTGCCGTTCTTAAGCAAATACGGTAGTTAAACACGATTTCATCAAACATTATAACAATAGCTCTTTTACAGTGTGCAATCATCCCGGAAATAATTGGGCAATAATAGAGGATGTGCGTGAAATTATTGATTGGCTCCATACAAAGGAATTGAACCGGTGTCCTTCACCGTAATCATGGCGCAATGCAGTGCATTCAATCAAACGTTGTCGTCAACCTATTTGATCGTATAGTGCATTTGTTATGTGTGTGAGACGAGCTGTCGCGGTAGATTGCAATAGCTTGTTATCATGCTTTTGTTGAATGAATTTGAGTACTCCGCCATATTTACGGTATGATACGTCATAATCTAGGTGATTATTTGCATTGGATGTCTTGAATACGCTGGCGAGGTTATGTAATAATCGGATTAATGCTATAACAGTAGGTGAATACAAGTTTTGAATATATCGCGTTGCAAAGCCCCATTCAGTGATCCCAGCGAAAGTGAAAAAAAAAATCAAATTGTTACTTTTATAAAAAAAATTTATGAAAACAATTGGCAAAAAACCCAAGAAAACGGCAGTATTGACGAAGTTGAAGCCCCATTCAAATACATGTAGCTAATTTATATATACTGTCAGTATATAAATTACAGATTCACGTAAATGCATTATTTTTGTCTTAAATAGGCCTACACGGCTTAGGGCTGAACCACTAGCAGAAGACACCAAGTTGATGTTTTATGACCTTTGACATTCTTTTGTGGCGAGTGACATGGTCAGTTCAATTCACGCCGAGTGTCCTTGACAGGTTTAACTCTGCTTCAGTGGTCATGAAAGAATTCAAAAGATAACCTCTGCCCCAACAATCCCAAGCAATTGTCTGAAACTGCTCTTCGGATGATGTATCATAAGAACTCAGTCGTCAAATGATGATAGTCATATAATGACCAAAAGATTATTACTGACTATTATCATTGAAAACTGAGTTCCGCAGTCTTGTACAAAATGTGAATTTTGATGATTTTTACGATCGTCCGGATGAAAAAAAATCACTGAATGGGCCGTTAGTTCCCTCCTCTCCTTACACTGGCAATATGAATCAAAGAAAAATAAAGAAAAAAATAAAGAAAACAAGAAAAAAACAAAACAAAGAAAAGAAACAATAAAAGAAAAAGAAATATGAAAAGTTCGAACAATATTTGGTTTATAAAATTAATGTGACCGTGATGAGGCTCGAACTCACCACCTTCCGATTTAAAGTTCGAAGCGCTAGTGTACCACATTCTGATGCCTTACCAAGTGAGCTGTGCTCCTGAGATACGAAATAAAAATAAAATAATACACTGTATACCTGCTTGTGTCGGTAATTGATTTACTCAAATTCCATAATGGTACAGTGCAACAGAGCAAAAATGCCCAAAATTTAAAAGCTATATAATTTATGACCACTATACACTACACATAAAAATACTAATACAAGGGAATTTCAACGTAATAATCCAAACAATTAAGTACCAACATGCACAGCATTGTCCTTATATCACATTTGTGTTTTTAACAAAATGTTATCAAACCTCTACTGTGATTGGCAGCTGCACAAGGCATCTCTTTGATAGTTGATAATGGCCATCCATTCAGCAAGTGGCTACTAACTGACCTTGACAGGCTTGAATGAGCACTGTCATCTGCTACAAAACTGTAGGCGCGGATTTTAAAAGTACAGCTCCTATGCGTTTATAGCAAAAATCATGTAACTAAAGTACTAAATGCATTCTGCAAAATGCGCTCTGACCAATTTATAAAGCATTTCATTAGCTTTAATTTGACATATTGTTTGACATATTTGGAATTATGGTAAATCATTAAATAAAATATTTATTAATTAATCAATTATGTCAATTAATAAAAATTTAATGCAAATATGCATATTTCTCTGACAGAATTGTAGGATTTGACAAGAGCCATCCTTCTTGTAAGTTTGATTCTTATAACATACCGGTATCGTATTGCATCCCGTTATAGTTGCAGGAAAAAAAATACGCGTGCAGGACACACACACACCCCCCCCACACACACACACACACACACCCCACCCCCAGAGGATCGTACCGTTTTACAATCGTATAACATTCATTGGCGCTAGTAGTAGTAAATTCCAATTTTCTTTGCTTTACCTCACTTGTTCTGCTCAAAATTAAAAGGGGACATATCTGACAGCTTACATTTTATGGAAATTATGTTTAACTATTTGCTTAAACAGCACAAAACAGATAAATCAGACAAATTTACTATACATAGGCCTATACATGTATGGTATGCCAAGGACTGTTTAAGAATATAACATTAGATTTATGATATTTACTTCGAGGACTGTTATATATCAAAAATGTGAAAAATATCAAATTTTAATAATTTGTCATAAAATTTGTATTATATCGTGAATTTCAAACAATGGAATTTATTTGATATCAGAAAGACATTCTTCGTATTCAGAATGCAATTCGATATGTCTGATGTGCTCTCATGTCCCACAAAAAATACTATCGAAACGCTCAAAACGCTCATTCCAGATCCCTTAATTTGGTTAATTTTCTTTGTCTTTTTTTTTTTCTTTTCTTGTTTTATCTATTTTTTTCTTTATTTTTCTTTGATTTATATTGCCAGGGTAAGGAGAGGAGGGAACTAAAGGCCCATTCAGTGATTTTTTGATTTTTTTTAAAAATCATCAAAATTCAGATTTTGGATACTAGACTGCGGAACTCAGTCTTCAATGATAGTCAGTAATTTTTATATTTTGGACATTATTATGACTATCATTTGAGGACTGAGTTCTTATGATCCGAGGAGCAGTTTCAGACAATTGCTTGGGATGATTGGGGCAGAGGTTATCTTTTGAATTCTTTCATGACCACTGAAGCATAGTCAAACCTGTCAAGGACACTCGGCGTGAATTGAAAGACCATGTCACTCGCCACAAAAGAATGTCAAAGGTCATAAAACACCACTTTGGTGTCTTCTGCTATCTAAAGGCCTATGGCTGATTTTGTACCTTTCGTCATTGTCATAGATGTGCTAACATAGCTTGCTAGTGCAGTGGTTCAGCCGAAAGCCGTGTGTCTAAGACAAAAATAATGCATTTACGTGAGTCTGTAATTTATATACCGGTACTGACAGTATATAAATTAGCTACATGTATTTGAATGGGGCTTCAACTTCGTCAATACTGTCGTTTTCCTGTTTTGTTTTTTTTGCCATTTGTTTTTCATTAAAAAAAATTATAAACGTAACAATTTGATTTTTTTTCACTTTCGCTGGGATCACTGAATGGGACTTTATAGCGCGGATTATTCAAAACTTGTTTTTACCTACTGCTATATAGTATTAATCCGATTATTACATAACTTTGCCAGCGTATTCAAGACATAGGTTATGTAGGGATAAACTGTACATGGGTATAGAGGCCCTGCATGCTTTTATCGATTGGCTCCAAACAAAGGATTTGAACCGGTGTCCTTCACCGTAATCACGGCGCAGTAGCCTACAGTCCATTCAATCAAATGTTGTCAGTGTGCGAGACGAACGATGTATAAATCTGGAGGTCACATTATCACTTATCATGCTTATTGTAAAAAGTTTGTCCAATGCATATACTGTGTGTATTGTTCCCGGGTATTGTCAATGCAGTCAAGCAAACCGGTATTATATTTTGAAAAGGCCGCTATAGTATATTCACAGGGGTGTCTTGAATGGCCAATCATATGGGACATAATCAAATTGCAGTGACTGCTTCCTTTGTTACCACATGTCAGTCATCTTGTGATTATTGGACCATGTAAACCTGCAAAAAACGAGCCAAAGTGCAGGCCCTATGAATTTGGTAGTATGCACCCTTACAACACACATCGCGCGGTGTTTCTTTATGCAAAATCAAAGTTATGCAAAACATGATACTTTGTAAGTATGTAGAAATGAATGCTATACCGGTCACTTGTAAATTAGTGGGTTAGGACCTTTTTGCCCCAAGAATTCCACACAAGCTTGTAGAACTACTTATGAGATGGATATTTCTTTGAAAAAATATCGAATCTAGTCGTTGTTGATGTAAGAAACACATTCTAATCAAATAAATTGTGATTAGTGATAAAATATCACTATCAGTTAACACGGCATCCCTCATCCAGAGGGATGAGGATAAATCCCCACACATGCCTGCACACTAATTTTCACCTGCGACAATTGTGATACGCGCTTCGACTTATATATATTTCACCCACCCCCCCAACACAGACACACTTTCTATAACAGATCTAACACTGCTGCTAATTAACCAATGAGCTGTCTAGAATTTATGCATGAGTGATATAACGCCATATCAATGATAAAAAATATCCACAATCGTAACCGATGTCGTAAAACCGAAAGCGAACACTTTGAAATTTTGCACTCCAAGTACTTGAAACAACAATTGACCTCAAACCAAATCAAACCATATCATATCATATGTGCTGAAGAAATGGATGAGAGTTTTACGGTGTCCCGCTTACGCTTAGCGTAAATGAAGGAATAATTATATTTTTTGTTCACGGACTGTGAACATGTCATGTAGTCTGGTCCATTGCGAATTTGAGATGCCACATTTGAGAAGACCTGTGAATCCTAGATACGGGCTAATTACGTCAAACCCGAGGGCAACGTTTAATTTTTAATGAATGAGAGCGCATTCGTGAGATGCAAATCTCTACCATTCAAACCTCGGTCACTTGAATCATTAACTTGAAGCATTCATAGTCAGAACATGTAATGATAAGCATACATATAGCAACTTTCAAGAAAAATTATATATTATATTTTGCATCAAACATTTAAAATCTTTTACTAATTATCGCTTACCGTTACTTCTAGAAAAAGAAAAGGTACCAGTATTTGTGTTGATTCTTGATAATTTAGAACATTGTATCGTATCCAATGTTCCGATAGCTGTTCAAACTCTTTGTATTACAGCTTAGAATTTTTGGATGTAGTTTTAGAAGACATATTATAATTGTGTCAGTGTTGGGCGGTAAATAGGTCGGAAAATATTGTAAATACTGTTTCAGATCATGTGGTTGCTTGCTGGTAAACTACATTACCTCTGATGTTAATTTTCAAGCCAAAGTTTGAACTGTTTAGGTGCACTTTGTTGACCAATGATTGTAGGTCTTGGGTTGCATAATATATGATATAGCATTAAAAATTCCAGGAGAATATTGAAGAGTTCCAGAAACCAATACACATAACAGCCCTGGCGTACATGTACACCCACCGTGTTCTAATCCACACTGTCAGCAGTTCGCCGTTTGTAAGAGCCCAATACGTACAGCCGTTCACTCTAACTGCACTTGGAGGCCGATTATACAGTCCTTGAAAAAGTTTGTATGTGTTTGTTTGAGTACCCAAATAACTGCATCGCTTTCCAAAGACCATTTTACCACACTGTAAAAATGCCTTTTGAAAGTCAATGTAACAACAGAATAGGTTTTATTCAAGGTATTTCTCTGCTATCTATTTGAGGGTGATCAGTAATTTTGAACCGTTATTGATCTTCCTGGTCTTCCAAGGGCAGAATTTCTTCTGTCCTCTTTATGATTCTGCGTTGGAGAATTAAAGCAAATACTTTTCCTGTATGGCTCAGTAGACTTATGCCCCTGTGGTTGCCACAGGCAAGCTTATCTTTCTTCTCGAAGATGGTAGTTATAATTGCTTTACCCCATCCTCTTTGACATAATTTTTGGATACAGTTCCTCGTTATTTTTTTCCATCTATCTTTTACATCAGATAAATCAGTCAGGACATGTCCATTTTTGCTCTTCACTCTTTGCATTTTGCAGCTTGGTGAGCGTTAACCACATTCTTACATAGATCTTTGACTCACTTATCTTTGCATCCTTTTTTATTTCTCTGTTGAGGAAATTGTATCGAGCTCTCTTGGTGGAATCCGTTATTTCTTCTATATTAGCCCTTCTTTCGCTGGTCACCTAAATTATTGGATAATTACAGGATGCTGGGTCTTTCTGTTTACCAAGAACCTTTTTGGATGTCTCGTTGTATGCTGTTTTATGCCTTCTCAGAGAGTTCCATGTGTAATACTAGTATGAATTTAACAAAGAGAAGAATCGATATTCGGCAGTCTCTCAAACTCATAACAAATATGTATTTGCTCTCCTGAAAAACAAATGCTTATAAAAATAAAAACTATATGTTAAAACAAAATTTGAAATCACCAACTCATGGCATGGCAGCAACATGTAAATCGTTATTTATTCATTGAAATAAAAGTAATTCTATAGTTTTGATTAGACTCCAACCACACACAGAATCTACTTCAGATTGATTGGAAAAATTCCCCGGACATTTCTGATTTTCATAAACAACTTAGAGGCGAGATTGTGGCAGCTTTCTCATGGATTTCACTGCAGAGTCTGGAGACAAAACGGCTTAGTGCTATGGTACTCATTCGTGTACATTTTTGCATCATTTTCTGTCACCACAAACGTTAATAACAGATTAATTTAATATACTACCAGTCTCCATAATTTTAACAACTGGTAATAAGTATGTACTCTGAAAACATGCAAAACAAGAAAAGGTGATTGAATTTCAAAACGGATGCAAGCACTTCAAATCTATATTTTATGAGTTATTCTTACAATTAACAAGTTACTTTGCTGGCTTCAGTTGTCTTAAATCCATAGTTTTAACAGTACAAGCACCGAGTTAAGGGATCTAAAATGAGCGTTTATTGCGTTTCGACAGTATTTTTTGTGGCACATGAGAGCACCTCAGACCAATCGAATTGTATTCTGAATACGAAGCATGTCTTTCTGATATCAAATAATTTTCATTTTTTGAAAATCACAATATAGTACAAATTTTATGACAAATTATAAAAATTTGATATTTTTCGAATTTTTGATATATAACAGTCCTCGAAATAAATTATATAAATCTAATGATATATTCTTAAAGTGTATGTAGCAGGGAGGAAAAGCCGACGGTCAATTGAAAATTTTGACCTTTCATATTGAAGCTATGGATTTTTTCCCAAAAAGACCTAATTTTTTTGGTGTTTTGGGAAAAAAATCCATATCTTCAATACGAAAGGTCAAAATGTTCAATTGATCGTCGGCTTTTCAACCCACCTACATACACTTTAAGTATAAATCATCAGATTTATAAAGTTTACTTCAAGTACTGTTACATATCAAAAATATCAATTTTTAATGATTTGCCATAAAATGTGTATTAAATTGCGAATTATAAAAATTCAAAATTATTTGATATCAGAATGACATTCTTCGTATTCAGAATGCAATTCGATATGTCTGATGTGCTCTAATGTCCCAAAATAAATACTGTCCAAACGTTCATACCCCAGCCCTTAACAGTCTCTTGAATTATTAGGTTAACAAATTTGAAGTAGTCTCACTATAAATACCCTCTTAATATTCCTATAAGTGAGTTTTATTACGGGTCTTTTCAAAGAGAAATTCAATGAAGTGAATATTAGAACGGGATGGGTCGTATTCTATATTATAAAGCTGTTCCGCATCAGCGAGGGCTTATTAGGGATGGTAATATGAGTCGCCATTCTATTAATTTGGATCAGTGCTTTGAAGCACCTGCCAAAGGTGTAATTAGAGAAAACGATTTTATTGGTTTAAAAAATGCATATATAATATGAACTTAATGATGAGGGTAATCAAGGGGCGTCTTTTCGGTGGAAATTTTAGCGGGAAATAATCCCGCCTATAAAGTTAATTTTTTCAACAACAAGATATCATAGTCAGGAAAATAATGGTGCCTCTAGTAGTTTAGATTCATGAATTCATATACTTAGTTAATTTGATCCCAGTTAAAGACATAATAATATATAACATACAAGTTCTGTCAAATTTTGATTTTGTCATTGTTCATCTGTAATGCAGAAATAATGTTAGTATAATTATACCTGCCAGGAAGGGTTCTATTTCATATGGAAAGGTTTGTATACAAAAACGATTCTCTTATAAACCATCTATGCACAGTTTCCACCTCGATACACCTGAGCACACATTTTCGTCCAAGAGCTTCGAGCAGTGAATTGTCTCTACACAGTCGTTGATTACGGTTGAGTGCATATTATCGTAAGAGCTGTGTTCCTTACAATATTTTTTAAATCTTATGTCATTAAATGAAAGAGCACACTTATATTGCCCATAATTTATACTAGCCTTATTTTAATGACTAATGACCACAGAATTAATTCTGTGGTAATGACCAATTCTATTTAAATTGCAAATCTTGTGCAAAAAGTTACTATTTTCGCCTGTTTTGTCATACGGTTGTAAAATTCAATGAACTTTGACTTTGCTGAAGAGAGCTTACAAATGTACATTGAAATAACAAGGTAAAGTGAAGGGACCCACTGGCTGTTTTGGTCGTTTAGCATGTCACTTTATGTCCAAATTGCTCTGCTGACCTTTAAAGACAACAGAAATGGCTGATTCCATTTAGGTATTAGTTGGATCATGTGTAAACGTTGCCAGGAAGGTTTCTATTTCATATGGAAAGGTTTGTATACAAAAACGGAGTATTTATGAACACTCCCTCTTTAATATAAACCATCTATGCACAGTTTCCACCTCGATACACCTGAGCACACATTTTCGTCCAAGAGCTTCGAGCAGTGAATTGTCTCTACACAGTCGTTGATTACACTATACGGTTGAGTGCATATTATCATAAGAGCTGTGTTCCTTGCAATATTTTCAAATCTTATGTCATTAAATGAAAGAGCACACTTATATTGTCCATAATTTATACTAGCCTTATTTTAATGAGTAATGACCACAGAATTAATTCTGTGGTAATGACCAATTATCTTTAAATTGCAAATCTTGTGCAAAAAGTTACTATTTTCGCCTGTTTTGTCATACGGTTGTAAAACTCAATGAACTTTGACTTTGATGAAGAGCGCTTACAAATGTACACTGAAATAACAAGGTAAAGTGAAGGAACCCACTGGCTGTTCAAATGGTCGTTTAGCATGTCGCTTTATGTCCAAATTGCTCTGCTGACCTATAAAGACAACAAAAATGGCTGATTTCATTTAGGTGTTAGTTGGATCATGTGTAAACGTTACAAATATGCCAGAATATTTAATATTATTTATTTATTTATTTATTTATTTGTTTATTTATTTATTTATTTATTTGTTTATTTGTTCATTTGTTTATTTATTTATTTGTTTATTACTTATTTATTATTTTATTTTATCTATTTTGCAACCCAAGATCATAATTCTTTTATATCCATGTAGACAGTCTTTGTAGAAATCTTACATAGTTTTCAGAGCATAATTTTGATTTTATTCCGCTTTTAGAACACTTCGAATAGGCACATTTAATATTCATTTTATTTAAACCCAATGAGTAAAACGTACCTCACAAAAAGAGTTCTTAGTTCTAAATCTTCTGAGCTGCGAAAAGGTAGATTATAAAACCCTCTTTCCTTCTCAATTTTGGAGCCAAAATCGGTTTTCAAATTAGACTACTGTATACTGTAAACACATCTCTCACAAACCGACTGAAGCTTTTATTCATCTATTGTGTCCTATTTGGGCGAATTGTCAGTAAATAGATGCATAAATTTGTAGGATTGTAGATAAATAATTCATAATTTTTAGCTTGACAAATCCATTAAATAAGCACTCACGACTTTAGCTTTCGCCATCAAGGCTGATGGCTTGATCACAGGTGAATTGGTCCACTGCTTTTCCCGCGAAACGGCTTGTTGACATTTCCCGGAAGTGAAGATGTTTTTGTTTTGAGCAGCGGATCGTACACGTGATCGAGAGATACGAGACCTTCGTCGCGGTTGATTGCTTTGGCCTCCTAATTCTCCTGCTGAAGGCATTAGAGTCCTTGTCGAGTATTCGCTACTTGCACGGTTCCGCCATTATGCACTATGTGCGGGAGAGCCTCGAACTGGCAGCATACATGAAAGGAAGAATTATGTAACCTTACACAGAACGTTATGACTAGTTCAATTCCCATTCATGTATGCTGCCAGTTCGAGGCTCTCCCGCACATAGTGCATAATGGCGGAACCGTGCAAGTAGCGAATAGACGCCCGTCCCATTCTATGATATGGTTTTCTTGTGTTATGTGGTCTGTAATGGCTGATTTGTGCTGTTCTGAGGTGGATTCTTTTCTGTTTGCTCTCGTGAACTTTCTTTCTGCAATAGTTTCAGAGTCCTTTTTATGCTCTTTTAGCCTTGTACCAAACTGTCGCCCAGTCTCCCATACATAAGACTTGTCGCATCCTTTGCACGGATTATTATATACCACATCACTAGTCTGCTCAATATCCTTCTTGTCCTTGGGGTGGACCAGCAGACTTTTGTGTTGGTAGGTCTCATGGCTTTGGAAATATTATGTTTCCTGAAGATTCTTTGTAGTTTCTCCGCCAAGCCTTCGACGTAGGGTATTTTAAGCTATTTTAGTACTAAACATTATTATGGGGATACTATCTGTAGCTAGTGACGTCATTGAAAAACACTATACATACTGCTGATAGCACTATTGATGCATTACTAAAGCTATCAGTGCCGAAGTCTTCTTTGTAGTAATGTTAGACCCCCGGTTAGACCCCTCAACTCACCTAGCAGGCTGTGTCACCCACTGTCGGATGTAGCCGGTAGCCCTTTTTTTGTCTTCCCCTTCTTCTCTTTCCTGTTGGTTGTCATTCAGTAAACCTTTTGGCCATCTTATGTCCTCTTTACGAGTTATGTGACTCGCCCATCTCAACTTTGCCTCTTTGATCCTTTCAATGTTATCTTCGGCATTTGTTTTGCCCATTATTTCAACATTCTTTACTTTGTCACGTATATGTAACATTTTTCTCTCCATAGCATGCTGTGCTACCTTGAGTTTTTGTTCCAAAAACTTGATTTGTTGTCCAGGTTTCACAATAGGTTATTGTAGGTAATATATACTGGTTGAAGACTCTCGTTCTCAGTGTCAGTGGCAATTTTTTATCACATATGATTTGTTTGTGTCTGCAGCAGCTCCAGCCAGCCTTTATTCTTAGCATGACTTCTTCTCTCGTGTTGTCTTCCATCTTTACTGTTTGGCCTAGATACTTACAACTTTCTGTTCACTCTATTTCAATCCCGGATTTCAATGTACTTCTTTGTTGCCTGGTAATTTGTCATGAATTTAGTCTTCCCGCTGTGTATATTCAGTTCCTCTCCTTGTTCAAGCTGTTTAGTTGCACCTCCATATCTTCAACTGATGTAGCTGTAAATGCAATATCGTCTGCAAATGTTCTGCGTCAATGTTGACGCCTCTCGGTTTTCACTTTTAGGTATAAGGCGGCTGTGAAGATTGGAGATTGTATCCTCCTGTCTTACACCTCTTCTGATACTGTGTATTGGTTTGGATACACCATTTTCAAGATGAATTATGGCTGTTGCATCTGTGTATGTCCTCTATGATCATACCCTTTCTTAAAGCTGTGAATAGGTCTTTCGTGTTCTACCGAGTCGAAGGCTTTTTCGTAGTCTAACACCATGAACACAAAGCAAAGCTTCAACTGGTATTTGCATTTTCTATTAATTGATTCAATGCATGAAGATGATCTGTTATCGGAAACCGGCCTGTTCTCTTGGTTGATTCTCATCCAGTACCGGTATTCTGTTGATGCGGTTTGTATTATTCTGTTATTTGATATTCAGACAAATATCTTTGAATACCGGGGAGTAGAAAATGATAAATATCTCCAAATATTTTTGGTTTCAATAAAATGCAATGGTGTAACCCTTGATAGTTCCGGTAAACATGTGTGACCCGTTCCGACAAAACCAGGAACCCCGGGGGCCACTGTAATGGTGAAGGGGGGTATCAGGCGCGTCCATAAATTCACGTAAAAAGGGTATTTTTTCAGACTAGGGTACGTTACGTGCGTAACGTCCCGGGGGGATCACTCACATAAATGGTCTGTACGCATGCGTGACCAAAAAAACAAGTAAAAGGGGGTGTTTTTTTAGGCAAGGCAAGTTACGCGCGTGACGCTTTTAGGGTCTAAAAACAGTGATTTTCAAGAATAAGGGTAGTTTTCTGAAACTGGACAACTTGTTTAGGGTACCTTTTCAAATTTTTGGTAAATTATGAGTCCAAAAAGGGTACATTTGTTGCATTTTTACCAGCCAAAAACTCATTAGGGGTACATTCTACATTAAATTACCTTATTAAGGGGCTAAATTTGCTGGTAGGGTAAAACTCGTTTAGGGGGTGTTTGAAAAAAATTTGGTCACGCATGCGTACACTGTCATATTTGAATGGCCTCCCCGGGCGTAACGTGAATAGGGTATCAAATTCATGTAAATTGGTGTAAAAGGGTATGTTTTTGGAGCTCTTACGTACTTACGGTAGTTTTGCCAAGTTTGGGATTTTGTGCTTTCTCCTTCATTCATGAAAAGTGAAAGGAAAGTGTCTTCTTCATACACCCCAAAAGCAGTTAAAGGCCCATTCAGTGATTTGCTCATCCGGACGATCGTAAAAATCATCAAAATTCAGATTTTGGTACCTTTGTAATTGGCATAGATGTGCTAACATAGCCTGCTAGTGGTTCGGTCGAAAGCCGTGTATTTTAGACAAAATAAAGCATTTGCATGATTCTGGACTTTTGATACTGACAGTACAAAAAGTCCGACTCGAGATCGAAAGAAGCTCACTCTCCACGTACCAACACGCGTTGCGTATTGTTTCTACTACTTATTACATCAGTAGCTACTATTTTAAACAAAATACACAATTTTAACAGCTTTTAACTGTTTTTCATATTTGAATTGACCGTTAGTTTGCCTCGGTGACCTTTAATTGCTGATTTTGTTTTCTACTACAAAATTAAGCGTCTGTTTTAAATCAATTTAGACTCTACTTCCCCCGTGTTAGAAACACTGGACTAGGAAGTTTTTCCAGTCGATTGGTGGCGCACTGTACGAACATCTCGATTTTCTCGAGTCGATCTGAGTTGAAGTAGAAAACCTTTCTAAAACTTCTGTTTTTAGACTAATTTGTCGATGTATTCAGGGAAAAGTGGTTTAATGAAATTCTGTAGACTTATTCTTTATTTCTAAGCAACTCTGACAAATTTCCATTTTTTAATGTTCCTGTGAAATCACTGAAAGGGCCTTTAAAAGCCATCTTTTAGCTGTCAGAGATGACAGATCCATACTGGCCCAGCTAGCATACTAAACACGAGGTCCCCGGACGAGGTCACAACTTGTTCAGAATATATAACCAATCAGCACGCTTTTTCTTAACTGTGGAGTCAATAAATTATGAGGAAAAATATAAGAGGATTTTCGATTGGCCAAACCTCTTTAAACTCATTAATATTCATAGTCTTGGTGGCTTCCAGCCCAGAAAATTTGGTTGATCGGAACATGGTCTAAAGGAGCAACAAAGCAACCACGAACTTCTACGTTTGTAAACAAGCTGTGTCAATGAACTTTTGACATGTGTGAAATTTTACCGGGGTATTTATAAACACAACGATTGAATAATTTGGAACTATTTTGGCTTTCTTAAAATATAAATCAATGAGTTTCAGGATTTTGGTTGGGTTTACCACTAGGCCTAAATCCAGTATGATAATTAATGCTCTAGGATGTTTTAAATCGAGACGAAATTAGGAAATAAACCAAGCTAAACTGGCCGTGCTTGCCGTCTTCTTCTAACTTCGATGTGTGGTTTGCAATTGCCATGGTCGTAATTTGCGTTGGACTTGCAGTTCAAAATTCTCTTGGATATGTGGAGAAATGGGTACATCCCAATCCCAAAGAATAAATTCTACAATATTTCAATAAAAAGGGTTGGACCTGTGATCCAAAAAGGGGAAATTATTGGCCCAAAAATCTTGAAAATATTGGACATACTGCATGAACTTTGAGGTAAGCTTTAGCACCACGTAAACTTGTATGGCTCAAAATTCAGACGGCTTGCCACAAATTGCTAGCCCTAGATATCATGCCACTCGCCGCCTGTGTTATGTGTGTTTACTTGTTTAGGGGTAATAATTGCATCAATTACTTGTTTAGGGTTAGGGAAAAGACAACTATATACTTGTTTAGGGTAGCAAATCATGCAACTTATACTTGTTTAGTGGGGAAATTTCAGTCTCGGAAATACTTGTTTAGGGTGCTTTTTGAGAGTCCTCGGACGCGCCTGATACCCCCTCTTGACACTATAGTGCCCCCCCGGGGCCAGGAACAAGTCGCACCTTTGACATTTCATGATTTGAATAAAATGTAAGCACGGGACAATAAGCTTTAAAATAATACCAAAATTATATCAATAGCATCAATACTTTTTATGATATGTACATGTATAGTTTTGTAAATGATACCTTGATATTTTTGCCAAATTGCTATTATGATTAATCGGCTAATTAGTGTCCAAATTAAATAGGGATTAGCATAGTTCAACTGTCGATTATTGATTAAATAAACCTCTTTTTTAATTAGTACTTTCGAGGATTTGAAAGTCCACTTAGTCCCAAGGTCAAATACCATGAAATTAAAATTTCCAAAATTAGATTTATTTTATCACCCCCCCCCCCTGTTTATGGGAATGTCATCTTTAAAGGCTTATAACTTCCAAACATGCCTGGCGACTTGTTCCGGGTTTTGTTGGAGCTGGTCACATATGTCTCTAGTGCTCATGATTGTTTATTATAATTAAATGATATGCAATTGATCAATGTTCAAAATATCACAAAATGGTGCATCTTGACCTGGTAGATAAAATAAAATGTTGGTATTTATCCTCCACATGTACCAAAGCGCTTTACCACTTTTCCGCTGTTGTTAGAATATGTCAGCTGCCATACAATGCCCAAGGCATGCTCATACCTTTGGGCGGCGCTCAATGGACAATATTCATAACACCTCCCCATTTCACCCCTGGGTAGAGAGAGGCGAGTAACTTAAGGCAAAGCGCCTTGCCCAAGAGCATAACACGATGGCACCGCCGGGGCTCAAACTCACAATCCACCGATTACAAGGCAGAGCCCGTACCGCTGCGCCAACGTGCCATTAGATCACGGTATGCCAATTAAGGTCGGGGGTTAGAGTTAGGGGTTAGGGTTTGTTTCTGTCTTTAATGAGACATTTACCCTTGATGTGGTCAAAAAAGTACGGCTCCTGATACTGATCCGTGTGCGGACATGGTTAAGAAAGCGTTCATGCAAGCTGAAAAATAAAGTTTGTCTCATATATTTTCAAAATTTTTTTATTCAATTTCATCCAGTCGGAACTGTCAAATATTGTCACATGGGGTTGAAAAACAAACTTATTTTCGTCCTTTAATTTTACGTGTACAATGTATTTCAAAAGAACGTTTATTTAGTGGTGTACGCCCGTAAAATCAGTAGCTAATCACAGCTTGTAAGCCTAGACCGCGACCTGATACGGTCTACTCACATTCCGTCCTCGAGCAATTTCGTACTCCTAACATAACACCTATCAACATAATAGTAATATGGGTATACGGCATGGATTTGTGTTAAATGTAGTAAAATGATGACCCTCGCATTTTGTGTGTGTTTATATATTTATTAAATTCAACAACTGGCAGCCATGGGCTGAATCATTTGTCAATTACAATAAAACATCTGGCTTATTAGCTAAACTACACGATTACAGGATGGTAAATATAATATTGCACTCATGTAAATTAGGCATTGTCATATTAATAAAATGTCTGCATACAAACAAGATGGCAAACATTGCACTCACACAAGGAGTAAATACATAGGTCTACTGCATAAGAACTGAGAAACATCACAGGAGAAGGGTGGAATTAATTTTCATTCAAAAGCTTAGTTTAAAATCTAAAGCTTTTAATCTATGCATGTTCTGAAAGTACCAAACTTCCTCTTGTGTCTAAGGACAATAAAGTGGAGCTATACTCACAGAATGGGAATCATGATGAAGACCCAACATCTGGCAAACTCCCTACACGTCTTGTCTGCAATCATGCACTGCTTGAAGTTCAAGACTTGCTCAAGTGTCTGCACACGTGGTATAATTGGTACCAGGATGCAAATACTTTTCTGCATGATAGTCTCTATTTCATTCACTTGCCTGCGAGTAAATCTTGGATATCAGAGGGGCTGCATACTCAACAATGTGGCTTATCTCTTAATAGACAAATAAAACTGACCCTTCGTATTCGACAGCCTGTTTCAACTTATTAAGCATGAACAGTTACTGATTTACCATACTGTTTATAGCATTAACTAGCTCACTCAAACTTTTGATTGTTCTAGAAGTAGTTTTTTGATGGGTTTCTGCAGAGACAAACCCTTACCAAACTTGAATGCATTCCTGTTGCATTCTTAATGCATTCGGCAGCATTGTGGTAGAATGCATTATGAATCCTAACAACCACAACCTATATAACCACAACCATAAGGTCACCATGCTTAGCTTTTGTTGTCGAATGCATTCCGAATGCAAAATAGCATTCGAGTTGCCCTCAATATGCACGAAATATTTAAATGAGCTCCGAATGCGTTCGGATGCATTCGGAATGCATTCGCCGAATGCATTCGGAATGCATTCGGAGCAAATGCTAATACCACGGAATGCATTCGGAGCAAATGCTAATACCACAATAATTGCATTCAGTCTCCTGTTGCATTCATGGAAATGATGGAAACTAACGTTTTATGCATAGGCCTATGTAGGAAGATTGAGAAAAAGCTTACCTTGTTTAATGCATTTTTGCATCAAGCACATTTGCTTGATGCTTTAAAGCAGGTTTGGGTGATATTTTGATTAATCAAAAATAATTAAAACATTAATCAATATCTGTTATTTTAACAATCACCCAAGCCTGCTTTTAAGACACTCAAGATCTACTATATTTGTTGATCCTACATGTATTCTCTTATCTATTTTACTTCATATAAAATTATGAAATAAAAGTACATTTTTGCAAAGGGTGATTCCAGTTGAAATCCATAAATCCCCTATGGAAGAGACATATACCATAATCTCCCACACAAGGTGTAGATTTCAAATGGAGCCACCCATTAATCCCATTTGCAATACAATTCATTTACATATGATTTTCACATTTATGATAAATACAATTAACAATTGAGTATGGAAGATTATACATAGGGCTATGTCTTGGTATGTGGAAATTCTGTGTGGCGATCCGATGTTGGAGGTTAGCCACACACAAGCCCTAAGGATTCCAGCACACTGAGTGGCAATTGTCTGCCGCACACGTGTGGTGATCCTCCAAGCCTTGATGGGATTCCCACACACTGTGTGGCAAATAATCCTCCGCTGTGGGAGGTTTAATTGGCACACACTGTATGGTGATCCTCCGAGCCCTCGTAATCGCACACTGTGTGGCAATCACACATGGAGGCCGTACGTACATCTACAAAATCGAAATACAATTGAAATGTGTTAAGGGATTGTGCAATAATTATAAGCCCCCAGGGGTAAAATTCCAAACAGCACTCCAAAATTGCTTGCTCCCCCTCTCGTCCTGCCAAAAATTGCTTGTCCCCCCCCTCGGCCTGCCAAAAAATCTTTGCCCCTCCTTGCACATCATGCCAAATTTTTGGGATCCCAATTTGCAGACCTTATTAATGGTCTATAGATACATGTTGCAAGTGCAGCTAGCAGGAAAATTTGCATATTTAAGTGCTTCCAAGCGTTTTATTCAAAAGGCACCCCATAAATGTGTGCCAAAAATTGCTCCCCCTTTTGCTTGCCCCCTCTTGCTTACGTCCCCCTCTTTCAGCTTGCCAAAACTTTCTTGCCCCCCCCATTTTACCCTCCCACCAGGGCTCATAATTATATTGCACAGCCCCAAAGAACTATAAAGTGTCCGGGTAAAGTGTACAAATTCTCACTTACTTGCTTGTACTACGTTAAATATGTATACGTATGTACATACATATGTCTCTATGTACAGCGTACGTCAGAGATACATGTAGAACAGATCCTATACACCTGGATTACATGTGGCATAATATTACAAAACTGTAAATTTGAATAAGCTTATAAGCTTACCTTAATTGTTAGATTCATGAATATTCTCCTCTTGGAGTACTGTTGTAATTACCATTTCCTATACTAATACTGCACATTGATCTAAATATAGTCCAGAGCCTTGGTATGTATTTTATTCACAAAAAACCAAACATTTCCTGTGGTAATATCACAATACCAGCAGCTCACATCCAGCTACATCCATACAACCAGGAAGCTAGTGGAGACTATAACTGCCAGTATCAACTGCCACTTTTGAAAAAAACATGTGATGAACATGTGATCATCATTTGTGGTTGGATTAGAATGCAACCGAATGCAACACGAATGCAAAGATTTTTGTTGAAAATAGTCTAAGTCCTTAGTTGTCAGATCCGAATGCAAAAATACCACAAAAATGTAGATATTGCATTCGAAAGGATTAAAAAAATTTGTGGTCTGTTGCATTCGAATGCATTCAAATGCAAAATACCACAAAATGCCACATCACTACCACAATGGTAAGATACGAATGCATTCCGAATGCATTCTGAATGCAATAATTGCATTCGGGTTTGGTAAGGGAATGCGCCAAATTGGTGTAATTTGGCTTTATATAGCCACAAAGGTTTGTGATCAAAATAGAAAATCGAGAATACTTTCTCCAAGTCTTGGGTTTGTATAAAACCATGAAAGGATAAGGACAAAGCTATCAATAATAACATCAGACAAGAGCTTAGCTACGACAATGGGAAACCATGTGACCAAAACCAACCCAAAACTAAAAATAAGGAACTTGATATTACGTGAACTATGGCTTGTGGAGATAAGCCTAGGTTAATTCATTATAACAAATTGAAAGTTAAAATCTGTTCAACTGGACTGGACCATTTATGAACTATGTTATGAACAGTGATTTGAAAGAGGAAGAGGTATGCACCACAACTTGGTGGGGACCTATAGTTCTGCTTTTAAGAAGATCCCTCATAGTTCTTCGACCCCGTCATGGGTCACTAACCAATAGCCACCGAAAAATCAGACATCCTGAGGAAACATCCGGGAACCGTGATCTGGGATACTAGAGGGAATAGTTTAAAAATAGTAAGTATAGTTAAATAGATTTTAACTTTCAATTCGGCATACCTGGATCTAACCTGATTCATAATCATTCATTCATTCATCCACCTATAATTCCATATTAAAACCTTAAACATCTTCATTGTCTATTATTGTCTTATACAATAAAACTTCTAGATTGCCATAACATTAAACATAATCAACTACTAGCTAATCCTGAAATAAAAATTGTCTATATGCGTTCTGCACATGTCTATACGCGTTCTGCGCATGTCTTTACGCGTTCTGCGCATGTCTTTATGCGTTTTGCGCCCGGGGGGGCACATCAAAAATTTTGGTGGGTATGCTCCCCCGGAATTTTAGGATGGTGGGTCTTTGGGAGCTGACGGCGTACCGGTAAAAGGGGGTCTTTCGGAGCTGCGAAGCGGGCTGTGAACAAGTAAAATGGGGTCTCTTGGAGCTGCGAAAAGTCAAAATCAAGGGTCTTTCTTGGCTTTTTGGTTGAAAATCGCCTGAAAAAACAAGAAATATGAGGAATGAGCAATTTTGGGGTCTTTTAGAGCTGAAATTATCTAAATCAAGGGTCTTTCGGAGCGTTATTTTGGTCAAATATAGGGGTCTTTCGAGCTGCGAAACCCAAAAGGGGGGTCTTTCGGGGAGCATACCCGTATGGTCATTTGTGTTGAGTGCCCCCCCCGGGTTTTGCGCATGTCTATATGTGTTCTGCGAATGTCTATATGCGTTCTGCGCATGTCAATATGCTGATGTGCCAAAATTCTACATGTACCCCTGGAGTGGTTATGGAAATTAATTTAGAGGTGAGCACATTACAAAATGTATTTTTATTATCATTTTCTGTACATTGTACTCTTCCCGAATCTTCTGATTGAAGGCAAATATTCAGTGTCAAATCATGGACAGTCAAACCAGTTGAGCTGATCTCCAAGACTCCACTAAATTTCATTGGTTTAAATCTTTGGACCTGCAGTAAAATTGACCTGTAAAAATAATCATAATCATTTTTTTCCTCAGTGTGATTTCTTACATGTTTTTTAAAATAACTTGGATCTGAAAAATATTTCTGACAATACTCACACTGAAAAGGTTTCTCTTGTGTGTGAACTCTAAAATGCCTTTTCAGATGGCTGCATCTTATGAAGGATTTCCCACATTGCTCGCACTGAAAGGGTTTCTCGTTAGTGTGAATTCTGATGTGTATTTTAAGATCCCCAGTTTTTGCAAAACATTTCTGACAATGCTCACACTGATAGGGTTTCTCTTTGGTATGAGTTCTGATGTGATCGTTGAGATAACCTCTACGTGCAAAACATCTCTGACAGTACGCACACTGATAGGGTTTCTCTTTGGTGTGGTTTTTCATATGTCTATTCAGATGACTCTTCTTCATAAAGTGTTCCTCGCAATGCTCACACTGATATGGTTTTTCTGTGCTGTGAGTATAACTAATATGAACTTTCAGACATCTAGGCCAAGCAAAACATTTCCCACATTCCTCACACTGATATGGTTTCTCTTTGGTGTGAGTTCTAATATGATTTTTCAGAGAATAATTCCTTGCAAAATATTTTTGACAAAACTCACACTGATAGGATTTCTCTTTGGTGTGAACTCTTATGTGTGTTTTGAGATCATCACTTCGTGCAAAGCAAACCTGACAGTATTCACACTGATAAGGTTTCTCTTTGGTGTGAGTTTTAATATGATTTTTCAGAACACTATTCATTGCAAAACATTTCCCACAACAATCACACTGATAGGGTTTCTCATTTGTGTGAATTCTTATGTGCTTTTTGATATACCTAATTGTGCCGAAGCATTTCTTACAATACTCACACTGGTGGGGTCTCAATTTGGTGTGAATTCGCATGTGTTTTTTGAGATGATCGCTTCGTGGAAAACATTTCTGACAGTACTCGCACTGGTGGGTTTTCACATTGGTGTGAGTGCTGATATGTGCTTTGAGCGTGCGATTGTATGCAAAATATTTCCGGCAATATTCACACTGATTTAGTCCCGGATTTGGTTCTTTAGTGTGCATTTGCATGTGTATTTTGAGAGTACAATTGTCTTTAAAACATTTCAAACAGTACTCACACTGATGGGGCGTCTCTTTATGGTGATTTTTGATATGTTTGTTTGTATATGTAAACCAAGCCGGACAAAGCTTGCAGTCATATAGTTTCCCTCCATGGTGTGTCATTATATGTCTATTGAGGGCATCTTTGCTTGTGTAGCATATCTCACAATGCTTACATGACAAAAAGTTCTTTCTTGTCCTTAAACACACATTTCCCCCATTCAAGACCTTCAACTTCAAGTCCTTTCCTGGATTGAGATTCGTTTTCTTGCAGAGAATTTTGCTATACCTCATCTTGTGTCTACGTGTATGCTGTGATACTTTGTCAAAAGAATCAAAACTGACTCGACAGGTTGTACATCTGAACGTCTGTAACATGGTTAACATTCTCACCTAGATTGACCTGCATTAAAACAATAAAAAATAATTAAATAATACTTTTATGCAAGATAACAGTAGATTTTAGTTGCCCTGAAATATTTGGATGGAATGTACCAATCTAACAACAGTTGATGCAATTTGAAACAAATATCTCCTTTTGACACAGCAGCAGGCTGGCACGTTCATGGCAGGATGGAAACAAGTACGTGGGGACAGAATTCTCCAAATGAGTTATTCCAGCTGAAATCCATACACCCCCTATGAAAGACATGACCTTAATCTCCCACACAGGGGGTGTAGATTTCAAATGGAGCTTACATTCAGGTAAACCCATGTGAAATTTACACTCCCTGTGTGGAAGATTAATATCATATCTTCCATACATGTATATGAATTTCAACTGGAATAAAATGACGAACAAATGACACCACCTTTTCACCTAAGAAGCTACCATTAATGAATACATTATTTTGACAATTTATGACAATATTCGTACTATAAAACATGCTTTTTGTTTAGCATACATTCTTAAGTATCTTTACATAACTTTACTTTTGTTAATTTCAAATTAACTTACAAGGTTTGCAGTGTATGCTTGTCTTGTCCTTCTTTGTTACTTGTAAGCGGAAATTCTCACTACTTCTGAATTCTACATAAAGAGCAATCAAATAAACAATAATCGTTACCAGTACTGATTGTTACAAATATTATAATTAGTGATTATTATTATTACAAAGACAGGTGTAATGAGGTGTTGTCCTGTCATCAAACCTTGAGTGGGGTCCCCATGTTGACGCTGTCACTAGTATTAGTGTAATGTTGTAGTATCCCTTTAATCTCAAAGTGATACGCATTCAGTAATGTCAGCCTTAAGATAAACTACCCGTGCGTGTGTTTTGTTGGATGAATGTTTACTCGTGAAATACACCATCAACGAAAGTAATGTCCGAGTCACTTCAGTCATCATTTATGTCTGATTTTATCTAATACGTAACCCCTAAAGTTACTTCAATGGCGACGATCGGTGTAAAAGATACCCCGGAACCCACATATGCAAGCAGCCGGGCGTAAGTAAGTGTTATCATTGAGAAATTCTGCATGATTTGAGCCGGTTTGCAAATCTCACGTGCACGACGTGTATGTAAACAAACAATCATGGCAGCAGCATTTACAACGATACCACCGCCACCAGAACTCGATATGTCTTCCCGTACTTTGGCAGACATTTGGAAGAAATTTCGCCAACGATATGAAAATTTCGAACTTGCTACAGGTATAGCCTCTAAATCTGATGCACAGCGAGTTGCTACATTTCTAAGTGTTGTAGGACAAGAAGCAGTAGACACATACAACACATTTGAATGGGAAAATGATGGTGATGCAAATAAAATTTCCCCAGTCATTGCCAAATTCGCTGCACATTGTGCCGGTAAGAAAAACCTCACGTATGAAAGGTACATATTTAATACCCGGGCACAGAAACATGGTGAGTCAGTTGACTCCTTCGTAACGGCACTGCGCACCCTTGCCGAAACGTGTGAGTTTGGCGACCTTAAAGACAGCTTGATCTTGGACAGAATCATCCTTGGACTGTCAAATAATAAACTCGCACAACGATTGTTGCGCAAAGATGATCTGACTTTGAAAAAGGCAATACATACCATTCAGGTGGAAGAAACCGCAACTGTGCAAGTAGCTAACATGTCACAATCAGATAAGTCACATCATCAGGCCAATGCAGTGCACTCTAAGTCAGTGAAATCTCGTGGTCAATCAAGTGCAAAAATCCCCACCCCACAAAAAAACAAAAGCAAATATGGTATCAAGTCAGGTTCAACCAATAAGGCTGAATTCAAGTCAAAGCCATCAGCGGGTAAACGGCGCTGCAACAACTGCGGAGGAGATTACCCACATCAGGGTACCTGCCCAGCAAGTGGAAAATGTTGCAACTATTGTCGGAAAAAGGGCCATTTTTCTACGGTATGCCGGAAAAAGGCACACGCCCAAGCAAACGCCATTGCTGACACCAGTGACAGCGATGCACAGAATCCCGACAGTGATGAAGAGGAGTATGCTTTTGTCCTCCGTGCCACAAGTTACACAACCAATGATGTAGACAAGCAACCACATATAAAACTCAAGCTTGATGGTCAACAAGTCAATTTATTGCTTGACACCGAGCAACGGTCAACGTAATGAGCAGACATCAGTACAATAAGCTGAAAACTAAACCCAAACTACATAAGACACGTGCCAAGATTTATGCATATGGCGCCAAGAAGAGGCTTCATGTTCTTGGTAAAATGTATGTCACAGTTGTCTGCAACGGTGAAACACTCCGTACCGCATTCTACGTTGTCAAAAGCGTCAGCGAGTCTCTACTTAGCTATGCCACAGCCAAAGCCCTACACATAATTCACATAGTTTGTGAAATAGACGCTGATCAGACTATAGACCAAATCTTAGCAGAATACCAAGATTGCTTCAAGGGCTTAGGAAAGCTTACGGAAACAACATGCAAGCTACATGTTAATGAAGACGTACAGCCAGTAGCCCAGCCACACAGAAGAATACCATTCCAAGTCAGGAAACAAGTTGAGGCTGAATTACAACGCCTACAAGACCTTGATGTCATAGAAACGGTGACAGACAAGCCGACACCATGGGTCTCACCAATTACAGTTGTGAAGAAACCAAAAAGTCCAAATGAGATTAGACTATGCATCGACATGAGAGCTCCAAATAAAGCAATTCAGCGTGAGCGGCATGTCACGCCTACCATAGATGACATTCTAGCCAGTCTTAATGGTGCTACAGTCTTCTCGAAATTAGATCTGAAGAATGGTTACCACCAAATAGAGCTCCATGAAGATTCCAGATATCTTACAGTGTTTTCAACTCATGTTGGTCTCTTTCAGTTCAAGAGGTTAAATTTCGAGTAAACAGCGCTGCCGAGAAGTTCCAAAATTTAATCCAGTCAGCGTTAGCAGGCCTTGATGGAGTCATTAACATCTCAGATGACATTCTCGTCTTTGGCAAAGATCCAGAAGAGCACAAAGAACGCCTCAGACATTGTCTTCAAAGACTTAAAGACAGAAATCTAACAGTCAATAAAGACAAGTGCAAGTTTGGTTTGAACTCAGTCGATTTCTTTGGTCACACATTCAGCGGTGAGGGAATTTCACCCAGCCCAGAGAAAGTGAAAGCCTTACAGAATGCTTCACCACCGACATCCAAAGAGAAAGTCCGCAGTCTCCTTGGACTAGCCACATACTGTGCACGCTTCATACCACAGCTTGCCACAATCACAGAACCACTGAGACAACTCACAAAAGACGATTCTAAGTGGACCTGGGAAGGTCCACAAGAAAGCGCCTTGCAAGAAATTAAGCATGCAATAACCGAACATTGTAAAATGGCTTATTTCAACCAAAATCTACAAACAGAAGTGGTTGTAGATGCCAGCCCAGTTGGGCTTGGTGCTATGCTAATTCAGCACGAGGACACTACATCCTACCTCGTAGCTCTAGGCAGTAGGTCTTTGACAGAAGTAGAACAACGCTACTCTCAGACTGAACGTGAAGCGCTAGGAGTCGCGTGGGGTGTCAAACATTTTCACATGTACTTGTAATGGAGGTGAATTTGAAGTAGTGACGGACCACAAACCACTACTCTCAATCTTCAATAACCCATCATCCAAGCCACCATTACGCATTGAGCGATGGTTAATGAGACTACAGGAGTATGACTATACACTCAAGTACCAACCAGGAAAATCAAATCCCGCCAACTATATGTCGCGCCATCCACTTCCATGTACCAAGTCTTCCAGTAGAGAAGAAAAGATGGCAGAAGAATATGTCAACCTGATAACTTCAAATGCAGTTCCCAAATCCCTTACAGTAGCTGAAATAGAACTTGAAACACAGAATGACACAGTACTGCAAGAATGCATTTGGGCAATCAATAACAATCAATGGCACACAGTCCAGCAAAGAGCCACAGCTGCAAACAAGAAAGACATAGACAGTTTACACAAAGTCCGCAATGAACTTAGCGTTAATGCAGAACACAACATACTACTACGAGACCACCGCATTGTGATCCCAAAGAGTCTCCAACAGAGAACAGTAGACATTGCTCATGAAGGGCATCAGGGAATCATCAAAACAAAACAACTTATGCGTCTCAAAATCTGGTTTCCTGGAATTGATCACCTGGTAGAACAAACAGTAGCTTCCTGCTTACCATGCCAAGCATCAACAGTTGAAAGGAATACCAGTGAACCACTTAAGATGTCAGACCTACCACCTGGTCCATGGCAACAGTTGAGCATTGACTTCAAGGAATTACCCACAGGAGAATATCTAATGGTAGTTCTCGACGATTACAGTAGATTTCCAGTCATAGAAGTCATCAAGTCAACCTCAGCCAAAACAGTCGTTCCTAAGCTTGATACCATTTTTGCTGCTTATGGCATTCCAGTTACAGTCCGTACTGATAATGGTCCCCCATTCAATAGCGCAGAATTTGCTCAGTTTGCTCAATATTCTGGCTTCCACCACCGCAAAGTAACACCACTTTGGCCCCAGGCCAACGGAGAAGTAGAGAGAATGATGCGGAACTTGAAAAAGTTGTATCGTACATGCGACAACAGAACAGCAAAATTGGAAACAAGCCCTAAATAAGTATCTAAGAAATCACAGAGCGACCCCCCATAGTTCCACAGGCGAAGCACCAGCAACACTCCTATTCGGTCGTCCGATACGCACACGACTGCCAGAGATATCGCCAGAACCCAAGAACAATAAAGTTCGCAGTCATGACAGAAAAGCCAAACAAACAATGAAGGCAAACGCAGAAAAGCGCAAGAACTCGGTCCCAAAGACTCTAAATGTGGGAGACACAGTCCTCCTGAAGAGAGACGCTTCCTTCAGATCGCACCAAACACCTTATCACACACAGCTGTACAAAGTTACAAAAGTGAAAGGGAGCATGATCACCGCAAGCGATGGCAATAGAACTGTTACCAGGAACATCTCGTACTACAAGAAGACGCACTGTCAGCTGAAAGGCATCGAACAGCAGCCAGATCTTAGTGACTACGATGATGAAGATCCTACAGCTGAAGCACCACCAGCACCACAACCGCAAGTGCCAGCTAGACAAAGACCACAAAGAAACAGAAGATTGCCAGGGCATCTGCAAGATTTTGTTGTGTGATTGATATAGTGCATCTTAGGGAACCAGAACTTGAGTTTTTAGAACATGACTGCAACTTAGCTTTTTTTTTTTTTTGATAGTTTACGGCAGTATAGCTAGCTAGGTTATAGCTTAAGCGTACTTTAGCACGCATTTAGCACAGTTTGCACGTATTGCATTTCTTTTTTTCACATTTTTTTTTTCATGTTAAATTCCGAAATCAATCAAATCAAAAGTGCAAAGCGAGAAAATTCTTATTTTAGGCTGCCAAGTAATCCACAGTTCTAAAAGTTGAATTGCAGTCCACAGTGTATTTTTATGTGTTGAAACGCAATTGAGTTATACTGTACTATGCTCACTTGTAAGAAGCATTATGACGCACAATGCTTAGCCCCTAACACTGATACAGTTGTCAACTTGTATCAAATACACAGCACACATATTGAAATAATACACATTTACATCACATGGTGTGATTCCATTTCATCTCATCACTGCCGAGTCAACAAGACCAGATATGGAGTCTGCAGTCTTCAATCTACTTTGCATTGATCACACCAGTAATTTTAGATAACGATGACCAAAAGATCTAATTTTTTTTTTCTCATGTTAGGCAAATCCAGTAATAATTTTTGCCAAAACAATTTTATTTTTGTCAGAAACAATGTGATTTATTTCAGTGCAAAATTTTTTTCTTTCATTTCAAGTCAAGGAAAATTCCACCATTTTTCTGTATTATTATTTTTTTTGTTCAAAACAAAGGAAAAAAATTGTTTTGAAATTGTTGTTATTTCCAATTTCATAATATGATCACATCTTCACCGCGTTAATCTCTTGGTCATCATCAAGGTGTTAAAAATTTGTTTGATTCAATGAAACTGTTTAATGTTGTTTTAAATTTCACATATTTCATATGTTTGAACTTTTCAAAAACAATCAGAAAAAAAAAAATCCTAAATAATGTTTCAATCGAAAATTGTTGTTTTCATCCAGATTCTTTTTCAGAACTTGTTCAACAATTAAAATCAAACTGTTTTGTGTTACTTTTTAAAAAAAAAAAGGAAAGGTGAAAGGAATGAGACATGTAACCATACTGTATTAATTAACAGACTAGAACTAAGTAACCAGGTATTGTGTTCACATTGGATTGTGAAAGGACATTGAACTGTGAAAGGACACTTTAACTCTGAAACACAAACCACTGTTTCAAAAGTATGTTGACATAATGTCACATCATCAGTCAGTCTGTAAAAGAAAACAATGGACACTCAGAATTGTTTTCATGGTAATGATTTATTTATCATTCACTGAGTACACAGAGATGTAGTTCTGAACAAAACAAAATGTACTCAACACCAGTACTTTTGCCACACCTTGACTCAGTTTAGCATCAAGTATCATAGCAGTGGAAAGTCAAAAACTTATTTTACTCAGCATGCTAATTTCATGGCAATAACAAAAAATGTTTTGTTTCGTAATGTTGTAGTATCCCTTTAATCTCAAAGTGATACGCATTCAGTAATGTCAGCCTTAAGATAAACTACCCGTGCGTGTGTTTTGTTGGATGAATGTTTACTCGTGAAATACACCATCAACGAAAGTAATGTCCGAGTCACTTCAGTCATCATTTATGTCTGATTTTATCTAATACGTAACCCCTAAAGTTACTTCAGTAAGGCCCAATGTTTGCTTGGCAGAACAGTTAGATCCAATGATCCGGATACCACAAAGCTTTTCTTTGTTCTGGTGAGACCTATTCCTGGAGTACTGTGCTGGAGTTTGGGTTCCTAAAAAGAGAAGGATTACAAGATACTGCTTCCCTTGTCCCTGGCATTTCATGCCTTCACACGGCACAAGGCTCCAGAGTGACCCTTGAGATTCCCACCACTTTTTCTTGTTTGCTGTTGGTGTCTGTGGAGTAAACACAACATTAGCTGGGCTGACTATATCAAGCATAATACTCATTCCTTTTAAGCAAAGTAGATTTAAACTGTCATTCAACACAACATAATTATATTGAGATAGTTACCTCAATATTTCGATGTGTACAACACACATCCTCATCAGGAGGACTCCAATGATAAACTGATGGAGTTGAATGTCCTGCTCTTGACCTATTGAGGTAACTACATGTATCTCAATATATGTTGTGTTGAATGACAGTTTAAATCTACTTTGCTTGATTATCTACCAACATGTATGAGCATACACAGTGATATACAACATTCCTTTTAAGTTTCAGAGTTTTGAGAAAGTCCACAGTTGAAAGTTCATTAATGTATTCAGCAACACAGGAGGAACAAGGGACATTCCCAACAGAAATACAAATAAACTCTCCCCAAGCATCTCAACTGCAGGAGGCAGTTTTTATCCCTGAGGGTGAATCACTGGAACAGCTCTCCCAGGACAGTTGGAGAAGCCAGGACAATAGAACAATTTAAAGCAGTATTAAATTCTCAGTCGAGTCAAGTAAAGCTAGGATATATGGGACAGGTTCTTTTTAAAATGCCAGAGCCTAAACTATATCTCCTATTAAATTGTAAAATGTAGGTCATCCAAGCTTTACATTGATGATCAAATTGAACACAAGTTCATGCCCTATGTATGTAATCTTACCTTCTGGTTGCTTTTGATGAGCTGATTCCTTCAGTCCTGAGACCAAAGGGGTTGCGTTGATGAGGGTTGTACATCTTCATATAGCACTAAAGAACAAAATACAATAAATCATTTACATGTAGGCTTACATATGCAGTGCTATGCACAGTATACATGTACATAGAAAAAGGGTATGTGAGGAAGAAAAAGGAAAATAATTTAAATTTGATTTCTTTGTGTTTGTCAATGGCACAAAAATAACACTGCAAAAGAAGGTTGTTGTTGTTTTTGTAGAGAAAATACAATTAGTTTTTTATTTTATTTAGTAATTTATAAGTAAATTTTATAGTAATGATCCTGATTTTACAAAACAAGCTAAGTTTTTAAAGCTACAAAACTTACCACCCATACATTTACTCAAGAACTCTAGCTTTGAATTTGCACATGATAGTTACGCATTCGATCGTTTTTCGGTCGGACAGCGCCACTGTCAGCATGGTCAGCGGTGCAATTTTTTGCACCGGAGGTTATTTATTCTGTTAATATTGAAATTTAGATGAAAGTTATTTCGATGAGTCAAATGTATGTTTTAAGCAAGATTTGCCTATTTTGGACAGTCTAAAATTTTGCTGAAGTGTAATTTTAGTAGTAGGGATTTTACATTTTCAATCGCATGGACGGTACTTTTTTTGCGAGCTCGCTAGGATTCTAGAGAGTAGATTTCTTGCAATATTTACCATCCAATTTATATCCTTCAATGTACCTGTATATCGTTAGCATATCCAACACGGTCAAAAAAAGTTTTTTGAGGTTTCTGATCGTCACGATGAAACACTTTTTAAAATACACGACTTTCTCAGTTTTGCCAGCCATTTTGTTTACTCGTTGCTATCGACGTCACCAATTAGTCTAGCCCTCAAGAGTGCAACATGGCTGTATCGCGAACACGATTTGACGAAACCGGCTGTAAATGAGGTGGGTCATCTCGTGACTTGCATTGTTTCATCACCGAACAAGCTCGTCGGACGTAGGGGGGTCGACGGCTTGGAAATTACCTTTTAAGTATCAGAAATACCAAGTTTAATTTACTTGGATACATTGAATAAGATAACTATGATTTGCAGATCAGATATATGTGAGTACCAATTTCATATTGACTGAATTGCAAAAAAAATTGTTGAAATGTTTGAGCTGCGCAAAACGTTAAGTGTATAAATCCCATTGACACACAAAATGGCAAAAGCCAGTCTCTGTGTACAAACGGCGTACACGAGACTGGCAAGCGAGTCTAAATTTTAGCAACATGCATTTTTAATGCAAGCACCTGTCGTGATCGGCTATGTTTTATACTTCTGAACTTCAATTGCTATTTAAGTTAATCCGAGTAGATTTTGAATGCAATGGTCTCATGCCTAGAATGTGAAGCTATCGGTGAGCAAATTCTTGGCTAGACTTCTCGAGCAACCATGTATCATAATAGTTCACCACGTAAACTTGTATGGCTCAAAATTCGGACCGCTCGGACAGATAGTATCAGTTTGTGAATGAGGACATCGTATAAGTTCCTTGTAGTACAAGTTGTACTATCACCCTCTCAAGTACCAAGCAGGGTTTTCTTTAACGCACAAAACACGCATATTTACGCGTTCAGGCACTTTTCTGACTCCTTCAAATCCCTAGTTCCAACGTCCAATGCGTACAAAATCTTGAAAACGTACGCGTTCAGATATTGCAAGAATTGAATAGAGAAACACCTGATATTGTGTATTTATTCTCGGCTTTTGGCATTTAGGACCTATACTCCCGATATGTAGGACAACGAAAGGCTTTACGGACCGGCATTTCACAATTTTCAGCTTTTTAACTGTTCAAATTTAAATTTTACACAGTAATAGTGCCAAAATGGTCCACCAAATCGCTTCAATTAGGTCTTCATTTTGCAAAATTTTCCAAGTTCTAAGGGGGGAACATCACCCTGAGTAGTTGATAAACAAATGGCCACTTTCACTTCTACTTTCGACATTTGCCAATTTATGTTTAACACAATTTATAGGCCTACTAATAGGGAAAACTGGCCGTCCACGAAAGACTCCATAGACTGCTCATTTCACAAATGTTCGGCTTTTTTAAAATAAAATTTTACACATTAATATTGCCAAAATGATCCACCAAATTGCTTCAATTAGGTCTTCATTTTGCAAAAGTTTCTTACTTCTCAGGGGGCATCTTTAAATATTATTATTTTCTTCTAAAATTGCCCCACCCCTTCTGACTGTTTCTAGATCCGCCACTGCTCCAAACAGTGGTGTAGATTTCTTTTTGACTGGGGGGGGGGGGGAGATTGTGTGTCTTGAAGTATAGTGAATCCAGCCCGGTGGGTTCAGTTTGTATTTAAAGGTAGGACGTATGACCGTTCCAGGATTTGAAAATGACCCCTATTTCACGGGGAATCGAGGACATTTGCAGCAATTTTACCCCTATTTTATGCTGAAATCAAGGAAAATTTGCCCCAAATACCTGCCCTATTTTATCAATTTGAGGACGATTTTCATTTCACCCCCTTATTACGAGGAATCGAGGACATTTTTCCAAATAAATACCCTATTTTTACCATTTCAAGGACGCTTTTGAATTTCCCCCTATTTCACGGGAAATGAGGACAATAACAAAACTGTAGCGGTAAAACACGGACGAAAGTCCTAGAAATACACCCTATTTTCCATTTCAAGGACAATTTTGCTCCAAAACACCCCTAATTTGGACAATCATGAACAATTTTGTCCTCGAAAATTCATGGACATTTCTTGAAAAGTACCCCTAATTGGAACCATCATGCGTACACATTGTCAGTGAAGACTGAACCCACCGGGGAATCCAGCACCTTTTGGAGAAAGAATAAGTTTATGGTACAACAAATTTTGCCATTTTGAAGCTTAACTGTTGAAATATGGTGCAAAAGTGGAATAAATTAGCGAGAAGCGCAAAAATGTGCACTTTTGGGGCTAAAATGGCCAAATATGAGGTTAATTTGGTCAGAAACCCACATACAGCCGTCACCATTGGGGGATGATTGTATGGACCATCCCCCTGGCAAAATATTAGGGGAGATTCCCTCCCCCCACCACCACCCCAATCCGGATCCAAAAACACACATATTGTTAAAAATTTCTTCAAAAATAATATTATAAAAATACCCCTTGGGCAATATTTTTGACTCCTTCAGAGGAAAAATTCACAATTGAAAGGGTCAAAAAAATTTGAAAATACCCCTTCAGCAAAATGCTTAAAGAAAACCCTGGTACCAAGCCATTCAATCTCGCATCCAACTGTACAGATACTCATTTTTCCCACGCACCGTCAACTGGTGCACACCGTCGACGTCCTATACGATAAATATAAATTTAATACTCCGTTGGTGAGCGACGGGCGAGTGGTAGTGAGCGACAGGCGAGTGGTATTTCACTGAACGCAAGAAAAGGAGTTCTATCTGATTGGCTAGCAATCGATCGCTTAGGTCGCTCAGTAGTCAACTACAAACTCATGCATTCAATTCGATTGAAATCGATTATTCTATTATTGACGAAGATAAAGAGCGTGATAGTGTGTCAATAATGTACATTGTATTGCACCTGGTTTTACCAGCATTCCTTTATAAAATAATTTTCTCAAAGAGTTGAATATTATCAAAATTTTTACCCAGGATTTCAAATTTTTACCCGCAAATTGCAGTTAAACATATCCACAGCAAAATACCGGTCCTCACTAATTAGTACATTTAATTTCCAGTTAGTACATTTAAACGAAACCTGTGATTTACGTGACAACAAATAAAATTTTCTTACAATAGAAATATCATATGGGATACTGATATGGTAGGCCGCAACCGCCACAACGTGGAGCTGCTACGCGTAGCTGACTTTTTGTTCCGTGGAGCCAAATTGACCAATCATGTTAGAGTTTTTCATTACTCGGAGGTAAAACTGACCAATCAAGTACGACTTACTCATTACGTGAAGCGAATTTAGTCATTAAGAATTTGCCAGACGAGCTTCACGTGGTTGCAAGATATCCTCGGTCACGATAGTTATGATTCAAAAAGTAATTTATGAAAAGTACGAACCGACTTATTATTAAGATGGACATGCACTCACAAGAAACTCATACAGTATTGTACACAACTATATAGCTAGGCAGAGTGGTGGTAAACCATGCACACAATTCTGCGATCTGCAGTGTATCGCCGGGAGCTGATTTGTACATCTTGCGCGCGTGGCCTCATGGAATTCGACCTTCAGCAAACCAGTTCGGATTTACTTTATATACTAGTAGTAGGCCATACATACTGTAGTTACGGTACTGCCCGCTTTTCCTATACACAATACTCAGTGCGCTCACCATTGACGCGTGACCTAGTGTATGTTAGAAGTATTATGCCATTGCCTATATGACGTCACTGTGTAAAAAATAACCAGTCAATATTTAAAGTATTCTCTGAAATTCTAGAAAATATAGTTTTGTAACATTTCCTAATTTTTTAGCTAATTTAAGTGTTTGGAAATATTGGTACTTTTGTGTTTTAGGAAGGATATGTAAACGACAGATAACACCAAAAAATATGAACAAATTATTTCTAAACCGTGTTAAGTCTGCAAACCATTATGCTTCTCATTTTCAAGAACGCTGGTTAACAATAAGCAGACTATTGTCTCATTTCGTAAACAAAAGCCCAGACAGTATTGTTACCTTATGTTAAGCTTTATAATCATTCACCCAACTGAAACTATAATACCAGCTCATTGTTCATTGCACAGGTAAAACAGACACAAGTGCAGTGTGTATTTAACCAGAGAAGATCTGATGTAACATAGTTGAGCTGTTTTCATTGAGTGTTATCTTGGTTTAATAGCTTTTAATGGGGTTTAAGTCCTTCAAAGGTCGTGGTGAATTCTACTGTAGACATGACTGCATCATGATTATTTTAAAGTCAACAACATTCAACAATATGATCACCGTGATAGTATGACAGTAGTATCAGTACCGTGGGTGTCAGTGATCCTGGCCTGACACAGTAGACAAACAAACAAACACGCCACACACATGGCACATGCATGCAAGGTAACATTGACTATACACTAATCAAACAATGGTATTGATCCTGTACAACTGTTTGTGGTTTATTTACATTCGATTCATTTAAAATCCACATAGTAAACATTAATTTTGGCAAGAGTTTTCTCTCTGGAACGATGATGCATCAACTGGCTCCGCGTAATGAAAAGATCTAACATGATTGGTCAATTTAGCTCCGCCGAAGCGAAAAGTAAGCTACGCCAGTAGCAGCTCCATCGCCAGGCGGTTACGCCAGCCATATACTGATCATGCGAAAATCGTAAAACATAGAATAGAAACAGTGTGGCCGGCTCTCAAAATCTCAAATTGTATGCATAGCCTGAGTCGCACGGCCTATCTCGAACAAAATATCTCAAAATCACCATGCGTAGTTGTTGAAAAACGTGAGGATTTATCGTACTACCACGGCAATTTTTAACACGAAGATATAGGGATGATGACGGTGTGTGGTGGAACAACCTCCCTGGAGATGTCCTCGCCCTGCCAACAGCTGAGGCCTTCAAGGGAGCAGTTGCAGCACACATTTAAAGGACCAGACTTTTTTACTTGCACCATGTATAATATGCACCGCAACTTTGGCACCGCACTAGAGCATTCTAAGTTATTTCCTTGGCTCTACATCCTCTGGAGGATTATGCTGAGTATCAACGTAGAAGTAGAAGTAGAAGTAATAGGTACGGTATACATACCCAATTGCATGTCCATGATATATTTGCATCTACATCATATCTGTTTACTACTGTGTAAATACCTGGTATAGGTTATGCACCACAGAGTGACTTCAGTTAGGAAGTAGACAACGACAAAATCTTTTCAAAATTATATCTTCATGGAATTGTAAACCATTTTCATGTGGTTTTTTAGATGAGTTCAAGTACATTTCTGAAAGTTTCCGAGAGATTTTTTGTCCATAATGGCTAATCACAGCCTGTAGCCTAATACGACTTATTGAATACGGTCTACTGTCATTCCGTCCATCAACACTTTCGTCCTACTCCTTTACTATTCATACTGCAGTTACTGTCCGTTTTCCTATACACAATACACAGTGCTCTCACCATTGACGCGTGACCCCTACAAATGATGTACGTTGCAAGAATGGGCACTTGCCTAGTTAACATCACTGTGTGAAAAATAACCAGCCAATATGTTAGCTATTCTCTAAACTTCTAGCAAATATATTTCTCTAACATGACCTAAAATTACAGCTAGGTTAGATGTTCAGAAATAGTCGCACTTTTGTAAAATATGAGTGAGGGCAAGGCATAGCTAGCCAACTCCCCGTGTTAATTGAATGGAGATTTGACCGAAAATATTGGTATCGGACCGCTCACTTCTGAAGGATGCCACAAAAAAACGGTACAAGCTACATCTTAACTATTCTCTGGCAATCATCATGATGAGTTTCTTATATAGTATTAGGGATGCCCACTCTCAATACAGTTTCCACTAGAACGATTTTTCATTTACTGTGTGCGTGCTCTCACACACGTATTGTCTATGGAGAAACTGATCGATACAAGAAATCCCAGGCCTGTTAAATGGCGTACATAGGGGGCCTACTTGTTTTGATCCAAATGTAGGCCTATATCAGGGTGTTTCAAGAAATTCCTGATTCCACCAGAAAACATTAACCAAACTTTTTCCTGTTTGGTCAGTAAATAGAGAGGACCTTCCTGCATGAAGAGATCAACTTTTTTTAATGAAAATTTTAATGAGATGAGAACTACAACAGGTTGAAGTGACACCATTCCGTGCATCAGGTGTTCAAACGCAATTATCTCCGAATTTGGAGTGAATCAGACAAGCAAACTTACATACTCATAAAATTTAACTATTTATGAAGACAAAATGTGTAGGATGTTAAGAAATTTAAGAATGTTTAAGCCCACCGCGGCACATCTCAAATGCACTTCCCCGTGCACTTCTCACTACCATGTCCATTTCATAGGGAGTATAAAAACCGGGGACCATCATGTCTTCCATGCACACACAGTATTGCTCAATGTAGTAAAGATAACCTTTGAGTTGGAGCAAATTTCTCAAAATTGGTAGTGATTAATGTTACCAAACTTATGCCATGATGAAATATAATAATTTTGAAGATAAAATGTGCTGACCTTAAAAGATTGAACAATGTTTAAGACTACCGCTTTTCATTTGAAATAATGCACTTATTGTTCATCTCCTCTATGGAGATATTTTCCATGGCGGCCATCTATGATCATGCTTGAGGTTTCACCAAACAAACCATGGGTTTTGAGGTCTTATATTTTTTGTTGTATGTCAACAAAATCGATAAAATTTTCAGGATGATCTTATTTTCATGTTGTTATAAGCAAATATAATGTTCCAGATCAGATAGTTAATAAATACATTAAGAAAAAGTACCTTAAAGTTGCACTTTTCTGTTAGTATTCCTTTTGGACTTTAACTTTTTAACATGTTCTAGCAGCCCTATATAAAACCGTGACACTCGAAAGGCCATATCTCTGGAATGAAACGTCCGATTAAGATTATTTAAACGCCAAAATGTTTCTTTCATCAATTCCCATCCAATAAGTTAGGTCTGAATCAATTTAAAAGTACTTCAATTTTTAGTGGACATGCCTAATAGTATGCCGAAATTGGGTACTGTAGGTGATTGACAAAGGGTCGCACTTTTCTGATAAATAAGTGACAGTGAACATGAAATATCAGCGCCCATAAACCCAAGTTAGTAGCTAGTTAGTGGAGGCCGTCACGGGACTGATTATTGATTATTGAAGTGCCTTATTAATAGATACGCACGATTTAGGGCAAGAAAAACAAACCGGACACTTTTGGAGACATCATCATCATCATCATCATCATCATCATCATCATCATCATCATCATCATCGACATCATCATCATCATCACTTTCTACATTTTTCTAAACAACATAGGGCCTACCGTTTTAATAAGATTTTTTCTTGAAATGCATGTAACTATAATTATTGTTTAGAGCGTGATGAAATAAAACATCACGATTTTCATCACAAAACATATATAATGCATAAGAAATCGTTTGTTTTAGAGCGTGATGATGAAATAAAACATCACGATTTTCATCCCGAAACAAAGTAATACATAAGAAATCAATTTTTCGTGAGTGATGAAATAAAACATCAAAATTGTCATCACGAAACAAAGTAATACATGAGAAATCGTTTGTTTTAAAGTGTGATGAAATAAAACATCACGATTTTCATCACAAAACAAAGTAATAGGCCTACAAAAGAAATACATTTTTCGAGAGTGATTAAATAAAACATCACGATTTTCATCACGGAACAAAGTAATACATAAGACATCGTTTGTTTGATTGCAATCAACCGCGACAGTTCGTCTCACACACATAACAATGCACTGCGATCAAATAGGTTGATGACAACATTTGATTGAATGGACTGCACTGCGCCATGATTACGTGCACCGGTTCAAATCCTTTGTTTGGAGCCAATCAATAATTTCACGTACAGCCTCTATGCAAATTAGAGTTTACACACGCTGCAGCTGGGGTAATCGACCGAAGCTGGTTGCCGTTAGTGATCGAATGCATGAGCTTATTTGCTTTACTGAATCGATTTACTGGATTAATTTCCTGTTAACTGGGTTTAATGCCACAAAGGTCGAATCGCCTTTGCCATGGACCATGACTGCATCATGTAATATTCCGCCCGTTTCAGAGCTGTATTGCCTATGCCAAGTGCATTAATTGTGTACCTCGAGTAGAATAGACCTACTTTTGCTCTAGTTACCTCTAGCTTGCAGGTCACCAAATAGTTAGCGATTTGCGGTTTTCGCCCTGCTGACTACAACTTCAGAAGGTTCAGAAGGAAGGGAAATGCCACTTTTTGCTGAACCATGAAATGGTACCAGAATGCTTGCTACCCGGGCTTGCTATAAACTATGCCTTTATAGTGGTGGTGTTAGAGACTGGATTCAGTTAGGCTAAACCTTTCTCGTTAACCAAAAGGCTAGAGCAAATATTGTACCGTCCAAAAAGGATTGTCAAGATGCAAGTCTTACGAAATGGCATTTCCTGAAAGACGTAAAAGTTTGTCGAAATTGGTCTACTTGGGCCAGCTTGGCGTAGACCAGTGATGGGGTACGTAGTGCGAGCCGTTAACCCTCTCCTATTATGGGTCGTTGTCGAGTTCCTACGGGAAGATCTTTTTAAAAAACTTACTTCAACATCGAGTTATTAAATTCACTAATTTCCCCAATGTTGGGTAACTTGACCTTTACCCATTGGGGCTGTTCATATGGTATTTATTTTATTTATTTGTTTGTTTGTTTGTTTGCTTGTTTGGCTAAAATACATAAAAAATACAAAGAATGTCATAAAATGAAAATTATAAAAGATTGTCCTGGTACTGGTAGCCCAGGACTGGTAGGCTAGCCAGAAGGAGCCAGGAGCGCGAACACTATCACCCAGGGGGTGTGACCAGTCGTCAGCAAATAATCTGACGTGAGAATTGATGTTGAGGGGCAGGTCATTTATGTAGGTCAAAAAGAGGAGGGGGCCAACCAGTACCGTATTCTAACAGTGTAGGACCCGGGTCAATATTCAATATTCATATTTTTGGTCCTTTATCCATATTTTTGCTCGTGTATTCAAAACTGAACGTTGTGCAAAGAAGAAATGAAACAGAAAAAAATAAAGAATATAATAAACATTATTTCCCTACCAGGGTGACATTCCTCATTCCTTTTCTCTGGGTAGAGCAGTCACTGGGAATGTGTTGTTGTTACAAGTCGATTTAATGTGGCACAGCCAAAAACTTTTTCCCAAATTTACTTCAGAATGCAAAACAAAACACACTGTTTGATAAAGTTAACAATATCCAAGTCTTTGATTTGAAGTATGATTTAACAATAATTTTGTGAGTCAACATAAATACGTTCAATCAGTCACAATCAATCAAATACAGGCACTGTGTTTAAGGATACGATACATGATTTACCGACAAGTGACTCATTTCGGAATGCGATCATAAATTTTGAAGGAAAAAAAAGTTTCCACAGGCTTCGTTCGGACTCGAACCAGCGATTCTAAACTTCCTTCGATTACGCGTCTAGCGCTTTACCGCTCGGCCACCGTGGCAGTTGAGCGGATGAGTGTAATGATAGAAGATAAATCTCATAATGCCATCTTTAGCCTTTTGCTAAATAAAAAAAGACGCGTTTGTAACGATAGATTAGCCGTGTTATGCATAAATAGCACGAACGTTTGGGAAAGGTTTCAAACAAATAATAAAGACACTGATGTGATGATGAAATTGCGTAAGTCGGGAATTATCTGCGTCGCAATGTTTTGTTTTGGTTTTAGGAATTTGACCTTAAAATTTACGACTTCATGACATTATCATTCGAAATTAACAAAAGATTTTTCAACACTATATGTCCTCATTCTTTCTCTAGAATGTTTTGTACATGTGTGTGAAATAGCTTCAACAATGGTTCGCTGCATAATGGTAAAAATAGCCTTGACCTAAAAAAGGGCGAGAGGTACCATATTTACGGATTCAGGCTAAATTTAAAATTGATATAAAACGTCTGTTTTTTGATCGATTACAAAAATTAATTTTTGTCGTATAAAGAAATTGTATCTGGCGTGAATTACACCACAGTTTTTATTCCTAGGGCTCTTTGACTTCTTCAAATAATTTTTTTAATGATAGAGTGAATCCCCTGGCCCTCTATAATTACGCACAAAAGATCGAGTCCCCTTAATAATGTTACTTAGCCTTCTTCTTGTTGATTTCAAAGTTCTGATGTATATATATCCTGATTCACTTGTCCTGCGAACATCACTGTTCAGCGAAATCCACTGTAGACTTTTATATCATTTGCGTATAAAATCCTCGCACAGTTGACTATCTCCAAAATGGTGCTATTTTCACTTTTCACACAATTTCTTCAGGAAAACAGGCCTGCCTCCTTATTCGCTCTGTTTCCACTAATTGACAGATGTGTTAATAATATAAATTCCTTTCTTGAAAGAGGTACGCACTTGACGTATTCTAGATCTTCTCTGATACAAAAGAAGAAATAAAACAAACAAACAAACATATGTAGTAACGTTGAAGAATTGTGTTTAAATTTGATCTAGTAAATAACTCTAAATTGTAAAAGAGCAGGTACACCAATTTGACGTGGGGAAACAAGTAAAATGCGCACGGCAGAGGGGGACACAAACAGCAAATGTAGGTATTAGAAGTCGGTAAAGTTCGATAGCCAAATATTACCCGTTCCAAGGGCCCACAGAAGTGCTAAACCTGTGCACTGTGTACATACACTTATCCGTAGTGAACTTGCTTTCTTAGAGTAAGACACAGTTTATTTGCTCCGAGTCTGTTGTCTTGTTTGCTACTGAGTTCAATTTGGACTTGCCTTCAGTTTTTGATTTAAATTTGTTTTTGAATAACAGCATGTAGTTTTCGTTGTGTCCCTGAAGAAGAGCAGTTCATCTACTCGAAACGTCGGCTGTTTTGTTTTGTTTGTTTTTTGTTGTTGTTGTTGGTTTGTTTGGTTTTATTTGTCTGCTACGTGCACAGTGATTTTCATCACTTCCAGTGTACTTTTGTACTGTTTTCCTGACACTTATTTTGGCCATCGAACTTGGCCTGTTTTTGTGTCTACATTGGTTGTTTGATTTATCGTATATATGTGTATGTGCACAGTGATTTTCATCACTTGTTCCAGTGCACGTTTGTATTCCCATTGATTCATGTTGTTTCTACAGGTTTAGCACTTCTGTGGGCCGTTAGAACTGGTAATTTTTGGCTATCGAACTCCACATACTTCTAATACCTACATTTGCTGATTTTGTCCCCCTCTGCGTACCGTCTAGTCTGTATTTTACTTGTTTCCTCACGTCAAGTTGGTGTACCTTGCTCTTTTTCTTTCCAGTTGTTCATATTCAAGGTATCCTCTTGTATCATTTATGATCCTTGATGTGTTTTGTGTCCTCGTCCGTTGGATTCACCATTACCCACTTTTTATAAATAATCAAATTAAATTACTCTGGGCACATCACATTGTGTTTAATGAAAGGGTATTGCTGGGATGAATTGTTTATCAACAAGGGACTGCAAAACAGTAGAGATACAAATGCACCACATATAGACGAATCCAACGAGCCAAGTCATGGTCAGGATTTGGTCGGCCATCTTTGGTTTCCCGCTAGCACCAACCTGGGGTTTTGAGCACCCGATTGTGCAAATAAAGCCGCCTAACACCTAGAGAAGATGCAAAGACCAGGCGGGTTAATAAAATAATAATATACAATAGAGGTAATCCTGTCGCATCTATTCATACATAGTCCTTTTGTTCATCCATTTGTACATCTATGAATAGATGCGACGGGATTACCTGCGGAATTATCTCTATTGTATTATTCTATTAACCCTCCTCGACCTTCTCTAGGTGTAAGGCGGCTTTTATTTGCACAACTGTTGGAACTGTATTGTGTTCTAAACTTCTTTTGTCTACCTGTGTTTTCGCGGAAGGTGTAAAACGGGTGATGGAATGCAGTTTAAAATTTCCGCCAAGGCCGAATCATTTCACATTTTGGATGCATTGTATAGCCGACGGGGACCCAACTAAAGGCTGCTAGTCAGGTGTAGGAATGCGTGTATATGGATTCGTCTATACCTGGAAAAACTGCCAGGCCATGGACAAGGCCTCAGGGGAAAGGTATATTTTTCCACACCTTAGACCAGACGCGTATACAGAACTTCAGGAACCGAGGGACGACTTCGACTGTAAGGTTCGCCACAAACAAAATTCTAGCTAGTTTCAAAAGACGACTGGTTTTTCATCTTTTAGTTTTAATATCACATAATATACACGTATATATAAGCTATAATATTATGTTACATAACTGTAATAGCAACTTTCACTACAATAATAAGCTACCCTTCTTTATATGGAACAACAATACATGTGTACTATAGAGTGCACAACTTATAAGTTCCCCCTAATACTTTTTGAAATAAATCGAAAATTATTTAACAAAATGTAAAATTGTAAAAAGATATGAGTAATCTTATTTGTTTTATAAATCTGGACCAATTTGTAGTGTCACACATGATTGCGTTCGGTCACAATGGTTCATTATGTAAAAAATATGCAGTTTTAAAAGTTGCACCTGAGTCCATAGAAGTCAAATTTCAAACAATACAGTGTGTCAGGCCTGTTCAAGAGTTTGTAATGGAAATAAAACTTAACGTCTAAGATGTGCAGTAGGAAATGTGTCCTCCTACACTGTTAACAAGTGCATTACAACGTCAGCGCATGCTGTCTACGAAAGTCCGGATCCGTTGCTGGTTTCAGCCAGATTTACTATTGATATCTTCTGACGAACAGACGTGACATGTCAACGAGGTGCTCTCGGCTGATTTTTTACTTCTTCTGTCACCTGAAATTTTGTTTTCAATTTTCGAATTGCATTAGGCACAACTCCCATACAACGAGCAATTTCTTTCACTGGTACATTTTTATCCAGCAAACATATTGCTCGACCGCGAAGGAAATATGACAAACGTGGCATGATTAAAATGTGACTTTTCTTAAGTGATGAACTGGCGATGCATGGTCTTTTCTCACTGCAGTACATATCCTGCCTAATTCAGCCATTTATCATTTAAAAAGAAAAGATTTAAACAACTGCTTTGCTTTTGAAAACCAAAGATTGAGTTTTCTTTAACAAACACATGAATATTCCTGGCCTACCGTATTGTTTGAGAGTTTACTCCTATGGACTCAGATGCAACTTTTAACACTGTTTAAAACGGTCTTTTCTTTTACATAATAACCCATTGTGACTGAACGCAATGATGTGTGACGCTATAATTTGGTCCACATGTGTAAAACAAATAAGGCTACCGATAACTTTTTACATGTTTGCATTTCGTCATGTATTTTTCGATTTATTCTAAAAAGTATGTAGGGGGAACTTATAAGTTGTGCACCCTATATATAGGCCTATATAATTGTAAGAGAGCAAGTTGCACATTGAATCCAATTTATCAAAACAAATTGTAATTTTGTTTTTTTGAAAGTGTTATAATAATGTACAAAACAAATTACAAAATATGAAACAGTAAGAGTGATAGCAAAAGGTTAAAATTTACATGCTCAAAAGGTGATGCTAACTGAATATTCAAAACAAGTCAAGTCCTACGCCGATTAAAATAAGGCACACTTAATTCCGACGGCGGCCTAAAGTTGCGCCGATCAGGATCTTGCACCGTTTCTGAAATGACATCACCAGTTAATCACACCTCCTTTGTGCTATGCCTCAGCATATTCGGTAATTCAAGAACCCCTTTTCTAAAAAGTTCCATGCCACAAACAAAATTGTACGATTCAGTTCCTATAACTACCCCACGCAAGCAGTTCATAAATCCCCAAAGTTCGCCTAGTTTGAATACCTCACTCAAAAACTTCATCACAAACCCAATTGGCCGGCTCACAATCCGTTCTCCGTAGACATGACAGATATAACTGTTTATAGCGGATGATTTTTTAAAACTAACTACAAATCCTAAACGTATAGGCTATAAAAATTTCATTTCAAATTTGTCTTAAGAAACGATCTAGGCACCGATGAAGAAAGATTTAACAATGTGTAAACATGATCCCGGCAATAACCAATAAATTGTCATTTATAAAATATACGATTTTCAGTTGACTTTGCGTTGAGAATGGTAATTGGTGGGAAAGAAAAGAATCTTGGATTTCACCTGGAAAAGAGAAAACAAAATCAGGAGAGTTGGCCAGTGGTAATGACTTTGACTTGTCTGAAGATTACTTAAAGCTCACGAATTACTCCAAAGGGCCGACGTTTTCCCCCAGCACACACAAAATGTTTCACAGAAAACTTAAGTATGTCTACTGGAAAAAGCAGATTACAAAATGCTGAATTATTTGGAGATCTGTGGAAAATTAGCTTTACGATCAGCTACCTTCGATATATGAATACGCACGTGACCCATGGGCACGACATACAAAGACCAGCAAGCGTGAGCAAATCCTCATGCTATTGAAAAGGATAGAAACTCTTTAGACAAATATCATCAAATTTAAGTGGTAATTGAAAAAAATTTTGCTGCACAGTCTCGTGTTGTTTACCGCCTAATTTGCATTCAAATGTACAGGAAGACCACCCACTTTGTAGAGGGTCACTTCGAGACATGCCTGTCTATCAAGCTGTTGTGGCAGTGCGGAGGTGGTCACGTGGGTATTTATAAATACGTATTTATAAATATAGTCGATGCATAGCATACTGAAGATCAGGGAGAGAAGGACTAGATTCGCAGAAAATCGTTCTTGGAGTGAGGAGCTAGTGTCCAAACATATCTACTGGATACCGAAGCATAGGAAACAGAGACAAGACCCGTCCTTACGTATATTGACATCCTCAGACACTTTTAGAAAGCCATTCGGCCTCACGCTAAGGTTTGGGGAAATCACTCGTTCTACGCAACACTATAAATGTGTAATTACTAGATGGTCCGTTTGCATAATTCCAATACAGAGGTACTAGGTAAGCGACAAAAGTAAGACCCGCATATGTGTATAATTCAGACCTATACTCCACGAAACTATAAAACAAAAAGTGGCCCATCAATTTCCGTATACATAAAATGTATTTCATTTGTATAATTTTTACAATGCCGAGTAAAAAAAAAACCGTGTTTCTCGTTCCCTCGCGTTTCCTTTTTTGAGGCCACTTCAAAATTATTTTATTTTTTTAGATTCAGTTGTAAATTTTGGAGAAAGAATGATGTCTAGGAAGTTGAGAAGCTTTCTATAGAATTGCTAATATAAAAGAAACACTTCTGTGATCATTGGAGTTCCTTGCTAGAACATTAATAAAAGAAAAAGGCCTCCACATTTTTTAAGGAATAAACCTACCTAAATACAGTGCCCAATATGGGTATTTACACATATTTCGATTTTTTTAAAGCCCTGATTTAAATCATTCATGTGCGGAATATTGTTAGACCACTTTTTATACATTTCAGTCAGTTCAGAATGAATCAGAGGCAGTGAAAATAGAAGATTCTGTACAAGATCATTGCAGCATGAAGTAGCTAAATACATAAAAAGAGTTGTAAAATTTAAGTTGTCAAATATTAAACTTGACCCTTAATATTATAATATATACACGACGGTAGTTGCCTGGCGTCAAAACTACGTCAACATTTTCCACATATAAAGTGTACTAAATCTAATTCAAATGTCATGACAGTGTTCACAACAGAGATAATCAATTGTGCGCATAATGCAACCGGCAACTGTTGGCTGCGTTTGGAAGCAGACCTCAGTGACATTAATGTACAATCGATTGTTCAAGATTGCGAATCGGTGCATTATATAGATGACTTTTTTTTCCGTCAGGCCGGGGTTGTTTCGTCTGCTGCAACTGGCCCATCCTTGGCATGACCATTAATCTGATCGAGCTCTTCTGCTGTATCCTCGTCTTCTGGTGGATGATGTAATTCAATCAATAAGTAGTAGAACCATCCTCCAATTAGACCCCCAATAAATGGGCCCAATATTGGAACCCACCACCAGTGTTTTCCGTTGGGTCTGTAATAAAAAAGTTTATAAAAAAGGATATGATAATAATTATAGTCTATATAATTATATATATGAATGGTAAAGTATACCCACCGGTTCATAATGCAACACTAAAGAAATTGCGATTCCTCACGCCTTGGTGCTTGAAATCGCTATCCTATGACGTGAATTTTAATACCATTTAGATGGGCGTATTAAGCAATCACACCTCCAAACTGTTCCAACTTGTCGTGACTCGATTTTTTGAATCTATGCTGGGCTCTTCATAAAAGGCTCTACAGGCTGCTGAATCAAAATAATTGGTACCCATCAGTTTTGTTGCGTTTTGGTAATCCAACTTCTAAGCAACATTCCATCGTCTTCATTCAAATGACTAGAATGTGCAGTTGTATGGCCAAGTCACAAACCATGCAGATAGAATACTGTATTTCGATGTGATATCCATAATCACTTGAAACTGATGCGTGCCAACCATTTGATACAGCATGCACAAGATATTCCAATACCACGCCCACGGGGAATTATGAGAATACCTGATCGGCTTTTTTAAAAGTAACAGATAACCCTTTTTAAAATTCAACTACCCAATGACCCTCTTTTTCTCGACTTTTTTCATGAAAATGTCATGAAATAATGCGGAATTCTCTTATCACAGCAAATTTGTACTGTAAATTTGGCAGATTTGGAACCCAAAAAAATATAATTTTGCTCAATTTTTCGACATTTTCTACCCGATAACCCTTTTTTGCAAAATGTTATACCCAATGACCTCTTTAAAAAACAAAAGAGAGAAAAGAAAGTTAGACCCCATGACCCCCTTGTTTTCATTTTGTTATACCCATTGACTCCCCGTTCGAAATAAGCCCAATTGCAGTGCAATTTGCACCGAAAAATTCGCCTGTTGCGATACAACTTTAAATTTTAAAAGTGTGGATTGAAAGTTTTTGAGCAACGAACAAACATATGCAGATAAATGTGTACACTTACGTCCAGACGTCTGAGCCATACTGTGCGATGGCGGTAAACAGACGTGGTGCGAAATCTCTTGCAGGATTGACAGCAAAACCACAGTTGAATCCATAAGCCAAACCGATTCCAAACAAGGCCAGACCAACAATAAATGGTTCCATGCCTCCCACTGGCTTACAGTTCTTCTTGTCGGTAATGGCCAGAATACATGCTACCAGAAGTGCGGTACCAACAATCTGTGTTGTAAGGAACAGACAAAATAATTATAATATCAGTTAAACCTATATGATTATAGCGGTCACTGTTTAAATATGAAAATTCGGTTCCAAGAGCCCATATCCATAACAAACGGCTCATTCTATGACAAGGACAAGGATCATCGCTTCTTTCCGTATTTCTGAGGCTATTATTGCAACAGTCTCCTCCCATATGTAAGAAACAATTCAGCATATCGGAGTTCATCCGGAATTAATTTAATACAGGAAAAGATAGACCCTCACGATGGAGTTGAGATTTGGACCTCAAACACTGATTAACCTGCATAAGCGCCGCATCCTCACACTCAGGATTTGGGCCTTTAAGATTTATAAGGTACATAATACCGCTTTGTTCCTATATAATATGGTGGGACCGGCCTGAAAAGATAGAAATGATTTGAATATCAGGGTCCTCGTATACCCGGATCCCTTCTCTTCTGAGGTCCTGTCATTAAGACCGCAACGGTGATGTCATGCGGTGCTTATATACACGTAATAATTAATAATTTGAGAGTTCTTTTGAGGCCCAAATCTTCACTCCATCGTGAAGACCTGATACTCGATCTTCTGAGGTCTCGCCGTAAATATTTATTACAATGGCGTGCTAAAGTGCTGTTTATATGCACGGTAATGTTTCAGGCCCAATGAAGCCTTTTGTCTCTATGTATTGTATGATGCAACTGTAATTTTTTTCGTCTGTGCCCCAAAATTTTTATTTTGCCCCCCCCCCGACCAAAAAAGCTGGCTACGCCCCTGGCTATATCCGAAATTTCTTCTCTCTTCCGCCAGTAAGGTTATGGCGCTGTGAAGTACCACAACTCTAGGATTTATTTTAGCATAAGAAAAATATATAACACGATATAACTCGGGTGATAGCATTATTTTAAGCGGAGTATAGTGAGGCAGTAACTGTTTAAGAATTTTGAACATTAATAGTTTTATACAGCATACAATTATTCTACAGTCAAAATTTTAGTCACTTTCTCATAACTTGTTCTCATAAACAGCCCGCCTGAAACTGTCAAAATTGCTTTTTTTTTCAGATTGCCAACAATTGTGAGATCTTTTTGGCCATATTAAAAACAAATTCGAGTTAATGTGGAGCATCTCTAGAGTAATAATAATTACGTATTTTTAAAACTTTAACAATGTTTAAGGTGGCAATAAATTTATTTTGTGTGTGAGGTGCGTGCATGTGTGATTTTCTCAAATATTGGGAAATGTTACTTGCATTATTTATTTCCTTTTTAAAGTTAGGTTTACTTTAATTTACTATATATAGGGCCCTTTTGTCTTCGTTACATCCAAAGAAATCGTAAAAATCAACTTTAAAAATAATTCTGCAAAACGTGATCCGGATATGCATCCTTAAATAAGCAAAACGTGTTCTTGATATTATTCCAGAGACAAAATAGTCCCTAAAATAAAAGCCTTCACTCCATTAACCGTATTAACCATGTTAACGTCGATTAAAGCATTTCAGTAGCCTTTGCATAACCTTGGAAGATGATGCCTTGAGGTCAATAGTAGCCTCACAAGTTCGCATTGCCCATCTGTCTGCTCTAGATTCAAAGAGCCAGGGACAAAAAGATATCCATATGTTGGACTATTAGAGAGAACAAACTTGTTTCGCTACAAGTCAAGTAGAAACAAAAAAAAAACTCTCTTCACATTTGGAAAACATCCATCCATTTTAATCATTAGGTCCTATTTCTCTTCATGTACTGGAGCTCATAATAAACAAAATATGTTTTATGTAGCTACACTATATATGAAAGAAATAATTGGAAGATGAAATTTGCTGGTACATGTGAGTATGAAATACATAATTATATAATTTGGGCACATAGCAATACGATAATTAAGTTACATTATGCCTGTAGACAACTTCTTTCAGGGCTCTTTTGGGTCAAATGTAGGCTGACTTTTGCCCTGTTCTTTCGGGGCTGCGCATTTCAAACAGGGGTTTTTACCCGGGCGGCAGTATATGGCAATTTATCTTATAAGTACCTCCACTACCCCCCGGACATAAGTAGCAATAACTGAAAATCCCAGGCTTGAACCCATGACCTTGAGTTTAGTCAGATGATCCTATCAACTGAACCAATTACCAGATCATGCATGATGGGAAAGACTATAGGAAGTCCGTTCCATGTTTCAATCACACGCCTTCTACACTGTAAATCCAAGTGTTTAGGGTTTCTGTAACAATTTTTAAACACTGCAAGGTGTTTAATTTTTTTATTTACACAGTAAAGGTATATGACACCTAAACACCAAACACAAAGTAAACATATGAACACAAAGAGTAAACACATGAGAGTATTTAGAGTAAACACAAGAGAAAAATGTATGGATGTTTCAGCTACTTCTATATTCGATCCCTACACAAGCTAATTCAAAATGTACCTGATCGAGGAAACCTTCTTGAAGTGTGAGGAACTCCTGTGGGTATGTGCCCCAGATTCCAGCAGTACCAGTTGGTCCCGATACCATTCTCTCGCCTCCATCAAAAGCGTTGATAGCATCTAACAAAACATGGATGTGAAAAATAATGTAGATCAACTGCGTTAGAATAATCGTTGAGAATCATAAAATAACTGTATCTGCATGGAAAAGAAACTAACAACATCCCAGGAAACTCAAAAATGTGTTACAAAATGTTATAAACGTGTTTTGGTTTTGTGCATGTCAGATTTATTTCAAACAAAAGGCATATTGATCAGTATACTTTTCCCTAATCAATTATTCTGTTTAAAATCTTCTCAGAACATTCCAAATTCCCAGAAAATGCCTCAAATCGCACCTGCCTTTTCATGCATTATTATGTTTTGATGAGTCCAAGTGTGTGAAAATATTGGATCCAAAACATAATAATGATAAAATTGATGCTTTACGCCCAATATTTATTGGTCTCGCTATGAGTTTAAAAATATTGGACTCGACTCATAGCTCCACCAATAAATATGGGCTCAATCGATCCAATTTCGATCCAATCAACATTGGTCCACATAGTAAGCCATTGGGCCCATTATTAGCTTTTAGCAACGCGTTAACCCTAAAGTTATCGTTTTAGAAATTTCTACATACATGCAATACGGTATACAAACGTGGATCTACGTGTCGTCGTTCCATTTGGATGTGTCATTTTGTCCATAATGACTAGAAAATAATGGATGTATTATGTATGCACTGAAAGAAAATCTTCCAACCATTTTGCTATATTTCCGAGCAAACCATCCACAAATTATCCCTTTATTTGTTATCGGCGTTAACGATGCGGAAAGGGGCTTCAACGTATATGCATATGCCATGCTTTTAAGAGTATAGTAATGGAACTGCTAAGTTTAGTGTCTATTATAAGCTACCATTCATGCCATTATAAAGATGAATACCATTAAGATGATACCATTAAAACCTCCCAATCTTGATATGAGCGAAAGTCATGCAATGCTTAAACGCATCAGACACGTCACCCGTCAGAACACTTTTTGCACTGATCCTACATATCTTGACGTTTTTGTAAACTGATGCCTTCAAAAAGCCGATACTTGACCACTTTTATCCATCAGAAGGCGTTGCCATACTTCAGTGAATCAAGTTTGAAATAAATATAGCAAGGTCAGGAGTATTTTATTTGATTTGTTGAAACAATTGACAGGAACAATTAATTTGTGACAATGTGTCGGAATAACTCTTTATTATCTCTTTCGTGAACCTCATACCGTAACCCAAATTTTAACCTTTTCCTTTATAGCTATTAACAAAATGTGTGATGAGTGATTATGGCAAAATAGTATCACTTGCAAATATGTGTAATTCTATTTTACAACTCAAAACAAGTTTCCATGTGCCATTTATAAACTAATGAACTATTATCATGAAAAAGTTTCGTAGTTTTTATCACACACAGAAATACTACAAGCGGCAGACAATTTTTATTGCTGTGATGTATTGACTGAAAAAAAAAGATTCTAGTGGCGTTTAAGGATTATTAAAATCGCATCATTTGGACTAATCTGAAAAAACGCAGCGAAATGAACCACGAGAATATTCCGTCATTCGGAGAACACGCATCAAGCATTTGCAACTGAGTGCGACCAACAAATGGATGTGTACACCTGTTTCATCGCAGTCAGTTTCTAAAAGAGTAGGGTACATAATAACCTTGGTTCTAATCCGAAGGACTGTATAACAAAGGGTCGTAATTCCGAATGTTCGTTATTCCGAAGGATCATTACTCCGAAGGTTCAAAACATTGGAGTGATGAACCTTCGGAATAACGGTCCTTCGGAATAACGATCTGTTCCCGGTCCTAATCCATTCAGGGCTCTTGTTCTGCAGCTGATGATTGTGATAAAAGTTTGAATTGTAAAAGTGTCATTTACATGTCAAGATATATGGCATGATGTGCAAAATTGTCGCTGGATACGTTCTTTTTCCAAAATAAAACAATGTTGAAAAAATAAACTTTCATCTTTACTGCGCTGTCAAATTCCTCATCGATCTTCTTACAGATAAAACTGTTGTTATCTCCGATTTTTGCAATGCATCATCCTGTCATTAAAATTATTGAAATGTAATAAATTTGATTTATTATATCATTTGGCTTGCATGGGAGGTATTTATTCCTTTGACAAGCTTGAGGTGCCAGAGCACAACGAGAATTGTGAAAAGGAAAACTTGTAGACAAATTACATGATAAATTGTGGCGGCATTATTGGGGAATTAGCAGCGTTTTAGAAAGGGGAATCCACGCATATACAGGAAAATGACACTTACGCCACAAAAATGGTCGTTTTTGTTGTTATTTGCTTTCACCAGAGCATACTCTCCCTGTAGGCTATACGGTACCCTCAAGTCCGGGGAGTAAGAAAGAACTCTGACTTTTTGGGGGCTGGAGGGTCAGGTCTTGAATCTGACTGAGGACTAGGGTTTCTAGCCCTCCTGACCACTAATTATTACGTCAGTATGTCCAATTTCTTATTTCTTGACCCAAGAGCCAGGAGTAAAATTTTAGGGCCTACACTTGTTTTGTTGGGAGCACAGAATTAGAGAAACTGTGGTCATGGTGGTGGTGATAGGAGTGACCTTTCTTTTCCTTCCTCTTTTTCTTCACTTCTGTTTCTTTTTTCTCTTCATCAGGCCAGCATGCTGATAAACGTTTAATTTTCAGCTTGGCTTTGGCATTTTGCTTGAGCCTGGTCCTATTACAATCAAACAACTTACCAGCATAAACTCCGTATATAATTACTGAAGCAAAGAAAGCGCCACAAAACTGGGCAGCAGCATAAACAGGCAACGCTCTCCAAGGCATTTTACCCAATGTCGCCATTGCCAATGATACTGCCGGATTAAGATGGCCACCTGAAACACGAGTCACATTAAAAAAAAATAAACGTATATAAATGGTATATTTCAAAGGACCCGATGGGCAATTTGTTATAAAGCTACGCGTGAGTCAAACTTTTGAAATTAAACGCTAAATACGCACGGAATTGGTGTTGGCCTATAATATATCTCTACTAAACCCAAGTTAGGGCTATATCCTCAACCCCACCCCGCGTACAGTGTATTTTACCCATACGAAAAATCATTCTGTACGGACCGTACCGTGCATGCACAGATCACTGACAGTGACGCAAACAACCAATCAGCAGTTGGAAAATCGTTAACCCAATGATGTCATCGCTGCATCAGAGGATGATTTAAGGAAGCCCCATCATGCACTGTAAAAGTGTTATCACTAGAGTTTCCACTGCCACTTTACTTTTCAGATCCCATTGAATTCTGTGCAAAAGATGTTGTTTTAGAATTGCCCGTGTGTCATTATTACTTGGTCGATTTCAGATCTAAAGTGATGTATGCATGAAGGATAAATTACACCTTCTGTAAATAACATAAAATGTGAAATCGACCAACTTTATGAAGGTGTTTTTACTGTAAATATATCTGTCCAAATTCAAATTTAACCATGCACGTGTGTATGCAGTGGGCGGGCAGTGGTGTCATGTTCACTCACACAGCTGTGCTAACCGCAAGACTTGCTGGGAAGTGAAATCATCCTCTGTCGCTGCATTTTCAATGATAAAATTCAAAATCGTTCAAAAACACGAGTTTTTAATTGCAAATATTTAATTTTTGTAATCATGAATGTCAATGTCTATCTTAAATTAACACCGTATATTATCGTAGCGTTGAATGCGCTGAAGCTTGTGAGGCGGATCTCTTGCAAATTTGGCGGATCTTTTGTTTTTTGTGACACTAAAAATCCATCTTTCGCATGGCCGGGGTGTGTGTGTGTGGGGGGGGGGGGACGGGGTCAGCTATGCACGCATGGATTCTGTTAGTAACAACCTGCATACATAAACACTCGTATTGCTGACTGAGTGTACCAATCGTAGCAGGGTGTAAAATATAAAACAAAGTCAATGTTTAATCTCAAATATGTTATGGGGTAAATATAAGCAGTTGAATAATTTAACAATAATTTGAACCTGAAAAATAAATAAACATGAAAGTTCATGAGTGATTTTTCAACATATTTGACTGTTGGATAAATATGGGTGCTGCAGCTTTGGAGCTAAGGCAATATGGCGCATTACTTTGAAGTTGGTAATGGGTAAATTACACTGTGCCCCGTGGGCAAAAAGAGGGGGAAAGGGGGACAAAACTGTAGAAAGGGGGAGATTGTTGGCAAGTCAAAAGGGGTATAGTCTATCTCGGTTCACCGTGAAAGTAACAACGCCATATTGGACTTTGCAGCCTGGTCCCATCAGGACTCAAGCGGCATATATGCCCCTTGAATGTGTGCCAAAAATCGCTTGCTCCCACCCACTTCGGCTTGCCAAAAATCGCTGCATCCCGTACCTAAAAATTCTGATCCCACTCCCCCGTTTTATCCTCCCCCAGGTCTTATAATTATTGCACAGCCCCATATCTATGTACAGTTTGCATAATTATAATTATTTGGATCTCAAAAACAGATAATTATTACACGAGCCCTTAAACATGATATTATATTGAAATGACACTCCATAACTTAATGCTTCGTGACATGCAAGGGCTATCTACCACATGGGAAAATGTCAAATGTTGATTGCTCGCTTTTGCTTTTACTAAACCATACTTTTATGTTTTGTAATCTGATATAAAAAAAAAATATGGAACATGGGGTAATGCCTTTAACATGTTGTGATGTTTACATCTGAATGTGATAAATGCAACAAAGTGTTTCTAAGTGCACAAATGTCTCTTCGGGATGCAGTGCCTCAGGTTTGACCACACTCTTTTCGTTGACCTATTACCTTTGAAGACCTAAATCATAATACGTTTGTTATCATGTTTATAATATGGACACCACATTTCCCTGTAACGCTAAAATTTTAAACCTGCAACAGAAACACGATCTCTGAAAACCTATAGCCCTCCCAAGTCAGGCAAGACGGTCTCTAATTCTTTGATGGGATCAATTCCCCCAAGATGTGACACATTTTGCCCCTTCATTTCATCAAAATTCTTTTTAGTACTACTATTCCCTATTCCATACTTCTGTTCTACGAGTTGACAAGCATACCCATACAGAACTGCGCAAGTTCAGCCCATTACGTGATCTACAGTAGTTTGATATTACGCTCTTAGGCAAAAGATTTAATTTCTTCAAATTGTTTTAAAAATATGTAAAACAAAACTGAGTTTATCTTGGCAGATATCGCTTCTCAAGAGAGGTACGGGTCACTCAGTATAAAAATCACCGGCCGCAAGCATTTGCAAATAAGGCCGAAGAAATTAATGTTTAGTTCTCGGTTTTTGGTTTTGGTTTTTTTGGTGTTTTTTTAAAGATTTGTCAAAAAATTCAAGACCTCAGAATTCACATTTGAAAAAGAAAAAGAAAAGGAGCCTCCTTTCCACGAGCACTGTTGGAAAAGACCGAAAACAACTATAACAATGTTAATTTTGCACTGAAGGAAACAAAAACCTCCCTCGCTCATCAATTCATGAAAATCATCTATATGGACGAGAACCAAAACATTAATTTTATACGGCCAATGCATAATAATATACACAAGTCGGTAGATCAGTCCTAAAGATCAACATTCAGAAATAACAGTCAGAAATACCAGAAACTGTTTTGGGAGAAAATCTAAAAAAAAAGCAGGTGGAATGGCCAGAGTAGATCAACGTAATCTAGTATCAGTCATCACAGAGCAGAATGCTCCATGTTTATACACGTACAAAATGCCATGTCAAATGCTTTTTTGCAAAGACCATGCATTCTATTTAAATTTCTATTCTGAGACACTGAATTTGTAAAATGGTAAAATAAGTGTATTTCTTTGAAATGTCAGCTTCAATTTGCTTTTTATTTGAAAGAAATGGGACATTCGGCTATCAGATAGCTCTATATAGGCCCTCTAGTTATTGCAGTTAATATTGATATACTTAATAATCGGTAGGCCTATAATATATCTATGAAACCATATTTCATGTATATGATTAGTGTAATGTTTTGGCACTGCCAAACTAATATGCGGATGGGTTACAGGTGTCTGTGCAAATAGCATTTGAATTGGGAACAGGTAACCATAATAGCGCTTTTTCGTCGCATATGAAATGGACTGGAACCCACAATACAGAACACATAAAGTGATAAACGGTACGCGATGATGTAGGCTTATAGGTTATCATGTTATCCCATATAGGCCTATAGCCTATGTACCCTGCTATATTCCCCTCTCTCCCAATGCACGTCAAAATGTGTTACGACACTTATGGAAAAACTTGCTACTGAGTGTATAATTGCCACTCACATTTCCGTTATTTTAACGTGATGAAATGTCGTTTTTTGGTGCCAAGTCTATTACCCTTCCCTAACCTCCCTCCCTAACCCTGCCCACCAATCAATGTTGTTGGCTACTATAAGAAGCGCACAATCATGAGCATAGGCTTAGGAACCGGGGGCTTGAGGGGACTCAGCCCCCTCAATAATTTTGGTGCGGGGCTGGAATACCTTTCAGCCCTACCCCCACCCCCCCCCCCCACCCCAATAATCCTAGGTGAACTTAAAAATTGCGATAAAATAGAGAGAAAAGGGGTCTTTGTGACCTATATTTTGCAAAATTTTCTGACTGGGGCAGGAAACCCCCCTCGCGCACCCCCCAGTCTGGCCCCACAATTTTTTTTTCAAGTCAGCCCCCCAGTGTTGAAAACCTTCCTAAGCCTATGATGAGCAGCATCGGAGTATTCAACATTGATGGGGAAATGTAGGGGTGGGAAGGTCATTAACATTACCCTGTGTCCCATCACTTTTGACGAGCACTGTAGTATCATCAATCAGTATTCCGATTTACGGTCAATCATTTACATCCACATTCATGTTATGTTCTTGTTTTCAGTGGAGCTGGACCACTTGTATTGGTCCAGATTTTCTGTATTATGGTTTCAGCCTACATGTAATTCTATATGGCACGCCCCACCGGACATAAAACGCCGAGTTTTAAACTTAAAATAACGTCCATTTTAAACAAACAAAAATGAAAGCTGAGAATTATAAAACCAACGCCGAGTTTGTAACGCCGAGTTTTTTTCGCGTCCAGATTTTTTTCGTGGCCAGGTTTTTTCGCGTCGAGAATCGCCCACTTTAGTTTATGATTGACCATGTTCACAGGCTCCAAATAGCTAGTCATTTGCAATTGCGGAAATAGAAGAATGTATGGTGAGTGTAGCAAATATTATGAGGGAGATTCAGAGGACGGACGATGAATTACAAACTCCGCGTTGGTTTTACAATCTCAACGTCATCGTTTTGAACTCAACGTCGTAGTTTAAAACGCAACGTTATCTTTTAAAACTCAACGTTATCTTTTCATTCTCGACGTCATTTTTTTCATTCTCGGCGTCATTTTTTTAAACTGGAGGCTATTTTTCAGAACTCGGCGTTTTATGTCCGACGGGGCGTGCCATAATTCTAGTGTAACTAATCATTTTACACAACAAATAAAGATCTCCATTGATTTAAATATTTACAACATTAAAAAAACCGACACCTTATCCCAAACACCTGGTCAGTGTATGGTAATATCTTTTATCTCATATACCACCAGAGTTGTATGTTACCTGAAATTCCAGCCGAGAAGTAAACCCCAAGAAGTAATCCTACTCCAAATCCCCAATCGATAGACAAAAATTCACCTCTGTTGCCATTACTGAGCACTGATTGAGCCACTGAGCCATTGCCGAAAATCTGAAAGGATGATAAATAAATTGCGATGTAGATAATGCACAAAATTTTGATTATTACACGTTTTTGCTAACTCTGAATGTTTGACATCTCTCTAAAATGTAAGAGTGAAAATCCACCTTTTTGAGTTATCTTGAGGACCACTCCAAAAAGAGTGACATTTCACACCTTTAGAATACAAATACGGTCAACTTTTGGGGCCGTTCACAAACACTTGTTAGGGGGGGGGGGTGATGCAAAAACAATTTCATCACGAAAATTTTTCGGGCCCCCCTTTACAGACCTCAAAAATTTCAGGCCCCCCCTTTTTGACATGAAAATTATGGGTCAACCCCATAGAAAAGCATATAAACTCAATTTTCCCAGGAAAATTTGTGGTCATTTTTTCAGGCCCCCTTAGGAGGGTCCAAACTTGTCAGCCCCCCTTTTTTTGCATCAGCCCCCCCAACAAGTGTTTGTAAACGGTCCCTTACTCTCAGTTCATGTTTCATACACTTGTTTTCAAAGATTTATATTTTCACTCTTTGGCGAGTGGTCTATCAGATCACTCTTTCACTCTTCGTTTTTTTCACTCCTTTACATCGTTAAGGGATCTCATAGCGACCTTTTTTAGTTAGCCCCTGTTGAAATGTAAACATGACCTACACCAACTATCATGTGTGAGAAATGTCATGTGTCAGTGCATGTCATACATGTTATTTTGTTTACGAACTTTTCTCTGGAAATTCATTCAAATAAGTGAAAAATCGGTATTTTGCACATTTTTCATTAAAGAAATATAATTGTTAGAAACAATCGCTGTTAGACATTAATTTGTTATTCATACACAGACAATATTTTCCGCAAGGAAATACATGATAGGATTGTGCATATGGAAAAAAACCGATTTTTTTTTTTTCAAAAAGAACTAGAACGCTGCCAATTAGCAGAAACTCATAAAGAGCTGTGTGTCTCAAAATTTGGACAATTCCATATTATTATATCTCTCTTATATTTAAATGAATGATTTTTATATTTCGACAAATTTATAGTCCATCAGGTTGGCTCCACATTAAAGTCATTTATAGTTCCATTGTAAGCTTAATCGATCATGTAGCAAAAGAAATGTTTGAATTTAGGTTCACGAATCTCACTGCGTAATCTAAATCGTTGGCGTTTTAAGTGCCAATAACATTTAACATTTTAACCAAAGGTCAACAGTAATAAATGCCGAATAGTTTACAAACTATACAAACTTGTACTGAGCGATATTAATTGGCAAAGAAAGCATGAGCTTTAGAGACCTTGATAAATATCCGAATGATTATGCGAAAAATATGTTACGTATTTACACTTGGAAATGTCCAAAGTGTATGCAGTAGTACTAAACTTTTGAGTATTCCATCACAGAGTTCATAGGTCCTTTTAGAATATGTGATATAATGGGTCTTTTTTTTCTTGTCTGAAGGCCAAATTGTGCCAAGACTACCAACATTTTGAAACAAATATAAAATTTGAAACTTTCATTTTGGAGATGATTTTGATTCTTGTTTCTACCTTGTTTAGTTTATTCTCTCACGATTTTCACACCATTTTTGTTTGTCGTCAAGGCCTATTTCTGATGAAGTTCAAAGACGGTCCCTTTCCTCATCTGTTGATGGATACATTTCTTCTTTCACTTTTATCAATTGAATATACTCAGACTACCAAATACCTTGGGGTTTGGATTGGCAGTAGTGAAAAGGATTTTAACATCAGGAAAGCCCAGGCATGGAGGGCCTGCAACAGCATGAACAGGATATGGAAGAGCAGCCTGCCTAGAAATCTTAAAACCAAGCTTTTCACCACCACCATGACCACAGTCGAATCAGTTCTGATGTATGGTGCAGAAACCTGGACAATTACATCAAAGTTTAAGAAGGCGCTTGATGGCTGTTATACAAGACTACTGAGAAAAGCACTTAATGTTACCTGGCAGTCGCACACCACCAATAAGGAGCTGTACGGCAATCTCTCCCCAATCTCCGAAAGGCTGAAAACAAAAAGGCTGAGATTTGCTGGACACTGTGCCAGAAGTGAAACAGAGGCAGCTTCCAGAGTTTTGCTGTGGCAGCCTACGCATGGTAAAAGATCAAGAGGACAACCAAGGAAGGACTAGGACTACATTAAGCAACTAATCGAGGATACTGGACTAGAGAGACAAGACATTAGGAACTGCATGCAGAACAGAGTTGTGTGGAGAGCAATGAGCGGAGTCCGACTAGACAAGTCGACATAAGCAAGTAAGTAAGCACCTCATACCAAGGTTTGTAAACTGCTTTGGTACTTACATCTGCTTCCTTATTACACACGTTCCTCAACTATTCCCGCCAATGTTGACAATTATTGTCAGTGTATATATATATATGGCAATGACTTTATGCAAATAAGATTACGTTATTAAAGATACTCTAATACGAATTGTTGTGTGTTTTGAAAGACAAAGATACAAACTTGTATTTATCGATAAGTAACAGTCATGCATGAGCGGATATATGGTCGAATCCAACGAAAAGTGTACACGGCATGTTCAGGGCCATAACTTAAAAGTATTGATCAATTGGCATTCGTTTTTGTATTGTGTTTATTCGCCTTGATCATACGCTTCGCGCCATATATAATAAGACCCCTTCTGTGAAAAGCTTAGACACAGGGACCCCAAAACATGCTATTTTTACCCATTTTTTCAAAATATTTCTTAAAGTATTTTTAAAAACATCTAAATCAGTTATGAAAAGAAGTCATTGGACTGAATCTAAATTGATTTCCTGAAAGGAGTGTATTCAGAGATTGCCTGTTCAATTTTTCACATATTTGTACATAATTATGAATTTTTTGTGGTAATTTTTTGAGTGGTAATTTTTTACATTACCTACGAATACAATTTTTCATAACACTAGATATATCTTTAAAAAATGGAAATAACTAATAAATGCGCAATTGATACAAGCTTTGATATGTCCAATACTGAAATGCATTGCATTCAGACATCTTTATTATTGTGTTTAGCTGCCAGAAATACTAAATGGCACAAAGGTAGGTTTGGTAAAAAATATGCATTACCTCCGAATACATGTTAAAAGCTGTGTCATTTCTACAAACTGAGAGAATAGTAAACAATAGTTAAGCAATAGGTGCAGGGTAATACACTCTTTATTTCTACCAAGTTTCAATAGCCTGCGTTTAAATATTTCTGAGATGTTAACAATAAAAGCAAGTATTCGTAGGTAAATTTCGGTAACCGAATGTTACCTACGAATACAATTTGACATCATGACAGTATTGTGAAACACCGCCATTCATGCCAATGCCCATTTTGGTACATAACGAAGGCCTGTATGTTTGCTATCAAATCATATGTCAATGAAAGTTGCGAATTCACATACATGCCCACCATGCAAAACTGAATACGGCTTAATTGTTGAAAAATATGTACTGAAATAGACGACGGTCTTGTCATTTGAAAGAAAAATCAGATTCAAAGAAGATTAGAAGGGGATAAATACTTGGATTTGTCAACTGACATGTGTGCTTCATTTTAAATGTTTACCGACCTTCTGGTTCTGAGTAATTTGTGTCCAAATTGATTTATTCGAAGGTAACTTTTGACGTTTTCGCTAAGGTTACCTACGAATACCATGGAAAAAACGACTGTTCTCATTGTCTCATGATCTAGACAACACAGTGATGGACCCTGGTATAAAGCTAATTGTAGTTGCCCTCAAACAAAAGGCCACAAGACGTAACTGACTCCAAGATGGACTTCACAAGTCTGCAATAACGGTTTTAAGCGATTTGTGTGCAATTAAGCAAATTAAAGTCACTTTAGTGCCTTTGTTTCTTACTTCAATCCTCTTTCAACCGCTGTGAACCGACATTATTAATACATGATAGGGTCTTAAGTATCAATAAACGCACATAAAGAAAATAATACATTCAAAGTGCTTTATAAAATGAAGTTTTGATTGCGATATCCACCAAAAGTCTAATTCTTACCTACAAATACTGAAATGTTATTTACGAATACAGCATAATACATGACATGTGTAATGAAGTGTCCCTACCAATGGAAATTAATTGTCAAAAACTTTAAGCGGTACCCCAGGACACTATTATTACCCACATACGGATTCATTCAACAATTATTATTATGTAAAATTGCTGATTAACTACTTGTATATCAAAATGAAGTAGTCAAAATCTTGCTAAAAGCATCACAATTTGTTTGATCTAAGGTAATAGCATTTATTCATTTGGACGTACCATCTGAAAGAGATCTAAAACTACCATTTTATTAATTCATTACCATAATAACAAAATTTAAACCTCTAAACTCAATATAGATATTGTTAAATCGCTCATGTTACCTACGAATACCCGGGTTTCTTCACCTTTTCATTGTATAAAGCGTTAGGTGTATGCGTATAATTCCTAATATTCTTGAAAACATATATCCTACTCGTTCTTATACAATGTGTAAATTGATTCATACTCATTTTATAAATAAAATACAGAAACTGACCTAAATTTCATTTTCAAAAATAAACTAGCATAAATTGACTAAGATCATATTGATCGCGTTATAAAAATAAAAAACAAATATTTTCTGGTTGAGCTAGCATTTTCCTGACACCATGTGGTCTACATTACACGAAAAAAGCGTTAATGGGAATATTCCATTTGTTTTAGGTTGATTAGTATTGCGATAGTGAAAGCATCCTAGTGGTATTCGTAGGTAACATTGGGTTTTGACATCACATTTACTATCACACGTCCTGGATTTATTTTTCAAGATTAGTAATGGCACTTTTGGTTCCTATAAGGCCAATATGTCATCAATCAATGGGCAAAAGGAAAAATTGTGGAGACATTTTTATTTCGGACTTTTATTTTTGGCCCGTGGACACTTTTGGTTGGATTCGACCATATACATAATAGTTGTGGAATCTTATCGATGACCATCCCTCGTATAGTACGTGATATCGATGTTCACCCCAGTATAAGGCCAAACATACTGCAGTTACTGTCCGTTTTCCTATACACAATACGGTGTGCTCTTTCCCATTGACGCGTGACCTCTACAAATAGCCCTACGTTATAAGTATGGGGATATGACTAGTTAACGTCGCTGTGTGAAAAATAACCGGCCAATATTAAAAGTAGGCTACTCTTCTAAAGTTCTAGAAAATATAGTTTTTTAACATGTCCTAAATTTTTAGCTAATTTAGATGTTTGGAAATATTCGTACTTTGGTGTTTTAGTTAATGTTATAGGTAATAGTACATTGCCTAGTTAACGTCGCTGTGTGAAAAATAACCGGCCAATATTAAAAGTACTCTTCTAAAATTCTAGACAATATAGTTTTGTAACATGTCCTAAATTTTTAGCTAATTTAGGTGTTTGGAGAGGGTCGTACTTTTGTGTTTTAGGAAGGATATGTAAACGACAGATAACACCAAAAATATGAAGAAATTATTTCCAAACCGTGTTAAGTCAACAATCATTATGTTGCTCATTTTCAAGAATGCTGGTTTACAAAAAGCACGCCATTGTCTCATTTCGTGAACAAAAGTAGGCCTACACATACCATTGTTTCCTTTCGTTTTCTTTATAATCGGTTACCAAACTGAAGCTATAATACAAACTTTATTGCGATATCGCACATGAAAACAGTCACATGTGCACAGCCAGAGAAGATCCGATTTAATCAGTTGAGCTGTTTCAATGAGTGTTATCTTGGTTTAATAGCTTTTAATGGGGTTAAGTCCTGCAAAGGTCGAGATGAATTCTACTGTAGACATGACTGCATCATGAACAATGTGTATGTTTGGATTCTCTAATTGACCAAAAATTCATGTTTAAAAAAATATTACTTAAATGTTCCGAATCAATAGTCAATCTTCAAGTTTTTCTTTCAGGGTTACGCCATACAGTTACGCGTGTAATGCATTAACAAATTACTTAGATTATAAAAATTGTTATCTTGATTCTGAAACTGAATTTATAGTTAAGGTTTTTCGCTCATAATAGAACCACTCGACAAAATTCCTTTAAATTTATATATTTTCTACATTTGAAGAGCGTATTTCCAAACCCTGCATGTTTTAAGTCCACAAACACATGTGTCTGATTTACCATGTTTACCTGTGCGATATTGCAATGGGTTGTGATGATATAGGTATAGTAATTTCAGTTTGATGCACCATTACAAAGCAAACAGTAGATGGATGCACATAACAAAACTGTGTGAGACCTTTGTTTCCCAAATGAGAACAATAGTCTGTATATTGTTAAACAGCATTGTTGTGGTAAATAATGGCTTGATGATCAACTCATTTGCTAATGTCAAACTTGTTGAAGTAATTGTGATTGTGTCACACAAGTAAATGAACCAGAGGATAAGAAAATGAGGAACATGTGGTTGTGGACTTAACATGGTGTGGAAACAAGCTCTTCATTTATATGTATTGTGTATAGGTAATGAATCTGGAAAAAAAATGGGAAAAAACAGGGGTTCCGGACTTCACTTTTGAGCTACTCCTTCAGCTCCACTAACTTAACTATATACTAAAAAAAGCCCGGTAAAAAAGCTCGCTTGGGTTAATGTTAATTGATAACACGACGAGGCTATTTCAAACTGACCTAATTTTAAGCTTTTAAAGCTAAGTCATGTATATGCATGTGCATGAACGAATATGCCTATAGAAAAACTTGCTCAAATGGGTTCCAATTTTCAATAGCATCATGATGACTTGATCTGATCATTTGCAGCCATATTATATATTTTCAATCTTATTTAATTGCCCGTTTAACATGTTTAAATTGTTGTTGGAAGCTGTAGGATTGTTTAAAAAAAAGTAATGTAAATGCCTAATAAAGCTTTCATCTAATATGAAGATAATACTTAATAACAGTAGTCAATAATAGCTCTCAACGTAAGCGCTCAAATTATATAGCATTGCTTGCATGAAAAATGCTTTTACAGCTACGGAAAGCAAAAGAAACCGCGCATAAATGCTAATATCCACGAAATAAAAATGTGTCATAAGACCATCGAGGGACCTGAGCTCACAACTCCCTGCCTTGAGCATACAGCGTTGGTATTTAATAACGTTACGTTACACTGTACTGGTTTATTTTGTTATGAAAAAAATCGCTTATTTCAACTTGAGATGCATTAATAATCATGTTAGCATGGTTAGAGTAGTCAACCATATGAGACCTACATCCACAATACCATGAATACCTTGAGTAAGTCACCATTACGACGAATCCCATAATGAAAATTGCCGCGCTATCATGGCCATATAGGGTTTATATAGGAGCGGGTATCATCATATCAGACACACCTCACCAACGAGCATCTCATAACTACATCACAATTGTCTTTAATAATATGAATCAATTTTAATATCTGACATGATCATCGTATATAGAAAAACATCGTTTATTTTAATGCAATGACTCGCGCAATCCTTCAATTCATGCGTTATAATTATGTTATTGATTACGGTGTAAAAATTCAGAAGTACAGCAAACATCTGGTTTACGGTGGTTTCATTCAAACATACATGCAGTATATTTAAAGAAATCGAGTTTGTTTGTGTTTGTTGTTGTTTTAATTAAATACACACATTTTGACAATAAAATATTTTTAAAGAATTAAACCGATCTACAACCACTGCAATATTTGTCTATATATTTTGCTGCTGACCTATACCAATGTATAGTTGTATACTGCCTCAAAACGTATACATGCACAAATTCCTCAAAAATTATTATTGTACATCAGCTTCGAGCTCCATATCACTTTCATGAGGTACTTTTATCTTTTCATTTATTTTTAGACTCAAAGACGTGATTCTAAAGATGTTGCCTTGGTTACGACACAAGAAGATAAAAAGAACAAAAATTGGTATAACAAATGTGTACAAAGTCGTTATAATCGCACTCTCGCTTTGGAATCAACCTTGCTATCACAAATAACATGCTTTCAGAGTCAAGTTTATGACACAATTCTGTGTTAGTTATGAGGGGTTATGTGAAGCACGGTGGCCCAGTGGTTAGGGCGCGAACTTCATAATTGAAAGGTTGCGGGTTCGAGCCCCACCACAGCCAGTATGTTGCGTCCTTGAGCAAGATAGTTTAATTCCCAATTGCTTCACTCCACCCATGTGTAATGGGGAGCTGCTGGGGGTAATCACAATCTTTTAAGTCGCTGGGATTATACCTGCGCATCAGTTGCGGACTTGGTGAAGCGGAAATGATTCTGATATAGGCCTACGGTATTCTAATGGCAGCGGAATAATTGTTGAAGTGTGCTGATAATTAGGTCATGCTATAGCTGAAGCCCACGTTAAATCAAACAACAATTCAGCATCTTTATATAGAAGAAAAAACGTCGATCAAGGTCATGAAGGTGTCCGATGTTGAAGTTATGACTATTGCATTTGTTTTTTGTGTATTGTCCTTTGAATCATGCGCATCGGCACGAGCACGGAGTATACACTATCATCAATATTACTAAATACGTGTCACTAGAAATGTTTGTATCACTAAAAGTAAATTGTTATTGCAAAATATATATTTTCTCATGCCCTTTCCTCTGTTTTGGCCGCACTTGACTCTGGTTTGCAGTCTAGATATGTCCAAATCTCCCGTACAACTGAGATCAAAGACGTATCGTGTCGTTTGCCTCAATGATATAAAATTTCATTTTTGTTAACGCAATAGTTCTAACTTTTTGTTACCCTTCATTTTGGTCATGTTTTCATATTAGTTATTACTACTGATAAAATGCTCAATGCTTCGCTCATATTTTGGAATTTATATTAGTAGTGTGCTCTTCATTTGCACATTAATTTGTGCTTAGCTTAGGTTAATATACCATAACCATGACAACTAACATATACTTTTCAGTTTAACGCGATTGGTGCTGTTCATTTCTGCTTTCTGGTATAATACTGGCAATGGATCATAAACTTTCATTGCTTTTGGGCTTGTGTTCAACTACAAATGACATGTTCCCGCGCTTTTGTAGATTAACGACAAAATAAAACCCTGTCTTTTTGTGTCTTTGGTATCATTAACATTTTATCATGCCAACTATTCACTATAAAATGTCGTTACTTTTTCCAGTATCTTTTTGTCGTATATATAACCCATGCTAGTGCTTTGATTCTGATAGATACTATAATGCATCAAGATAACATCCATTCATTTATATACTCCAGGAATATACATCATTTATTATTATTATTATTATTATTATTATTATTATTATTATTATTATTATTATTATTACCCATACCCCTTCATTCAGTTATTTTTGGAAGACCCTTGGTCAAGGAAGCGCCAGTCCCGGGAAAGATAACTTTGCTGCCATGTGAAACGTACGAGGATTCGTATGTGGAGACAGTTTTAATGTACTATATTTACACTAGGTTTAAGTTAAGTTCATTTCAACTTACGACAAGTATAAAAGTACCAAAGAACTCTGCTAAGAACTGTCTTCCAAGAAGGCTTCGAATTCTAAGACGTTGAAGCTTCGATTCGACGCTGCGTTGGAACCACGCTTCAGCCATGTTGGATTTGTCTTTCTGAAAGTGTGAGAAACAAGAACAAAATATTAGTGCACAGAGTACCGAATTATATATACCGGTATATCAGGTGGTGGGTTCAATTCCTGGATGGCTGGTGCTTGTATCCTATAGTGACGCATTAAACTCGTATTTGCCAAGGGGTTAAGTTTCATCTTCTGGTAATATAATTAGGGGGCCACATGAAGATTTGAGAATGGATTTACTTTTTCTGTCAGGATTGTTTCTTCTGCAAAATGATTTAAAAACCGTTTGAATCAACTCAATCGGACAATCCGTTGCGAAGATACAGCCTTCTAAAGATTCACCAAATGTTTACCCCATTTTTAGGAAAATCCTGATTTTGTCATAAAATTGCATATTCACGGAGCGATAATTGTGTACTTGTTTAAACCAGGGAAGTTGAGAAAGACTGCAGTTCAAACGAGCCGATATCTGCAATGATGGCAATCAAAATTTATAACGTTTTAAGGGCTGGGGTATGAACGTTTGGACGGTATTTATTTTGGGACATTAGAGCACATCAGACATATCGAATTGCATTCTGAATACGAAGAATGTCATTCTGATATCAAATAATTTTCATTTTTGAAATTCGCAATTTAATACACATTTTATGGCAAATCATTAAAATTGATATTTTTGATATTTAACAGTACTTGAAGTGAACTTTATAAATCTGATGATTTATACTTAAAGTGTATGTAGGTGGGATGAAATGCCGACGATCAATTGAAAATGTTGACCTTTCGTATTGAAGATATGGATTTTTTTTCCCAAAACACCAACAAAAATTAGGTCTTTTGGGAAAAAATCCATATCTTCAACATGAAAGGTCAAAATTTTCAATTGACCGTCGGCTTTTCCTCCCTGCTACATACACTTTTTAAGAATATATCATTAGATTTATATAATTCACTTCGAGGACTGTTATATATCAAAATTTGAAAAATATCAAATTTTTATAATTTGTCATAAAATTTGTATTATATTGTGATTTTCAAAAATGAAAATTATTTGATATCAGAAAGACATGCTTCGTATTCAGAATGCAATTCGATAGGTCTGAGGTGCTCTCATGTCGCACAAAAAATACTGTCGAAACGCAATAAACGCTCATTTTAGATCCCTTAAGGGCTTATAACATTCTTTGAACATTTTGCAAGCACCAAAGCGTTGAAGCAGTCCTGCACCATGCAACGCTGATGCGTATCTCATTAGACTTTTTACTCTTAACACATTTTTCATTTGACGGAACTTTGCAACAATTTATCGAAGGATGATACGTGCTTGTAAACGTAAAGAGACAAATTGCTCAACATTTTCCAAACGATCATTGGCATGTTTGACCTCTTTTTAAAAAAAATCTCTGAAAAGTCACGTCTTCCCATTTGTCTCCTCTTTTCTCTTTGCTCTTTTCTCTCTCAGTGGTCAGCGAATTCCTGTGCTGAGACTTATGGGTAATATCATATAATATCACGGTGCATCATGATGACAATAAAATCACTATATAAATTATATGCGCTTTTGTTACCTCATCATGCAGTTATTGTTGATATACATGTATGCACACAACACAGGGGCACTCACAATAGGCAATTGACCCCTACTTGTAGCGCTGTGTTGTAGATATATGAGATGAATTAGTTAGCGTCATATATCAAAACGTATAAAAGCTATGATTTTAGTACTTGCTCTATGTTTCAATTTATACTTATTCTTTTCTCTGAATTTTCAACCCGGTACAAGCTTTAATAACGGGGGACCATACATTTGTATGAGAAAGAAATCCTACCATCTATATCCAAACTCCCGTGTTATTCCAATGCACATTTTGCTTCACCGGACCGCCCTGGCTTGGTCGCATTTGGAAGAGGGGTGTCACGAAACCGTAATAGGTACAAACTTAGTACTTTCTGTCAATCAAGTATGGTTTATTCTCTACATGTCAATCTTTAAATCATTAGCATAGTCTTTATAATAACGGGGGACCGCCTTGATGAGTAAATGACAGCAAACCATTGAAAAATACCCCAAAACTCGGTCAGTGGAGCGACCGTACATATCAATAGCGTCATTATCGATTGGATTAGTCGACCGTAGCGGACAATTTGATCGCTCATCGGATTAATATTATCACGTGGTAATAAATTTGCATTGGACAATCGATTACTATATTGGTTTAGTACTGCATATCTCGGTTTAATCTTCACTAAGCGGGTTTATGGCTGGAAAGGTCACGGTGAATTTGCCGTGGACATAACTGCACTACTATGTGCGCTATCCAGTCATGATTGTCCCCTTGTTAGCAATTTTAACAACATTCCGAGCAAATATCCATTTCTCTTAAAAATGCAATGTAGGCCCCTACTATCAAAAAGTACGCTGTATTTAGCTGGCAATTTGTCAAGTTCAGTGTCAACTGTCAAACAACTATAAATAAGTTGTGAAAGGAGTATCACAGAAAGTATTTCTTCAGGGAGGGGCTAGTCAGTCAGAGTTGCAATCGAGTGAAGTCAGTGTTATTCATGAATGGAAATAACTTCTTTTACAAATGACTTTTACTATTTTTGTTAGCCATGTATATATCACACCACATTAGACAATTTCTGTTCCAAACTTTTAGTTGCAATATCGTTTAACCCGGTGGATTTGTACGGGTGACATAGCATAGCACCTGAATATACACGGTTCTTTTAGCATGTTAATTCCAACAATAAACTGAGCGGGTATACTTGCGATTTCCGTCAAAAGGTGAGAAAAATGTTAAATTCACCAAATCATGGCCTTTGAATGAACTATATTTGCGCAAATCTGGGCTCACATAATCTAACTCAATTTTATGGTGTATAGGCCTACACGTAGAAGCGGGTTGCATTGTTGGCCTAACTCTAGGCAATATAACTCGCATTCCTGTAATCAATGATAAGCCTACACCAATATAAACGATCAGCTCATGCTCATTGGTCATATCTCAATCGCCCGTCGTTAGCGACTAAAGTATAAATTACAAGATTAACATTTACAAAAACATTCTATACGTGTAAATGAAACCACCTCGCCGGCGACGCAAACAACAAATCTGTCAACTTATTTAAGTTCTACTCCAATTTTAATCAAGTTCAATGCGATCCGATCGGCGCGGCATACAACTTGATTATACAAAGGTGAAAGTATAAATAAGCAGTCCCGTGCACCTTCAACCTCGATTCCTTTTGGCGTTATACCCCCAGCAATTTCTTGTTTATTTTTGATTTTAGGGCCTATATACCAGGAGTGGGATATGGAGTTCAGTGATACCTGTTTAAACCAAAAAAGGACACATTCTAGTTTCTCTTCAAGTTATAACAGGGAAAGTGTCTTTATTTATTTTATTTATTTATAACATTCGGCCGAAGCCATGCTAATCCCAATAGTGCTCAAAGGCTACTAAATTTAAGGGACGCCATCCAGATATGACGGGACAGGGATATGGGAAGAGGTCCGATTTTAGATGCAGGAGGAAAACCGGAGTACCCGGAGAAAAACCTGCGAGGACGAGCATGGATCGGCAATCAAACTCACATGTGGCACCGCGAGGAATTGAACCCCGGCCACAGTGGAGAGAAGCAGTGAGAAGACCACTACACTAACCCGCCCTCCCAAAATTTTAATATTAGGAAAGGGGATCAATTGTTCTCTTTTTTAATGAAAACATGGACATTATAAGCTTTTAGTCATCCCATTTTTCATTTGGTAAAAGAGAAACCATGAAACAAACAACGAGACCTCATTCACACGTTTACTCAAAATCATCAATATTAATGCAAAAACACTTTATATCCAAAACCATAGCTTTACACAAAAATAAATGTATAAATAAATAAATAAATAAATAAATAAATAAATAAATAAATAAATAAATAAATAAATAAATAAATAAATAAATAAATAAATGAATAAATATCGTGACATTAGGGCATTATATAACATGAAAATATATTTTTAGAAAATGGTAACTATTTTTTCTATATCTGATGAACCTATAACCTAAACATTACTTTTTAGGCCTGTATAATAATTATGGTATAGCCGAAGCCACATGATGCTTGCACGCTATTGCAAGCTTTAAAGCTAATATGGTAAAAGCGATTGATTTCATGCAATTATCAAGTGCTGTTTAATCAAAAATGTTTTTGAATATTTTTAAAGGTATATGGAAAGAGCTAACCCGCACAATAACAATAAAAATAGTTTTTGGTGGTTTTTTTAAATAGTATTGGAAATGAGATACATTTTCAAAAATCTTTGGAGCAATATTTGCTCTTTTATGTTCTTATTATCTATTTGGCTCTGACTTAATTTAATCCTGGTCAATTCATGTTGATTTGTGAACGATCATTGATATCATTGTCCATTTAGGCCGAGTAAAAAAACAAACATGTTTCTCGTCCGCGCCCTCCTCATTTTTTGAAGATTTTTCAAATTTCTTTTTATTTTGTAAACTTTCAGTTATAACTTGTAGAAAAAGATGTTTCAGAAGTTGAAACTTATTTTACGGCTTTATAAATGCATAATACATCATTTAAGAAGAGTTTTGTGATCACTAGAGGGTCTACCTCTCAAAACAATAAAATAAAAAGGGCCTCCTCCTTTTTCTCAGATATCAATCTGTATGTCGAATACCCGAAAGATGGTGCCATATACAGGTTTTTAGCGTCGTTTTCCAATAAAAAATGAAAAATAAAAAGCCCCTCGTTCTCCTAATTTTTAAAAACCCGGACGAGAAACATGTTTTTATTTTTACTTGGCCTTACAAGCACCGGTTGGGTTTTTAAGTAGAATGTTCACATTTCTGCGAAGGAGATGGTCTTCTGATTTGAGTGTCCACTTTCTAAATATAAATCAAAATATTGATACTTCGTCAAAATAGTCTTGCATGATTTGAAATTGAAACCTGTTTTCAAGAGATGGTGAATTTGAGTAATTAAAAGGTCTATAGGAAAAATAAACAAATAATGTTATTATGCAAGAAAAAGCCTAAGCATTTATACCATGATTACACCGATAGACGAAAGAACGCGTGACTAATAATATCTAAAATGATAGCAGCGAATACTTATACCATTTACAGACTGCTGCATAACTTAAAAGTAATTCGTTCGTCATATGGTAACATCGTTTGAAATTGATAACATTCAACATGGCATAGTAGCCTATGATATACATAACATGTGGTAGGTTCTAAAGCGCTATAATTATATGCTTTATATTAAATGTATATTTTTATCTGGCAAGTTTCCACTGGCAAGTTATCATGGTATAGCTATTCGGGTAAAATCACACAAAAATGCATTTTTAACCAAAATATCTGAACTCGTACAACGTTGAAAATGTTCACTTGAACCCATATCCAGATTAATCATTATGAAACACTTCATCTTTGACAAATTATGTGCTTCTCAATTAAAAGGTGAAATATAGCATTTGTTTTAGTGGCAAATATGCCAGGAATTAGCAGAACATGGGCTTTCGGCAATACCAAAACAGGCGTTTTGCATAATTATAATAGTCTTTGGATGTCGGAAAGCATGTAAAATTGCAAAATGAAAAAAGAAACTCAGAAAGCCACCAATAAGGGTCTTTTCAGGATAGAGCGGAACACCTCTTTATGATAACGCCCTTCCCCTTCATGGATCCATAACATTTACGCGTCCTCCCTCAACGACACTCATAGAAGGTCAAAACAATTTTAATTATTAGATGTATCGTCCTAAAATTATCAATTAACAAGTTATTAAAAGCAATATTCAAAATGAATGAAATAATGATAATGATGATTGCAATAATGATATCAAATGGTAATAACCAATACACCTATAATGATTATTGTAACAATTGCACGAATAGCTCTTCAATCTTCCAAATCATTCTAAACCAAATCCTTTCATATCATGCAAGTTTTACTTCATTCATACCTGCGTCATGTCTTAATTATAAACATCGTGATATCAAAAATTACATATAACCTATTTCAATTAAACCTAAACAAAGTATTATGCCGTGAATAAAACATTGACCATGCATAGTAGGCTTACCTTGCGTGTTGCTTCGCTTATGTCCAACCTTTCCATGAGGGTGGGCGTGTAAAAGCATAAATAGCGCGGCACTGGTGGCACACAACCTAACTCATCCAAAACAAGAAATGTCTTTAAAAAAGACAATGCCTCCAAGATACCAGTGGGCACCTTTTGTTATTAGTTAAGGAGACACTTATAATGCTAGCTTTAAGGTAACGCTATTGGATATAGATTTTTGTCTGATTGAAATATGTGAGTCCATTCTCTCCTGATTACAAGACTGAAAATTTTATTTTAATCGGATATTCGGTTACCAAAATATATGGCCTGTCAAAATGGCGCGAAACCAAGAAGTTGGCAACAAATTTCTTTTATTTTTGATATGCAATGATGTCAGGTAGGCCTTATTTTCTAATTATATATGCAAGAATTGTACAAAGTAGAATGTTCAGATCGGCTACAAAATAAGATATAAAACCCATGAATGCCTTTTTCCATGTAAATTTCCATTTGCATAATTAATTAGGGCCCTAATCAACTTTTCTAATAAGTGGCCCAAATTAATTATGCAAATTGAAATTTGCCAAAACGCAACCGTAATTTTGTAGTAGGTCTACAGTGTGTGTTCTACCCATGTACCATGCCTCAGTAGGCCTACTATAGCTCTTTTAATTGTATCTGAAATCTTTACTTTGCATAATTCATACATGTAATTAGAAAATCATCTGGCAACTGGACTTGTCAAAATATAGAAAATAAAAAAGAAAGTTGTTGCCAATTTTTTGTTTTGGGTTCGCACCATTTTGACAGGCCATATCTCAAGAACCGAATGTAATCTACAGGGCATAAGCTTTAACATATTATTTAAATAGAAAGAAAATCTAAATTTGTGCATTAGCCAATAGGGCCACGGTCACCTAAAGCCATCTTGCAGATAATTCTGATGTATGAAATAAGACCTTCAAACTTTCAGATATGAAGAGTTCCAGATGCAGGCAGCCGTTTCTGTTTTTTAAATGCATATATGCCTAAGTTGTATCAAGAGTCATTTCTCGTGGATTTTTGACTGAAAATTACGATTGTAACGTTTCAGATTTTTTAATGCTTGTTTATTATATTTTGTATTCAGGACTAAAATAATATTAATATTATTATATTTAGGGGGTCTTTTATAGGTCATTACTCTTTTGTATGTGTAATTGAATAAAAAATCAAAAACATTATTGTTTTGTTTTGTTTCCTTCATTTGTGCTTTGTCTTGCATCGAAAGGGCCAATATCAACACCTTGTTTGTAAGAAGTATTGTGTGGGGAAAGATGATTCTTGCATTTTATTTTTATTTTTATCTTAACAAACAAAAAGCAAATTTCTCAGTCAAAGTCTTGAAACGGTCATGGGTATGCATGCAAAAATATTGCAACAGTACTCAGTAGAACATAAAACACAACCACGCATGGGAATTGGGGAAGCAAATACTTTAAAACGAATTATTCCGAATTATATCAACGCAATAAAATTGCAATACTTTAGTACATGTATTTGAACAGCAATGCCCGGGCAGCAATGAAGCCGGCCATAGGCGCGGCTAGGCGTATCCCCGGGGGGGGGGCACTCAACTTAAATTTTGGTAGGGGTGTGCGGCGCGGAGCGCCGAACTTTGGGAACTAAGAACTGATTTTCGGGCAAAATAGGGGCTTGAAGAACTGAAATTAGGGCCAAATTATAGGCTGTTGAGCTAAAAAATTCTAATTTTTTTTCCAAATTTGAGCTTAAAGAGCTACAATTGTCAGAGTTTGAGGCTCAAAGAACTGGAGCAGATCCAAATGTGGGGCTTAAGGAACTGCCAGAGAGCCTGAAAAAGGGACCCTTGACCGCCGCACATACCCGTACCACCTTAACATGTGAGTGCCCCCCCCGGGGGCGTATCATACCATACATTGCAGTTCAAATGCATCGGATCATGATTGTGGCCTAGTCGAGCCTAGCATGCATGCCAGTCGGTCTGCTGACTCGCCGTGGCACAAAAAATACCTCAATTTTGCACAAAACAATCCATGATGTCAAATTATCACATCCAAAGTGTCGCCATGAACGTCAGCTTCAACTTCTCCAGCCAAAGTTTTTGCATTAATAATCAGGTTTCATGTAATCATGAAATTAAACCTTGTTTGAGGTGTATTCCCATTGCCACAGCATAACGGTTTTCCAACTTGTCTTCAACGATAAAGCTGCTGATCACACCGAAGGCATTGAGGTGGTGTGGCTGCTGATGAGCGCTGAGGCTACAACCTATAATTAAAGACCGAATTAAAAAAGACTAGTTTGCGTCTGACGTCATGACAAAGGCGCGCCGTGATTAGTCTCCTCCGCAGCCAGTTTGGTTACGCTCCCTCCACACAAACAGTCTGCCAATGGCCACTTATAACGCCGTTTCTGATTGGCTACACGTATATAGCCGTAGGGCTGTACATACGGGAACTTGATTGACCTCAGTCTAGCTGGCGAGATGGCGGGTCAAACTTGCTCATGAATAATAAAGTAGCCGTCTAGCCGATCGACCAATTGAAAGCTTTGTTTGACGTCAAGCTGGATGACGTCGGCAGAAAACCGTTAGCGAATCAAAAAGGACCAGTTCGTGACCATTGGCAGACTGTTTGTGTGGAGGGAGCGGAACCAAACTGGCTGCTGTGGAGACTACGCCGTGATTGGTTGCTGACCTGCGCAGTATGGCATTTTTGGTCTGGTTTACAGGACGGCATACGCAAGCTAGTCTTTTTTAATTCGGTCTTCAATTATACAACATATGAGTTTGAAAATATTCTAATGCATAATTCATTAACTTGATAGACCCACGCCATTGGCGCCACGTGCTAGGCGTTTCTAGAATCCCTATAGAATAAGATTAATTTTAATGCTAATTTATTGCACATGATGAGGAAGCGTGATTACCTTTTTGAACATTCGGAAATGGCGATAGGCGAATTTATGTATGGCGCAAAGAGGTGGGGGATATATATTGGGCTCTCGATATTGGGCGGAAATTAGAGTACTTGTCAGAATATAAATTTGTACAATCGGCCTACATGCCGCGCAATGTGCGGCATTTTAGGTGTAAATTTCAAAGCATACTACCTCCTGCGGAGGCAGAATAAAATCCGACCAAAACAAAAATACAAGCTTGCTTAAAATGTGGCGCTCTGATACCGATGCCGTACAGCGAGATAGAATTTTATTAAATTGTCATAAATGGTTTGCAGGAGATAGATTTGGTTAAGTCAGCTAGAAATAATAATAAATGTATGAAAGTGCATGCATGCGCCATTTAATCAAGTGTAATGTGCAAGCTATATTGGTATAGTCTTTTATTTCACATTTTATCAAATATAAATTAAACATAAGTAACGATAAGAAACGATTAACAATTATTCGTTTTTATGAAGGTGCACAGGTGTTCAAGTTACCACTAGAGATTATGTTTATACGATAACATTTTGAAATAATTTTTATAGTAATCTATAGAAATAATTTTATTGAAATGAAAATATTTATCTATGCCTATATAATCAGATGGAATTTCACATTCTTTACTTTTTATGGTTTTGTTAGTATTTTTAAGTCACCTAAGAATTCATTACCTATTGTTTATTATTGACATAATTTCATTTTATTGACATTAACACCCGTATAGACCCACAACATAACCTTGACACAACTTAATATTTGGGGCATGAGATGACTTTGGCCTTGGTTCAAATCTGCAACATTAAACCAAAGAAATCTATGTATTTATTGAAACTATATTGATGATCATTTTGTGGTTGCCAACTTTATAAGTGCGTTAGTACATGTCATACAGATCAGACCATGATCAGACGGGGAAGTCCTCTTTTTGGTATATTACGCACTAGCGCGCTCGCCTTTCACCCTACAGTATTGTGGGTTCGAGGCTCGGCAGGGCCAATCGACTCGAAAATAGCGCAGGATACTTGCGCCTAATAAAAGATTGGTTGGGCGGTTTGTGACCGGGTGCCACAGTTCGGGGGTGTATGTTTAGGATTTTGGTTACTCATGCTCCCTCAGCTCTCCTTTATCATGTTTATGTCGGTGGGTTTTGGCAAAGACACATTACATAAATTGGGTATACATATTGGCTATTTCTCCTAAAAGCGCCCAATTCTGACGAAATTGGGTGTTTTTTGTGAAATGTTGTGGAATAATGAATAGGTCGTAACATTTACTTCTAAATGGGTATAAAATGTCGGAATCATGGTCCGCGTGGCATAACCCCGTACAAAATGATTTGAAGAACCCTCTTCCCGGGTCGCAGGGTCCACATCATGGGTTGAAAACCAGAGACTAGAAGAGTAGTTCACAGCGGCAAACTTGAAAAAACAAGCGCGGGCAAATCAGACTTGTTTATCGGGATGATATTTTGTTATTGACATACCCTATTGACAGCTATAGTCAGATTAAAAAAACATTATGATAGGTCCCTGTTCTAAACTGGGAGGGGCGACCTAGAGGGTGAACGAACTTGGTGCGGATGGCCCCCAGTGCGGATGGCCCCCAGTAAGGCCAATGAAAGTCAATTCCGAGTTTATCGTCACTTTTTTTTCCAGGTTGGTGAGGTGACTTTTTCATTTTTCATTTTTCATTATTTCACCAGATTTCATTATTGACCTATTTAAAATGCGTGTTGATTTAAAGCCAAACTCATACATGTGATTTATAAACATGTTTTTTATATGGGTAAGGACTAGAAAAGTTAGAAAAGAGCCTGGTTTTACTTCCAAGTTATGAATATATGTTTTACAAACAAAAATATATGTTTCCAATTGCTAAAACTGGTGAAAACACTGATACTTTGAAAATAATGAATTATTTTGGCATTTTTGAAAATTTGACGCGGGTGTTTTTGGTTTCCAAAAAGTGACGCGGGCGGGGGACGATAAACTCTGAATCGACTTTCACGCGCCTAATGGCGGAATGAATTCTGACCATCACCATCGTCGGATTAGTGTATACCAGACAAACATAGGCTACCGACAGCCCCCCCCCCCCCCTCCCCCCACACACACCTTGAAGGGCCAAAATCCAAGCTGATCCAGTCCCTATAGTGGTTCGTGGGATCATGGAAGATGGACTCGAGCGCCACAGTGTGGTAACGAACCAGAAACGTAAGATGTGTCCCCTTGTAGCATGCAGAATTGGCTCCAGTTGATGTCCACCAAGATCGTCAGATTCTGTACACGATATTCAAGTGACTCTGAACATGGCTATATATCTCAAGCGAGGGTCAATGTAAACTTTGGAGCATGGTACCCCCGATGGTACCCTGCTGGTACCGTATTTACGATCATAATCATATAGCTGTTCAGGACAATCCATCCTGCTGTTCTGTGGGCCTTTTTGATCTTTTGATGTTGCGACGAGTGAGGATCCAAAGCTGTCGCTGCAAATATTTGCCAAGTATAGTGTAACAAGTTTCCATGATTTTGCGACTGCCTTTGTTGAAGTTGCGGGTGCAGAAAGCTCTGGTGGAATTGACTTTCTTACAGATAGAGTCAACTTGGGTGTTATATACACAGACAAAATAACATGGGTATGCAAAGACAAAAAGTATGGGTGGTAAAGTTCAACTTGGCATCTATGTGAACGCCCATTATTAGGCATTTTCCGATCTCACAACTTCAATGTTGTAACCAAATGGATGGGGTGTGAGGATTAGTGTTGGATTCCTCTTGTTTGTGTCCCACACCACTTGACATTTGAATGTGTTGAACTCCATCAGCAATTTATTCTCCCACTTCTGCAATGCATCAAGTCAATGTTGTCGTGGCTACAGCACGCACACACCCATCAGCGAAGAGGCGTGACTCTGAATTTTGTAAACAGGCTACATGGCAGATCGGTGCTAATCAGGAAGAGGAGTGGATCAAGGACACTTCTTTCAGGAAAACCTGGTGTAACGTTCACTGCTGGTTCTTCCATCCATCCACCAAAACATGTTTGTAGGCCCTATAGTTGTTGAAGTCTTGCATCCATGATTGCTATAATGATAGAAAGGTGGATCCACCATTGATTTCAAGAGCAAGCGTCAGGTGGGAAACCTTGTCGAAGGCTTTAGATGAGACTTGTCTGTTCTTTAGACTCTAGTTCTTTCGCCAGGTCATGGATGGTCAAGATTAACTGAGTGTCGCATTGTCTGCACTTCTTGAAGCCGTATTGAGATGGTAAGGAGTGGTAGTATAGGCCTATAGCCTACTATAAATGCCGGATGATATACACAGTGTATCATGACGTGTGCTCGCAGAGGTTGCAAAGGATTAGCCTAATATAGCTGTGAGTGAGATCGGATAATTGAAACCCAGTCAATATTGCCCTTCTTGAAGATGATGCTTTCCTTCAGATTGGTGGAATTCTTCTCTGGTTGATTGAGGCTTGATAATAGCAATGTTACTGCGATTTTCCCTCAGCTATATACTTATTCTTTGAGTAATCTTCTTGGCGCTACATCTGGTCTGCTTTGTGCGGCTTCAGGTTTTTAGTTATAGGAGACACCAGCACAACTGACAATACTATAAGCTGACATTGGAGGGTAAAGACTGGTACCCATGCAGCTAAGGAACCTGAACCTCCGTAAGTAGTTGGTCTATGGTTCGAGTAGCTTCCTGGCCTTAGCAAGTTTTTTATTGCCACCAGGCTCAGGCACCTACTCCTCTTCCACGCCCTTATTATATGGATGTATACATGATAGCATGTAGGCCTATTTTCAATATGATTAGGGCCTATTACATATTTTAACACTCCAAAATCTATAACAACAAAACAATGATCTAATTACGGGTTACTATAGGCAATTAATAGGTAAAAGACGTCAACCCTAACCCTAGCCCTAACCCTAACCCTACAGTAAGTAACCATAACCCTATCCTTCAATTAGATTTTTGGATTGACGGTGGTTCGGATTGATTGACGGTGTTTCAGACTGACAGGGAGACCCAAAAAAATCATAGCCCGAACGACCGGGATGAAAGAGCAACAGCAGCAACAACAACAATACGACACAACGAACAATCTACAAAACCCCTTTATGGTCACCCTCGTTTGAACAGTAAGTTTGAGAGATAATATTTCGAATACGAGGAATGCATGTCCTTCTGCATGATATTAAATCATTTTGATTATTTGAAATTTGTGATAAAAGCCTAATACAAATTTTACGACAAATTATTAAAAATTGACATTTTTGACATAAAAACAAACCCATGTGTGGGAGGAAAAGCCGACCATCAAATGAAAGTTTTGACCTTTATACATGAAGTTTAATTTCAAAAGACCTAAAAAATGTTAGTCTGTTGGAAAATTTCATGTATTATCTTCAATATGAAAGGTCAATGATGGACGGCTTTTCATCCCAGCCAAATATGCTTTAAGTATATATAATAGATTTATAAAGTTTACTTCGAGGACTGTTAATGTCAAAAATGTTAATTTTTAATTAATTTGTCATAAAATTTGTATAAGGCCTATATCGCGAATTTCACAAAATCAAAATTATTTGATATCAGAAGGACATTCCTCGTATTCATAATGTAATTTGGTGTGTCTAGTGTGCTCTCATGTCTCACAAAAAATACTGGGCAAATGTTCGAGTTTGGCATAACAAGGCGGGTTGAACCATAAGGCCTACTTATATGTCACTTGAAGAACAACTTGTTTGTTTATGTGACTGTGACAACATAAGAATAATCTATAGTTGTTTTTATAGTGTGTAGTTGGTCTGCAAAACTAGACAATTTACAACAAAAAAAGTCTGCGGATCTGTTTTTCCCCACCTGATCATGCAGATAACATGGACCCATAAATAAATAATCAGCATAAGTCCATTTAGTACACTAATTATAGTTTGATATGGGCACTGAAAGTTATCTTCGAACCCGGTCTTCGAATCTGTAAACCAATAAACATACCGCACTACAACTCTTCAATATAAAAAGAAACATACCGGAATAACCGATTTCCAGTGAGAGGACCATACCTTTTTAATTAGTGTCTCAGTGCTTCCAACGTTAGTTTTATCCTTTCCTTGCCCGGGTTCGAGCCCCGGCTGTTCCCAGCCGACTTTACGTGTAGTTGGTTTCCCGTTCGGCATACTCGCTATCGCATGTTTTCTCCAGGTTACCGGGGTGCATCTAAAACGGGGCTTTCACTTTCTAAAACTGGGCTTTCACTCCCAGCTGAGTATATGTCTTGCCTCCCGTATTGAATTTTGACAAGATATTGGAAAATGACGCAAATGGTTTGTGTAATCGATAATCGTCGATAAATTCAAGCACCCAACAATACATTCAAGGTTGCAATATCCATGCCCGGGGGGACTCCCACTACTTTGGAAGTGACGCGTAGGCTATATTATGTAGGGCTGTTATAAGACCCCCATTTTCAGCATTGCTGTCACAAAAAGACCCCATATTTTTTCTCGAACACATGTATGCTCTGTCACCCAAAGACCCCTAAATTTTTCATTTGATTTGTCACTAAAAGGACCTTAACGCGGCTGTGTACTCTAGACATTGTTTCTTTCTCAAAATTGAGTTTTTTTGATATGTTTGTACTTTGTTATGTTTTTATAAATACAAGGAATGAAAATCCAGATTTGTAAACTCCAACTGCAATATTTTAAGGATTTTATTTCACTATTCCACTCGTGTTTGAAATTGAAAAGGAAAGAAAATCTTTGTTGTACCAGCAGGGTACACGCGCGCAACAGCGCATCGCGTTGCGAATCGCGCAATTTGTTAACGCACAAATACGCTACGCATACGCGACGCTTATCTGCATGCGCGGCGCATCTTATGGAAGCACCGCGGAAGCACTGATTTCACAAAAACCTAGCGGTCAAATGGCTCCGTTTTAGCTGATAAAATGTGGGTTTTTGCAAGTTCTTTCCCCCGATTTAAATATCAAGTTATGAATGGATTTCGCTCAAACTTCTCAAGGGGCTGTGGATTTACCCGATGTTCACGTAATAATAGGTACAAAAACGAAAACTGCCGCATTCTCCTGTGAGATTCGATGAAAGTGCAAAATGTGACCACTTTAAACTTCAACGGCCATTATTTCAATGTTCATTTTCTCGGTAAAATGACGATTTAGGTACACGATAACTCAATAAATACAGCATCTATAGGTAAGCAAATATGATCATCGTAAAAAGCCTGATCGACTCAAGAAACGGTTTTCTCATTTTCTTATATTTTGGTCTATTTCCGATTTTAGGCATCATTTTGTGCAAATAGGCATTTGTGAATTTTAAAAGTTCAATTTGATGCCTTATATGGTCAATATCTCAAAAAATAAGGCCAATATCAAAAAATTAAAAAACCGTTTTTGGAATGGAGCCTCAAGATTGAGCTAAAACAAAATAAAATATTTTGGAAAGAGTGTTTTTTGTTATGATGTACCTAACAAATATTGCCAAAAACTCACTTTTTTGAGATTTTCTTCATAATTGTTGTTTTTACCCCAAATCTGTATTTATATTAAGATTTATTGATGTCTTGCCTTCATAAAAATGTATACTTTTATATGTCTTGCGCAAATAATTACAAAGTTATTGCACTTTTACTACATGCATGTCTGAGAGTACACAGCTGCCTTAAGTTTCAATTTGAACAGCAACTTTCTTTATCTTAAGGGTACACGATGTATTGTTGGTCGAAGCAACCAAAAAATCGGTTTTCATCACCTAGATTAATATATTATTGAACAATAACACATTGGTGTTTTGCACAAGTTCATTCTACAAATCATATACTTTGAAAATGTGCTTGATTTATTGTTGTTAATGAGTTATGTACGTTTTACAAAAGTGTTGTTGTTTCAACCCTCTTTACAACATAACTCAAGAACCATAGGTCCTACAAAAGTATATCTGTGATATTTGAATTCTTTTAAACACTCGCTATGAAATGAGCAATGCAGTTTTTGCCAAAGCTCACTACCATTCGCAAGATGCTGTGAACTACCATATCACAACAGCAAGTTAAAAATAGTTAGTTACCTTAAAACAAGCAAAGCAATTTGGAGCCTAGGCCTACCATAGCACATATAAAAAAGGTCATGTTCTGGCCTGGCCTATGCCTCCAAAATTTAGGTCGGTCTATGGCCACCCAAAGACCCCATGTTTTTTACATTTTGTTCTCAAAAGGCCAAAAATCATGATGCTCTCAGCCACCCGTATTCTGTTTATCTTTTGTTGTCACCGAATGCCCCTTGCTGTAAGAGTATCAGCCCCACACCTATATCAACATTGAAGTGATCCCCTCCCGCTCCCGGTATCCATTAGGTACGAACTCCGAAATTGAAAGAAAGCAAATAATTTCGGCCCGGGCTTCCTATGTCGGGCGGGGGTCCGCATATCGGGAATTAATTCAGCGACTGTTCGGCCCTACAGTGGTTGGGCCCTGCCGATCTGAGCGCAATTTCGCAGCACTGACTCACAAACCACTGGCCATTTATACCTTGAAGGTTTCATCATTTTACCCTATCTGAAGTTCTGAACTAAATATGAATGGAAATAAAATATATAACTCAATGATGAGAATAATAAAACTAGTTTTATAAAACAATGAACAAAGTGATGCAGTCAACCACCCCCTGCCATCGCTATTAAACTAATTTGTCAAAGTAATTGCGCCCTCAACTTAATTTGCTAGTGTTAAATTAAATTATAAATCATTTTTAAAAGAGGGCACTTTGTTCTGGTTTGTTAAACAGCCTGGCAAGATCCGTGTTCATCATACTTTTCACTTTGCCAAGGACCGGCCTGATGGTCATTACTCATTACCTGATGAATTCTTTCGGGTATATCTCTTTAATCATAATCGTGTTATGTCCCATTTTTAGTCATTTTAATGACACTTTACTCTTGGCGATCTTTTCCTTTAGACCACCCTCTCTATAAAGGTATGTTTGTATTGCTTTAAACATGTTTAATCTTGATGCAAAAGTTTAATTTGATAAAGTTAATGCCATCTTCAGTAGATAGCAACGGTGCATACGTAAATCTAATTCGGTTGGTGTGAAAGGTTAAATTCATTTATTCAAGATTTCTCGAAAAACACGATGTATTTTTCTTTAAAGCATTCCCTCATTTCACAAATTTTTTGCCACTTTCCACTCATCTGATCATCTTTTTATGTATGTGACGGAAGTGATACTGATTTTATAAAGGTATGTTTCTTGCTTTTCCGATAACTTAAATTGTTTTTTAAGACAAAAACTTCCTAGCAGAATAGCCGTTTCCCTTGTTTTCAAAAAGTTGTTTTAACCTTGTTTTTTACACCATAATTTCCCTCGTTTATCGAAGCCCTGCCCTCCTTCCAATACATTAAACCTTGTGTTTGGCAACTGTTAAACCTTAATGCAAAAGTAAACCTTGATGCAAAAGTAGGCCTAATAATAACGAGGGTGGTCTAATGAAAAGATCGCCCAGACTTGATAAGAACTCACCAAACAAGCAATAGAACTTGCTCGAGAACTATATGTTGAGTCTTCCGCTGCAGAGTCTCCCGTCTCCGACGATACTCTGTTATACCTGCATTTTTTAGTCCTACTTTTGGTAGCCATTATGCAGAAAATGCCGCACTGGATAATAAACATTTGAAAGTTTCGTTGAAAGGCGCAACGGCGCGCCATCAAAAAGCGTGCGTCGACCCGCGCTTTAATTATGCGCACATTCGAATCGCAAAATAGCGCGACGCAAGCCGGTTTGCGCAACTTGACGCATCAATGCGGCTGCAACCCCAGACAAACGTGGTATGTCTATGGCTGCAACAGTTTGCTTGAACAGTTGCCCAAAGATTAGATTATACTTTAGCAGGCCTACTGACTGAAGTATTTTATACGTCTTTTAATAATATCTTAGGTCTAAACTGCTGCAGATTTGGATACCACATTACCTGGCCTGAATAATGGGCGAAACAACATGATAATTCAATGTGTGTGTAGGCCTATGTCTTTTGGTTACATTATTCGGCCAGGCTAGCGTGTGCGAGAAGACGCAGAGTGGCCACCCCACCCCACCCGACAAAAAGAAGCACCCAAAATTAGCTTCTGGTTTTTTGGGGTTTTTTTTTTTTTGGGGGTGTTTCATTACACGAATCATGTAAGAAATATTTTATACTAGCTCCCAACCCCCCCCCCACCCCGCTTGACCAAGAAAGCTGGCTACACCTGGCCCGTGTCAATAGGGCCTACTGCGATGTCTAAATAAGTTGATGTATGTTTTTTGTGACGATCTTTTGATTCATATTTTCTTATATTTGGGAAGTCTTTCCTTTATCATGCTATAGTATTGGTAAATATTCCTTTTGGTTGGTTGGTACAATAGTGACCCTACTTTTCATACCCGACTTTTCATACCCCACTTGACTTGACTTTTTATCGTTATAATAAATTTGTTTAAGTATTTCAATGAATACTAAATCATAGTGTAAATGAAGTCCCGAAATGAAGTCTACCGAATTGAAAAGGCTAAATTAGTGTAATCATAATGTGAAAAATCATATTTTACAAAATATTATTTATAAACTTGCTCTTCCTCGTTTGCCGTATCATGAGCACTAAGTCTTTGTAATTTTGTTTAGAAGGCCTAACTTGATGCCCCCCCCCAAAAATACCCAGTGCCACGGCCCCCTCTTTTACCCAAAAAGTTCTATTTGCGAGCGTAGCGAGCGAAAAAAATTGTTTTTTTTATGCATTGGTCAAAAAAGGTCCAAATTTTTTTTGGGAAAAAAGGTTCACCTAAGTTAAAAACAAGAAAATTCATAAGAAATCAAAAAATACTCATAGCCCTATAGGCCTACAGCATAATGTTTTTTTACTAGCGAGTCAGACTCACTGAGTCTCCATTCTATGCGCATGCTGTTGCACCAACTTTGTTATTTTTTGCAAATATTCAAGATTGAAAATATCTCTCACCATCTTTGGCACATCTCATCATTGCGACTGCTGCAAGCTGCATCATTCGCCGATAATGCCCGTTGCCAAACTGAATTGAGCGTATGGGCCAAAATTAGTGAATTAGCTGTTTGTGGGGGGCTTCAAGCTTCATTTTCTTAAGTTAAGCTTTACGACGGGGGATAAGTCAGGAGGCGAGCCAGTGGCGTAGCGTGGGTCATCCGATGGGGGGGACCGAGTCCGACCATGGTTGGGGGCACCACGTCTGATGGGGGGGCACAAGCCGTTTTTGGCAATTTTCCTATGGGATTTTCTAAATTTGGCAATCGATTGGGGGGTCACGTGCCCCCCGTGCCCCTTTGACGCTACGCCGCCACTGAGGAGAACCATCCATGTGCAGGTGTCTGCATGTCTACCATCACCGTCGAGTGCTATATAGTCTGTTGATCTGTAACTTTTTATGACAGGGTGTCTAACATGACGATGACGACGATGATGATGATGACGATGACGTCGTCGACGACGACAACGATGATGATGATGATGATGATGATGATGATGATGAGGATGATAATGATGATGATGATGATGATGATGATGATGATGATGATGATGATGATGTGATGATGACGATGATGATGATGATGATGATGATGATGATGATGACGTCGACGACGACAACGATGATGATGATGATGATGATGATGAAGATGATGATGATGAAGATGATGATGATGACGATGATGATGATGATGAAGATGATGATGATGACGATGATGATGATGACGATGATGATGATGATGATGATGAAGATGATGATGATGATGATGACGATGATGATGATGATGATGATGATGATGATGATGATGATGATGATGATGATGATGATGATGATGATCTGTACAGTTTTTAAATTAAAGTTTGAACCAAAACTCGCAATTCATTATACAATAAGTCTGAATTTATTATTTTCTCATTGTGGTCAACTGATAAAGAACAGTCAAATCGAAACGAGCATAGTAACTCAAGATGCATACAGATCTATAATTGATTGATTTTGTCTCTTTTATTCCCACATCTAAATCCTATTTGTATTCCTTCACCCTTTCTCTTTGCCAAATTTTTATTGATAGATTTGGAAGATATCTATATCTGTAGGAAGATATATAAACAGTTCCCATTCCAGAAAAAATACAGAACTAATTTTTTGGAATTAAAAAAACATCCTGTTTTAATTACCAAATAAAACATAGCTAAATCCTAATCCTTTAGGTAGTCCTAACTGCAAATAAAAGTCAAATTTTAATATTTTTGTAATTTGAGGTAAAATGGTCCAAAAACATGCAATGTTGCATGTTTTCTTACAATTGCAGTGACAAAATTGTGAGACTTGACACAAGTCTAAGCATTCAAAATCTTGAGTATATGCTATTAGAGTTAGCTCATAATTTTAATATTATATGTTATCATTGCTAATTGGTTATGAAAAAGATTGGAAATGTGTTTTCCAACATTTAGAATGCATAACTTGAAATTAGTCTTTGTTCAAGTCTTTGGGCCTGATTGCCACAGAATATGAAAAAGGTCGAAAAACACCCTAAAATGTATGTTTTTGGCCCTTATTTCCATAAATTGACCAAATATTAAAATTTGACTTTTATTGCCAGTTAGGACTACCTAAAGGATTAGGATTAAGCTATGTTTCATTTGGCAAAACCGGATAATATTTTTTAATCCAAAAAAAAATAGTTCTGTATTTTTCTGGAATGGGGAGAAGATGATATCATGATCAGTGTAGTACACGAAATAGAGCATATTATCCGGTACCTTTACTTATGTAGCAGTTTTGTACATTTACATTTTTGCTATTTGGTAATCTTTTGGTCATTTTCAAAATTTGTGTCTAAGCCTTTAACTGGTATTGGCCTATTTGTATAATTTCAGCATAATTAATTATTTCTATTGCCCAAAAAGTACTGTTTATTTATAATCGCTGGACATTTGGATTATTTCAACCAATTCTGAACACAAAATTTAATTCGACTTCGGGCCAACGACGCGACGCCGACTTGCACTCCTTCCTTTTTCAAACTTAAGTAAACGCTTTTTCATCTTCTCTTCTGTACACAATAATTCGTTTTCGTCTAACTCCCGTGTTTGATGAAATATTTTAAGTTTTAGCTCTTTATAGATTAGAAAAATCTTAAATCTCGTCTCTTTTGTTTGTAAAAGAAACAATTAATAATAAACATGATAAACAACGGTAATTTTCGTTTATCTGTATACCTTCCTCGGGTCAGTAGGCCTAATTTAGATATTGTTTTTTATTTTATCTCTAAATGTAATGATAAGAAGTAGGCTATATACATGATATAAAAGTATACATTTTCAGAAAGCAAATGATACAAGGAATCCAACTAGCATAACAATTTCCTGCAAAAATTAACAGTGTTTGAGAAAATCTCAAAATTTGATCGTACTTTACTGTAATTTACTGGCTCGATCGAGGATCAGGTATACGGACCTGGATGGCTTACTTTTGAAGAATTTGCCAGTGTCATCACCAGACTCTTCTACAAGATAAAGGAAATTAAAATTATTGATTGTGCATATACATCAATCCAAAATCTATACATGGTTATTATGATCCATATTTTTATTCATATCCAGAAAATACTCTTCTCTTTCTTCGTACACGCCCTGCATCTTTTGAAGGCGAAGGATGTGTGTCAGCAACAAGGTCTTCTATAATGGTCTGTTACGGAACTGGAATAAAATAAAGGATCCACAAGATCATCTCAGTGCAATTTGATTACTGGAATAAATATCTGGATTTTCATATTAATTTTGTCTGAATTAAATCATGTGAACTACGAAGATGCGATTTTTTACACGTTCATACAGCGTACCAACTTCGTTCGTACTAAACTTTTCAGCCGACGACGGCGTAAGCAACTCGAATTGGTAAGACGATAGAATAGCCGACAAGATTCAAGATTCATGCATAATCAAGATCATGCATGGATTAAAATAGGTCATTGCAAATTGATCTTTTTCTTACTATAAAAAAAGGTCCTACTCGTCAGACTATTTTTAATAATCCGACGAGTAGGACCTTTTTGTGGCGCCCTCTACGGAGGGGCCACATATAGGCATGTACTTTGTGAAAAGCTTCTAATTTCACTCTTGCTAGATTTACTCCTTAATTGTTTTGCTAAAATTATGCCCAGCTCAGAAATAAAACCACAATATGCTAGGATTTTATTTTATTATTGTTTTCTGATATGCACGGGATAAAATGATGTGTGTATATTCTTTGTTTAAAATACAAAATTAATGGACTTATAAAAACACCAAATAACCCGTGACCTTTGTATGGTTTAAACCAGTTTACCGCCTCTGAGAACCTGATAGACGGTGACATTTGACCATTCTAATTATGTATGTTTTGAACATGTTTGCACATGAACTAGTTGTTTACAGTGTGAAGAATCTACAACATGCTCATCTATCAGGGCACAGTTCTTTAACCCCAATACATTTGTGCATTCATTGAATGACCTTTGAAAATGTGAGTACAAAAACTCATACTTTGCAACTTAAGGTCAAATTTTGCACTATGATTGTTTAATTGAGGTTATTGATAATATGCCACTGGAATGAGGCCATTGTGGTCCATAGTGATTGCACGCGGTGCACCTAATCCTTAAACCAACACCAATTAATTATAGTTGACCAACACAACCACTAACCAATCATGAAATCACTAATTGGTTTATGACTTTATGTGCTTGAATCGACTGCTAACTGATTGTGACCAAAGATATTAGAAGCTCAGTATCTTTGTGGTGACTATCTCTGATAAAAAACATTAATTAACGAAAATCAGTTCTGGTCAGCAGAGAAAGGAATAAATTCGGAAGACATGACTGTGTTGAAGGTCAGAAGTGTATTTGCAAAAATAATATTCATTGTAATGCCTAACTGCTGGGAAGGGTTCCTAGCAAGGTTAAGTGAAAGAAACCCCACTGGCTATTTTGTCTGTTTAAAATAGAGTTCTATGACGTAATTTTGTTATTTATTAATTAATTTTTAGCAGAATTAATAACATAAAAATGGGCTGTGCCCGTTTCATGAAGCATAACAATCGATCTTACCCTTGATTTAACAGGCCTGTCAATTTCTTGGTATTGTTTGATATGAAAGGAGGGTATGATTGTTTTGTATTAGTTTAAGTATTTCCTAGCCTCTCTTAGCCACATGGTTGGCTACAAAAGACACAGAGTATACCTTAGGATAAACTGGCATGAGTGCGCCGACCCCAAGTTTTCAACATTTCAGGATTGTTTCTGGACGGAGGTCGGGTGAAAAACGAAATTACGTTTACATGACTTTGTCGAAATTCGTCGTGTGACAAGAATGAGTGTATAGAAGACTAGGGGGAAGCTTACTTATTTGTGTCTTGTAGTTATCCATCATATACCCTAGGCCCTGCATAACGAAATTCAGCAATATTCAATATCCAAAGCAATATCCTCACTACAATAGGCTCCCAAAACAGAATTCCGACCCCACATAATTCGCAAATTGACACGAAAGCTTCATTCCATGAAGTATTTCTCTCGTATTTGATCATCTTCTACTCTTCCCTAAAAAATCATTATAATACCAAATCTAATCACCATGGAATTCACCATATCCCGTCCAGCTCACATTGGGCGCCACATTCCTTTTTTAAAGGAATTTTTATTTCCAAGTTATCAGACTATACTCGGCTCAGACTATGATCACTATATATTATCATGATTATAGTCTCACATCATGGCGCCGAAGAAAGACGAATCGCCAAAGTCCAGTGACCGCGTCGCCCCCCCCCCCCCCAAAAAAAACAAAAGTTTCGGGAGGGGCGGTTAGTGGATTTTTGTGATCAGAGGTAACTGTATAAATGGTAACTAAGAAAAAAACCAGGAAGTTTTCGCTGCGATCATGGGCCTTTTTATTGTTCTTCGCTATAGGATATTGGCCTATTTAGTGCCTATGCGCTTGCACCAATTTTTTTTGGGGGGTGACAGGGCGTAAAGGGGGGGGGGGCTGTATGTTGAACGTTTGCGGTATATTTTTTGCTATTGTTGTACTGAAACTACAGGCCATCCGGCCTTCTCATTCAAAGTTTGTGTTTGTTGTTTTGCTGTTGTATTTATTATTATTATTGAATGCAATAAAGATGAATGACTGTGTAAGAGAGTGAATTAGTAATTAAAATTTCGTCACTTTTCTACTTTTTTCATACCGATTCTAACTAAAGATTTTTTGTTTCAAAGCCTGTAAAGTGAATCTCACGCATGATGCATGATGACCACTTTAATATAGCTATATACTTCTAGCAGATCGAGTTATAGAGCGTGACAAATAGGATTTTCTAGGATTTGTCAGCTTACATGTACAAAATATGGACATGTTCATCAAGAATTATGCAATATGTTATGTAGCTTGTCATACATTTTGCCAACATTGTCAAGTTCAAGGACAAACAAAATATGAATCATGATGTCTAGTGCTAAGGATTTTGGTTTCATGATGTGCATGCCAAGTCCATTGATGCGTGTGCATTAGTTCAGATTAGAGTCTTGTTTGTGTTCCTAGAATCATTGTTATTGTTCTAAAACAAGTACATAAGGTGGATATAGCAACAAAATATTCATTTATTATCAATTCTTATGTGGAGTTACAATGGAAGACAAAATTAGTTGGAGAGTTACAATGGAAGATAATATAAGTTGGCGCTTTTCAGATGGGTCTTTGAAACAGTAAGGTGTCTTATTTCTAGTTGAAGCTGTCTATATTTATATTCTTTCATTATACACATAAAAATATATTTTGCCTCTGCTTTTCAGTTTATATCCTATGTACCATGTTTGGTGTGTTTTATTTTGGTTCGTTTTTAAGTTTACACCATCACCATAATAATAACCCCACAGTAGGCCTATATGGTGCCCGAGATGGTGCTCTATATGATGATGGATGGGCTTCCTCTTCGATCAGCTCGGGCAGTGGCTTTGTGTCACATCTTTAAAATTATAATGATTATCACTAAATAAGAGACAGTTTGATGTAGCAAAATGTTGGCCTAAACTGCAAGAACAAAAAACGGACACTGATATAGGATTATTACAAATTTTCAATCACTTTCTGGCTGATATACCAGATTTCGTAGTGATTTCACGAGACGAATTTTAGATTTCACCAATCACTTACTGAAAACGAACTAGCAACACTGTACACAAAAAAATGCGTGAACATGGCTACCACAACAGGGTAAGCGACCATCTGCTCCTAGTAAAACTCATCTTCTCTTACCATATCTGTCAAATGTTCTCTTACAAAAGTTTTTGATATCTTTCCAGGTATCCTGGACCACCAGGCTCACCATTACGGAGTTTAAGTAGCTTTAAATCTGAGCTAGGCTTACAGATGGAGGACCCGGCGGAGAGCGGACCCAAATCGTGAGTACTCTCATCACTGTGTTTGTGTGTGACACTGACAGTCGATGTGTCCGAGATATTGCATTGGTAGATTGGTATACATGTATAGTAAACAGATGGACGAACATACCATGCAAGCCATACATTACGTGTTACATTTAGTGTTGATGGGTAGTTGTACGTGTAGTAATTTTAACACAAATGTCATTTCGTTTCATATTAAATCAAGGGCTTCAAAGTTCAAGCATGGTTTGTTCAACGATTGCATAATAATTTGAAGTTAAACTTTGCAAACATTAAATTAAAATCAGACATAGTCCCCGGGACATAGTCGAGAGAGATTGATGTTGAGAAAGGACAGTGGCGACACCAGGATTTTTTTGGGGGGAATGGGGGGGCAAAGTGAATTTCAGGGGGGGGGGGCAAAATCGCCATAAAAAGTGGAAATTTACATAATTTGGGTGTGTTCCCCGAAGCAATGTCCAGAGGTACATGGGTAGGCCATAGGAGAGGGAGGGAGGGAACTAACAAATGTGAGTAAATGTAATTATATTATAATATAGCCAGAGTAAGAGTATACATTTAATGGCAAGTGGACTCAAAGAGAAGTCTATCTCATTGGGGGGGGGGGGAATGGTCAAAAACATGCTAGTATACAAAAGTAAAGATGGGGTAGGGGAGAAGATTTTACAGGGGGAGGGGAATCTCCTGCTCCCTTGATTGCGCATGTCAATGCTACACTACACTGCTCTGCATTCTTTTTTGATAAACAATTCATACCTTTCCATGCATAAAACATAATATATCTCCAGTGACTGCCCTGCCCAGAGCTTTTGTCATGGATGTCTGAGCTGTTGGATCAGAACAGGATTGATTTTCCATGGTCAGAGGGAGGGGATGATAAATTAAAGTGGTCTACTACAGTAGACTAATGCTACACATAATGAGGGTAGCCCTACATCTTGTGCTTGGTTTATTTTCCCACACAAAATGGTCTCTCTGCTACCCAGTGGCGTAGTGTGGGTCATCTTATTGGGGGGTGGGCACCGACCATGATTGGGGGCACCACAAGCCGTTTTTTGACCATTTTCCTATGCCTTTGGGATTTTCTAAATTTTGCAATCGATTGGGGGGGAGGGCACGTGCTACTCCACTGCTGCTACCAGTATGTATTATACTACATCATTCACAAAAAGAAACTTGTCAGTTATAGTCATCCTTGTTGTTCAACAACCTGATAATTTCGGAAAATCTAACAAGAATTGAATAAGAAATGCGCCTCCAAACCCTTAAACCCCAAAATCAAAAGTTGCAATTTCAAAGATTTTCAATGGAACTCATCAATCGTTGTTTTGCACACAAGCACTACGGGCCAATCAGTAAAGCACACAATATAACAGGCACAATTGAATCGTTAAAACTTTTGATTTTGGGGTTTGAGGGTTTGGAAGCGTATATCTTGGTGCAGCAGAATTGTGCACATTTTGCATGGTTTTTGTGAAGTGAAGCAGCAATACCAGTATTCAAATAAAATTTACAAAGGACAAGTAGTTCAATGACTTTTAGTTCAAACATATGACCTGCAAGTGAAAAAAGACAAGTAAGGATGTCTAACACCAGGGTACCACTTTGTGAATCAGGGGGACCACTCAAGAAATTCATTGTACACATGTAAAGAGGGGTGTTTTTTTTAAGGAATCACATCCAGAGGGTAAAAAACATCAAAATTCAAATTAAAAAAAAAAAAAATTTCTAAATGAATTTAAACTTGTTTTTGAAACCTTTTGTAAATCAAGTGCTAAGGCCAAGGAGAAGTACATTTTATGACCACAAATTCATACCTGTATGTCACTATCATTCTTGAGTGGTCACCTCCCCCCCCCAACTGACTTGTGAGTCCAAGTGAGTGGGGTAGGGTTTAAGCCAGGGGGTTAGATGCATAGATGAAAGTGAAAGAACTGTTTCTTGGAATTGATTTTCTATCGAAAATACTTTGGCAGAATACAAGGTATAATTGGGATATGAAGTTTAATATAAATAGCCACCATTATGTTTAAAATGCGTTTGTAGACATTTTTGGCCAGTACACTTATTACAAGCAAAATTCCCCACATGGCTGGCATTTCTATAATACATCTAACTCTATAAGGGGGGAATTGGTTAACAAAAAGCCAAAATTTTAATTTATGTAAAAAATAGTAAGTACATGTACTGTCTCAGCAGTAAAAGGGGCATTTCGTGATCCACAACCTCGTCCCCCCACTTTTCCCAAAAAAGTTGAGATTTTTACACCACTGGATACCTCTGGCTACATAATGTTTATATACCAAATATTTCTTGCAGATTAATTCGTTTAGTAAAAATATCGCCAAATTTGAATTTCGTTCTGGTGCACCAGAACGAAATTACAACACATTGTCTATGGAGCAGTGTAATACACATAATCATGCATAACTTCATAAGCATAAAAAATTGGAATCAACTGAAATTTTGGAAATAAGCTTTTGTCGTGGATATCTACTGAAAAATGTCATAAAAAGAGGATGCTAGGATCACGAAATCCTCCTTTAATTGACATTTTATTTGAAATGTTTTTGATAAAAATGTTTTTGTTTTTTTCCAAATATATATTAGTAATTTTTCATGATAAATTTTTCCATAAAATTGCGAACTTTGGTCTTTAGATAGAAACGACTCTGAGTCAAACTAACCACAAATGTGTTGCTGTGTATCCTCTTAGTAGTAGTAGGACTAAACTGTGCTGTTCAAGTAAGCAAATAATACCATTTTCCATTATTTGTTCAAAGCAAAACAGACATACAAATACATGTGGGCTACAAGGCTACTGTACTAACCTGTAGCTAGGCAGATGTGTACATTATGTTATCTACACTAGAATGGTCATGATTGGCACAGGATTTGCTCACCTTCACATCAAAAGTTTTGTGGCTTTTCAACCACTTTGTTATTGTGTATTTTGGTTATCCCTTTGGGAAAATAAACTTCAGTTTACTTGGATACACTGATTTACACAAAATGTCATGCATTTGTCACTGACAACGTACATTTGATAGTTTAAATTAATGAGTTTGTACAAAATACTAAATACGGGAGCGATCATTATTTACGACAGGGGGGGAATGGGCATTTTAAGGGCGGAACCCGAAATTGTTTTGGGTCTTGAGGGGGGAGCGCGAAATTTTTCGTTGAACCAGGAGGGGGATTGTTAAATTTTAAATGGGAAATTTCGGGAAAAGCAAGGGGGAATCCAAAAATTTTGAATGGACGCGAGGGGGGAACACAAATTTTTTTTTTTGTCGATATTTTTTCCAAAATGCCCATTCCCCTCCTGCCGTATATAACGATCGATCCATAAATGCTCCCAGGGAGAGACATTTTCAGAAGAGGGTGTTTATTTACATGAATTTTGCGAGAAAGATTGTGTTATGTAAGCTTTGAAATCAGCGAAAATACAGGTCACTTCCGTTTTACTTACTGTTTAAGTTCTACTTTTATCAGAAATTACTTCCGGAGTTCCGGGTCCACATTTCGGTCACTTTTACTTAAAATATGTTGGTGTTTATAAAAGGGGCTATTTATTAGGGAGAATACAGTTGGAATATTTTTTGGAATAAAAGAAATAATATGCAGACAATATATTACACTCATTGTGAAATACTGCCAAAGTGGACATTTTCCTGCGATTAATTTTTTGCACTCTACCAATTTTGAACTATTTCAATCTTTATAAATTTTGTTGTTGGGCAGGAAAAAACTCCTATGTAATTGAGGGCCTTGAACATCTTTAAAACAAAACCAACCAATAGCATAGGAAGGTCTTTGCTTTCAGGGGCCAATGACACATACATGTACAAATGTAGGAAGTTTTTCCTGCCCAACAACGAAATGCTATTCTAAGCTTCCTAACATTGACTTATAAAGGAATATATATTCAAACATCTTTAATTTCAGCTGTTTGGAATAGATTTAAGGGGGTACTACACCCCTCGATAAATTTGTGTCTATTTTTGCATATTTCTCAAAAACTAATAACACAGTGGTAACAAAAGTTATGTATATTATTGGGGCAAGGAATCCAATTACTACACTGGAATTTCAGTGACCCAAGTCAAGTGGTTCGTTATTTATGATAAAAAATAAGGTACCGATAGGATGTACCTCATTTCTTATCATAAATAACAAACCGCTTGACTTGAATCACTGAAATTTCAGTGTAGTAATTGGATTCCTTGCCCCAATAATAACATAACTTTTGTTACCAGTGTGTTATTATTTTTGAGAAAAATACAAAAATAGTAACAAATTTACCACAGGGGTGTAGTACCCCCTTAACAATCGCAACTTTTTTTAAACACAAAATGTCTACTTTTTCTCCCCATTCCAGAAAAATACAGCACTACTTTTTTTGTGATTAAAAAAATATTATCAACTTATGCCAAATGAAACATAGCTAAATCCTAATCCTTTAGTTAGTTTTAACTCGCAATAAAAGTCGAATTTTAATATTTGACCAATTTTTGGAAATAAGGGTCAAAACCATGCATTTTATTTTAAGATGTTTTTCGTATGTTGTGACAATCAAGCCCAAAGACTTGCACTAAGACTAATTTCAGATTATGCATTCTTATTGTTGGAAAACACATTTTCTAATGCCTTTTATAACCATGCAGTTATCAAATTAACATAAAATATTAGAATTAAGAGCAAAATTATATACTCAAGATTTGAATGCTTAGACTTGTGCCAAGTCTTTGTCTTTGTGACTGAAATGGTAAGAAATAATACAAAATGGCATGTTTATGACCATTTCCCCTCAAATTGCAAAACTATTAAAATTTCACTTGTATTACTTGCCAGTTAGAACTAGCTAAAGGGTTAAGATTTAGCTATGTTTAGGTATGTTTTATGTGACAAAACAGGATTATATGTTTTTTATCCAAAAAAATTAGTACTGTATTTTTCTGAAATAGGGAGTAGTTACATTTAAAGGATGGTGATTATAATAATCTTGTAATAATAAGTTAAAAAAAGGATTTACATGTTTAAGTATTCCATATGAACCAAGGATATTCCACAATTCCAGGCCATACATTCTGGTTAGCTAGTTTAGTGGAGGTTATTCAAATATTTGATTCAAAATGGAATTGTCTATATTTGATTTTGATTTTCTTGTACTGTAGCGTAAAAGTTGACATTTTCGAGCTTCACTTACTTTTGTGCTTTCCGCATTCTAAGCTTCTCCCATGAATATAACAACTTAACAATGCACAAATATATATTCCTTTTGTGTATTGGTCAATGTAAGGAAACTTAAAAAACCCAACAATAATCGCTCAAAAATGTCCACTTTTACAGTAAATTGAAGTGGTTGAAAAGGATCATCATAATAATGCTTTTACTTTCCCATCTCGAGATCCGGGCTCGAGATATTAATAATTGTTTGGGTATGTTCATGTACCGTATGCGAGTTTACGTCAATTAAAAAAGTCAAGTCATGGGCAGGGCTAATTTCAGATCAATCATAACAGAATCTTCAGCAGATCAAATTATCTTAACATTTTGAATGATTTGGCCAAGATCAAAATCCCCAGCATGTATACTTTTGTTGTGGAATTCAACTAGATTTAAAACAGCCATAACAACTTGAGGGCTCAGTGCAATTATAACTTCCTCATCTCCAGTTTTGGCAAAAATTTGATTTTGGTAACAAAATTTTCAAAATTTAATGAGCTTTCTAATGGCAACAAAAGACTGAAGTCCATGACCAAATAAGTAATAAAGCAACAGACCAGTGCAGTGAAACATACATGTATGTATATTGTAGCAATATATACAAAGGCTAAGGAGCCATAATGCTCTCAGCGCAATTGTCTCAAAATGAAGATGTGGGAGTGTTACACTGCGCCCTTGATTAGTGCATACATAAACAACAACTTCAAGAATAAATTGAAATGGGGACAGCAATCTTTAGATCTGTTTTTATCAAGAATTGATTTTAAACTTTAAATAGAACCAACTTATGCAATCAGTTAGCAAGAATGAGGCCATGAGATATGAGAAATGATCATTGGTGATATCACACTGTTGGGTGACAGAATATGAGTATAAGAAACACCCCATTAACATGCTAAGGTTAATTGATTGATTAATCTGCAACACGTCCCGTATCTGTGAAAAATTGAGTGCAAGAATCGGCCCATGGATGAATTGATTGATTAATAATTCATCAGATCATTGTGGCAAATTACATTATTACTCACCATTAGCTTTTATGATAGGGGGATTAAAGGTGCGATGCTAGCATGGCACCAGGCTCACCCTGGATGATTGCTCTGTCCATATGGAACAGTCACAGGGTTTGATCATGGAGTAAATGCTGTTGTTCTTGCGGGACAAAGAAAAACTCTGACACTTTATCATATAAGAAGAAGTGCTGTTCTCATACAGTTTTACATGTCACTTATATCCCACAATTACACAAGATGTTTCATGATTTGGTCAATGAACAATAACAATCACAGTAGTGGGGACAGATCAAGCACTTTGAGGGTTGAGAGCCAGAATTTAGCCTCAACTCACAATCACCTACTCCCACAAAATGAGCATAAAGTTGCCAGGGCACTATAGAAGATACAGTCCATTAATCATGACAAAATTCCACAGAAAACAAGACATTGTGGAGGAATTATTGATTTTTGAAGACCAAAGCAAGGAGCCAACTTTATGCTCATTTTGTGAGAGCTGGGCATAGTGAGTTACAGCTTTCTACATGTAGTTTTATGAACCCTCAACTTGTTCTACTGGGACCAATTGAAAATCTGACACCTAGAATAGGAGTAAAATTTACAAAATGGTCTTATACAATTTTAGTTATTAGTTAAAAAATTCAGGCCTTCCATTTTTGAAAATTGCAAGGTCTGTTAATCACTCACCTGAGTTTATTTACTAAAATGCTCAACAAGGAACTCAATCTTTTAATATCTGTATTAAAACATTGTGATTCAAGTAGTGAGGAGCTCAGTAAATCATACTCCTGAAATGTTGCTAAGGAGAGCTGCTCTGGGAGAGCTGTAGGAGCTCTGGTGCAATTGAGCTCCTCAAAAATGAAGGTCTGAAAAATCTCACAATTGCCCTTAGATTAAAATTGCTTCATGAATCACTTAATCAACAATACTAGGGCTTTTGCTGTTGAATACTTTTTTTAATGTCAGTAAAATTATTTATCATCAAAATTCATCATCAGCATAGGATAATTAATATATACCAGTCTTTTTCAAAATCCATTTGACAAAATGTTGTCTTTTAATATTGGTGCCTTTGCCAAGGTCTGGTTATAGACATGTTCTACCGACTATGATCTAGAAAAATAAAACAAACAAAAGCACTGGTAGATGTGTGGCAATAATGTGTATTCATGTGTATGTGCATGTGCTGCTGAACAATGATTAAATGAATGTTCTTTGTGTATTGATTGATGCCAGTTCTAAGCAATTAAATTATACCAATAATTTAACATAATTTATTTTTACAAATACAACATGAAAAATAATATGACATGACTTACAATATTGCATGTGCCCAGGCCCCAAAATAATGAGGGCCCAAGGGCACCCAAAATCAGTGAGGGCCCGCAAAAGATACATCCGGCGGGCCTAAATGGCCCACAAAAAATTTACCATTTTTCTCACTTTTTTGTGGGGTTCATATATAGGTTAAAACCAATGGCCCAAATTTGGGCCCACAAAAATTTGTGAGGGCCCTCAAACATTTAAGATCAAGGGCCCAAATGGCCCTCAGAAATTGTGGCTTATTTCGAGGCCTGCATGTGCCCATTGTTTATGTAATTGATTGTTTTATCTGTAGACATGTTACTTGGATGTTTTTTCTTACATGATTTGAAAGATGAAGTTTAAAGAAGAAAAAATGGATTTAACAGCATCAAACAATAACATCAGCAATAGAAATATTACTTCATATATTATAAAATGTTGATTTTCAACGATTCAATGTCAGCTAGCATGTGCATTCTAAATTGATTTTGTTCAAATTATGAACTGCGTAATGACTAAAATCATACTCTTGCACATATTTTTTTTATGGATCACATGATGTTGTTATACATTTTATCAGCGTGAAATTCATTTCCGAGGTATTTCCATTATAATGCCAATGATGTATTCAGTAGCATAAGAATTGAAGGAAAGTGTTAAAAATACACCAAATGTTGTGGAAGCAACATTATTACATGGATTCGCTTTACATTTTTATTTGAGATAAACTTGTGGTAAACAAAATTTGATAAAATATTCAGAAAAATTGATTTTTGTATCAATGCCTCAGTCTGCAGGTAAAAGTATGATAACAAATTATACCAGCTTTATATATAATTGATTGACAATTTAAATGATACAATGTAGGCCAGGCATAAGATTTTTGTTTGTTTGTTTGTTTATAAACACTAGTGGTTGCATATACCTCAGAAACTGATGCAATGAATTTGAACTTCAAATACAGTAAGACACAGCTAAGACTACAACTTAGACAAGAACAGAATCAAATATATTTTATTATATACAGTTATACAGGACAATATATAATTTGATTAGTTGCAAAGAGGTGAGGTTTTCTGAAGATGTTTTACCTGATGTGAGGTCGGACACTTGTTTAACGCAAAAAGAAGTGTGTGCATGCATACTGTTCGTGAATCATGCTTGATATACCTGACACAAATTGAAGCTTATCATTTACGCATATTACCACTCTAGTCATTTGACATGTACAACTACACCTACTCTGTATTTGACACAGAATTATTAATTTATTATTGATTACTTCAGTCGCCATCCCTTACATTGTTGTCATCAATTATTAAGCTTTGGTGCTCCCGAACAAATGCTCTGTTGCCTGCCCACAGGGAGAGATCGATTACAGGAGGCATCAATATTACGGCCATTTTGTGTATGTGTTTGTGAATAGTGGATAACTTTTTATAATTTATATGCAATATTAAAGTCAGGCCTTGTTTGAGATGTTGGATGGTCAACACTGTTGTACTAAATTAAATCCCTGTAATGCACAGTACACATTCTCCTTATCAATAATGCTATATTGATCAGCATGGTTAGTAACTCAAACAAGGGGGTTAATAATTAAGTCAGATTCTACCTTAATGCATTAGCAGTTGTGACTTTCATTACCAATACTTCAAAAGGAAAGACATAAAACAAGGACAAGGAAATTGGAATAATAGAAATTTCACATGCTAACTGTCATGGGGTAACCCCCAACTTTAGTTTTGTTGAGCTTTGCCCCCCTCCCCTCCATCAGATCATCAAATTGGCAACTGATATGAAAGGAAGAATTATGTCACTTTACAAAATGCTATATATGACTGGTTCAATTCCCATTTATGTATGGTGACTGCGAGTACAAGGCTTACCTCTACCCTTAAACTTGATGACTATTCAAGAACCAAATCAGGCATTTTATAAATGAGCTTAGTCAATACTCAATACAGCCATTGCACACTTAAAACTACGGGGTCAAAAAATGACCCAAACGGGGTCATTTTTGACCCCAGCATAGTTATCAACTAAACACCATACCACTAACGGGTCATTTTGACCCCATTGGTCGAGGTCATTGCAATGACTACGTATTTGGGTCAAATAGTAACCCCATTGGGGTCAAAATATTACCACATTTCGGGGTCAAATGAAATGACCCCTTCAAAAGGGTTGCCTTATTGGGTTACTAATGACCTCATTTCGGGGTCAAATGAAATGACCCATTTGAAAGGGTTGTTTTATAGGGTTACTCAATAACCACATTTAGGGGTTGTTTGGATTTGTTTAGTAGGCCTATGGTCATGCTGGTCCCACCAGGACATAAGTGTGTTTCTGCACAGAGAAAGCATTACATAAACAGCAAACTGCAAAATGCATCTGTGTATCACACTCACACACAGTCAGTCATCGCCTATGACAGTTCCGTATTATAAGCTTACATGATATAAGCTTATAACAACTGCAGCCAAGACACCAGCCACGACAGCATGAAATTGGAATGAATCTGCGTGCATATAAGGGTCTATGCATCCTTGCAGTCTCACTTTTCAACTAACTTTTCATATTCCATCATGCAGACAAGCACACACGACAATCCGCTGAGCTACACAATTAGAACAAATATGGCGCTGATGTGACCACGTGGGAAGCCGATGCACACCGTGTGTGCAAATAGTTCAAATGCAAGTCATTATAAAGTTGACAAATTGGGTAACCGGTCAAAAAATTAGTTTTATTTTTTAATCAACAAACATTAATTGCAGCTCATGTTTAAACTCATTTATGAATTGAGATTTTCAAAGCGGAAGATTGAAACTGATATCAATGCGCGACGGTATCGGCAAAATGACCACTAAGTTTTTGACCACGTTAAATGCGTGGCTAAAATGACCTCGTGAATGTGGTCAAATTAAAACAGTACAACCCCCTTGAAGGGTCAAAACAACCCCAAACGTGGTCAATTCAAAATGACCACGGAAAATGTAACCCCGTAGTTTTAAGTGTGTATGAGAAAGATTTGGAAGATTGAAAGGAGGGTAGTGCTTAAAAATGGACAACCTAAAATGAACTGTATCTACTGCTGATGATAAAACAATTATCAGTTGCCTGAGAGAGCGTGAGAAGAAACAAGTAGAAAATTACAAAACTACAATATAAATTTCTTTTTCTTACAGTTATAAAAGCAGTTTCATATAATACCCTTGGCAGAAAAGTAAAATAAGAAGGAAACCATTCTTGTCTCCTTTCTTTGACAGGATGTCTCTTAATCCATTTGTTTAAAATCCTATTTGCACCACCCCCAGGAACTTCTATTTTTAGTTGTTTTCCAGAATCTTACCAAGAAATGTCCCATTTGTCTTTATTAGTATATTGTTTTTGATATGCTGTTTGCCCAAGTATAGGAGATATATAGTGTGACACATTTGTTTAAAGGCCATGAGATACGTACCATATAAAAAGTTGTTGATTTTCTGATATTTTTTTTTAGAGTTCTTTGAGGATAATAGAATTATAAACACCTACACAGAGAAACAAACAAATCACTAAGATATGTAATTCTCTCTTTTTATTTTACAGATTCCACCAGTACTTAGACCTAATCATAAATGGCATTCCACTCCAGTCACTAGTTCTACTCTTAGTTTGCTTGGATTGTTTACTAGTATCATCAGAACTACTGCTCTCATTTAATATGATAGATAATGGTGAGTACAACAATAATATAACATTTGACGACCTGGTCCACACAAGTGTGTTTTTCCTGTCGATCACGATCATGTCATAATCGTATTGCCCAAGATTGATCGATTACGATCATGTCATAATCTTATTATGAAATTATATTAGTATCATGTGGCGGCACCATGGGGGGCATGTTGGGGCAAATGCCCCCATTAGAACTCTTGACCCCCCCCATTTACCCCCCGAAAAACCCAAAATTACGAAAATTGCCACTTTTTATGCGGTAATTTTGTGCAAAATTGTTGATTTTGCCCCCATGAAATTCACTTTGCCCCCCCATGCCCCTCGAAAAAATTTCCTGGCGCCGTCACTGCTGTCCGCTTAATGTCGTTGGCATACTACAATAATTCATGAATGATGAAAATTTCTATCATTGGGCCGGTCAGTAGCATGTTTGTGTCACAATTGCCAATGAAAATTACCTGTGAGTATGCATTTTGTCATTGCATCATGTGTACTCAATGGACTTGTAATGGATATGGTGTGTGTAAACTAGAGGTAATTACGACACAATGACGACGTACTGAGTGTATGAACACTCTCATCATTCATTTAATCATAATCGTGTCATGATCGGGAAATTATGACATGATGACTAAAACATTACTAGTGTGGACTGGGTCTAAGTTTTCTATCATTTTTTACTTCATATCAGCAGATGACTGAGTAGTAGTATATGTACTCCTAATTTGCCACATGTATAAATCCTACATGTAATTTTCTTGAAATGTGAAGTACCGGTATTAGCAAAACCATTTACCTCGTGCTCTGTACAGGCATATAGTTTATGTGGATGAAAAATGTTGCAAAATTCCACATTTTAATCTTCTACTTTTTAATCTCTTCCACATCAAAATTAACCTTGTACAAAGATATTGATAGCTTCCACTCATTCAGTATTGTTATTAATGTTTCATTATCTTCTAATTAAAAGAATCTTTAGTTTATTGTAATTATTGTATCCTACCATTCTCTTCACAGACATTATGTAACCAAGAATTTTAATTATCTGTTATTTTACCATCTAGTTAAACTAGATGTAGCGGTAATTGGTAATTAGGAAACATAACTGAGTAATTGTATAGGAATTTATTGTTTTCTTTTGCTAATTGATTTTTATTTTTAGTAATTAATAGGGATGTTTTATGAATATTAAGACTAGCAAAACTGATCACAATGACTATATAATGCAGTATTTGACATAGAAGTGATGATGTAACAGGATTAACTACCATAGCAATAGGTTAAACCAATTTTTGAATATATTGCACTGCACTAGTACATTCACGTGGTACCTCTACATTGAACCATAGATGTCAAACATGGATAAAGACCTGGATCATAATTTTATAGAATATTCATATCATGCTTATCACTCACACCTGTTTGATTAGTATCTTTGAAAAGACCAGTATTGTATTCAATCTATGATTGCAGACATACACAGGTGATGAGTGCAACCTGCTTGTAGTGCAAGGCAATATATTCAAAATTTGTTTTAGCCTATTGCTATAGTAGTCAACCCTGTTATATCATCACTTTTACAGCAAGTACCACAATTTAACATAAACACAAGGGGGTTGCAGAAAAAAATACGGGAAACCCTGAAAAAAGGGCCCAATTATTTGCGGGATATAATGTCTAAATAAGCAAGTGAAATGTACAAATGTTGGTCAAATGATTTGTTGAAACATTAACAAGATTTCTCAAAAGAATTCATGAATTCTGCAATGTTTTGAAGATTAAAAAGGAGAGTGCATAGCAAATTGGCCAAACAGTTAGCAGACAGGTCTCAATAAGTAAATATTGAAATGTATAATGACTTTTTAGAAATGAACTTTATGCAAATATTGGCACATGTTCTGGTAGCTTATTCTTGCTTTATTGTGACAAGTCTGGAAGTCAACCGTTATTTTGTTAATGTCTACATTCCGGTAAAATAAAAATTAACATAGCATCAGAATCAAGCAGTTTAATTTGAGGGTTTCTTGATTATTTTTATGTGTCACCTAATTTTGCGCTTTACGACAGCACTTATGAAAATTGCTTTTTAAGGTTGAATAGCTTGAACTTGCAACCTGGTTTGGAGAAGAAACAAGCAGCAGCCAAAGTGTCTCTAGTAGGAAATAACCTTTGAAATTTACTCTTGATTTTGTGGTGAACAATACATTCTGTCTCTTGTAAATGAATTGTGCATTTGAAGATGAATGATTGGATTACTGTATGTCATCCAATTGATAACCTATGACAATGGAAGTTCAGTATGACAGGTAGTATATTTTCTACCACATGACTCAAAAGATGGAATTAATCATCACAGATTTCAAAATATTTTTAAGTTATCAAATTTAAATGCATCACGATTATAAAACAAAAGGTTTTTAATTTAATTTTATCTGAAATAATGTTCATAGAATTTTTTTTAAATAAATTCTACATTTTTTTATTTGATGACACTTTGACTTTAGATTTGTGTTCTGTTAAAAGACTCTTAGCTCTTGTGATTTGATATTTAAAAGGGCATTTCGTGATCCACAGCCTCATCCTCCCACTTTTCTCAACAACAAAAAAAGTTGAGATTTTTATACCACTGGAAACCTCTGGCTACATAATGTTTATGTACCAAAAATTTCTTGCAGATTAATTTGTTTAGCAAAAATATCATCAAATTACAACAGTGGCCTATGGAGCAGTGTAATACACATAATCATGCATAACTCGCAAGTTTACACAAAATCTGAATCAACTCAAATTTTGGGAATAAGCTTTTTTCGTGGATATCTACTTAAAAATGTCATAAAAAAGGATTCTAGGATCTCAAAATCCTCCTTTAATTGTCACAAATTACATTAATTAAAAGCAGTCATCGCATTATGACTGTTAATATGTAGCTTTCTTGCTTGATTGTTAGGTTTTGTGTGTGTGTTTGTTTTGTATGTGCAAATTTTATTTTTATCAACTTTTTCAATTGTGGCAGGCAGCTGACTCCTACCATGCATAACTCCTTTCCTGTTTACAAGCAAACAATTGTTGTTTCAAGTTCAACCAAGACCTACATAACTGCTCAAGTATGACAAGATACCGAGTTGTTAAGCATACAGATTATGTATTATTTAGGAGAGTCTCTAGGTGGCTTTGGAGCTGTTGATCACCCTACCCATTAAATAGACAAACATCCAAAGTTGCCTCTAAGAAGAGCAGTGCTTACTGGTACACCATTGTCCATAAATTGGTCAACTTTGGGCTGTTTGTACCCCATGGTCTTGGAGACTGATCAGAAGGCCATCAGTTCCATAACACTGCTAATCTGCTCAGGTATGACAAGGCGAAATACCTGAACTTCTACTGACACCTGATGTTACATTGTGTACAAGCATGTGAACTTGAGATGACTTGTTTATTGCAATTGTCCATTGTCTAAGTTTTATTTGTTTGTGTCTATTGTCCACAAAACATCTGACAGGTGATTTTTGTCTGTTAGGTAGAAATTTATTACTGGGATTCCCTTTTTTATTATTTAGCACTCATGTGATTCCTTTATTTCATTGTTTAGCACTCATGTGATTTATTCTCCTAGAGATTTTGTATGGTAGGTTTTTAGATATGGTTCCGTAAAATTGCATTTATTGTTTAGACCAAAAAAGGTGAACATTTATGATAGGGATTCTCTACTTTTATGATCTAACACTCATGTGATATTTTTTTTGGTGAAGAAGTTGTATTTTGGTTTTGTTAAAATCCATTATGAGAAAACCAATTGATAGGAATAAGGATCAATTCAGACCAAAATGTGGAAATTTATGTCAGGGAATAATATTTTTGAAACAAACTTATTGCATTCCATTGCTTTGCAGTTGATTGTTGTATTATGTTTAAAATCTACTTGTACTTATGAGAATCTTGTGTTATATTTGAAAATTATAGAATTCAAAGATAAAATATCCATCAACTTAATGTGCAATGTCCTCTGAACACTTTTAAACTGTAAAGTAAGCATATTGAATTTCATTCGAACTTTTTGATGCATTCGGTGTATATAAATTATCTACTTCAAGTAACTTGATTATTTAATGTTTTTTAAAACATACATGTATCTGATTGTATCAAGCATTTTAGCGTACAAAGGATTCTGCAAAAATAACAGGAAAAAGGCATTTCAAGCATTTATATGTGATTGTATCAAGCATTTTAGCGCACTGAGGATTCTGCAAAAATAACAGGAAGAAAGCATTTCAAGCAATTATATGTGAAGAAGTTTTTGTAACATTTTCCTGAAGAAATATAAGCCAGACAGCAAAAATATTGTAGCAATTTTTAAAATCTTTCAGAAAATTGAATGTTACAATATCAAGTGTGCTTGCTATCTACTGAAGATAACATCACCTGGCCAGCTGCAATGTGGTAATTTGCTATTTCAATTTTTTGAGAATATAAAACAGATTGATATTTGCCATTCCCAGGGCATTTTATTTCATAAATTGATTTGGGTGAAATCTGTGTCGCAAAACATTATGAGCTAAAGTAAAATAGGTGTAGTGTTTTTAAGAGGAATGGTGGTGTTTTGTTAGTTTGTTTGTTTTGGTTTTTTTTATTATGTACAATTTTTCTGTGTATTTGGCTTTATTTTTGGGTTTTTTGTTTGTTTGTTATAACTTCAGAATGACTTTATGAACCCTTGTGTCTTGAAATAAAGGGTACTGTATTGACCAGGCTTGATTTATCATTCAAAGAACTCCTATAACCTATCTTTGAGCCTTTATTTTAGCCACACCAAGCAACTTTTGCCTATCCTAAAACCCTTATCTTTCAGTCGGAAATACATGTGTGTGTTTTTTTCATGGTTTTTATCATTTCCCTCAGTTTTTCAGAACACCATCATTTTAATTGAACATTTACCATGAAACAGAAATGTGATATTCAATAAAACACAATGTCCTTGGGACTATAAAATGGAAAGCTGGAACTTGTAATTTATGATTTTAAGTGTTGTGTAATTTTGCATCCATTATATTTGTGTTTTGTAGAGTCTGTACCTCAGCTGTTACACATATTTAATGTTTACCTTTTAGATTCCATTGATTTTTCACGTAATGGCAGTATTTACATACTCACTCAACTACGATTTATTTCTCCATAATGTTAGATATAGTGAGTGTTTTCCTAATTAGTAATTCAAATTCATCGATGCTGCTTCACATATTTAGAAAACTTAATATGTTTACATACAGAATTCAACCTAATGTAATCAGAAAATGTGTAGGGGTATGCATAACATAATGTAATCAGAAAATGTGTACGTGTATGATTAAAGTAGCTGCACACCTGAATAATTCTGCACATATTTGTACAATGATTGCCATCCATTTGTAATTGAGTGTACCATGTATTTTTGCATGTTTGTGATACGTTTTGGATGTTTACACAGTTGATTTGCTCAGATAGTGATATTCTGCATATGTAATAAGAAAGCTTGCCAAACATCTACTTCATGTGATTGATTTTGACATTTAGCAAGTAATATTATGATCAATTGGAAAATTAAATTTCTCTAGATGACAAGCATTCATGTAGGCCTACTTCATTATGTATCTACAGCTTCCCCAATAAAACTCTACTTTAGGAAAAAACCAAAAGATAAGTAAAGTCCTATCAGTGTTAACAGTTCGCAAGGGCCCAGGTTGCAAAGCATGCCTATATTTTGGGGGGGCTTTGGGGTACGAGCCTCCAGGGTAAAATCCAAAAAAGGAAGTAGAAGGGGGCTCTCCAGGGTAAAATCCAAAAAAGGAAGTAGAAGGGGCGGGGGCGTCAAAAAGAATTATTAAAGAAAGAAGGGCCGGAAAAATTATGAAAAATGTGTTAACAATTTTGAAACCAATGGAACTATACATCAAAAATTTGCTTTTAGGTCACTAGCGCCTATAATCAATGCTTTTGCAGAGAAATGTTTTCAATATTTTAACTCCCTCCCCCTTCACCCCGGGCTTCACCCATGAAAGTAATTTTATTATAGGGCTTCAATAAATATTTCGCGTTAACTCAAAATTATAATAATTTAATGTGATGAAATTATGGAATGCATCAATTTGATCATGATGATGACGACTTAACATTCCAGCCATGGAATGTAGGAAACGTATGTGTTCAGAAACATGTGAAATATGAAATATGTTCAGAATGAAATGATTTTATCTTTGAAACAAAGCAAGCTTTTATCTTGTCTAAACAATAACACGTGTGATTAAATGCTATCGATGAAACATAAAAACAGGATATTCTAAATGGGAAGGATATAAATCATATAGCCTATTTTATGACAGTTTTCAATTTAAGTATTTCTTCACTGAAGCAGCACACTCAAAATGCTCAGCGAGTATTCTCAAAATTTCTCATTCATTTTGAACAAGTGGGAATTTTCAGAACTTGAAAGTATTTAGCAGACCTCATGGGCTCCTAATGGGACCCCATGTGAAGGGCATATTGTTTATAATGATGTATATGAAATGCATTTCATCCAAACAACCAATACATTTACAGCGAAAATGTGTATAAGATTACACACTATTCTGCCTAACTCGCCCATTGTGTTTTTAAACTCTAAATATAGTGTGATGTACGTGCAAGTATAGCATCAAGTTACTGAATGACACTAAAAAGGTCAATATTCAGACCTTTTTGCAGTTTTATGAACAGTTAATTGTTAATTCCTTTTTATATGTATTATAGTATAACTATAAGTATAACCAAGAATCCATGCTATAAATAGGAGGAAGAGAAAGTTGGAAATACACTGACGTATCAAATTGTACTAAATGATTTTTAAAATATAAAAATAATAAATCAGATAAAAATACAAAAGGAAGCTACATGTATATCATTTTGATATAATCAAATTAACCAATTTCGTTTTAACTTATGGCATTTTGGTATTAAAGTACTAAGGTAAATCATTATAGTATGTAAAAAACAACAACAACCTTGTATTAAAAGGTTGTTGACCAGAAGGGCACTGGATAGATGTGTCATAAAGCAAAATGGCATTATGTGAATCCAGGCATTTTATTTTTATGTCATTTTGGCATGTAAATAATAAATGATATAAAAAATTATTATTTTGTGCATCCTCATGCAGATCCTGTTTAGTTTACCAGGAAGCTTACCGGGGGATCAGGCTCCAGAGGGGGAACATTATGTACCTGCCCTAAAGTCTTATAAACTGAGAGTTCCTTTGAAGAAGCAACAGGTGTGGGAGCAAGATGGCGGGGGGTGATGATGGCTCAAGCCCCTATTCCCCACCCAACTTCCTGCCAACTTCCACTTTGATCCTGGTGCCACATCCCTTATTTTCCCATTTCACATTTATGCTCTTTCATCAATTTTGGTAAAATTAATTATTAATATAAGCAGAAGTAAACAAGAGACTTTAACAGTGGGAATTAACCAATTTCGCAATTTCTAATTTTATACATGTGATATACTATGAAAGTAAAAAAAATTGAACAGCACAGGTTGTTAAACCAGTAGACCATTTTATACATTTGGTTGCTCTAACCATGAGTACCAAACAACAATAATGCCCTCAATCCTAATTCTCCTTTGATAATTGAAGCACCCAAGCATTATTTTTATGTAAAAAATATCAAGATAAAGCCAAGTAAAACAAAGTAAATTAAAAAATATTTAAATATATAATAAAAATGAAACAACATTTGAAAATTGAAAAAAGGTCAAGAGTAAGAATACAATTCAAATGTCCATAATAAAAACACACACTAAATTTGAAAAATTAAGCAAGATAAAATGAGAAATTATATTAATCACCATGCTTGCTAAAATAAATTTGAATGTTTATGGGAAGATACTTCCTATAAGAGTACTGAAAGGCTTATTTATTCAGTGATCCCAGTAAAGTTTTAAAAAAAAGGAAATTGTGTATAAATTTCCTAGAAGTGAAGGATAAGTCATTAAAATTGTACGTATTTTTAAAAGAAAACACAAAAGAAAAACAAGGAAAACAGCTGTATTGACAAAGTTTAAGCCCCATCAGACTCATGTAAAATGTCTTATTTTAAATATGGCTTTCGGCTTTTAACCATTAGCAGGCTATGGTAGCACTTCTTTATCTCTAACAAAGGTGCCAAAATCTCATCTGCACTTCATAATTTTTTAGCAATTTCATATGAGCTTAGAACATGTACACGTAGATCAATTCAATAATGTACCAAGACCATGATATGGTTAACTCCAGTAGTAGCTGCTAATTGGCTCTGATCTTAAAAGCAATATTACATGTACATGGAGGTACTTCAAATATTACTCATTGCTCAGTCATCGCCTGTCGTGCGCTGGAATAAATTGACGACTCTTATGATATCAGCCTACATGACAAGGTCCACTCTGTTGCCTCAACTGATACTTGAAACGATACATCATTGGTTGTATGCAAATTATGCTGGCAATTTAGAAAGATGGAAACAAAATTTATTAAGATATTTCAATTAATCTGTTGTTTTCTTGGTTTATCACTTTTGACCTCGCACTCACACTACTCAAAACTCAAGTATATATTTGAATGCTAATTTTGTTTAAAAAATGTAAAGAATAGCAAACTTGATCATTATCCTACAATGTAGTTCATAAGATACATACACATATAAAAACTAACAAACAAAAATAATTAATTGTTAAATAATTAAAAACTATTTTTACACTCTGAGTAGCTCCAATACACTTTTATATTTTTATGCTAATAGTGGTGATAAGTAATTGATATCAGCAAATTAAAATATAATTCTATTGTTACTCATTGTTCAGTATCCTAGTTTGTGATTCATGACCTTACAGGTGTTCACATAACAAACAAACAGAAGTCCAAGAAAACATATTTTGTATACAAATGGTATTCTAAATAGCATTTCATTTCTGTGACTAATTGGTTGTTTTCCCGATTACTGAACATTACCACCAGCGGGGTATTGTTCTTTTGACAACCAGTGGTATAATTGTTGAACAAATAAACAAGCACATAGTTCTAGATGGTTTATAAATTTGAATTTAATTGTTATGATTACGGTGAAAATTGTTAGTGTAACAACTTTTCTTAGTAGCTCTTGTGTGTGACTAAATTGTTTGTTGTCCTGATTTACTGAACTTTTACCACTAATGATGTATTGTTCTTTTGATAACCAGTTAGTACATTGTTAATAATTACATCTTTACACAATGCTGTATGTTTGAATTTAATTTGTTGTCATTCTTATTATGCATGGGGGGTGGTCAAATGAGCCTCCAGCCCCTTCAAATGAAGCCCCATCCCCAGATCACCAAATTTACCATTGTTTATGTTCAGGCCCGTAACCAGGATTTATTTGAGGGGAGGCTGATTTTGAAAAAGTGAACTTCTTTTCAAAATTTGGACCTTTTTGGACTGAGGGAAAATTTTGAAAAAGTGGACTTTTTTCAAAATTTGGACCTTTTTTGACCAAAAAGGCATTAAAAAACCCTATTTTTTCATATGGGACTTTTGAGTCAAAAAAGGGGACTTTTTGGCCCTGTGGCAATTTGAACCACAGACCCCTTGCGCTGGTTATGGGCCTTTGACAATGTCAACCCCCAAATGAAAAAAAAAATTATTACAAAAGACTACACTATTTTGGAAATAAACAGGTAAAAACCCAATGATTATGGTATAGTAAAAACAATCAATGATTCTGCAAACTGTGTAGTGTCTATCCCTGGTCTAACAAAACTTATTAAATATTATTGCCACTTGTTGTTGAATGGTGCATGACTTTATCTGTGTCCATGCTGCAACTACCTGAGATTATAAGCAAAGGCGGAAATAAACAATGCATTAAAAGCTATAAAAGTAGACACTATTGATAATTCTCAGAATTAATCAGGCATAGACCAAGGTAGTAAATTCCCCATTATTTCTATATCTTTCTATTGGAAAACAATATTTCCTTTCAAATGTGAAAATATCCCTTTATGGAGCTTACTGGCTATATCTGTAACTTGTCAGTGAGCAGGGCAGGCCTGGAAAAAATATTTCTTTCTCCAGAAGATACATAAGCCAAATTTTGCAAAAATTGGATGTATAATACCCACAATTTCTTAAGTATTTCTATATTTGAAGAGCTTTGTTGCAAAACCCCTTACATCCACTTGAGTAATTTTGAGAAAACATCAAAAAATCATCAAAAAAAATAGTGATGTAGGATGAGCATCCTGCCAAAAACTGCTTTTGTTGAAAACCCACTTATATCAGTGATTTTTTTTTATGTGATATCAAAATTGCTCAAGTGGATGTAAGGGGTTTTGCAACAAAGCTCCTCATTTGGTCACAATAGGGCATGAAGCAAAATTTCCTTTCAGTTCCTAAATATCCCTGGAAGGAGCTTCGAGATTTCCACTTTTTTTCAGGCATGATATATGGAGAGTGACATTCCTGGTTGCTTCCTTTGAGGCTTTTAAAGATCTTCTCACCTGGCACTCACAAGGGAACAGGAGAAAAAATCACCTAAACACAGCAGCAATCATGTTAGATCGGACATTTAAAGTAAACCTAGTTACCTACAAATATTACAACTCATACCTGCATGATGTACACTATACCCCTGTGAAAATTCATTGAGAAGGCCTTGTAGTGAGAAAGTGGGTTATAGAAAATTACCTTTCCCTTCATAGAGGCCTTAACTAACCCTGATGCTACCAGACCATACAAAACACAAAGCGACTGCAAGCCCATGCATTCCATGTGATCCAATTGCGTTACAATCCTCCAAGACTACATACACACAATATTGCTGCCCGTGCAGGGTTAACACTCATGGCGTTCTATCCCCCCTATCCCAGGTCTTCTCCCTGTGACCTGAGGGTTCTAAACTGAGGCGGAGAAAACAACTTTTGTATTCATCTTCTTCCTTCCTTCCTTCCTTCCTTCTCTCCCTCCAATTAGGCACAAACAGAAAGGGAGTTATGGTTAATATCTGGGTTCAACAATCCAGGGCAGTGCAGCTAGGTTTACCTTTCTCTGCAGTCTGCAGGTGTGAACATCATAATATTAATAATTTGTTTTCTTTCAATTAAATATTGCTTCCTTCCTTCTTTTACTCCAGGGCCTTTACTATAAAGTATTGATTATGTAGATTGAAATATTCTAATAAAGATTTGTTAAGAATGTTTTAGATTAACATTTTTTGCATTTTATTTTCTAATTTTTCTACAGTGTCAATAGAAGCCAATGAAGAAATGGTGGGTGCATTATCAGCCACTAGCCTAGCCATAGTATCATTATTTGTATTAGAGGTAAGTTAGTCATGTCCATATAATGAGCACTGTCTTAAGATTTCACTAATTGAGAGTGTTAGGATTACAAAACACCAAGATTACACCAAATTTGAGTTGCTTCTATGAAGAGCTAGGTTTACTTTAAAGAAGAATGGTTGCATTCACATGGTGTTTTTACAAATACAGGTAGGATGAAATTAAAAATGGTATGTTCAAGCAAAATGAACTGTTTCATGCAAAATTGATGCTGAGATGTGGTCAAAAGGTGTGTACTTTCTTTTGTATTTCTATTAGTGTGTTTCTTCATGAGCCACCTTGGTCTGGGGCGGACATTTTAAAAATGAATTTAGGAGAGCAGCAAGGACATCACTTGCATTACATTCCAGATGTTAAATCTACATCATATGCAAAATTTGAGGAAATTCGCACGAGTCCGTTTTATTTTAGGGCCATTTGTCTATAACTGGTCTTTACATGTAGCCCTATGGAGCGAGTGCCCGTTTATTTATTTTAGGTGAGCACCCTGCATTTTACCAGTAAATCTGTTCAGCTCTTTAGATCAAATTTAGAATTTCTTAGCTCCACAGCCTAGACACCTCCTGACTCATACTAGACCATTTGCCTTTTGCCTGAAAAGTCTGTTCCCACAGTTTGGTGCACCACCCCTCCCCCACCCCACCCCCAATTATTAAATGGTGAAAGCCCCCAAAACACATGGGAATCCTGAGATGCCATCCTCTCATGTGAATATGGCTATAATATATATCTGCATATTGATTAGTCTTTCCTCCAAGGTTGCAAAATATTGATTACAATGAAGGGACCCGGACTGGAAGGGAAAATTGGTAAACAGAGTTGAAATTATTGGCTCTTTGCTTTGGACGATATGGTCTGGTGGAATGTCATGTAATTTATTGGTAATAATTATTAAGAAAGGGGGTGGCCAATATGAACATAATTTCTTCCATTGGGTGTGCTAATTTTACAGGGTGCACCCAATAAAATAAAAAAAACCAATTGCACCCTTGAGTATTTCACATCTTTTTTTAGGCAGTGATCAAATTTAATTTCATCACCCTTTACTAATACTATACTTATGAAAACATATCCAATTAAAACATTAAATTAAAACATTTGAAGAAATGGCATTCAGAAGAAATTGAGCATTTTGTATTTTGTCCATGCAATGGTGGCTAACATTTGAGTTTTGTGTATTGACCCATTAGTAGAGAAGCAACAGTCACAGATGTTTTTTCCACGGCAGTAGACATTTGTAGGCATGCAAGATATAATTACAATTCAGATATTTGTGGGTATTTTAAGTATTTGAATATTACTTGTGTACTTATGTAAGACCTGCAAATGAGGACCTATAAGACCTTGCACACCAAATCATGGACCCATCACACTTTTTATAATCCAACTGGCACCTGACTTTACTGCATGCAGCAAAGGGGAGAAAAGAGGGGAGCGTGGCCTAGCGGTTAAGGCATTGGACTGTGAATCAAAGGGTCAAGGGTTCCAACCCCAGGTCCGCCTGAGCTTGGCTGGCTCTTTGTGTCCTTGAGCAAGGCACTTCACTCTACTTGCTTAGTGCTTCGGAGGGCAGTCAGTCCCGTGTACATGTATTTCTGACATTAATGCAGTGTGCATGTTAAAGAACGTCACAGGCTATTCGAAAAGAGCAGGGGATCATCCTGGTACTGTCGACTGTACTTCAAAAATACACTAATCTACTCTAGGTTCCAGAGTACGCAGTGCGATAATACTCATACATATGAGGGAGGCACTGATACGGAAGAAGAAAAAACAAGACATGGTCTTATATGCATTTTTATATTGTTTGCAATATGCTGGTAGTTTAAAGGACATGTGGATGTCCTTGGTTGTGGGAGTCCTCAGTTGCTCTGCTATTTTGGGGTGTGTGTCCTTGTTTTAGGTTTTTACAAATGCACACACCCCACCCCTATATAACACACACTCACATACCTATAGTGTGTCTCTTCTAAAGTTGAGAGTAATGCTATGTTGGATTTCACAGCGGCAGATTCGAATTGGCGCAATGACGTGGTTACATCACCAGCGTATGGACAAGTCACCCTTCTACCTGTGTGTATATGCCGTGTGGGATTAGGTTGGCATACAATATCGAATCTGCCACTGCAAAATCCAACATGGCGTTACTCTCAGCTTACTGACTGCACTTATATAATCATAAGATGTTGGCACGTGCAAGTACATGCAGACATAAATCAAAATATGAATATGGAATGGCACTGGCACTTAATTATTCATGGAGTTTTGAAATGACTAATCTGGTTCAAGTTGTGTGCTTGCTTCCCGGGGGGGGGGGCACTTCCATAGTGGATACGCATCATGTGCCTCGGGAATGACCGCCTTTTTCAAACCGGCTTGTACCCAATGACCCCTTTTTGTGTTATGGTCCTACCTATTACCCAATGACCCCCTTTAAAAAATCCATGTACTCAATGACCCCTTTTTCTATTTCCTGCTATACCCAATGACCCCCTTTTAATTCCCAAATTTAGGTGGTATTTGTGTTCTCCTCCAGAAATAATGAGATTTTTCACATTTCCAAGGTGGCCAAGTTGTTTTTACGCAGTTTGGCACTTATTTATGTGTACTTAATGATACTCTTTTGGCAATCCTGTACTCAATGACTCCCATTTTACTTTTTGTTACCCCATTGACCATCCTTTTTTCAAAGTTTCATACCGAATGACCCCATTTTTATTCAGGTTGTGTACTGAATGACCCCATATTTTTGTAATTGTACATTTGACCTGGATGCCCCCTACTTTTAACATGGCCGAGGCACATCCCTGCCATTTCAGATAGGGAGTTCCCCGGGCTTGCTTGCGTGAAGTGAATTTCCATCAATATCATATGAACTATGATATAAATATAATAATCTAAAAAGTAGCATGCTTTTCTTAAGGCTTTCTTTTCCTCAAGGTTACTTAGGTTTGTATTTGATTATTGCTATGTGACATTGGCATGAACTTTTTGTCTGAACAGTGGACTTGAAGTGTACATCATTTTAGTTGTTCTTAAAGAGGAAGTCCCGCCAGAGCAGTTCTTCTGGGGTGAACCAAACCTGCCTGGTTATCAAATTAATCAGTGACAATATTATCTCTGAATATGACAGGTGCTATTGATGTTTTAATGCTATTGCATCGATCAATTAGAACCTGTCAAATTCAGAGATAACCTTGTCACTGATTAATTTGATAACCAGGCAGGTTTGGTTCAGCCCAGAGGAACTGCTCTGGCGGGGCTTCCCCTTTAAAGGTAATGCATGACTGGTCCATAGATTTTGTCTAGATGTGGATTCTTGGTTTGTCTTCTGGATTTGACCAAAATTCCTTGCCATGATACAATATTTATGTGTATAACATAGAGATAGATTTACACCAGAGCTGTATCTAGATTAGATTGTCAGGCAATACGCCTACCTTGTGGGAAGGAATTTTGGTACAAACTTTCCATATTTCTGTTAGAGAATCCCAATATCCACATATTGCATCTGTCCAGAGTGGGGGTAAGGGGGGGGTAACTCATATTGACAACCATGTTTTTCATTTTATGCTACATGATGGTACCTATCAGTTTCCAATGATTGGGGATGATTGCTACATCAAAACAGGGATGTGAGAGTAGAAATCCCTGATCAAAATGCAACACATTCTAATTTCTGCATCCATCTGATTTGTAGATTTTTTAAAGTGATTTTTTAAGTGACCACAATTGAGATTTAATGACCCTTTAAAAAGGGTCATTAAATCTCACTTGTGGTCATTTCAAGAGTATCCAATGTTAAAAAGTAAACTTAATATAAAACCTGAAGAGTACTACTATTATTTTAATACAATCTATTATGTGCATGTAGGCTGTCATATGTGGGGTTCCTTGTTCTTGCAGTAGCTTCTTAAAAGTCATGGTGTTAGTACTCAGTTGCCATATACAGCCTTACTTACAAAAGAATATTAACTTGTAGCTACATGTAGAACAAAATGAGATCAATTTATCAGATTTAATTCAATTTTCCAATATTATCTACAACCTGTACATTGTATGATTGACAATCTCCCTTTCAACCAATTATGCGGAAAAATGATTTCTCCCTAAAAGCTTTTAAACATCTGTGGAAATCCAGGATTATTCAGATCCTTAAATACCCGAATTTTACTTCTAAAATCCTATTTTGTGACAGGTGCTTAAGGAATGGTATTGGTCATTGATCAACGTCGGTGTAAGATGATCTTTGCAACTATTGAAACATCATAAATATCATTGATGAAAAGATTTGGAAATGAATTCTGTGGTTTGCATTCATCAAATAGAGAAATTGATTAATTTGATAGATTTACCAGATATTATATTGAAAAAATATTATGGTGGATCAGATCTCATGGCAAATTGATTTTCTGGTATTTCTTACCAATGGATTATTCAAGTGTACAACAGTATCAACATTTTGACTCTATTGATTGCATTGTGTTGCATACTTGTAATTGACTTAATAGTAGTATTTATTTGCTAAACCCAAAGAATTTTTTTGTTTGTTAAACTAACATAATTTCTGGTTGTACATGTGGAGAAGCATTGTCTGCCAGACCTCATAAAATGTTGAGCTGTGCTTTGTAAAAATTTGGATACTTTTGGAAATATTAATGTGCAGAGCTTTTAGGGAACTTTCCTTTTATTTTACTGATACGCAGTGGCGGCGCCCACGGGGGCATGGGGGCAAATTCCCCCAGTCAGAACTCTTGCCCCCCCTGTTGCCCCCCCAGAATAAACCCAAAATTACGAAAATTTCCACTTTTTACGGTAATTTTGCGCAAACTTTGTTTATTTTGCCCCCCTGAAATTCACTTTGCCCCCTAATGCCCCTCCGAAAAAAATTTCCTGGCGCCGCCACTGCTGATACGGCCCGCCAACCAGTTGTGCTTCCCTCGAAATGTTCTAAATGTATGCTAAACATATCAAAACAAGGTGTATTTGGTCCTCAAACACAGAACGTTGAAATGAGTTTAGCTTTCTGGCCTGCAAGCAAATATAATTGAGAACTCCAGTATCAGAGTTAGGGTTGTGCATGAACCCAAACTATCTTACAAAGCAAAACCATTACACATGCATGCATCTCACATGATGCGATATAATATACACAATGTTTTGTTGGCCGGGCCCGTAGCTACCAGTTGCCGATGGAGTGCTTGGCATGCAAGGGGTCTTGGGTTTGATTCCCAAATCTCAAATCTCATTCATTTGTAAACTTCAAATTTCTCCCTGTTGATGAGAGAATATTCAAATCTTATTATTATGACTGGTGATACGGTACCTAAATATTATTATATTTCATTGCATTTGAGTGTATATAGGTGCATAACAATTTTGTCAAATGTCTAAATCATTTGTTATGTAAAAAAAATGAAATACAGAATCAAGGGTGACACTGTGAAATTGGCTAGAAATTAGCCATTGGCTAATGTGGAGAAGTATTACGAGGTACCAGTAATCTTCTGTTTATATTACAGGATCTATTCTGTATTTATTTGGACATTTACACCACTCTTCTGCTTTGATAACTTTGTATTGAGACCGAGTGAAATAGTTCAAAATAGTTATCTTAAAACACTTTGTCTTAACACAAGTGGTATGGTAGGTTGATATTGAGCCTATGCATGGCTATCTCCATTTACATCCTTGTATTTTCACCTCAACGGACACTGGAAATAGACTATAGATGGCTTCTCAGGTTCCTCTTCCCTGTAGATGGGTGAGGTTGTCAGTGGTAACTGATAGCAGTGTTTATGTGCAAGCCTAATTGTTCACAAACTAAGGAGTATAATTTGAACTGACTGTGTTTGGTGCCACAGTCGAGAAACAATTAAATCCACTGTCTTCAACAGTTAAATGATATGTCTTCACACCCAGGGTCTTCAGAATTTTCATTTTGAGTTTGTATTTAAATTGATTGAATTCTGGTTAATACTGCACTTTCTTTTACTCCTGCATGTCCCATGATGTAGGAGATGTAGAGACCCCAGGGGGGGGGTGTCACTCCCATTGTGGCGCGTACACCATCCGCGATAATCAACTTTTGAAAAGCACCCTAAACAAGGATTTAACTCTTGGCTAAAATGATACCCTTAACAGGGATTTTATTCCTTGTATCAAATTTCATACCCTAAATTTCATTTCCGCGTATTAGCAATTGCAATTTTGCTACCCTTTTTTCTAATTTTTCATGTTTTTGACACCCTAAACACGGTACACGCGTATCGTGCCTACCCACGAAAAACTACCCTTTTTACGCGTTTCCATTATGATAATCGCGGATGGTGTACAGGCCACAATGGGAGTGATCCCCCCGGGTGTAGAGATGACCCGTCAGACTTGTAGTACCCGTACTCATACCTGTACTCGAGTCCCAACCCGTACCCATGACCTGGGACCCGGACCCGTACCCACGCACACATTCTCATGGCGGGTCCCAATACTACTAGTCTGTGACCCGTATATAATATTTGGTCAATCTGGTCTATCTGGGAACTTTCCTTTCTTCATTCCAGAGCTCAGTCACTGTTGATTTGCCTGCCCTGTCCACATTGTATTTACATGTATGTCCCTGTACCCTAGTGCGATACCTGCCTTCAAAATGATCAATTTTTTAACCCAAATTATACAAAACTACTACACAGGTTAATGAGGATTTAACATGTACTGCTCTTATGACCGGAATACAGGACATACAGCTGCGTAGGTCCATGCATCTCACATTGCACATAATATTGTACAGAAAGCTTGTGATCAAATGGCCAGCCATGGAGCCAAACAACAAGGATGAAATGCATGTGTATTCTATCCCCAGGATTCTATCAGTGGACAATACTGAAATGAAATGCTTTAAATACTGCAATTATAATTATTGATTTCTGGTTGACAGCTGACTTTGTTTTATGAAGAAATTTACGTGTAAAGGAAATATGTAAAAGGTGCCCTTTCCTGATGGTGCCCACATGGTAACGGTGGTATCCAAGCAACACACAACAACATCATCACGTCACGCAGATACCTTAATGGCATCGTGGCATTATATTTTGTTATAAAATCCATGTAATGTTATCAGATGAGTGTGCATTGAGTCAGATTGACATTCCTCTTGAGTGGATGGCTTATATATTATATTCAGTTGAGATGTAATTAAAATGTCTCATCAACTTGATGTATGTGATTACATGATGAGTCACTTGGGATCCCCTGATTAGAAACATGGTAAAATAGCATTTTCTTCATACATGGAGCTCCATTCAATGAAGAATTTTTCTTCTTACAATATTTTTCTTGTTGATGGAAGTCGGTACAGAATAGTGTTAGAAAATCCCTTTATAACATATGTGACTCCTCGCCACAACTGAGCCCGGATGTCGCCAATCATCATTTTTTGAGATATTCAACCAAAATATTCTGCTTGAAATTAGCTTTAAAATGATGTATATCATGTCTATAGTACTTGACATTTAAGTAGTGAAAATCAATAAAACAGTCAATAAATCCTTTCTTTCCTATTGTTTATTGTTAAGTTCGATGGAGCATATCTCAATAGTGGCACTGGCGACATCCGGGCTCAGTTGTGGCGAGGAGTCACATATGGGGGAAAGGGACACAGAAGCCACTGAAAAGGGGATAATAATAATAATAATATAACCACTTTTATATAAAGTGTAAAACACAAAGGTTTCTAATAAGCGCTATATTGGTGAGCCCTCTTCCAAAGAAACTAAACAACTGACAGCCCTTTAGAAAACAAGATGCATTGTATTAATTGTATAGCTGAAAATGCAATAAAATAAAAAATGGAAGGATTTTTAAGCTGCTAAAACCTTGCTATACCAAATAACTAATAATTATAACCCATATTAATGTATTGATTTATGAAGCTCGTACAAACATGTATTATAAGTATCTGTATGACACTGTAAGTGTATTTTTGTAACAATTGATTAAGTTCTTTCTTTCTTTCTTTCTTTCTTTCTTTCTTTCTTTCTTTCTTTCTTTCTTTCTTTCTTTCTTTCTTTCTTTCTTCCTTCCATTCTCTTTCTTTAGCTTTCTTCCTCACTTTAGATTATTTATGTGTACCCTTTGCTTGTTAATTGAGTATTTTTTTCTTCTTTGTTATATAATTGTTGATAATTACTAAGCTTTGTTTGTATATTTAATGTCTTGGATGCACCATCAGATAGATGAGTGCCGCTGATGTAAAAGTGAATTCCAAATAAAAACTTGAAACTTGAACCATTTCAGTAAAGATGATTTTGGTCATGTGTAAGACCTCTATCATATTCTATTGTGAATATTTTCCAACACTCATTGATCCAAATGAATTTAAAAGATTAAAAGAAAAGAAAGGCCCATTATTGTTCTTAATAACATTTTTTGATTCCTCTGAAAAATAGGAGGAAAATTATTATAATGTTGGCAAAAGTGTTTTTCATGGAATTTGTTTTCAAGTCCATACAGTACTTTATACACCTACTTAAAATAATGTTTCTGTATGTTTGGTTCTTGCTCATTTTTTTAATCAATAAAACTGAATGTCTTGTATCTTGTTTTATTTTCTGTTCTACAGGTAGTAACAAGAATATTCACATATGGAACTGTATTTAGGAAACATAACTTTGAGGTAAGATATGTGTTTGATTCTTAACCCCATGAGAACTACCTGCCGATTGGCCAAAAAGAAGTTTCATTATCAATTGGCCCAATCAGCAACATTGTTAGAATAATTTTGCCACGCAAAAAAAAATGGGGTGAATTATTTGCAAAGCTCCATTCTGATTGGTGATTAAAGTGAAGATATCATGTAATTGACCAATCAGAGGCAATGTTAGATCGGCAGGTAGTGCTCAGGGGTTAAATCCAACAATTGAATTTAAAATTCAGCATCTACTTTGAATTTGATTCCATTTCAAAGCCAAGGTATACTTTGGTCTTTCTTAATTCAAATATTTAATGGAGGAACCAGTTCAGGCGTACAAGTTCAGGATTTTTTATTGGGTTTAAAGGAACTTTCAAATATGAACCTTTTTACCCCAAAAATTTCAAAAAGTAGACTTAACCCCTAAAAATGGACCTTCTAGGCCAAAATGTTTCCCTTAAAAGTGGACCTTTTGATTGATTTTTTTTGGGGGGGGGGGGTACATTGCACCCTGCACTCCCCTTACTACAGGTCTACTTTAGATGAGCACAAAAATTTATCAATGCATGAAAATGCTTTACATGTTTCATTTGCAGGTATATGCACATGACGTACTAAGTCAACCTTTAATAATTAAAAGTATTACAGTGACACAGCAAAAACAGTTTTCTTAAAAAAAAACTTTTCTAAAAATACTATTATACAATTCAGTCAAAATGATGATGATAAGCGCATAAGTAAGACTCTTCTAAGTACACAAGAATTGCTTTATGGTAGCATGTGTTTCACTTCAACATAAATATGCATATTCTGAAGTCTACTGTTTAATAAAAAGTAATACTATTAATGATGCAGCAGATGCAAATGATAAAACAACTAGTATACAGTTCAGTCCTGATGATGGTTATAAATGTTCTGTAAGCGCATAAAATTATTGCTTTACATTTTTCATTAAGCATAAATATGCGGATCACTATATACACACATATATAGTCAATCTTTTTATTAAAAGTAATACAGTGACACAGCAAAAACTGTAAGAAGACTTGTCTGAAACAAAAGTTATAAAATATATATGATAATTTACGATGACATGCGTTTCAAATATATATATATACCTTGTAGTCAACCTTATTATACAATGACACAGCAAAAAAAAATTCATTTAAAAAAGGAATGGGTGCCCAACTGTTTGGATACTTTTTTTTTCTCTTTAAAACAATAATGTAATATTAGCATAGAAAGAAGTCCATTAATTTTGTATTTTAAACAAAGAATATACGCACAACATTTTATCCCGAACATATCAGAAAACAATAATAAAATAAAATCCAAGCAAATTGTGGTTTTATTTCTAAGCTGGGCATACTTTTAAGCAAAACAGTTGCGAAGTAAATCTAGCAAGACCGAAATTAGACACTCTTTGCAAAGTCAAGCCAAACAAGAGAAATGTGTCTGATTGGGGAAGGTGTTCTGACAATCCAAATATAAACTTAGTCCACCTCAAATGACCTGTAACAATTTGTGATTGACATTACTTAATTCACCTCGGATGACTTTGATCTGACATTCAACTTTTTCGTTCTTACACCAATCATATCCATAACAATTTAACTCTTACAACTTCCTGTCAACTCTCTAATTTAAAACTCTAAATTTCTGTCTGTTTGCCTTTTCTGTCTACAGTTTGTTACAATTATTATGATAGGCAAACATTGCTGGGTAGATAACAGGATTTAGTTATTTACTTAATCCAATCATGGAGGTAGTATAGCTACAACCTTGGCGAAAAATGTTGCCACACCTGAGCGTTAATTGGCCAACATCCTGACCCGCTCCCCTATTGCAATGTTGATTTGGACAAAATCGTCATCATTTCTACATTACAGTCTCCCAACATTGGAAAATGGGGGGGGGGGGGGGGGTGGGGGTGGGGAAGGGGCAAGTGTAATCTGAATGTGCATTTGCAACTATTATACAAAATAGTACGGAACTATCCCATATTTAGCTTCGATTGCGTGCTTTTAACACCAGAACGTGCTGGTGTGGCAACGAATTTCCGCCAGAGTTGTAGTAGGCTTACTACCTCCATGATCCAATCATGGCAATAACGTCAATTTTGGTCTTCAGTGTTTTAAAATACAACAATGTAGAACATGTATAATTAATATGCCGTGTTGTTTGCATACAGTTTTCCGCCCAATTGTGCCACCATATTGCAACTTTGGCAATAACCGCTATATAGATTCTATGGTAATTAGCAAACAAAAGCCATCAGTAGAGTCCTCGTTAATTGATTTTATCACTATGGACCACAATAGTCTCATCCCAATGGCATAGTCCAATAACCTCAATTACATAATCATAGTGCAAAATTTGACCTCAAGTTGCAGAGTATGAGTTTGTGTACCCAAATTTTCAAAGGATGAAAGTAGGCCTACAAATGTATTAGGGCTTAAGAACTGTTCCCATGATAGATGAGCATGTTGTGGATCCTAGTGTATGGTCAAATGTCACCGTCTATCGGGTTTCTAAGGCACACGGTAAACTGGTTGAACCCATACAAAGGTCAGGATTTATTTGGTGTTTTATAAATCCTAATTTTGTATTTTAAACAAAGAATATACGCTCACCATTTTATCAGAAAACAATAATAAAATAAAATCCAAGCAAATTGTGGTTTTATTTCTGAGCTGGGCATAATTTTAGCAAAACAATTGCGAAGTCAATCTAGCAAGAGTGAAATTAGAAGCTTTTCACAAAAGAATCACAAAGTCATGTTTATATTTTGGCGCCTCCGTGAGAGGGCGCCAAAAAGGAAAAAGACACAACTTTTAAGTAGCTGTAGGCATAGCACCATGGGAAATCTGACATTTTGAATTGTCATGCATAGGGGCTAAAATGGTGTATATCTACTAATTTTGATAGCTGAATCTTGATTAAAGTTAGCATCAGAGAAAGATATGCCCCATATACGAAGCTCATAGTAAAATAATAACCCATCACATGAGTTGGACTAGATAAAACAATGCAATTTAATTTTAAAGTGAGTGGGATAGCTGCAGTGTACTTCTTAATCTCAGTATTTTGATCTTCTTAGAAACGAGTTAAGGGTGGTCTTAACCCTGGAATTGTTACGTTGCACGAAAAAATTTGGGCCAAAAAACCCGTTTTTGGGGATTTTCTCCAAAAATGAACATTTTGGCTCAAATTGGACCTCACAGATGAATTCAGCAAGTCATTTCCAGTCTAAAAATGTATACTTTTATATCCTTTAGACTAATAATTTAGCAGTTATGAGGCCCGAAAGTTTTCATAATTCCAGGGTTCAGACCAACCTTAAAGAAGCCAATAATCATATTTATAGATGCGCTTCTTGAGTGAAGGACAAGGCCAATAATAATTAATATATCAAAACAAAAGTTTATTATTAATCTATGAGTGAAACCTTGCAAAAACAAGAAGAGTGTGAATAATTAGCCTCTACTCACCGGTAGGAAGAACAATCATGAGTATTTTTAGAAAAAACTATATATCAAACACGCATTTCATTGAATACAGATTAATGGGAGAGATTCACCTAGATTTGACCGGATTTTGAACTCTGATGATTAGCTGCTATTGTTCATTAAATATGGACAACCTTGTATTTGTTATCTTTTGTAATTTGTTTTGTGCTATAATTACAGATATATTTTTCTACTATTGTTGTGAGGTGTTTATCTGGAAAGTGATGGAATAGCTTGAAATTGATTTTTCATTCCTGAAAATATTATAAATTGGGAAGCTACTTTCAGGGAAATGTTTTAACATTTTTCTGTTTTAACATTTCCCTGAAAGTATTTTAAAAATTCTGAAATGTGTTAAAGTTGAGGATTTCTTGCAAAACATAAAAAATCCCTTGTGAAATATTTGTTTCCTTTCTTGGAAAATTCTATTCAAAACTTTTCTTAATCCTTTATTGTTTAAGTTTAAGTGAGTAAATTAAATAATATATTGTTTAAGCTCTGGTTTCTTTAAAAAATCAAACAATAAAAATATTTATTGCATCATACATAAGTGTATGAAAATATGATTTGAACCTGTTGTTGTTGGTGTTTTACAGTTTTCAATTATATAATCATTACAAATTTCCAAGTACATGTAAACATCTCAAAAAAAGTAACTAACCCCCTTTAAATATATTCTGCTTCCAACACATTTTACAGATTTGTAATACAATAGCCCGTTTTTGAATAATGGCCATTATTTAAGGGGGGTAGTTTAATACTTTTTTGAGATGTTTATTACATCACACTAATTGTTGCTTGTTTAATGTTCAATTTTAATTATGATATTATTTCCTTTCTCTTTCCCCCAGGTCTTTGATAGCCTTGTAGTATTCATCACATTTCTACTAGATTTAATATTTTTTGTTAGCGGTCTTGAAGATGTCCATCCAGAGTTGAGGGCGCTCACATTTCTAATAATTTTAAGATTATGGAGATTTTATGGAATTTACCATGGTAGGTAGTAATAAAGTATTTTTGTCAATTTGTTGTGACCTTGCAAGAATTACATTGTGTGAGTAAATGTACAAAGTTACATTATGGGCATCAATTGACATTTTGGGTATCCGTAGTGCAGCCTCCTTGCCTTCTTAACACTTATAGTAGGTTTAACTAGGGATAACCATCAAATTTTCATGTTGCCCCTATTGCTACAAAAGATTGTATTCTGGATAGAACGCATCAATAAAAGTATTTTGGTGGTTAAATAGTCAAAATCGGTCAAAAACTTTTCGAATTATGAATTTTCAAAGTTTCCCATTCTGACCGGTCATTGGAACGAAATAAAATGACGAGGTCCCAAAATAGCAATTGGGAGCAAAATTGGCATAAGCATATATTTACCTTTATATATTTCTTTATTTTAACATGTATGCAAACATGAAACAAGCATATTGTGAAAGTATCAAAGGCGTTTCTTATGAAATGGCACTTTACTAGTCAATTATTTTCAAACCGAGGCATTGAAATCATGCATTTAGAGAATATTTGCCAAAAATCATCCAAGACAGCCGATATGGCACAAAATCAAAATTGCACTAAGTAGGTGAACTTTTTTTTCACAACCAAGAATTTCAATGTTATTGGGTTTAATATGACCAATTAGTAGGTGTATGCAAACAAAATTTTAATTGTCATTGAAGGTCATTGACTCATTCACAACAATAGAGGTTATCCACTTCACTCATCATGCTCATGTGTGACTTCTAACAAAAGGTGCTGGTTCCTGTAGTATTGCTCATTCAAAACAATTCAATGCATGACCTCGGAGTTACCTGTATGACTTTCGCGGGCTATTTTGAAACAGTTATGGTTGTACATTCAGGTACTTCTTTTGAAAGTTCTAAACAAGGTATAGCCAGCAGCAAGTTGTAGATGGTATTGGCCTAAATATAAGAAAACGTTTAGGGTTGAAATCAGGTGAACAATACATCGAATGAGCACGAAACTTCACATTTATGTTCAGAAAGGTGTCGTCTTAGCATGATTCGAAAGGAGTATGGAAATTCCAAAGGGAAGCTGGTGATTTAATTTGTAACTCATGATCTACTTGTTCAATTTTTAACCTTTTTACAGAGGGTATGATATAGGTATTACTGGCAACTCTGCCAAATTACAGCTCAGTAGGCCACGTTGTTCACCTGATCTTATTGACATGAATATTTTGTGCCATTCTTGAGCAGTGCTGAACTCAGCCACTGGCAATTAAGCGCACTGTGGCGATGGACCAATTTTGACTCGCCCTTACAGGGAAATGAAATAAGTTATGTTGCTGTAATTTGCAAGATAGTTACAAAATATAATTAGCATTAACTTCCCCAATTTTTACAGAAAAATATTGAAAAATAAAAGAATGAGATTAATTTAGAAATGTCTATGCAAGCAGTGCACAGTTGAGCTCCCTGCATGTCTATGGGAGTGTTCTAATCAAGTTGATGGTTCATTGGTCATCCCTAGTTTAACCTGATAAAAGACGCCCATGGGGTTTTCATGTACAATTACACGCACAACATCATTTCCTACCAATGTATACAACCACAATGTCACTTTATATGTATTATACATTCACCCATAACCCCCACATAAATGTAGCTCTTTTAATACTGTAATTATTATGTGTGTGCTTCAGCCCTCAAATTAATCGAAGGCATCAAAGGCAATTGCCTTCTATGCCATATAGTGTTGCCTTGGTGCCCTGCATTTCCGTCTGTTTTCAAGCTATTGAAAAGTATGTAATTGCCTTGATGCCCTTTTCAAATTTTTCAAATTGCCTTGGATTGGCTGCCCTTTCAAATTCTTAAGTTGAGGGCTGGTATGCTTGGTTTCATAAGTTCCAACATAATAATTTTATGCATATTATTTACATAATGATCATAATATAAACAGTAAGAATAATGTTTTCCATGAATAATTGTTACATTGAATGCTTGTTTTTAAATCCATTCATAACGGGTTTCCAGCGAAGAAAATCAATATTTTGGCATGTTCTTAATTTCATGTTAGATAAAACATGCAGTTGAGTTAGGAAAATTAATGTGAAACTGATATATTTCCATTTTCTAAGTTTGTTGTTTTTGATCTGATTTCTTCTAGTTGAAATAAATCGAGCCAAAGAAGATGCTGCGTGTGATTTACAAATGGAGAAGTATGCTAGGAGACAAGCAGAGGCACAGTCAGATATACTAAGAAATAACTGTGATCAACAATTAGTAAGTTTACTTGAGCCCGTATGAAGTCCTTCATTTTGTCTTGCCATTTTTCCCATTATGTCAAGCACAGCAACAGTCAAACTAGTGTGAAGAAGGAGAAGGAGACCATGAATGATTTGAGCAGAAAATCACAAATGATGGTATAGACCCAAAACTTGCACCAAGGGGAGTATATATAATGCTGCGTTTGTTGCACACAAAAGGGGCTGAAAGTCAAAACATTCAAACAGCAAATAAGTTTTGATATGCAAGTCCATCCAGATTTTAAAAATGCTGGCTCTGGATCAGATTTTGAGGACATAAGTTGGGGTCTCTGGAACAAAAATGGGAGTTTGTTCAGTGACCTTTTTGGAAAATATTTCTCAGGAATAAAGTGCTTGCACGGAGCTAAAAGAAACTAATGGGGTATTGGATGAATTTAGCCAAACATTTTGTTATATGAGAGACTTGGAGCACATGACCAGTGACATGACTTGAGACTTACTCCAATGACTTGTTGATATCTCTACTGTTAAAGGGAATATGCTTCTAATCATATTTGTGCCACATCCAGGAGTGATAATAATAATTGACTTAAGTCTTCATGTTAAGTGTTTACATTTCTAACATGAAACCATTTTATATTTTGTCTTGTTTTTTACAGAAAGAAATAGCATACTTACGGGATTTTATTAGACAACATAGTTTAGACCCATCAGATTCATTGAAGAGTGAGCTTATCACACCAGTTTCTTCACCACTTCCAACTCTAACAGACATTCATTATGATAAAACAGACACTCTAAGGGCCAATGGTAGACTAAGTCAAGGTATGTGATCAGTGGGCTATCCCTATGGAAGCCAACTCTAACAGACATTCATTATGATAAGACGGATACTCTAAGGGCAAATGGTAGACTAAGTCAAGGTATGTGATCAGTGGGCTATCCCTATGGAAGCCAACTCTAACAGACATTCATTATGATAAGACGGATACTTTAAGGGCAAATGGTAGACTAAGTCAAGGTATGTGATCAGTGGGCTATCCCTATGGAAGCCAACTCTAACAGATATTCATTATGATAAGACAGATACTCTAAGGGCAAATGGTAGACTAAGTCAAGGTATGTGATCATTGGGCTATCCCTATGGAAGACATTCATTATGATAAGACGGATACTTTAAGGGCCAATGGTAGACTAAGTCAAGGTATGTGATCATTGGGCTATCCCTATGGAAGACATTCATTATGATAAGACAGATACTTTAAGGGCCAATGGTAGACTAAGTCAAGGTATGTGATCAGTGGGCTATCCCTAAGGAAGACATTCATTATGATAAGACAGATACTTTAAGGGCCAATGGTATACTAAGTCAAGGTATGTGATCATTGGGCTATCCCTATGGAAGACATTCATTATGATAAGACGGATACTTTAAGGGCAAATGGTAGACTAAGTCAAGGTATGTGATCATTGGGCTATCCATATGGAAGACATTCATTATGATATGACGGATACTCTAAGGGCCAATGGTAGACTAAGTCAAGGTATGTGATCAGTGGGCTATCCATATGGAAGACATTCATTATGATATGACGGATACTCTAAGGGCCAATGGTAGACTAAGTCAAGGTATGTGATCATTGGGCTATCCCTATGGAAGACATTCATTATGATAAGACGGATACTCTAAGGGCCAATGGTAGACTAAGTCAAGGTATGTGATCAGTGGGCTATCCATATGGAAGACATTCATTATGATAAGACGGATACTCTAAGGGCCAATGGTAGACTAAGTCAAGGTATGTGATCAGTGGGCTATCCCTATGGAAGCCAACTCTAATAGACATTCATTATGATATGACGGATACTCTAAGGGCAAATGGTAGACTAAGTCAAGGTATGTGATCATTGGGCTATCCATATGGAAGACATTCATTATGATAAGACGGATACTCTAAGGGCAAATGGTAGACTAAGTCAAGGTATGTGATCATTGGGCTAACCCTAAGGGCCAATGGTAGACTAAGTCAAGGTATGTCATCATTGGGGTATCCCTAAGGGCCAATGGTAGATTAAGTCAAGGTATGTGATCATTGGGCTATCCATATGGAAGACATTCATTATGATATGACGGATACTCTAAGGGCCAATGGTAGACTAAGTCAAGGTATGTGATCAGTGGGCTATCCCTATGGAAGCCAACTCTAATAGACATTCATTATGATATGACGGATACTCTAAGGGCAAATGGTAGACTAAGTCAAGGTATGTGATCATTGGGCTATCCATATGGAAGACATTCATTATGATAAGACGGATACTCTAAGGGCAAATGGTAGACTAAGTCAAGGTATGTGATCATTGGGCTAACCCTAAGGGCCAATGGTAGACTAAGTCAAGGTATGTCATCATTGGGGTATCCCTAAGGGCCAATGGTAGATTAAGTCAAGGTATGTGATCATTGGGCTATCCATATGGAAGACATTCATTATGATATGACGGATACTCTAAGGGCCAATGGTAGACTAAGTCAAGGTATGTGATCATTGGGCTATCCCTATGGAAGACATTCATTATGATAAGACGGATACTCTAAGGGCAAATGGTAGACTAAGTCAAGGTATGTGATCATTGGGCTAACCCTAAGGGCCAATGGTAGACTAAGTCAAGGTATGTCATCATTGGGGTATCCCTAAGGGCCAATGGTAGATTAAGTCAAGGTATGTGATCATTGGGCTATCCCTATGGAAGACATTATCTTAATCTTCAAGTTCTACACAGGAGAATGGCCTAAATTATTGACACATGATGAGGCTGGAGTGACGTTAGAAACCGAGGAACCATTGTTCAATCCCGACATTCAAGCTCCCATGATACAGCAATTAGAAAACTCTTTGGTGATTCTTCCAGTCGCATGGGGATAAAAATGACCAAATCAATCGTCAATTTCATTTCCATGGCAACAAACCCTTCATTCACTCCCAAATTTTAAAACAATGATGCTATTTTTAGATAAACATCATGGTGAAATGCCGTTAATGCTGTTATTACAAATGTAAAATAAGTCATCCATACAATACAAACTTTACCTTTGTATAATCATATGTGTAGCAAACAATTACAATGTGTCCTGACTCTTGACATAAGACTTAGTGTATCCCTGCGTACTTGACTGTTTTCTCCTTTTATTTGGACATTTGGAAATGTATAATGATCATCTGTTTTAATGTCCTTTCTCATTGTCAGATACTTCCATAGATGACAGCACATCGTCACCAACCAAGGAGAGATCTTCCTCCATAGCAGATAACAACGAGAATCCATCATCCAGCCCACCGAGCCCTCCATCAAGTCCCGCAAAAAGCCGCTCATCCACGGACAAATTTGGCTCCCTGGCATCCAGGGAGAGTGTACCCCATGAACATATTACAGAGGTCAAAGTTCACATAGCAAATGAGACAGAAATATATGTAGCCAAAGAAGATAATGGTTGTTATACTAATAAAGGATTTGAAGATGGAGGTAGTATAAATAGCTTACAAGACTCTGTCCTGGCTAGTGTTGATCAGGAAAGTATTGCTAGTACAGCAATGAGAACTGATGGCACAGGTAGTTATACAAACCCGGCTTTTGAGTTGGAATCATCAATAACAAGGCAGGATAGTGGAGTGGGACATGAAACACAGATGTATAGGCCTCTTAAAAGAAAAGGTAAGTTGTGTATTTTGAGTTTATTTCTTGTTATGGAGAAGGGATCTTGTAGTTCTAAATTTGTAGTTATTCTTTGCTTAGATCAGCCCTAAGTAGGTGGCAGTTATTTTGTTGTGATGCATCTTGGATTGTATCAAAGTTTGTAAGTCCATTAACACCAGCATTCATTTATACATTCTTACCACCCTGCATCCACCGTGCCTTTCTGTTGAATGCAGCTGTGCTTTTGTTAGGCAAAAAAATAAAGCTAAAACTACCAGCTGTAGAAAACTTGGAAAATTTCATTTTCTTCCCCATTATAAAAAATATTGGTAAAAATATGTTATTAATTCGTATTCAGAAACGGGACCCACGTTTGCTGCACAACCCATATGGTCATTTGTACTGAGCACCCACTAGTGGCTGCAGCCTGCATTGGATTTCAAAATCTTAGCAAGCTTTGAGACAACTACATGGCTTCTCAAAGTTGTGAAGCATTTGGCATATCATGTTATTTCAATAAAAATAGCTGTTTGTTTCCCATCTTCTTTATGGTAATAGCAGACTCCAATACAAAGATAGCGTGTCTTTTTAAACAGATTTGATATCCAGTGATCCTCCTTGTAAGGAACTTGTAAATTGCCCTTGTAGAATTTTACCCAATGACATTAAGATTTGATCATGTGTCACTCAGCGACCAAGCCATTCACTTAATATTTACAGCAAAAATGAAAAACAATCTATGAAATGGAATGTATGTGCTGCAAGATGAACAGTTTCTAGCTGTTGTGGTTGATCTGTTTTCTGAACATCACACATAGTTTGTACTAAGAAATTGAGTTTTGTATACAGACACTGGTTAATTCTTTCTTTCAAAATCCTGTACAGAATCATCAGAAAAAGATGAAGATGAGAAGATGTTACGCCTTGAATTAGATGAAATCAGAAGACTGTCTGAAGAAGCACTCAAATCTGAACTTGCACTTATGGCTAATAACACAATAACTGATGAGGTAGGTTGTCGGCAGTAGGAGAAAAGTATCTGATGTGGGTGTCATTTTATAAATTGTGTTTTATTGGTTTGTATTTGTTTTAATTATGTTAACTTTTAACAATTAACCTGAGACAATTTAAAAATTGTCTCAGGTTGTGTAGTTCTACTGGCCTTCTTTTCACCTCCTCCATTTCACTTGGTTATTTTGTGATTTAGAAATAAATTATTTTATTTGATTACATTTTATTACATTACATCAAACATGGCTGAGCAACCGGATGTTGAAAAATCCACCACAGGGCTAATAGGTTCTGTGTGAAATTAAGCCCTGGTATAGAATTTTTGCGTTTACAATTAAATTCTTCTAACACTTTTTATAAAAGTAAAAATATATTCATCTTATCCAACCTGATGATCCAGTGTCTCTTGTCCTTAACTTCCTCACCATGAAATCTTTGATTTGTATTGCTTTGATAGGTTTGCGTTTACAAAATTAAGTAAATCAAATTTTACTCTTTTCATTGTTGCAGAATGGGATTCCAACAACATCACTGTGATTGTAGCAAATTCAGCAAGGAACCAGAAGAAGATAGGATATGATTACTGCATCAGTGGTAGAAGCCCATCTCTAGCTCAAGTTGGAATATGGACAGACAGGTGTAGAAGGTTCAACTGATGACAGCTCTCAAAACCATGTGCTTGCTTTATTCTGTCTTTTCTCAAGTTGAGAGTAGTGCCATGTAAATATGCCCCGCAGGATTAGGCTAGCAAGCACACGATTTGAATCTGCCACAACAAAATCTTGGTGTTACTCTCAATTTGAGACGAAACTTAGTATATTTCATATGTTTGCTGGTACAAAAACACAATTCCCCTTTCTCCAAGAGTATTTTGTAAGTAAAAAAGTTAAGAGGGTTTACCTGAGGCTGTTATAAAATTGAACAGACCTCTGTTATATACTGTGATCACAAATGTGTGCCCTGATTGCGATGTATATGCACAACACAGCCGTACACGACTCAAAAAGCATCATGTTGTATGTGCAAAAAGGTCAACTTGTCTAATAAAATTGCATACACAGGTTGCACTCAATACACAGCAAATAACTCGGTAGTACAAGATGTAGCAAAGAAAATCAAAGGGACACTCTGAAGAAGAAAAAGAAATTTTCAGTCTGAATGAAAAATGAAGCTTTTTAGTGTTTCATAGTCACATAAATTGTTCAGACCAAGGAAATACCAAACTATTAGCTAAATAACTAATTCTTGATCAAGAGAGCCAACTTGAGTACGCACAAATATTTGTGTCGGCCGTTCTACGCATAGACCACACACTTACAGCTTTTGAGAATTGGCCCGTCATAGTCTCCGAATATGGTCAGCGCTTGGCAAGGTCGAGGCTCTGTCATATAGGTCGCACAATTTTGCTATTTCACAAAAGTATGCTGATGCAATTGTACGCAGAAGGTACGTCCTCTCATGATCGAGAATTAGATATTTTGCCTGTAGTGGACTCCTTTGATTTTCAAACAGGGAATCTTGGAACTATAGTGCTTTTATTCAACTGCAGATAATGCTGTCAGTGCATGTTTTATTTGGGACAACTTCAAATTGCGAGTACCCACGTGAATACCTAGCATACCCACAGACATGTTTAAAAACGCTGTATTTATCTGCGTATGAAACAGCCGAGTCAAGGCATTGTCATGACTGCACAAGGTTAAAAGCACTATAACCAAGGTTAAGACCAGCAGGTATATCAGCGACAGTAAATTAGACTTATGAAGAGCCAACCATTGATACATGATCATCAGTAGTTGGGTAAAATGTGTTATATTTGTGATCAATAAGGTTTTCATGGTTGTCCAGGTATTACCTTCATGCAGACATACTCAGAGTTAGCCTAGTATCAAGACTGGGATTATACAGCTTATGGAGTAAAGCTGTCCTAAGCTGTCTAATCCCTCAATGACTTAAGCACATGAAGGATGAATAGACAATTGCCTGCCATGTATGTGTCTTATTGTCACATCATTTCTGGGATGTTACTTTGAAAGACATCTTGTTTTTGTATCTGTAGGAAAATAAGTGTGCTTAATTTTTGTATAAAAAACAACCTTGTATACATGTTTATGTACTTATATAAACTTTTTGCCAGTAACTTATTGACAATGTTTTTGTCATCAAAAATGATTCAAAATTATGGCCTTAACGATTGTTACCAAAAAGGGATTCTCACTGTTGGTTTACATGATATTTCATATGATGCATGCATATTGCTTGGTTTGAAATACTATAGAAGTGGTCATGTTTTGCTGTACATATTTTTCACTTGGAAATAGTTTCAAACATTTCACTTTATTTGAATTCTGCTGATTTAAATTGTTCTCCATAAACTTAAACATTAGATAAACATTTACATTTATAATTTTGTGTAAATGTAACAGAGTGTGAAAAGTGTAGAAATTAATGAAGCAAAACTATCCACTTCTAAAGTCTGCTTTATGTGTGTTCACAGCCAGATTCTTGCTCATATGTACATCTAGCTCTGTAGAACATGTGATGCACATTTGAAGTACCCATGTTGTGCCACTCTTTATGCGCTGCCATATGTAAAGGAGTAATTTGGCTGTGTACATAAATGTTACTAAACCTTATGAATTCATTTTTGCCTTTGATATAGGTTCAACTCAGCTTGAATCATAAGCTCAGGCCACTAATTTAACCTTGAATTGTTGTTACCAAAAACTACTCATGGTGGCCTTAATAAGTTATTTCAGTTATTTTGTGAACTGAGTACAGAGTCATAAGTGCCATAATTGTTACTCTGTTTAAAATCACTGTCATAATTCTTTGGTGTTCTTCTTCAACTTATTTTGCCATACAGCATGTAAGTGTTCTAACTTACGAAAATTGCATTGTGCATCTTTTTTTTGGCTGGTTGGACATCAAAACTCTACCTTGATTTTGGGGCAAAATAGTGTTGCAAGTGTTTGAGTGCTTCACACATAATAGTCCCAGTATTAAAGAGGAAGCCACACCAGAGTGGTTTTCTGGGAGTGAATTAAACCTGCCTGGTTATCAAAATAATCAGTGACAAGTTTATCTCTAAATTTGACAGGCGCTAATTGATGCAATAACATTAAAACATCAATTAGCACCTCAAATTCAGAGATTACATTGTCACTGATTAATTTGATAACCAGGCAGGTTTGGTTCACCCCAGAAGAAGTGCTCTGGCAGGGCTTCGACTTTAAAGATAGCAGATCAACAGTCCCTCTAACACACCTGGTGGTCTATTATTTTATTAATTGTCCAACCTGAAGGGGAAATAATGAATTCAGTGTGTGTCCAGTAAATTGTCCCACCTCTGTTATCATGATAAGAAAATTATCTAAGGGATGAAATCAAAACTTAGCCGGCAGTTGACTGCCGGTTCCGTCCAGTTCCCATTGTCTACAACAAAAGCAATCGGACGGAACTGGACGTTGACCGCCGGTCGAGTTTTGATTTCATTACTAACACTTGATGCTGTCTGATTAATTTAATTCTACAAATAATAGTTATTATTAGTATAGTAATCAAGATTCTGTATATTTCTGACAATCTTTAAATTATCTGTTTAAATTGACCATAATTATCATAGTTAAATGTATATTTTATTTTTGATATGGTGCTTTCTATGTATAAATTGTAAGATATGGTATTATAAATTGTAATTATTTATTGTGCATAATCATGCATTGAGTAATTAACCCAAATAGATTAGTACTTGTCTTGTGACAGCTTTATGCATGTTAGTACTAACATGCCTAGTCCTCACCTAAGTTTTGCAATGCTGTTGCTATATACCGTAAAAACTTGATAGTTAGCATATGTGCTTACTATAGAGCGCTTTTGAAAACATGAAATTGTACCAAAGTCAGGCGCTTTACCAACTGAGCTAATGGGGTTGAGACACACATTTGCAGGTTTACTTGTTCGTATATAACTATGTGTATTGATGATTTGCTCAAAACCCTTTACACTTTTGTGGATGGGGCTCTTCATGTTTGCATGTTTTAAAAGCACTAGATAGTAAGCACATATGCTAATTATGAAGTTTTTACAATAATTGATTTAGAAAAGTAAGTATTTTGTAGCTACTAGGGATTGACAAACAGCTTGTAATTCTTACCCAATATTTATGTAAACCACAGAAATATATCAAAGAGTATTCAGGCTCCTGTCATTTGTGTTCAGGCTTGGAGCAAACATATGGGGTATTCATGTATGATGTGTTGTTGAGAAGGCATGTGAAACCAATTGCTGCTTGTGTGTATTACTTTGTTTGCTGGATGTAGTTTGAAATGGTTCATAAATTGCGCAACAAAGTGTGTATTTGTTATACCATTGCACAATAATTGTTTTCTGCATGTTGTCGTAACGTTGAACATGCAAATACAGTGGAAACTCGTTAATACAAGCTCTGATAATACAAAAAACCTGATAAGACAAGCTTGATTTTCAGATCCCTGGCACTGAATCCCTATGTAATATGTGATGGTTAAGACAAAATCCTGATAAGACAAACTAAATTTTGTGGCCCCACAAATTTTGTATTAAAAGAGTTTCCATTGTACCACCATATTTTTCTCCATGGCTGACAGTACTTTTTGTGTACATCAGTAGGGAGTCTCAAATCTCCACCATATATTTCTGTGGCAGTTGTCATGTTGGGTTTTATTTTTGAAGAGGGGATGACTTTGTTGAATTACTGACCCAACTACACCTTGTGTCGCTTTGAGTTTGGTAGTGATATCACAATGCATGTCTGCATCAGAGAAAGTATACCAAATGTGATGCCTTTACACATGAGCACATTATCCTGTTGATTCTGAGAACAATGCATATGTTTGCTTAAAAAGTTACCTTTTTCAAAGTTTTGGTTAGCAACGACGTAGCTTGGGACACCATCTCGGCATCTTCATTAAGCGTAGTGTTACTTTTTAAGCAAATATCCAATAGTCCAATATCAGTATTCATCCTGCTAATGCATACGTTTTAAGGCTATGCAACCTAAAGCACACATTGTGACTTAACTACCAAACTCAAAGTGACACAAGGTATAGCTTGTGTTGTAAAAGTTAAGATACATCCCTTTATACGCTTCTGATAGATGCTCACACACCAGCAGACAATAGTGGGAGATTTAGAATTAATCTGTATTTGATCAATTATGATGATTATTAACATAATACAGTCAACATTAATGACTAAAACATCACCTTGAGTTGAGCAACTTAACTCTCAGAATAATGTGGATTCAATTTATCACCAAATATTGTTTAATGTGCCTCATGTTTTGTACCAAAAATGTCCAATTTTGTATCTGATTTGAGTAACATTTTCATACAAATAAGATCATGGTGAAAGGTTTAGTATTCGATAATAAATTTGAAAATATTTTTATTAATCATAAATTATTTGATAAAATATTCATATTTTACACCTGTTTCAGTGAATCAGGATTATTGTGTCTTCATATGTGATGCGATCAAGCAAAATCAGTCGCAACTCTGAAATATTGTATTTTCAGTTTCTTATAGGATAGTAAAAATTATTTACAGGGCTGGGTTTTGCCGAAAACCCCATTGAAATTTAACAACCAGTTCCGAAGATATGAGCAATTTAAGAGATTTCAAAACAACAGGAAACAAAAAAAAGAAATAGTTCCTTTGTTTGGATATATCTCAAAATCAATATATCCGAGTTCCGACCGATTTTGCTTGATCGCATCACATACGAAAATATAACCTTGATGTATTGCCAAAGTGTACCTAAATACTCTATGAAGTTAAACAAAAACTGACAGTGTATTAGTCTTAATACCTTTTTACTATACACATGCTCATCTGTGGTGATTCTCATTTGTTATTGCTATAAACACTCTTTTAAGGTTTACACAACTTCAGTGTGGGTAACATTAGTTTAGACGAGGAAAGTTGTATTTGCATGTAGCCAGTGTTCGAAATATGCTTCAAAATGTTACAGGCCAGCCGGGCTTGACCTTAAAAAGTTACCGGTCAGCCGGGCTGGCAACTAGATGCCAGTCAGAAAAGTTACCGGCCAGGCCAAAAAGTTACAGGCCAATGACCGGCTGACCGGCCCTATTTCGAACGCTGCATGTAGCTCATGGAGAGGAAAGTATTGTTCACACATTATTTCAATAAGGATAGATGGTAAACATTGTTAGTAAGAGTGCACATGGTTATGATCTACGTGTAATGTATTGTGCTCATTATACGTGTCACTCTCTATGTGATGCATGTTACACCTCATGCTCATTATGCCAAGACACTAATTCTCATTCGATTTTGGGCCTTTCAAAAAAGAATACTGGAGGTACGCTATTTTTGGTGCCATGCATCACAATTCAATATATGATAGGTTTCCCATAGCATTACACATGGGGCTATATGGAATCTAAACTCTCATACTCTAAGTCTATGAATTGACACTTGAGAAGGGATTTTGACAAATAGTGTACAAAAGAGTGAAACAATTTAAACCGATTATGTAAGATATTGTTTCTCTGATGGCAAATTTTGTGTGTATTTCAGCATGGGGATGACAACGATATAAAATTGTTTTCAACTTCACCTTGCATGTTTATTTCAATTTGAAGTACTGTTATTGATATTTATCAACTATACATTGTGCTTTATGTTATAGAGTGTGGTGGTATAAATGCCTTGCTATTCATTCAACTTGCGTATCAGGGTTTCCTATATTGTGTAATATATTATCAGATTTCCCCTTATATACTTTTTGGTGTAGAAACCACACCTCCAGCCAAATGTGCTCATTATATAAAGCAGCATGCTGCATAAGTGACAGTGGTATAAACTGTTTTGCTTAAAATAAGCATAATTAGGCCCGAATATATGGTACTACTACAAGTTAGATTTACCATGAAGTGCAATTTGTACTAACACACCTGGTAAAGTCCATTTGGCTGCCTCGAGACAATGACATCAGTGCTTTGTCGCAGTTACATCACAAGTGTATAGATACACCAACTTTGATCGCGAAACATGCTAGTTCCTTGAGTTAATGTGTACACCTTAATACTATACCCACTGGAGCGTGCACTGATGTCGTCACCATCTCTATTAAGAAGCCAAATGGACGAAAGTAATTGTCTTTCAAATTGATAACTAACCAAGTCGTCGCATCCAACTAATTCCACCCAAATGTAATCCATCCACTGGCTACCTTGAAGGGTTTGCTGAAAACTGACCCTAGTCTAACCATTCTTATGCTAAGCATAATCTAATAGACCCACCCTCAATATCTTAACCATGAGCCCAGGGGGCAGCCATGTTTCCTACCTCTACATGTATGTGCTGTAATGCCAAACCAATTTCATGTTCCTGTGGCACTCCAAAGATTCATTTTTAAGCTTTCTCCAGTTCCAATACCCACATTTACACTTATGCAAAGAATACCATTTCATATACAACAGAGGCCACACATATATTTGAAACCCAAATAAGTGCTCTCCACACACACACCCCATAGCTTAGGATCACATGGCATCCATGAAGTTCAACTAGTCCCTTACCTTTGTAGTCTCACCACCAACATGCGCCTAATAGTCAATAGCTATGTTATAATTTCCCTTCACCCCTTAGCAGCCAACCCTAATAAAGATAAGCAGGAGTTTAGAATTTGCTAATGCATCTTACAACTTATTCTAATAAATTCTTTTGAAATCCAGTCACACCGGAATCATTTTCAAAAATATTGATGACGTAAGGTGTAGCCTAAATGGTGTTAACAGATTTCAATCTTGAATTCTAACATCCACCCTTATCCAATATTAACCATAACATTGAACAATGTATTGAAATCCATATTTCATACTGCTATTTAACTGATTCGGGCTAGGTTGTATAATCGGGTCACCACTCATGGGCTGTGCTTTATTATGCAACTTCAGAGGGTGTTAGACAGGGTTGCATACCAGATTTTAATATTGTGCCTTGATTCTTCAGATGATCAGAAATATTTAATGTAATGTAGTCTTTTTTGTGTAATATAGATATATTTTCTGCAATTAATTTTATTTTGTATTCAGATGCATTCCATGTAAGCAGCACTTGTATCTTCCTATCTTCCTTAAGTGTATTCCTGTCAAACTCCCTTTTAATGTTCTCTTTGTATGTTGTCTGTTTTCGTATCAGATTATTTATTCTTTTGCTAAATTGTACTTCTTGATACTTTGTAAGAAAAATTAGTATGTGGACAAACTACAAATGTCCATAGAAACCAGGTTATATTGAATGGTATGAAAAGGGTCATCAACAGCGTATATTGTTTCTAAAAAAGTACTGTGTTTTTATTTGTACTCCGTTAGTTAGATTAGTCGTTTAGTCTGGCTGCCCCGGGCCCCCAACATGTTTTCAGATTTGCTTTCAAAGCCAGTGCATCTCTGAACACCCAAAGATATATTAATTTGTTCCCCATTGTCAATATGACATCACCATAATTTGGAGTCCAGACTATAGCCTATCATATTTGTTAAATACACCTTAATGTAGTGAAAATTAACTTTCCCAAAGTAACATAAATTCTACAGTGTGTTCCTTCTTTTTCCCCTTAACTTTAAGGGACCTCGTAATTAATGTAAAGTTTTTAGCAGCATTTTCTGGGTTCATTTTCAGCCTTGAAAAAATCCTGTGATGTGTAAAAATACTTAAGAGAAAGGGGTCATTTGGAATCAAGTAATTTGTGTGTGTTTTAATAGAGTAAATTCAGTAGAAACATGTCTTATCTAATGTCACTTAAAACGGGAATCCTGATCTAAAAAAATTGCATGGAAGTGTTCTTATAATGGCCATTGATAAATTTAATATTTCCATAAATAGTTACACTTTGATAATATTTATTTAAACAGATCTCATTGTGCAATGGTATTTTTAGTGTGTAATTTCAACTAGCAATGAATTGAAATCTTTGTATATATCTGAGTTAAATTTACTGAAAAAGATAGTCACTAATATTGAGAAATTCTATTGCTGTAAATTGTGTGTTTTGTATAAACTGTTTATATCGTAGGAACAATAATGAGTTGAAAATATATATTGAAAACTATACGATTCTTTGTCTTATTTGTCAGGTTTTTTATAAGTTCCCCCTAATACTTTTTAGAATAAGTCAAAAAATATTTTACGAAATGTAAAAATGTAAAAAGATCTGTTTAGCCCTATTTGTTTTACACATATGGACCAATTTATAGCATCACACGTCTTGCATTCAGTCACAATTTTAATTGTGTAAGAAAAGAGGTCGTTTTAAAAGTTGCACCCGAGTCCATAGCAGTCAGGTTTACTTTAACAAACACATGCATAGACCTGGCCTACTGTATTGTTTGAGAGCTGACTCCTATTGACTGACTTAGATGCAACTTTTAAGGGATCTAAAATGAGCGTTTATTGCGTTTCGATAGTATTTTTTTGTGGCACATGAGAGCACCTCAGACCTATCGAATTGTATTCTGAATACGAAGCATGTCTTTCTGATATCAAATAATTTTCATTTTTTGAAAATCACAATATAATACAAATTTTATGACAAATTATAAAAATTTGATATTTTTCGAATTTTTGATATATAACAGTCCTCGAAGTAAATTATATAAATCTAATGATATATTCTTAAAGTGTATGTAGCAGGAGGAAAAGCCGACAGTTAATTGAAAATTTTGACCTTTCATATTGAAGATATGGATTTTTTTCCCAAAAGACCTAATTATGTTTGGTGTTTTGGGGGAAAAAATCCATATCTTCAATACGAAAGGTCAAAATTTTCAATTGATCGTCGGCTTTTCAACCCACCTACATACACTTTAAGTATAAATCATCAGATTTATAAAGTTTACTTCAAGTACTGTTAAATATCAAAAATATCAATTTTAATGATTTGCCATAAAATGTGTATTAAATTGCGAATTTCAAAAATTCAAAATTATTTGATATCAGAATGACATTCTTCGTATTCAGAATGCAATTCGATATGTCTGATGTGCTCTAATGCCCCAAAATAAATACTGTCCAAACGTTCATACCCCAGCCCTTAACACTGTTTAAAACGGTCTCTCTTTTTACAATGAACCATTGTGACTGAACGCAATGACGTGTGACACTATAATTTGGTCCATATGGGTAAAACAAATACGGCTACCCATACCTTTTTTTTTTTTTATACAGGTTTGCATTTTGTGAAATATTTTTCGATTTATTTTAAAAAGTATTTAGGGGGAACTTAGAAGTTGTGGACCCTATATATCTGCAGGCCCTGTCGTGATTTTAAAGGCGAGTGGTTAATCACTCGCTAGCATGATGTTAGGCTAGTGGTCGAATACCACTTATTTGGGTTTAATCAAGGAGAGCTTCAATCTGAAAACAGCAGTATTTATGTTGAATTCTGCGCAACTTTCTCTGTTTGGAGGGGGCACAGAATCAAACATGTTAAATGTTGAATTGGCCGATTCGATGGCTGATTTTCAGTGGGAGATTCGCAGCGAGTGATATTTAGTGTCTATGGCGAGTGGAAAAGTCAGTGCTCACCAGAAAACAAGTTTGGACGAACAGTGGCGAGCGAGAGCGATTGCTCGTCTCAAACAGCAAGGCCTGTCTCTGTGCCTTAAATCCTCAACTTTCAAACACAAGTTTCACAGTGGGTATTATGTATATGTAGTCTTAAACTATCATGAAAGTTCATCTGTGTTGGTAATCAAATAAATGAAGAATTGAACTTTTGTTCACAACACATAAAGTTGCTCACCTGAAATTTTCGGTTGTTAAGACTACAACCTTCTTCAGCAGACTGATCCAGTTCGTTGATCGATTTGACGACTCTTGACTTGTGACGTCAGAACTGGATCGTAGACTCTTGCTAAGTTGTAGCGCCCCGTCCTTATTCAAAGAAGGATTCCTTGAGTATAGGCGGCCTAACTCCACCTCGTCCGAGGTATCTCAGCACATACACATAGAGTCCCCAGGACATCACATGGACCTAGAGAAAGTGCAAATCCTCGACAGAGAACCACGGTACTTCGAAAGAGGAGTCAAAGAGGCCATTCACATCCGGGCCAACCAACCTTCTTTGAATAAGGACGGGGGGCGCTACAACAGCAAGAGTCTACGATCCAGTTCTGAAGTCACAAGTCAAGAGTCGTCAAATCGATCAACGAACTGGATCAGTCTGCTGAAGAAGGTTGTAGTCTTAACAACCGAAAATTTCAGGTGAGCAACTTTATGTGTTGTGAACAAAAGTTCAATTCTTCATTTATATAGGTAGTCTTCTCTGCAGATGACTTGAGGAGGGAGTCACCTTCTGGATGTGAATCTGGACTTTATCCTTGGAATAAGTGTATAGTGGGTACCTCTATCTCATCTAAAAACAGTGATGGCTATCTGCTCATGTGTATGAAATGTTTGTGTTCATGAGAAAAAAACTTGATGTCAATCTCGTTGTAGTAAATCTAGATGGTCGGGGCTTTCCCGGACCCGCTTTCTCCTTTGTTCAATTTTCTCATAGGCAGTCCCAAAAGTCTACTGGCCTTCAACTAGATAACAGCCCCAGCCCCATGATTTAATGAAATTGGTATTTAAAAAAAGAATTTGAAGAAACAACTGAATGTCAACAAGTTGCACACACAGTATTTCGGATTTCCCTCTGCCGTATTTTTCAAAATTCCTTATGTAGTTAAGGGGCTGTGCAATAATTACGAGGCCCTCGGAGAATAACAGTTTCAAATGGCTCGCCAAAAATTACTCTGCCCCCACCGCCCGGACCGCCAAAAATTGCTCCCCCACCCCTCCCACCGGCTTGCCAAAAATCTTTGCCCCCCCTGCACATGCCGAAATTTTGTGATCCCAATTTGCAAACTTTAGGTGGTCTATCTTTTTCTTCGAAAGGGGGGTCCCATATATACTGGGGGTTCATATATTTTTGGAAAGAAAAATACGGGGGAATTACATTTTTGATAACCAAAATTAGTCACAAGATGACCACAGATAGTGTATTTTATTCAAAAAGACTGATTTTAATACAATTTTAGCCTGTTTAGTGGGTAAGCATGGTAAGGTGTATTGGTGGTGGTGGGGGGGGGGTCATAAATATTTTTGTTGCCGAAATAGCGGGAGAGTGCAATTTCATTTACGCCAACTTTATATTGACCCCCTTCCGAAAAAAATAATAGCCCCTAAATGTGTGCCTCTCTTGGCCTGCCAAAAATTACTTACCCGCTTGCCTGCCAAAAAATCTTTGCCTTCCCCCCACCCCTCATTTTACCCTTCCCCAGGCTCATAATTATTGCATAGCCTTTAATGTGTGGTAACACCGGGAACCATCACAATTCGTTTGTTTGTTACTGTCAGACTTGTTTACTCCACAGTGATTTATTAAATAGGCCTACGTATTTTTTCTGGCTTTAGTGATATTTGAACACAAATATTAAATTGAAAAAAAGAAGCAATTTTCACTCAATAACGGATCCAAACATGCGCGCCTTTGGCCTCATTTAAGGGATGGGGTATGAACGTTTGGACAGTATTTATTGTGGGATATTAGAGCACATCAGAGTATCGAATCGCATTCTGAATACGAAGAATGGATATCAAATAATTTAGATTTTTTGAAATTCGCAATGTAATACACATTTTATGGTAAATGATTAAAAATTGATATTTTTGATATTTAACAGTACTCGTAGTAAACTTTATAAATCTGATGATTTATATTTAAAGTGTATGTAGGCCTAGGTGGTATGAAAAAGCCGACGATAAATTGAAAATGTTGACATTTCGTATTGAAGATATGGATTTTGTTCCCAAAACACCAGAAAAAATAGGTCTTCATCTATTGTATTTGTTCATTTGTGTATGGAGAGGAGAAACGCCATTAAACGCCATGTGCGCCATTAAAACTCCATCAGTATTAGGACGTAGTTCAGTGAACTCACTGGATTGCTATTCCAAGTACTTTGATAATAGGCCTACAGATAATATGTATTAATGGGTCGAGGCGATTGCATTGAAAAACCTAATAAATTATTCATAACAGTTACGTAATCAATCTATAGTGCGGACACTTTTCATTTGCAAACCACCAAAATTCGTGATCTTTTAGCGTTGGAAAAAAAAACCACATGAATAGAGTGCCCTCTCAAGAATATCTACTCTCTGCCATAGATGAACTCCTGGATGGGGCAGCTTTAATTAGCATGAAGCCACATTGATATGTAAATAGCGTATTGTTATTTAAATTTGTGCCCAGACGTATTGAGGGCGACAGTCATGTTATCCAGACGGAGAATGGCTGCATATGCCGGGCATGTCAATATGCTGAGTGAAGGCTGAATCACCTTTCTGTATAGGTAATAAGCTAGTATATTTCGTGTACCAGTTGGTTATAACAAAAAATTAGTATCATATTAAATATATTAAATGTATAAACTTTGAAATTTACATGAATTTGAAGAGCAGAGCTTTGAAATCTAGCTAAGTCAGGTGATGTGAAATTCTGCTGCGTGCCCCCCTCTGCGTGGTAGAATTATATTCATAAAACATTGAATTTAACAGATATCATGGGCAGCCAACCACGATTTATCAGCATTTAAAATATATGTTAATTAACAAAGATAAATAATAAAGAGTACAAATGGCAATTAATTAGTAAACAAGCCTGAAATCTTAAAATGTTGCCACGTGATTTCCCGAACACATGATATGTCATATGTGACCACTATTCAGATTTACCGTAAATATTTGGAGTATGGTGCACGGCTTGCACATACACTGTGCATTTCTTTACCTCCGTATAAAATCAATAATTCATGCTGGGAGCCAAGTAACATTCTGTCTGATTTGTGCAGATTTTACTTGAGAGTATTTTACTTGAGAGCATGAATAGAAATACATAAGACGAATAAGGCGCCATGATGGAAGGTCAGGTCGGGTATCAAAGGTTATTATAACTTAAATACTACTTGTATTTCACACCTTGCCTCTGTCACATATTTCCTTCATATTATTGACAGCAAGTCCTAATTTTGACTTTACTATTGCAAAATGTCATTTCATATCAAATTAGTAGACTTTCTTTGAAAAAACATATCACTGGTGCCTGATGGGAATACCCGTCCGCCATTTCATTAAACTGGATCGTTTTCGCCTGGTTTGTGCCCAGATGTATTGGGGGCGTGCTATACTTTCATTGAACAGGCAAAGTTCGCAAAACGAACAACGTTGTTATTTGCCAATATCAATTAACATGATCCAAGGAGTCGAACATGAATTATTCATAACGGATCGATAACTGGCCTCACTTTCTAGCTAGTAAACCAGCGGAATTTTTCATAGGTTTTGCGTTGCTAATAGAACAACCGTGAATTTAGTGTCACCCCCTTGTCTCTGCTACAGGCTGCGATTAGCGAATAGCGATTTAATGGCGCCAAGCCACAGCATCAGTGTAAGACAACTAATAGTTTGTCGTCAATTTTATAGCCTTTCGAGTTCTATAATTTTACACATTTCCAGGAACAAAATCACGGAGCTGAATTCGAAGGTTTTTTGATGTCAACAAATTAACATTAATATATTGGGTAAGTCAAACCATCTATGGTTAAATAACATATGAATAAGGGCTAATAATCTTCATTTATCATTGGGACGTACAGTACAGGGCACTGTGTTCCACAAAAATGAACATATCATCCCCGGGTGAACATATGTGGACTTATTTTGGGCTCAAATGATGCAGCAGAGGAACTGTTTCAAAGACATTTTGGGCGTGCATGGATGATTTTAATCCCATTGTACTATACTCACATAATAAAGTTGAGGTGCCTGGTAATTGATCTGCATTGATCTCATCTTTTGGGTGGGTTCAACATATTCCCTGAGTTGGCAAAACCTGCAATCTTCATCGGAGTAATTTACTTGGTGCAAGTGGACAAAATATTGCTCTGCAAAATTTCATAATTTTCATGATTTGGATTTATCATATTGAGCAACATTCTCCTTGTGACGTTTCTACACTTTGTAGAGAGGGTCTACAACATCTCCGAGGGAAAACTGACAAATACAAGGTAGATAGATCAGTATTGATAAAGATAACAGAGTTGGTTATCAAAACGTGCAGAGTAAGTGCAATTGAATACCTGAGTGGAAGAAGGGCCCAACTCCATTTTACCAAAATGAGTTTATCTTAAAAGACCTGTACCGTTGCCATTGCAACATATATCATTTCAAATGTATGTTATAATGTATGTTCATGTACCAGTACCCATGTCCCCTCAAGATAAAACAGTCTGTCTCTTAAAACTTTTCCAAATAATGTGTTTTTTGTTAGTTTCTCAAAAAAAAGTGTTGATGGAGTTGAGCCCTTCTTCCACTCAGGTATTCAATTTATTGGATCAGAAATAAGAACCCTTGATTGAAATACGAGGTATATTTCTTGATGCTTGAGCCTTGAAGTTTGGATTTCTTTAACATACAGTGCATCCCTATGTACCGATGTACCGCTTCTAGGTCCGTAGATATCATTGTGTTTATGATAAAGACCCAAGACTTGATGACAGGACTAGGGCTAAGGTATCATAATAATAGGCCTACCATAAGTCAGTTGTAGTAACTATAAATTTCGAACCTTTGAGGACTTTGTCTCAAGTTGTAGGATTAAGTTCCATAGGGTGTCTCTAGTGTGAAACTTTTTTCACTATTTTATAACTTTAATTGGTATATACTGCAAAATATTATTGACAAAGATGACCCATAGTCAAGGGAAGGGCATTCGTCTGAATTGAAAGACTTGTCTTTCTCGACAAAAGAATGTCAAAGGTCATAAAAACACAAATTTCATAATATTGGTGTTATAACAGTGACGTAGATTTCTTTTTGATATCGGAGGTGAGGTTGAAAAAAATGCCTGAAGTTTAGTGAATGCAGCACATTTCGGCGACAGAATATGTTTATGGTACAAATGTGCACGAAGCACATGAAAAAATGTTGCCATATTGAAGCTAAACTGATGAAATATGGTGCAAAAGTGTAATAAATTTGCATGAACCACAAAATAAGTTGCACTTTGGGGGCTGAAATAGCCAAATATGGTCAGAAACCCACATACAGGTGTCAAGATTGGGGGATGGTTGCCTGGATCACCCCCCCTTGGTAAAATATTGGGGGATTTGATTTGGTTGAGCTTTATATGGCTCAATGCGCCCAATTCATATCATACATACTGTGTAGTCCTACTTGGAGACATAAACCTGCTAGGTATTCCTACCAGGTGAACTTTTTAACCACTTCCTTCGGGAGTTCTATCAGTGGAACTTTAATCCAATGGGGAATACTTTTTACTGGGGAGTCCTGCCAGAGACACCTTTTGAAAATACTCCCTTGAACCTTTTTTTAGTCAAGTCAATTTTAACACTCTTGATTTTCATGATAAAAAGTATATGTTTCTATTTCATCTTAATGCAGGCTTAACTAGGTGCAGGAGTAATAGTGACACCACCAGAAAATGCTAACCATGTTGCAGCCATTCAGATGCATAATTTGTGAAGTCAGTTTTGCCTCTTTTGACAAACTTTCTCAACATAAACGTAGACACAAGATGAGGTACAACAAATTGTTCTGCAAGGAAACGTATGTTAATCAAAGAACACATGATATAATGTTCTTGCTGTGGAAAACAAAGAAGTTGTGGTTATGTAAGAATTGTGAGAAATGCTACCCAAGCAAGTATAGTCTGAATAGACACATACTAATGCATCATCATGGAAGGAAACTGTATGACTGCAAGTTTTGTCAGAAGTGCTTTATGTACAGTAATGATCTAAAAAAACACATCAAAACCCACATTATAGAGAACTCCTATAAGTGTGAACATTGTCAAAAACACTTTGCACGGCGTTGTGATCTTAACAAACATGTTAAAACTCACACCAAAAAGAACCCACATCAGTGTCAATATTGTCAGAAATGGTTTACACAAAGCTTTGGTCTCAAACAGCACATCATCAGAATTCACACGAAAAAAAAGGAACCCTATAAGTGTGAGCATTGTCAAAAACACTTTGCACGGCGTTGTAATCTTAACAGACATGTTAAAACCCACACCAAAAAGAACCGATATCAGTGTCAATATTGTCAGAAATGCTTTACAATAAGATCAAGTCTCAAAAGACACATCATCATAATTCACACGAAAGAGTATCAGTGTGAGTATTGTCATGTATCTTTAGCACGACATACTGACCTTAAAAATCACATCAGGATTCACACCGAAGAGAACCCTTATCAGTGTACACAATGTGGGAAATGCTTTGCAGGTATTAAGTATCTCAAAGAACATGTCATCCGAATTCATATTAAAGAGAAACGTTATCAGTGTGATCATTGTGGGAAATTCTTCGCAACAAACACTGAACTAAAAAAGCATATTAGAACTCATACGAAAGAGAAACCTTTTCAGTGTGGGTATTGTCAGAAATGTTTTACACGGAAAAGTCATCTCACACGTCACATCAGAGTTCACACCAAAGAGAAACCATATCATTGTGATCATTGTGAGAAATGCTTCGCGACAAGCAGTGAACTGAAACTGCATAATAGAACTCATACCAAAGAGAGGCCTTGTAAGTGTGAAAATTGTGGGAAATGTTTCAGTAGCAATTCTACGTTGAGAAAACATATCAGAACTCACACCAAAGAGAAACCTTATTAGTTTGAGTATTGTCAGAAATATTTTCCGTGGAGAGATCAGCTTAAAGGTCACATCAGAACTCACACCAAAGAGAAACTGTCATTATAAGTATTGCGAGTAGTGTTTGGCCAATAGAAGCAATCTCACCTCCCCGACCCATCCATTTAAAACGAAAAATAGTCTTAACAATGCCATTGCCCTTTATCGTGCAATATGGATTGTTTCAAGCCTATGTACATGCATCTCCTTCCCAAATTTACATGAATTAGATGTAGCCTTATAGAAACTGTGCACAAGTTAAACGCATGGTTTTTATATCAAATTATTGCATTTATTGAATAAGTTTCTGATGATTTTTCTATACAAGAAGTGTGTAATTGAGGTCTAGTTGCTTTCAATAAACGTAACTTGATCAAAATTGCTAAAACACTAATCATAATCCTGCAAATAAAAACAACCAGATAATAACTTACCGTAAATATATAATATATTTGATAAATAAATTTATATGAAATATATTAAATATAAGATATTAGACAATGTCTCAGACAGTTTTAAGATATAGATATAGTCTGAGAATGGACAAGACTTTTCTCTGCCTCCCGATTATAAATAGTTTTTTCACATGACTCCTATAAAAGAGACATATGGTTATTTCTGTTTCCCAAATGTAGTGTATTCCTAACACAATACTGTAAAAACCTCAATAGAGAGCATATGTGCTTACTATCGAGCACTTTTAAAATACGCAAACATGAAGAGCCCCATCTACAAAAGTGTAAAGGGTTTTGAGCAAATCATCGATACACATAGTTAATATACGAACAAGTAAACCTGGAAATGTGTGTCTTAACCCCATAGCTCAGTCGGTAAAGCATCAAACTTTGGTGCAATTTCATGTTTTCAAAGGCACTCGATAGTAAGCACATATGCTAACTATTGAGGTTTTACGGTAGGTTCTTATCGTTCTGATTGTTGCATAATACAGAAGAGCAATTCGTCTGTTTGCTGAAATTATGTTACACCTGACTTTGATTGAATTACAGAACAAGTTATCAGATGGCACTGTTAACTAACTCTGTGTACAGACTTCTGCAGCTCACTTACCACGCTGAATAAATACATTTCACTGTTAAATAATTGATATGTTGCCCTCTGGTTTCTCTACCTTTTAGGCTCAGATAAAATAAGGGACTTCATAACATCGCGGAGTAATATCAATATTTATTTTGAGTATTGTCTTGTGACATATCACGAATTATTAATTCAAGTCATATACTTTATCTACTTTATTTAACAACTATATCGCTCTTAACGTGGGTCTACTTTTCGGCGTAGTGTTTACAGTCAATTCCCGCCGATTATAAGCGAGCTGGTCAAACTGTAACTTATCTTGTTCTTCATTATGTCAAAATCAGCGACTGATCGTTTCCATACCCGTATGAAAGTATCAACGGAGTATAAAACATTTTATATACAATCATCATCCTATTAATGATTTATTAATGTTTGCGATATTGACAGCTGCACATAGTGGCATAATTGCTTAAATTATAGTCCCTTTAAAGTTTAGCATTCTGGTGCTCCATATTATATTAGAATCACAATTGGCCTTTTTGGAGCGCGTTACTCGCGCATCCGTTCATGGCTCCGTTTGAAATTGTATAAAGTAGTATATGTTTCTTGGACACCAAATATTGATTTAAATTTAGATTTAGCGATTGTCGATTCTGGTCCATGTCAAGAATTGGAAAATACAATCAAACTTTCTAGTAAATTTCCTATAAAATGCATCCTTCACTTTAAATAAACACGAGAGTTGTGTTTTGTGAGAAATACCATGGACGGATACCTTAGCCATGTTAACATGCTCCAAAAACTCTCATTACATATAAGCCACGGCTCATAGTCAGCAAACGACATTATGAACATAATTTAACACATTTATGCGACCTAAAAGTGTCTTCAAATATACGTTTCCATTTGTACAAAAACCTTTTACTTTGTTAAGGTAATACCGTGGAATTCCATCTACAAGCATAGTGGTTTTGTTTTTATTTTTGTTTTTTGACGAAAGGCAGACAATCTCCACGTAAACATTATTTGGAGTTTGAGCAATTATATTACTATTTACAGGCTGCTGTACAAACATGTATTGCCAATCTATTGTAATATGTCTGTCTTTCGTCAAAATAACACTTACTTAGAGGCATATATGCTTGTTGCCGGAATTCTACGGTATTTTAAAAACATCTCGCTGTCCTTAAGGCGTTTTATTGCTCATATACACAGGAATTGTTTGAATATTTACAAACCAACATTTGTATTCGACTGTACGCAGAAACTGTCAGCGAGGTTAAATGGAAGTTTTGCTAAATATATTACTTGAAATGAAATCACCAAGAGGAATTAGGAAGTTTGAACGTATGAACTTTAATGATTAAAATAATGCAGTGGCGAATTGGCGTTTGTTTTTCCCAGCTTTTTTATAACAACAAAATCTCAAATTGTCGTCATAGGGCCTCATTATAGCTTTATGCAGGTGAAAATGAAATTTACGTAAATTGGATACATTATTCTTAGTCACGGAACGCAATGCTGAGGCTTGGAATTATTTCAGAATACCGTAAAACCTCGTCTACAAGCATATAGAGAGTTTTCGATGAAAGCTAAATTAATACGAAAAAGCGGTAAATATGCCAATACAATAGATAGATCTTACAATAGTACTTGTTTATATATGCTCGTATCGGTTATTTATTTGCTCAAACTCCATGATGTTGTAATTTTGTCGATGGATGGCGCCTGGATTAATTTATCGTTCATCAAAGCACTCCATATGCTTGTAGACGAGGTTTTACAGTTATAATGTTAATCATATTTCAGAAACCTCCAAACAAAATTCACTTGAAACAGATCAGGCCATAAATAGGTTGGCTAAAATGAAAATAAGTATTTAGATAGAGCATCTGAATCATTGTGAATATAATTATTATTGGCGGATTGCCAAGAGATAAACTGTTCACCCAATATCATTTCGATGTATAAAAAAACATTCAACCACGGTAGCATTACACGTCAAAATTATGTAGCTATCTCGAGTTAAAGTTAATTTGCACAGAACAAAAATAACAAATATTATTATTTATGTACAATAATAATCTTTCTATATATACACAAAATACGTCATATAAAATATCCTTCGTAGCAGGTGGCGACAAACACAACACTAAACATTAACATTTAAAAAAAACCTTTCTTTGCTCGGATTGAATACGAATCTATTTTAAATGACATGACTGGCTCAGCCATAAACTTGCAACCAGACATTGTAAAAAGTATGCATTTATATCAAAACTACGTTGCAGTATTAAATAACTTTCACTAAAAGTACAACAGAAAATAATTGTTTCCATAAAGGTCAATATACATTGTTAGACTGAAATCTGGCAATCCATTAGGCCATTATGCCAATGTATATATAAATCAAGATCTTCATCTAAGTACAAAATATTTACCTTAGAAATGTTCAGTTCTTTTAACAACACCCTCCGATCTGTTATTCTAGGTGAGTGTCGAAATGATCGGGTCATTTGTCATGTTTGTTAACTTGCATGAGTACAATTTAGAATAGATTCATTTGTTGAAAGAATCAGTTATCAAAGATGTAAGTTACGTTAGTGTACCACAGATTTTGGAACATTAGCGGTAACATCAGAGCTTTGGTACAATTGTAAATGTCGTGGAAATAGAACCAGGTCCATGAGAAATATTCACAGTTGTTCTGCAGATGCAGCAGCTTGCGTCTAACGTACCATAATTGAAGAGTTATCATGCTCTCTTGCAAGCTCATAGTATGGTCGGAAATATTAAGACGGTCATTAAAAGATTGTCAAAATTTCTATGATGCTGTAAAGAAAGAAATAAGGCTTGCTATACGGCCTCGGATGCTTCTGTGATTTGTATAATTAATGACAATAAAGTCAGAATGGTTCTTTTGCCGCTCTGCATTCAAGTCTAGCGAGATCAGTAGGTTTAAGTCTAAAAGGACCAGCTTCATATAGCAACAACAGAGCTTTGGTACAATTATATTAATGTCGTGGAAATAGAACCAGGTCCATGAGAAACATTCACAGTTGTTCTGCAGATGCAGCAACTTGCGTCTAACGTACCATAATTGAAGAGTTCCACAAGCCGAAGTAGGCTAACTGTAATATGGTGTATTGTCATTCACAAGGTAATGTGAAATTAATTATCTACTTTGTCGACAAGGTCTTGATGATTTAGCATGATAAAAATATAAAAAAAATCCCGGGCAATATTCGCAAGTATCCAGGGTTTTTTCTGGCAGACTCAGGGATATAAATCTTAAGTCCAAGATGATGCTCTGCTTGTTACCGCTTGCTAAGTTATATTTCAAGCTAGTGTTCCAAAATCTGTGGTACACTGTTTTAATCTGTTTAGACATGTTTTTACCACCATCAAACGGGACTTCATAACATTTCTATAATATATAGGCGCCTGATATTAAAACACGATAAATTCATGTAGACAACCCCAAGATAACACGAAAAATCATTAAATGCTCAAAAATAGCAATGTCACTACTGAGGCTGGAATCGCAACTTGTGGACCTTATCACGTCTAAGTCCGAACCATGACCACTGCGCTACTGTAGATATGCAGTACAAGATTATCTTTGTTATTTTGATAATGCGAAGTACATACTGTGGTATAAAATTGTGACAAGATAAGACGTTTTATGAAAAGCATATTAACTTATTTAAGGCATAAATATATATACATTACATCGTTAATATCTATACATTCGGTAAATTTGCGTATTTCGGAATATTATGGCATGGCGCTACTAAGACGAGGAAGACATTCGTAATTCAATCATAACTGGCCCATCGATTCATCCTGAGTCTATTGTGCTTCCTATTTATTTCGTTGGTGCTTCATAATGTTCTTTCAACATCGGAGCCGGAAATGTTAGGATATGTTTCTTCCATCACACTGGATGTTTGAATTCATATTTACGTCATCGGAATAAACTCTCGCCGCGTACTTCTAGGTTGCGGTTGCGCACTTGCCTGCAGTTGAGCTGGGTTATTTGGTGGCGGAGTTGGTGGTCTAGCTGGCTGACTTATTGTGACCACATTACCATTTGGAAGCGACCCATTTGTGTTTGTGCTCGCTACACCACCATTAGACACACTCCCATTCATTGTTGGGCTACCATTAATCAATTCAGTTCTTGGAGAGAAGTGCGCATGTCTTTCATTAGCTGCTGCACTTCTTTGTTGGTGTGTTCTATAATCCTCTGACATACTGTCTGTGATGGAGACTAACTCCGATCTGGAGTTAGCTCTTGAATTATCATCTGACGCCATTACATACCCTGTAACGGTGGTCCCGTTTGAGCCACCACCATGCAAACGATTTTGACGTCGGATAAAATGATTCGAAGCGCCGGTTCGTGATCGTGCATCAACAGTAGAATCATCATCGTAAGCTTGATTGAGATATTTGAGATTTGATAGCGAATCAGCGTAAGGGTCTGGACGCTCAGTGACCAAGCATTTCCAGCAGCAAATGATGAGGGTAGCTAGTACTAGGATAAGGAACAGCAAGCCTGTGATTATCACAATGACGGTCAACTGAGAGTTCCATCCAGTGGATTTGGCCTGGTTGGGATTTTCACCTGCAAAATGTAAGAGGATCGTTACTATCATACTTACTGATAAATTATGGTCTAAAATGTTTATCATTTATATCATTATGTTTATTTGCTGAAACAGTCATGATGATATCTTAAGAACTAAGAATCCGATAAAAAAAAAACTTTCAGCTGTGGAGTTCAAGTTCCTAATGCTGCTATAAGATCCGTCGACGCTATTATAAACAAGATTAACAACTACAATGGATTCGTTCATGAAATGTGTGTGTTTCTCTCCCTCCCTTCAACTAGAAAATATTGTGATATTATCGTACAACATTTTGTAGATGTTAACACCAGAATCGTCTGCCCATGTAAGAATGCCTGGCAACAGTAAAACGGTGTCCAAATATAACGAGACAGATGAGTAGGTAGCATAGAGCAAAATGACCTGGCCGTTTCCCATATTCTGATATTCTCAAGAATTTGGCCTTTTCAATTTATTGTTCCACTAATGTTTAACTTACAATGTTCGTCATCAAAGGCTCCCTTTGCGTTGGTCATGGTACCATCAGGACACTTCGTACAACTAGTCATTTTGGCTAAGTTGTTATACTCTCCTACTTCACAGTACTGACATAGATTTGTGTCATCCAAGTAGGTACCCGGTGGACACGAAACTGTTGTAAGAAAACATGAGGTATTCATAAGAGAGGATATTACACATTAGGTATCACTACCTGCAAAGAGAATTGAATTCCCTCCTGAGGTTGGTATCTGTTAATGAGTTGATCAGATCACTAGGCTATCATTATAGCTAAAGGCAGTATAACACAAATGGGTCAATAAGTTATATAAAATGATCTTGTGTGGTCCCTCACTATAAGAGTTATTACCGTCGATTTGGTTGAAAAGTCAGGTGAGACATTGATCAATTCTGTTCAGGCAGTGAAACCTAATGATTTTGTCCAGTGCAATGAAAGACACATTAAATCTAAAGACTTGAACATTGTTGACTTTTTGACTAGACTGTCTTTCGGTGTGTCGATTAAGCTTAACAAGTATTCAATGTTTAGTAGCAGAGCAATAAAATGAGTCAAATGGAACCCAATATTATTGATTACATTTTTGCTCAATTTTGAGTACATTTAATCAACATTGAGTTGTATTTTTTTGATTTGGATAACAAAGCACACTATTTGTTCTTTTACAAGAATTTCTGTGATGACGATCCTTCGGTAACCATGGTAACTCTTTATTTAAATTTACAAGTTATTCATAATGTAGACTGATGGCCAAAGAACCTGTATTGCCTTTATTTTCAAATAATCTTAATTAATTATACACATACCACATCCACTCAAAGTGCTCTTTTCACCGCTGCCACACGTCCAAGTGAAAGCTGTCGATTTTTCATTCTCCAAATCATCGCTCTGTACCTGTTCGTCTGTTCCCATTGTTATATTCAAATTTCCTGAGTTTGCAAAAGCTAAAATGTCATTGGCTAGATAGTCAACGTCTTCTCTGAGGTCACTCAGGGATTGCATTAATACGCCGAACGTTGGTGAGGATACAATGATATCGACCATTACATCGCTTAAAATGGCACGTTTTCTGCGTCTACCAGAAGACGGGGTTAAGTCTAGACATCTACATAAAGGAAAGGAATGATATCAATAATGGTTTTAAACGTTGATTTTAATATGAAAGAGCATAAAAAGAATAACAATTATTTCAACAAAAAGAGTACGTTTTCTGCTTAACATTGAATTTCCACTGCATCCACATTTTGATGCCATCCAGCCGACGGCACAGTATATGCCATCATATCTGTGATGCCATGCGGCTGAGAACATCCACTAGCCAGAACTCCATGAATTCATGAATCAAATATGTCATTCACGGCAAAGGGCACAACACGAGACGCGGAGATGACCACTTTTCCATTTGAAAGTTCTATAGAATAGGCTTATAACTATTGTATTACACCTTCAGGGCCGAAGTTAAAGATGAAAAAGGGCAGCAAATGATCTATCAAAAAGGAAACGTTCCATTCCTCTATATCCGCCCTTGAGTTTGCCGAAGTCTTCACCCTTATCGAAAGATCTATGTCATCACCTTCAAAATGAGATCTTCTCTGTACTGTGGATGTTGTCAACATACCTTGCTTCAATATCATTACACGCAGTCGCAGTTCCTCTCGTACACAATGCATTTTTGGATAAGGTATTTTTAATCTGCCCTGGTACCAAACTAATGGACGCATCATTTTCGCACTGGCTGCCTGCTTCCGATGCTGTGTGATATATTAGTAGTACATTTCGGCTGATTTCAGTTCCAGCTTTGGGAGCTGAGGGTGAAATAAAGTTGTTTTATGCATAATACGAAATTTAAACAAAATAAAATGAAACACTTAACCTTAATCATGATAATGCGATACTCTTTAGTAAACTTTGTTATTCGAAAAATAACCAGTATTAAAAACCAGTATTATAGGTCATCACCACGGATCACATATTGATAGTACTATTATCAGATTATATTTCAGCTACGGAATCACCTCATTAATTTCCTTAAACCTTATTGGATGTATTTTAATAGATAAAGAGTCCATTCGCTCTATTTGCTTATCCCACCTTCCACGCCCATCGATTACACAAGAGCCCATACCGGTCTTTTGTCATAACTTTACATATTACCCAAGTACGAATACACGAGGCAAACATCTTTGAATACTTAATGATGTTGTTGTTTCCTTACATATACATATTCCGTCCGATCTTGGTAACGGATTCCACGTGGCTGCTCCATTGCTAACCTCACACGTATAACTACTGCTGGCTGGTGCAAATACATAGTTAACATCACAGACCACGCGACATTGCATGTTGCCGCCAAATAGAACCTCACAGTTGATTTGACCATTTTGGATGTCAGGGAATGCGCTGCAAGTTAGGTCTCCATCTAGTGGGTGATTTAACAACAAAACAGTCGAATGGTTAGTAAGAATGTTCATGTCAAACTTATTTCATTTGGAACAAAAGTATAAGGTTAGAGAAGACAGCGCAATAAATAGGGAAATGTAGGTTTTAGATCTACCGAGAACATGTGGCGAGATTATTCACATCGGCTTTTTCTAATATAGAGAAACGCAATAGAGAATGGAATAGTTTAGGGACTTTAACATCAGGAATTCGACCGGGTAGAGAAAATTACCATGATTACTGTCATATACGGTAGCATACTTGGGACTGTAAATGACTACTTAGTATATGAGTCTTAATTGATTATAAAATGAAATTTCAAGTAAATTTTGATTGTCTTACCAACTTGGTACAGCGTAATCAAGAACTGACAAATCCCTTCATTGTTGAAGCTATCCCACGCCGTTACTGTAACTATTTGGTTCACGTTATCCTTGAAAGCGTTAATCTCCGTTGCATTAGGCGGATCATATACAATAGGATTAACCGATCGTAATCCTAGATTATCCTTTGCTACTGCTTCGCTCCAGCTTATTACTTTAGCGTTATCAACGGTAGAGTCAATGATATTTGATGGGCACTTGATTTCTGGTGGATCGTCATCTGGTTGTGAATAAGATCAATACATTAAGGTCAGTTTAATTGAATTGTAGGTTTCAAAATGTTTTTGTTTATTGAATATAGAGCATAGTTCTTATCCTGAGAGCTGATATTGCTTATTAAATCCCAGCCACAGGCTATATTGTTGATCCATTGATTATCCTTTTGTGGTGCATTGTGGGATAGAAAGGGGGGAAATTAGCGATCGATTTGCCCCCTTTTCTATCCCACAATGCACCAGAAAAGGATAATCAATGGATCAGCAATTAATGACTTTGAAATATCATATTTATAAATAACTTTGTGGTTCTCCGCAAATTTTACAGTATTTAACAGAACAAAACTCACCAATCAATTTGATTGTAAAGGAACAGTCAACAGTAATCCCATTTGCATCAGACGCCCGTAATGTAATCACTTGTCCTTGTCTGTAAGCCTCTTCATAGACGACATTGCCGGGTAGGTCTAATACAGGACCTTCAATGGTGGTGATTGCTGCTGGTTGACCAGTGTAGTCTCGTGCTTGGATGCTAAGATCAACAAAGGCCATGTTGGTTTTTTGAGTCAGCTTGTAAGATCTGATTTCACCGTCGGGACAGTTGGCGAATGTTGGAGGTGGAGCTTCTAGAAAATCAGAAATACATAATGTGTGCAGTTGTTATATCATAAAAACCGGTGAATACCGATGGTACCTTTTCAATACGTGTTTCGTACAACTGATTCAACAATAAATGATTGAGCAAATTGGTTCTGAATTGAAAAGCCGTTGACAACAACATTTAAATATAGCAACGCCCTTCATGGTCAATAGCTTTTTGACCAATATTGTGCACGCAACTGTCGAGTTGAGATGAACACTTTATTGATGCAGCAATTATAGTAGAAATGTACGTTTTTAAGCTAGCATTTCGATACACTAATTAAAATGCTCACAGCTAAGCAAAAATATAAGCTCTTATGACATGTATGAAGTTCACTTTCCACAAGTCAGTAAAATTTGATAACGTTCGATACTTGACTTAGAATACAAGACAACTAACCTGTTAACATCAGTACCGTAACTTCAAATGTACAGACACCTTCGTTGTTGAAAGTATCATAAGCTCTGACTTCGACAATCTCCGGAGTTGTTACTCCGTAAGCCGTGAACGCAGACCCATTTGTTCTGCTGTACAGAATAGTGTCAGCTGGTCTCAGATTAAGGTTGTCAGAGGCAAAGGCTGGAGGCCATGATACAGTCATTGCAACGTCAAACGTTGCTGTAACTATGCTCTCAGGGCAAGTTACAACAGGAGGCTCGGTATCTGTGGAAAAAACACAATCACAAATATGTAACGGTTGAATTCCGGAATGATATTGATTAGGTCTCTTATACATTCTCTACCTTTGTCAAGCGTAATAAAACAACAAAAACAAAGATACATCCGGTATCCCTTCGCTGGTTGAAGTATCAAAATTGATAGATCACCCCGTTGTGTTGAACGTAGAAAAACGCTGCAAGATGTGTGTCCACAATAACCGCGGCAGAGTATTATTCAGTATAATTTTTCTTACGTCGATATATTTTTCTTATTTAGGTTTCAGCGTGTGCTTTTGTTTTTTATTTAGGATTCAGTAGATTTGGATCTAAGATTGTTATCAATTATTGTTTAATGAACCAATACAGATCCATACCTTCCAATCTGATCATGAAACGGCAATCTGTAGACAATCCCGTGGTAGGATCTGTAGCTCGATACGTAAACGACTGACCAGCTCTATAGTCATTGCTATACGCAATCTTCGCTGGGAAGATAATAGCTGGTCCACTGACCACTTGAAGATCCAGGAACTGATTACTTGCACCCCGTGCTTGAATACGAAGATCTACAAAGGCATTGGCCTCGCCAGATTCTAGCTCGTAAACTTGTATTTGATTGGCTGGGCAACCTTCAAAGACAGGACCGTTTACAGCTGTGTGGAACACAATATTGATAATGGATTAACATCTACTACACTGATCACGACATTACATAATTTTACATTGTCTTCAAATTTATCAGGATATATCATGAGAAATGCAAGCGTAGTTATACATTTCTCAACATTAAACGAAATGATTTCTTAAAAGGTAATGGTCATTTGATTTAAACAAGTGAGTATGAGCATAAATGATTACCTAAAACATCACAATTTCGTCCAACCCATCCACTATTACAGGAACACAAGTAGCCAGCACCATTGCTCCTACAGGAACCATACTGACACGGATTATGATTGCAGACATCTGAAAATAACAAAATAATGCTTTCATTTCTAATGCCCTGATGTCATGTCGAGCATTTGCTGATACCTTAATAATAAATGATCATGCACTATAGCAACACCATGATGTGATTTATGACTTCAGAAATTGAGCATAAAGCGTTAATCGAACCATGCTCTAAGTGCAAGAAAACACAAAGAAGAGATCGTGCGTGCATTGTGATTGTGTGTGTGGTGTGGTCATACTTAAAAGGACCGCTTCTTGAATTGAACTTTCCATCCTGTTTTTACCACTAGCGATTAGTAAAATATGGCAAATTGTTTAAGGTTTGTGCAGCGTACCGCTGAGTCTTATGATCGCACGTTTTGAGTTCGCGAACCGTTAAGATTAGAGACTCCCATGAAGGATATCGGATCTATGATTATAATATCATACCTGGTAGAGGACCCGGTGGTGGGATCTGGCAATTAAGTCCACTTCTTTCTGGTGGACTACATTGGCATCGATATGACCCTCCGGATTGCTCGACGCACAAACCTCCGAAAAGACATGGTGACGACTGACAAGGATTGACTGTAATGTAGGAAAAGAAGTCACCTAAAATCTAATGGTGCGTACAGGGAAATAAGAGAAGCTCTGAGAGTTATGTGTCCTTATTATGGGCAAGTGGAATTCGTCATTCACTATAGAAGTAAGCGCCATTTTGCTTCCTTACGTGATATTACTCAATTGTCGTAATAAACTGCTCGCTAACACTTGAAAATGTCGCCATGTTTTAAAAACCAAAAGGGTGGAGAGCAAATTAATACATTCACTGGATGCAGTATTTTATACTGCGAATTTTGACACTTTATTTGGTGCTCTGCGATCTCTTTGAAAAAAGTTACAAGCATTTGAATAGTAAAGGGTCGGATTTCACCATACGGCAATCATGATGGTTTTGAGTTGAATGAAAAAGGTGCGCCCGATCAATAAAGGAAGTACCGCGTAAGATACTCATCCAGAAACCTATGCAGCATCCCTTGTATAGGGGCTACTGCAACTTTTGAAATCCGACCATTTACCATTCAAATGATTGTAATTTTTTTCAACGAGATCGCAGAGCAACAAATGAGGTGTCAAAATTCGCAGTAGAAAATGGTACATCCAGCGAGTTTATTAATTTTCTCATTGTCCTTTTAGTTGGGTGATCTAGAGCAATTCCGTGACCGTGGAGAGCGAAGGTTCGTTTTTCAGTGGATTTGTCTTCTATGAAGGTTAATTAAAAAATTTAGCGTGGGTGCCCCTCGCGAAAGTGTGGGCGGAATCTGTGGGAGCCCAAAATCCAAAATGGCCGCCATCGGCCATTTTAAAAATATTTTTCAATGGTTTGGCCTACAATGCTGTTCAGTATATGTTTTCTGAGGTTTTTGGGTCGAGGAATTCATATCTGATGTCTATCTTATGATATTACCAACTTTTGACCTTCAAATCCAAGATGGCCGCCGATTTTCAGTTCAGAAAGGTCAAAATTTCACATTTGTCGTAGAGCCTTCATAATAGGCTCTAATTAAAGTTCTCCTCATGCCGAGTTGAATAATTGACTCTAAAAACTACCAGTAATAATGATTTGACCTATTTTTGACCTTCAAATCCAAGATGGCTACCGATTTTCAGCTCAGAAAGGTCAAATTTTCACATTTGTCGTAGAGCCTTCATAATAGGCTCTAATTGAAGCTCTCAACATGCCGAGTTGGGTGATGGACATTAAAAACTACAAGTAATAATGATTTGACCTATTTTGACCTTCAAATCTAAGATGGCCGCCAATTTTAAGCTGAGAAAGGTAAAAATTTCACATTCGTCGTTTAGCCTTCATAATATACTCTAATTAGAGCTCTGAGTAGTCGTAGAGTCTTTTATAATACCTCTAATGAATACCGTACCCCATTCTGGCATACACATACACCCCCGCACACCTACATATACATTATATTCACATTATTTGAATGAGTTTAGTTGTTATTGGCTTCAGGTCTACGTGTGTTATGCTCTGCACCCTATCAACAAGGAATGAATGCAGCATCAAAGACATTTATATATATTTAGAAAGAAATATTATTCTATGAGACTAGTGCATAGATCACCTATAACACTGCTTGCTTGTTACCTACAGCAAACTCATCCCCTATCAATATCTACTGAAATGTAGCAATCCGTGTAGGGCCTAAGTCCTATCATACTATTGTCCAAGGTAAATATGGTAAATGGGAGAGTTTACAAACAAAAAACGAAAAATGGTCAGGACTTGACAAATATGGTGATTTTTACAACACCTCCTCATGGAAATATGGGTCTAGAAGTCATCACATGCATCACATTTTACATTATATCTCAATCTCATCTTCAGATAGGATTGAAAAGGCTCAGTATTCAAGTAAACCACCAAGTTCTGAAAGTGATGATGAGACGGAGGGACCATTGGCACCCAAGCGCCCGCATTCATCTGGCGTGGACCTCTTCACGAAAAAAAAACTAAATGTGTATATATGGTGCATGCGTGGTGTGGATCTGAAGCACCCGCATAGACCACGGAGTTAGCTGTTCATAATCAACACACACTCAGCATGGCGCTCCTTTAAGCGCCACACAGTCCTCGTAAAACATGGGGAGCTGAGGGATCGTCTCACACAGATTGTTGAGTCCACGTCAGCACTGTCAGATCCTTTCGCAAATTGATATTGAGTGTATTACCATGTTGAACCATGTCAACCACACACACATCGATGTGTTTTCAGAACTTGTGTCTCGCAGAGGTAAAGAATTTGGTCTTTCGACACATGGATTCGATCATCTTCACTACAGCCCCTCTTTAGGCCTATAGCAGACTACAAACGCATGACTATGCTATGCATAGTGACTATGACTATGCAGTGGGTGCTGTAAAATCGTCCAATCTTAAGGACCTGCTCAATTCGAATTAATGAGTATCAAGAGACAATTGGCTTCAAAGAGAGAAATGAGAAGATAACAAGGGTGAGTGGGTCTATATGATATTGGGGGAAGAGGTGATGACACTGAGGCTGCCATTTCATCACTTGGTATCAGTAATGAACAGATCCTCCAGAAGAACCTGGCACAGCGGCTGTCTAAGAAGATCAAAGACACATCTACTGCCACCTGCCCACCTCACATCGATCATCTTGAAGAACACAAAGAGTTCTGTGAGTTGATTAGTTAACAGTTAAAGCTGCCGACTTAGCTAAAACAGCCTCAGAGAAAACTGCCGATCTCAACCATTCCATACTCAGTCTGGCATCCATGATCACAGCACTGGGCAGATCACCACCACTGTTATCAACCTGGGCATCAATGTTCCTTGTATAACGAGGAGTCAAGATCTGGTGGAACTCTACACAAGAGTCGTGTCTGCATCAGCTATGCTGATTTTAAGATCACTGGACTCTAAAGGTCGTTGAAGCATAGGCAACCTGCCAGCAGGAGATTACAGACAGCAAGCCAGCCATTGTTATCGTTAACACTGACGACTTCAAGATCGATACTATAACAGGCAGTGCAACAGGAGTAACAGAGGGAATAAGAGGGTCTCGTGAACGGATCTCGTGCTCGGTGAAGGATCGAATCCATCCACGTGTCTAAAGAGCAAATTTTTTGGTTGGCTCTGCGAGACACACATTCTGATGATGCATTACATCATCTAACTTTAATTGTGTGTGATTGACGTGCTGCAACCAACAGGCTTGTTGGTACATGATATCATTTACGAAAGGACCTGACAGTGCTGACGTGGACTCAACAATCTGTGTGAGACGGTCCCTCAGCTCCCCATGTTTTACGAGGACTGTGTGGCGCTTAAAGGAGCGTCATGCTGAGTGTGTGTTGATTATGGACAGCTAACCCTGTGGTCTATTTGGGTGCTTCAGATCCACACCCCATATGCACCATACACATTTAGTTTTTTCGTGAAGAGGTCCACGCCAGATGAACGCGGGCGCTTGGGTGCCAATGGTCCCTCTGTCTCTTCATCACTTTCAGAACTTGGTGGTTTACTTGAATACTGAGCCTTTTCAATCCTGTCTGAAGATGCGATTGAGATATAATGTAACATGTGATGCATGTAATGACTTCTAGACCCATATTTCCATGAAGAAGTGTTGTAAAAATCACCATATTTGTCAAGACCTGACCAGTTTTTCGTTTTTTGTTTGTAAACTCTCCCATTTACCATATTTACCTTGGATAATAGTATGATAGGACTTAGGTCCTACACGGATTGCTACATTTCAGTAGACATTGATAGGGGATGATTTTGTTGTAGGTAACAAGCAAGCAGTGTTATAGGTGATCTATGCACTAGTCTCATAGAATAATATTTCTTTCTAAATATAAAATTATATAAATGTCTTTGATGCTGCATTCATTCTTTGTTGATAGGGTGCAGAGCAAAACACACGTAGACCTGAAACCAATAATGGCTAAACTCATTCAAATAATATGAATATAATGTATATGTTGGTGTGCGGGGGTGTATGTGTATGCCAGAATGGGGTACGGTATTCATTTAGGCTATTATGAAGACTCTACTACTCAGAGCTCTAATTAGGGTATATTATGAAGGCTATACGACGAATTTAAAATTTTTACCTTTCTCATCAGTTAAAAATCGGCGGCCATCTTGGATTTGAAGGTCAAAAATAGATCAAATCATCATTACTTGTAGTTTTAGGGTCCATCACCCAACTCGGCATGTTGAGAGCTTGAATTAGAGCCTATTATGAACGCTCTACGACAAATGTGAAAATTTGACCTTTCTGAGCTGAAAATCGGCGGCCATCTTGGATTTGAAGGTCAAAAATAGGTCAAATCAGTATTACTGGTAGTTTTAGAGTCAATCACTCAACTCGGCATGAGGAGAACTTTAATTAGAGCCTATTATGAACGCTCTACGACAAATGTGAAAATTTGACCTTTCTGAGCTAAAAATCGGCGGCCATCTTGGATTTGAAGGTCAAAAGTTGGTAATATCATAAAATAGACATCAGATATGAATTCCTTGACGCAAAAAACCTCAGAAAACATATACTGAACAGCATTGTAGGCCAAACCATTGAAAAAATAATTTTTAAAATGGCCGATGGCGGCTATTTTGGATTTTGGGCTCCCACGGATTCCGCCCACACTTTCGCGAGGGGCACCCCCGCTAAATTTTTAATTAACCTTCATAGAAGACAAATCCACTGAAAAACGAACCTTCGCTCTCCACGGTCACGGAATTGCTCTAGATCACCCAACTATTTTGGTTTTTAAACCATGACGACATTTTCAAGTATAGCTTTTTTTTGTGAGGAGTTTTATTACGACACTTGAATAATATCATGTAAGGAAGCAAAATGGCGCCTACTTCTACGAAATTTAATATTCTATATTTAGTGACGTGATTCCACTCGCCCATAATTCATTGAACTTCCCTGTTGATATATTTAAGACGTTCACAAGAACAGTTTGTTACTGGTGTTACTGCTAGAGGAACAACAAGTAGCTTTAAGGTCATTTATTAAATTGATTTGAATATGGAATACTACAGAAACAAGCCCTTTTTCAGATGTCCATGAGTGAAATATACAGATAATCTATGATTCCGTTACGAGTTGACCAAAACCTTGTGAACAAGTGGTACATAACAATAATCAGAGAACACTTATTACCAAATGGTTTGAACCTTTTAAAGCCTGTGTTTTGTGGATATCTAGGAGGACAAGATAGAGTTCTAGTGAGTAATATATATATATTATTATGTGCACAAAGTTAAGAACAATATGGACAGGAAGACAAATGTAAATTAGAATGGAGTAGCCCATTTCACCATGCGATGATGTTGAATACAAATGGATTATGCTGATGGAATTCAATGGTGACGATGCAGCACAGATACTGGACATGATAACCTGTAATAGTACGTGCAATGAAATGTGCAATAATTGAATGAAAGGTTTAAATTTTTAATCAAACAGAGAGCATCCAACTTGACTTCAATGGATGAGTGCAGTGTCATAAAACATGCGTTTAATATGTTTAAGAACGTCGTATTATAATTGAAAATCTAAACCTTTCAATTGGTAATGTGCAGGAAAGGAATGGTACAAATCATGCTTGAATGTGAATCATGGATTGTATATACGCCATGCTTCAAACCCTCACAGGTACATCTACTCTACGTATAAATATGTTAATCACTTACTGGGTTAGGTAAAGCGGAATTTTAGTAGCAATGATATTATACAAAGGCTATTGACACCCTCGTGAAGCTACTCTCTACAATAGGAACAAGCCACTGAAATATATGTATGAACTAAACCAGACTACAATTTATGAAAGGTACTTGTGGTAACCAGTGGTGTACCTTGAACTGCTCTTTCGCAGCGAACACCTGTAAAATCGGTTGGACACAAACACAGAAATGGTGCCGAATCTGTCTGGCCGGCAAGATAACATATGCCGCCGTTAAAACACGGTCCATTTGGCCTTGGGGTGCAAGCATCTGTGTAAGGATGCAATATAAAATTGTTGAAATATCATAGTTAGTGCAATGATATTTGTATTGGGTTGCCACGGAAAATTGAAATTTCTCAGCCTTATTTTCATTAATACGATGCACAACGTTCTTAGTCATCCAGTAGTTGTAAACCGAGTTTGGAAATACTAGTAAATTATACTGGAACTTACTTTTTGCAACTTTTGCTACGTTACGTCTGGAACCACCAGACTTCATCAGGCAACTGACCCTTTGGACTGGTCCCACGTCACACACACTGGACTGGTCACGTCATCAGTGACCAGTCCAACGGCTCAGTTGCCGGATGAAGTCTGGTGGTTCCAGACGTAACGTAGCAAAGTTGCAAAAAGTAAGTTCCAGTATTATTTATTTCCAAACTCTGACAATGCAGCTATGTTTAAAGAATATAAAAGGTGCAGATCATGTTCAGATTTATCGAGTGTACTTCTGGATAAAGAAACGTCTGTTTAAGTTAAACCATTATAAATCTGGTGTATACGTAGTATAGAAGTGCATATGGATGATTGTAAGAAAAAGTGAATAGAAATGACAGATTATAATTTCGCTGCATGCTTTTATTTCACAAAAGCATTACGCTTGCAATAAATTCTTTCTGATTTACAAGTATTTCTTGTTCGACTTAATAGCGCAAGACCTCATCACCAGTATAGATATTATCACATGGTAACATGGAATGTGGTTATTCTGTCCTCTGATTTACAGCATCACATGTTAACAATGCTGTTTATTCCGTAGCAGAGAATACAAGATAATCTCGGATAAGTTCTAAGCATAGGATGCTAACCAAAACATGCTTATTTCCATGTTCTACTGCATGGATTGACTAATATGTCTCCAAACTTTCAACTCTTCAGCATCAACAGGTTGCGTATTTTGCTCATGTGTTATATTTGGCATGTAGCTGTGTACTTACCGATACAAACGGTGGTTGTTGTAGTACCATCCGGGCAGGTACAAACGTAATTCCCCTGTGTCGTCGATGAACATGTAGCACTTGATGTGCATGGATTTGACGAACATGGGTCATTTGGTGAAACTGTTAAGAAAATTTAGGAAAAATTGTATCATATAGTTTAACGGGCAAAATATTACTCAGTTGGAAGGCTATCCTTTCTTACGCCTTGGATTTTGAATTGGTAGATGGGCGTAAGCATCAAGGCGTAAAGAATCGCAACTTACCAGTTAAGGAAATTTTAACTGCTGTACAAAAGATGATATAAAATGAGTTATTAAAATTTCCAAAAGTCACGACAATTCCCTTTAAAATTCAAGTATATAATTAAAGAACCTGAAACTACAATCAGAAGATCAGAATTTTTAGCTGGTGGTGACACTCATGTACTCACTAAATGTATAAGAGTGAAAAGCACTCTTTGCTTTCAAGAGATGATGACTATAAGGGACAACTATCGGGGTAAAAATCCGCTTGAGATGGCAACTTTCACTCTTGTCACATTTATTTTAGAGTGACATTTTACTACTTCAAAAAGACTTGTCCCTTACAAGCCTTTTTGAAATATGGCGGGCACAAAATGGAGAGGACGTACTTTGATTTGGGTAATCTGTTGGCAGCTGAGAAGCATACAAAAGATTACCCAAACCTAAGTCCGCCGTCTCCTTTCGTGATACTTCAAAAAGGCTAATTGTACACTTTTCTCTCTTTTGCATTTACAGAGTACGAAAGGAAATTATTTTATGATTGCACAGGAAAAGTATTCAATCATCGCTCAATTGGCACAGATATGATGTAATTGAAACCAAAATATGATTTTGATGAACTACTATCAAAGAAAGAACACATTGAAAAGAAACATCAGTAGTAAAGTATTCATAAAAGCGGCGATTGAGAAGTAGCAATAATGCAGATGTGATAGTGGCGATAGCAAAGCTATTGAATTGTGACGTGGATACTTGTGTTTAAATGTGGAAGCACTAGTATAAAATCTACTCTGTGGCAATTCTACCATAGTGCATTATAATTAAAATGAAACGGTTGTAATGATTCAACCATGGTAAAGACGGTTAGTGTACCTTGACAGTTTTGCCCGGTGTATCCATCGATACATCGACAGAAATAGGCACTAGCATTGCCTATTCTAGCAACACAAGTGCCACCATTAAGACAAGGCACCTTGAAGCAGGCTGCGTTTATTACTACAAGAGAAAACATGTACTTTTTGTTACGCAAATATATTTTTCTTCTTTGCAGTTCAGAGAACATTTCAGAGCGCAGTAACAGTAAAGAGAAATATCGTGTTGATATTGCCGACTCTAAAAGCGAATTATGCAACGAAGCCCCTATACAAGAAACACTAAAAGTGAGTTTGCACACCGCGCGTTTCAGGAGCAAAATTGATGCACTAAATTGTGCACTTCATTCACTTCATTCGGTAATTGAATGATCAGTATTCTGATAGAATATGTAAGTGACAATCTTTTTAAAACGCTGCGTATCTTTTCCAGAATATCTTAGTTCAGACTCGCACGTGTCACTCAAGACGGAATTACTACCCTGTTTTAAACCAAGTGTTGTAACTTTTTGATGGCCTTATTAATTCTTAAGTATTCACAAGATATAGTAACATAAAAAGACGAGAACCAATAAACCTCGTGGTCACTTTGCACGTCATTTCACTTCGATTGCAATCACGGTAATACATATATTTTGACATGGAGAAGCAGGGCTTGCAAAACGACATTAGTGCTGACATTTTGAGGTTGACGTTATATATACAAACATACAGAAGCATATTTTGTGATTCAGCTGATTTGCGCTTAAGGTAGTTTGCCTTCAAGTCATTCCATTGTCAAAAAAGTTTCACTAAAGGGATTCGCCAAAAACATACAAATGATAGGATTCATGAGAATGGGACACTTCAAACATAAACAAACATTAAATCTTACCCTCTTGGCAATTTCCTCCAATAAATCCAACCCTACATCGGCAGATATATCCACTTGTTCCTGACGTCACACATGTACCTCCGTTGTTACATGGATTCACATCACAGGCTATGTTCACAACTGAAACAGAAAGCATTGATATTGATTTTTCAAATATCCTTAACTGAAATAACTAAAAAACGCGATTAATTCACTATTTTTACAGGCGATTAATATACTTAGTTACCGCTCCCTATTCAAAATATGCATATTGCTTTACCCTTATCACCACCCCAGGAGTATGAATGATGGTTATATATCACACATTACTTTTATTCTTTTAAGTTTAAGTACCTGTTTGACAGTTACTTCCCGTGAAGCCAGTCCTACATAGACATGTATATGAGGAAGATCCTGACGTCACACACGTGCCGCCATTGATACATTGATTTATGTCACACGCCGGATTCACAACTATAGAAAAAAGATACACAAATCAAATACTAAGTATCAGCATCGCATCAAGATTTGCAATTTTTCCCAATTAATTTCTTTTATGTCATTATATAGATAATATATGAAACAAATTTTTTAATTTTAAAGTTATCAATGAGTATAATGTGATAAGTGAAAGTTGAAACACGGAAATAAACTGATATTTTTTGTAACTTGCCGGTAGCCGCTGACAATTATTACGTACCTGATTGACATCTAGTCCCCGTGAAACCAATCCTACATTGACAGGTGTATGAAGCCGTTCCTAGCGTCACACATGTACCTCCATTATTACATGGATTATCATTACATAGTGTGTTGACAACTATAGTGAGAAATGTAACAAAATGTTAAAAGCGATTCAAACGTTAATGAATTACGGTATAAAGTAGGCTTCCTTGTTAACTTGTAAAAACCGATTTGCATTAGGTTTTCTTGCTATTCATTATTTGAACGTTAGTCAAATTAAAAACTTATATATAACGTAAGTACCTGTTTGACAATTGAATCCCGTGAAACCAGTCCTACATTGGCAGTTATATGAGACAGTTCCTGATGTTACGCAAGTACCTCCGTTGTTACATGGATTCACGTCGCATGCAGTGTTGACAACTGAAATAAATCCGTATATTTTAATATTAATATTTGGTCATATCATAACCAGTATCCTTTTGTTCCGTCGTGATAGCGTAGATTGTCGTAGATTATCAAAATGACATTGAGTAAGCTGCTGGAAGATTTTTCCCATAACGATTCAAATTTGTATGTCTACTAAATTTAGATACTTGAGACCGTCACAGGGTTTTTTAAAAAATAGAATAGAATGTTAAACATTGTACTTGGTAAGACCAAACATAGAATCATGTGAAACCTGACGTAGATGAGAAAAATACCAGATAAAAGACATACCCAAACTAAACACTAGATAAGAAAGGTTTACCGAACGACTAAGACTAGAAAATGTCATTGGTCGGACCCAGCAAATAATCAGATTGTATGTGTAATAAAGTTCCTGTGTGATAAGTGGTTCCTGGGAAACCAATGTTACACTACAAGCTGTATCAAAATGATTGGTACCCGTTAGTTTCCATCGATAATGGATGAGTCTGACACACACAAATTCAACACATGATCTACATAATTTATAGATTAATTGAATAACAAGTCATAAACAATATATTCTGGGTATTTCAAGAGTATCCAATGTTAGATTTGGAAGATGCAGACTGTTCAATAAACATCGAAATTGATGGGTACCAATCATTTTGATACACACTGTACATATCTTATTTGTTACATTAGCAGTCATGTACGAACTAGTTCCAGACGTTCCATATATATGTGAAAGATGACGTGGATAAGAAAATTTTCAAACATAAAAAGACTTCACCGAACTAAACACATGAAAGGAAATTTAAGATTAAGGAAAGGGAAACGACCAATACGAGAACAAGAAGATTTACGACCAGACTAAGAACCATCCTGGGAAGCGACAAAGAACATCCAGAGAGGCGACGAAGAACTTCACTAACGAATGACAGGACAATATAGGCACCGAACACACCTATACAGATGCATCCCTAATACAATCATTAGGGTGTGGGAATTGGGCAAGGTTTGTACCTGTTTGACAATTTCTCCCCGTGAAACCAGTCCTACATTGGCAGTTATATGAGACAGTTCCTGATGTTACGCAAGTACCTCCGTTGTTACATGGATTCACGTCGCATGCCGTGTTGACAACTGAAATAAATCCGTATAATTTTAATATTAATATTTGGTAATATCATAACCAATATCCTTTTGTTCCGTCGTGACAGCGTAGATTGTCGTAGATTATCAAAATGACATTGAGTAAGCTGCTGGTAGATTTTGTGTGTCTACTAGATACTTGAGACGGTCACAGGGTTACAAAACAGAACAGAATGTTAAACATTGTACTTGGTAAGACCCAACATAGAATCATGTGAAACTTGGCATAGATGAGAAAAATACCAAATAAAAGATATCCCCAAACTAAACACTAAATAAGAAAAGTTTACGGAACGACCAAGACTAGAAAATGGCATTGATCGGACCCAGCAAAGAATCAGATTGTATGTGTCATAAAGTTCCTTTTTGATAAGTAGTTACTGCGAAAGCAATGTTACGTTTCTTGACTTATTTGTAACTAGTAGTCATCATGGTCATGTACGAACTATATAGTTCCAGACGTTCCATATATATGTGAAAGTTGACGTGGATAAGAAAATCTCCCTACATAAAAAGACTTCACCGAACTAAACACATGAAAGAAAATTTCTAAGTTTAAGGAAAGGGAAACGACCAATACGAGAACGAGAAGATTTAAGACCAGACTAAGAACAATCCTGGGACACGACAAAGAACATCCAGAGAGGCGACGAAGAACTTTGACGAATGACGGGACAATATAGACACCGGACACAGATACATCCCTTAAACAATCATTATGGTGTTGGAATTGGGGATGATTTATACCTGTTATACAAGATTTAAGACCAGACTAAGAACCATCCTGGGACGCGACAAAGAACATCCAGAGAGGCGACGAAGAACTTCACTGACGAATGACAGGACAATATAGGCACCAGACACACCTATACAGATGCATCTCTTATACAATCATTAGGGTGTGGGAATTGGGGAAGGTTTGTACCTGTTATACAAGTATTTCCCGTGAAACCAGTCCTACATTGGCAGTTAAACGAGCTAGTTCCTGACGGTACACAAGTTCCTCCGTTTCTACATGGATTCACATTACAGGCAATGTTGACAACTGAAAGAGGTAGAAATATAAACCGTATCATCGTTATGTATAATACATTGTGTAATTTAATGGTGCTGTAAATAACATTCGGCTTCATTATGAACGTTTGCTGTAAATTACGCTGATTTACATTCCCATACCGTCCAACACTTGTATCTGATGTCACATGGTTATTAGCTTTGAATTCTACATGTAAAGACAATACGTATGTAGGGGAATCATAAAGACAAAGACAAGAACACACATGGGTGTATGTACCTGTTTGACAATTTCTTCCCGTGAAACCAGTCCTACATTGGCAGTTATATGAACTACTTCCTGACGTTATACAAGTGCCTCCGTTGTTACAAGGATTCACGTTACATGCGATGTTGACAACTGAAGAGAAATCATTATATTTCAAATTAATATTGGATCACTTTATAACCAATATTCTTGAAAGCCGTCGTAGATCATACAAAATATGCTTGTGGCAGATTGGAACATAATAACTGCATTATCAATATTAGCCACCTTCATAATTCTGTGCTGATTTACATTCGTATACCGTTCCAGACAAGAATGAGGATGTTTTCATCCTGTATTAGTAACTTTCAAAAACAGCGCTTAATGGACATTTGTTTGCGTGTTAGTACGTATTTGGCAATTAGTCCCCGTTAATGCAGTCCTACATGAGGCACATGATCTAATTCCTGACGTTCCAAAGTTGCATGGACAGGAAAAGACTTTTAGCAAGGTAAACGTAAAAAAGAAATAAACACGACATAGAAAAGGTAATTAAAAGTAAAAGAAGATGTTAAATCCAAAAAAGAGTTATCGCAGGATGCGATAAAAATGTACATGACGAACGACAGGAAAATGTAGGCTCCAAAAACAGCTATGCAAATACAGCCCAGGTTATATGCATGGAAAAATGTTTGTACCTGTTTGACAATTAGTTCCCGTGAAACCAGTCCTACATTGGCATGAATATGAGCTGGTTCCTGACGATACACAAGTACCTCCGTTGTTACATGGATTCAGGTTACAGGCTATGTTGACAACTGGTAAGAAAAGAGTTAACGTATTATGGAAAGTGTAGCTAATTAAAGGGCCGTGCAAATTATGTTGACACCAGTCTTTATTTTGTTATAATTCCGACTCACATTGACTTTATAACATGATAACTGACAAGAAAATAAAGGACGAACAAGCGAAGGTTTGAAACGTTCAACAACAAAGCTACGTCGCTAAAATAGGCAACGAGCGAAAATACACATGTGGTCCCGGTATATGTGGTGTGGGAAAATACTCAGGATATTGAACTTAAAAACCATCTCATCTTAACTTAAAATTGGGGAAAACAGTGAACAAAAATGACAAATTATGCTCAGGATATTGAATATAAAACCCACCTCATCATACTCTTCTAAACTTTAAAATAAGAGGAAAACATTGAATATAAGAACGAAATGACAGGTTGTTTCGAGATACCGTGAATAATATATGACCGAATGAGTGGATAAAGTTATCTGTCACGAAAGCGAACGACCCTGAAATCAGAATACCAATTAAAACCGTTTCTTAAAATGAAGACAAATAATAATAACAAAATAGAAATGGGCAGGTTGTATGATAGTACCTGTTTGACAATTAGTTCCCGTGAAACCAGTCCTGCATTGACAAGTGTGTGAGCTGCTTCCTGTCGTTACACAAGTACCACCGTTGCCACATGGATTTACATCACATGCCGTGTTCACGACTGAAAAAGATCCAAACATTTCAATATTATTTTGTGGACATATTATAGTGTCATTATCCCTTCGTTCATCTCAGCTTTAACTGTCGCAGATTACCATAAGGACGTTGAGTAGTAATCATCTGTTCCAACGTTTGTGATGAGGAAAGCTTAAAATATGTATGTCATTCACTGATGTTGGATGCAGTGAACAATTTTGCGTTTATCAAAAGAACCCGGCGTGCTTACAAAACTACCAGATGAGACAGATTATTTAATATTGTCCTTAGTCAGAATCAAATCCACCATAAAGTCATGCGAAAGCTGAAGAGGATGAGAAAAATTCCCAGTGAAAGACTTCACTAAACTAACAACGCGATAGGAAATGTTTAAGGTCGAAAGAGAGTACACCAGGAGAACATGATAGATTTTTCTTAATCAAGAGAAGAATCCAAGAACATTAAACCATAACTAGTCTATGGCAGGATGGCAACGGAAAGTAGATACCAAATACAGATTTTCCAAATGCAACCACTGCAGTTTTATTCGCAACCAGCAGCCCAGTCTACTTCGCAGCTATATAATCCATATTCCGATTCTAGCCACAAACATAAATCAGAAGATATAGCACAACCCGGCAACCTTACGTCAATATGGTGGACTTCATTCCCTACTCCAACGCAACAGATTCATAATGCCTGATACATTATTGTTTTGAATTAGTAATAACATGTCACAAACTTGGCAGTATCACTTGATGCAAATCATCCCAGAGACCTCACCACCAAGAGAAAAAGATCTACTGACAGTATATTTAGTAGTGTTAGCTTTTACTAAGAATCATGCGAAAGCTGCCGCAAAGACTTCGCCAAAACAGGAACTAGGAAACATAGTTCAAATCCAGCATATGATCAATGTGTATGTTAATACCTATTTTACAATTAGTTCCTGTGAAACCCGTTCGACATTGGCAGTTATATGCGGTTGTCTCTGACGGAAAACATGTTCCTCCGTTACTACAAGGAATGGAATTACAGGCCATGTTGACAACTGCAAAAAAAAGGAATTTGTGTGTCACCAATTATAGTACCCATTAGTTTGCGAATTGAATTTAATATCTGCAACGAAACTAATGTGACTCCAAGTATTAATGTATTGGTAATGATAAGAAGTATGCCCAGAATGATGAACAGTTTAAAATTTTCATCTTGAATTAGTCACGTTCGAAAACATATACATGTATCTATGGATTACAAACATCGGTGACATTTAATGTAGGATTGTGATCAAAATACCCCAAAACACACAATGGAAGGAAATAATGAAAATGAAAACATACGGACAGGTTGTATTTTAATACCTGTTTGACAATTAGTTCCCGTAAAACTCGTCCTACATTGGCAGGTATATGAGCTGGTGCCTGATGACACACAAGTACCTCCGTTGTTACATGGATTCACGTCACATACCGTGTTCACAACTGAAATAAAATCGGTATACCATAACAACATTTTACCATCATCCTTTTCTTCCATCTTGGCAGGGCAGACCATATATCATGTAGATTATCAAAATGACATTTCGGAAGCTTCCATATTAGGGTTACGTTTGTAGTGAGGATAAACTTTCAAAAAGATTCATCATTTGTCAGACAAAAATATTTTCATGCAAACCAATGAGGGATTAGAAAATACCCACTCGTGGATAAGAAACATACCCAGTAAAATATTTCGCCAAACTAAACACTAGAGAAGTAAAAGGGAAGACCCGGAGAGGGCTCCAAGGAGAAGATGATAGGACCAGATTCAGAAACCTGGGTTTCCAAGAACGTGAAAGTAGATACCAAAGTAACCAAAGGCAGCATTACAGATGCAGCGTTTACAATTATGCAGTTTTTCTGTATAATTTGATTCTAGAACTCAAGAGTATTACACTACATCTACGTCTATGAGAATATTCACTCAAGTTCCCAAAAGACAATATCTGACCGAGAAAGTACCTGTTAGACAATCAGTTCCCGTGAAACCAGTACGACACTGGCAGTTATATGAGTTTGTTCCTGACGGTACACATGTACCACCGTTGTTGCATGGATTTGCACTACAGGCAATGTTGACAACTGGAAAAGGAAATGAATGTCATTGATATTACTGCGAATTTACTGTCTCTAGATATATTTGCTGGTTTAGAATATCGTTCATCAAATGTGACTGTAAATGTATGATGAGAAATATACCAGGAATGATTGAAGATTTTATGTTGAATTAGTCACGTTCAAAAACATCTATGGTCTACAAGCATCAGTGACCTATACCTGTATCATATTTGATATGGGAATATAATCAAAAACAAAATGAATCATCCAAACCCATCCAACCTCAAATGGAGGGAAAGACAAGAATATACGGAGAGGTTGTACGTAGAATATCTACTGAAATATATGTTCATTCGTCCTATATATTGATGAGAAGCCGCCAGAAGTAACCATCGTTTTACCATAATATCATTTTTTGATGATTTACCTAAACCATTTTTTGATGATTTACCTAAACCATTATTTTGATTTACCTAAACCATTATTTTGATCCATCTTGACAGGGCAGACCAATTATCAAAATGACATTCAGAAAGCTTCTGTGTTAAGGTTTGTGGTGAGGAAATTGTTTTCAAAAAGATTCATCATTTGTCAGACAAAAGATGTTTTCATGCAAACCAATGAGGAATAAGAAAATACCCACTCGTGAATAAGAAACATACCCAGTAAAATATTTCGCCAAACTAAACACTAGAGAAGAAAAAGGGAAGACCCAGACAAGGCTCCAAGGAGAAGATGATAGGACCAGATTCAGAAACCTGGGTTTCCAAGAACGTGAAAGTAGATACCAAAGGCAGCATTAGCCTTTACAATCATGCAGCTTTTCTGCTTAATTTGATTCTAAAACTTAACATCAAGAGTATTATACTACATCTACGTCTATGAGAATATTCACTCAAGTTCCCAAAAGACAATATCTGACCGAGAAAGTACCTGTTAGACAATCAGTTCCCGTGAAACCAGTACGACACTGGCAGTTATATGAGCTAGTTCCTGACGGTACACATGTACCTCCGTTGTTACATGGATTTGCACTACAGGCAATGTTGACAACTGGAAAAGGGAATGAATGTCATCGATATTAGACATTAATTCATTGTCTCTAGAAATTATTTGCTGGTTTAGATTCGAATATCGTCCATCATAATGTGACTGTAAATTTGTATGATGAGAAATATACCAGGGATGATTTAATATTTTCACCTTGAATTAGTTACGTTCAAAAACATCAATGGTCTACAAACATCAGTGACATATACCTGTGTCATTATATTTGATGTGGAAATATAATCAAACACCAAATGAATACCCTATCATCCAACCCATCCAACCTCAAATGCAGGGAAAGACAAGAATATGCGGACAGGTTGCACGTTGATTGATATTAGTACCTGTTTGACAATTAGTTCCTGTGAAACCAGTCCGACATTGACAGTTACGTGAGGACGATCCTGTCGTTACACAAGTACCTCCATTGTTACATGGATTCACATCACATGCCGTGTTTACAGCTGTAAAAAGAACCAAATACAACATTGTGAATTTTGATCAAAGAAAACGTAGACATGCAAACAAGAAGTAAGAAATATGGATATGTACTAGAATATCTATTTAAATAAACGTTCATTCTATTTATTGATGAGAAGCCGCCAGAAGTAACCATCAAAGGTACCAAAATACATCCCAAAACAGCCGTAAGTTTAAGAGAGGTAACCAATAGTACCGCCAAGAAAGAAGATAATTGTAAATAGAGAGTGATGTAATAAACTAGACCATTAGCTTCCCTAGTGAGGAGAAATTTTCAGAAACATTCATCATTTGTCAGATCCAAAATATTTTCATTCAAACCAATGAGGGATAAGAAAAATACTCAGTCGTGGATAAGAAACATAGGTTACCTTGTAAAATACTTTACCAAATTAAACACTAGAAAAGAAAAAGGAAAGACCCAGACGGGCTCCAAGGAGAAGATGATAGTACCAGATTCAGAAACCTAGGTTTCCAAGAATGTGAAAGTAAATACCAAAGGCTAGCATCACAGACGCAGCCTTTACAATCATGCAGCCTTTCTGCATAATTTGATTCTAAAACTTAACATCAAGAGAATTATTCTACATCTACATCTATGAGAATATTCACTCAAGTTCCCAAAACTGAGACAATATCTGACCGAGGAGGTACCTGTTAGACAATCAGTTCCCGTGAAACCAGTACGACACTGGCAATTATATGAGTTAGTTCCTGACGGTACACATGTACCACCGTTGTTGCATGGATTTGTACTACAGGCAATGTTGACAACTGAAAAATGGAATGTGTTTCGTCGATATTAGACATTAGTTTGTGAATTTGATGTCTTGACAAATTATCTCTTTATCGACCTTTTGCTGCTTTAGATTCGTATATTTTCCAACAAATTGTGACTATACAGTATTTGTACAGTGTACATGTATGATAAGAATTATACCCAAAATGATTTTGATCTTGAATTTGTTATGTTCGAAAACATATCAATTGACTACAAGCATCAGTGACATAGCCCTATATCATGCATACAAGTCATGTATTTGATGTGGGAATATGATCAAAACATCAAATACCCCCCTCCCCCACCCTTGCAAACTCAAATGACGGGAAAGACTAGAACACGCACACATGTTGCACGTTGATTTTAGTACCTGTTTGACACCTAGTTCCTGTGAAACCAGTCCTACATTGACAGTTATATAAGGAAGATCCTGTCGTTACACAAGTACCTCCGTTGTTACATGGATTCACATCACATGCCGTGTTGACAACTGAAACAGAACCAATATACAACATTATGAATTTTGATCAAAGACAACGTAGACATGCAAACAAGAATTCAGAAATATGGATATATACTAGAATATCTCCTATTCATTCATTCATCGTATTTATCGATGGGTGCCCGCCAGATGTAACCACCAAAGGTATCAAAAGAGATTCCAAATAGACGTTATCAAAAAGATTAATTTGTCAGACCCAAAATATTTTCATGTCTGTCGTGAAAAATACTCAGTAAAAGACTTCACCAAACTAAACACTAGAAAAGAAAAGAGGTAGACTCAGATGATGTCCCAAGGAGACGATGGTAGGATTTAGAAACCTGGTTTCCAAGAACGTGAAAGACAGTCTTTCAGAAAAATGCCCCCACTATGTCCCGTGAAACCAGTCTTACAATTGAAGGTATACAAACAAGCTAGTTCCTGATATTACACATGTATCTCCTATATAAGGCAGCCTCTAACGTCACATAACTTGATTATATCTCAAACAGAAAGATGCAACCAACAGAAACACCAAGGAGAAACGGATAAGTACAGTTAAACGAGTTTAACACATAAAACGGCTTCATGGAAAGTGAATATGAACATCGATTCATTGTCCAAGTTGGTACCTGTTTGACAATCAGTTCCCGTGAAACCAGTCCTACATCGACAGTTGTATGAAGTAGTTCCTGACGTTACACAAGTTCCGCCGTTGTTACATGGATTCCTATCACACGCCGTGTTAACAACTGCAATAAAATTACATCATTGACGTATGAAGGCATCGGTACAATGTTCACCGAGATATTTCCAGTCTAGGGGGACCGGAACAAGAGAATTAACAAATAACGCAAAGAGGAGGTGGTCAGCTAAAGAACACCCCATGTATTAAAATAATCAATATAAATAGCACGGAGGAAGTGGATAGATCAAGCAAAAGCTTCTTGTGACAACGAAAAAAGACAATAACGTTGGCAGAAGTTAGCAACATGATAGTAAATATACACCTGTCTGACGATTATTTCCCATCAAACCATTCCTACATTGACAATACGCTACTTCCTGATGATACACAAGTAGCTCCATTGTTCATGTTGTTACATGGATTCAGGTTACAGGCAATAATTACAACTGAAAACGGTATACATTACATTACTAACATTAATATGTGCATTCTATTTACGGAAATCATAGACATACAAAAAGGAACTGAGAATTATAGACGTAGTATTATTTTGATAATTATGTTTATTAGGCGTAAGCATTAAAGGGAGACGGAAGTAACTATCAGAGGTACCAAAAGATACTCCAATCAGCTCTACGTATTATGGTAGACAAAACATAGCACTGACTAGTAACACCAAGAAAGAAGATTAGCAAGTGTCTATAAGTGTTAAACTACAATTTTGGCGGAAATTTATTGCCACACCAGCATTGTTGTTAACATCTTGCTCGCCAGAACTAAGCATCTTGTACATCCACGTAATCTTCGCAATAATTGAAGCTCATTCAGCTTACACTCGCCCTTTCCCCAGGCCCCATCGTTCAAAAAAACTATAATGTAGATTATAGTGATGAATTTGTCCGAATCAACGTTGCAATAGGCAAGGATGTTGGGCAATTTATGCTTTGTTGTGGCAATATTTTCCGCCAACGTTAGTACCTGTTTGACAATTAGTCCCTGTAAAGCCAGTGTTGCACCGACAGGTATATGTTGTGCCAGAGGTGAAACATGTACCTCCGTTGTTACATGGATTCACATCACATGCCGTGTTCACAACTGAAAGAGAATACAATTTGTCAATCGACATTAGCAATGAGACATGTATATACGTGTTTTAAGATGTTACCAAGAAGCCTGACAGTCTGATCATGTGAAACCATGCAACTCTTTCGGAAAAGGTTTCACAGACAGGTACGTCCGGAGTTTTTTCTCTGGTTTATCTGCCTCTGCATGGTATGTTTCCTTTTGTAATTTCATGTTTAATTGTTTTGTGTTCGATGTGTCTTTCCCCTGTATTTTTGTGCATGCGCTGAAGAAAAATTCATGGACAGGGGTTTGAAATATTGATATGCAGATGTATGGCAAACCGTTCCTTGGCAATGGCGTAGATTTCTTTTTGACATGGGGGGGTTAGATAGTATTATATAGTTATAGTTAGAGTGAATCCAGCACCTTTTGGCGACATAATACGTATATGGTACAATTGCGGGCGAATCGCGCGAAACATTTTGCCATATTGAATCCATAATGGAGAGATGTGGTGCAAAATGTTAACAAATTCGCGAGAAGAGCGCAAAGAATTGACACTTTTTAAACTAAAATGGCCCCATAAAAATGTTAATTCTTTCTCCTCATATCCTAGCAGATTCGGTGCAGATAAGACAGTATGATATAGTATTGATAACACTGAATTGAAAGTTTGAATTTAGTGATGGCTATATGATATTTGTACAAGTACCTATTTGACAGTTACTTCCCGTGAAACCAGTCCTACATCGGCAGGTATATGAGCTGGTTCCTGATAGGTCACAAGTTCCTCCGTTGAGACATGGATTCACGTCACATACCGTCACAACTGCAATGAAAAAATCATTTTGTTTCCAAACATTAACAGTCATGTTTGTAGTCATCAAGTTCTAACAAGGTACCGTAATTTAATCACAGTACGCATAAAGAATAAAAGCTTAATTTTGCTCGTCTATCAAATCATGTCTTTAGAGAAATACACTTGGTACTTGACTTCACCAAAGACAGTTCTCTCTACTGTCTATGACTTCACTAGTCTTTCTCTTACCTATTTGACCCCGTAAACTCAGTTGTTCATTGACTTCACGAACCTATTTGACACCGAGACCTCGTAAACCCAGTTGTACATTGACTTCACTTACCTATTTGACACCGAGTGCCCGTAAACCCAGTTGTACATTGACTTCACTTACCTATTTGACACCGAGGGCCCGTAAACCCAGTTGTACATTGACTTCACTTACCTATTTGACACCGAGGACCCGTAAACCCAGTTGTACATTGACTTTACTTACCTATTTGACACCGAGGGCCCGTAAACCCAGTTGTACATTGACTTCACTTTGACACCGAGGGCCCCTAAACCCAGTTGTACATTGACTTCACTTACCTATTTGACACCGAGACCCCGTAAACCCAGTTGTACATTGACTTTACTTACCTATTTGACACAGAGGCCCTGTAAACCCAGTTGTACATTGACTTCACTTACCTATTTGACACCGAGGGCCCCTAAACCCAGTTGTACATTGACTTCACTTAACCTATTTGACACCGAGACCCCGTAAACCCAGTTATACATTGACTTCGCTTACCTATTTGACACCGAGGGCCCGTAAACCCAGTTGAACATTGACAGGAATACACATCGCCAGTTGATTCGGAGCACACTCCTCCATTGGTGCATGGGTTAGACGAACAGGGACCTGTAACTATTGGGAGAAAATCGAGATTGAGAAATGTACCAAGTGCGCAATTAGCAAATTAAGTTCTAACATGTCTTTATAGAGGCTGAAATAACAAAAGTGTCTTAATTCTCAAGAGCAACACTTTTTATGATACAATTTAAAATAATTGCATCATTGGTCTAGATTTTAGATCACCTACATAATCAGACAAGAACTTCAAGCTTTGAGAGCTACGGTTTATGATCAAGATTATGAAGGTGAAATCAAAAGGCAAGTTAAAATACGATATACAATTCAAATCAAAAGGTAAGTTACAAACGATATACAATTCATACAATGGATAATTAGGTGTACATTGGAATCAAAGATGAAATTTAACACAGGACAACCAGAAAAGCGAACGAAACAGAAGAAGGAAGTTTCAATAAATTAATAGAAAGCTAGGTTGATTTGGGGACCATAACGAAATATAAATGATGACTATATAAGGCAATAGACAAGGAGTCTAAAACATAAAATTCTACTCAGATCAAATGTTAGAGCAACTATATTATGTATTATGCTAAATATTTGTTTTTTTTATGATCAGAAGATCTCCTTACTTTGTGTTATTGTACCACAGTTTTGTCCCGAGTAGCCTGGTAGACAATTGCATGTGTATCCGCCACCAGTCTGAGCTACACATGTGCCTCCATAAAAACATGGCGACGCGTCACATGTAGCTGTGGGAGCTTCAAAAAGGAAAGTAGATATTCGATGTGTTAAGTTTCCTGTCTTCAACTTATTTCGATATCTTTGATTAATAGATCTGTATAATTGTGAGAATCTTACACTTAGTTTAGGCATAAAAAAATCTAAGTTTCTAAAACATTTTCTATGTTTGAGAAAGAGTGCATTTTATTATTTTGAATTTTGACTTTAATCGCCTGTTTTTGTCTGGCAAAATAAAAGACAACTCTAAAAACGTGTTGTCCTTCATTTAACTCCTTGAACGAGTTGAAACGATAGCCTAGAAAACAATAAAACACCGATCAATTTAATGTAGTGAGGTCCAGATCTTGAATAATGGTCATTATTTGAGGGGGTAATTACTTTTTTTGAGAAAAAAGTTACGTATGTAATACATATACCTCCGCTGTTATCTGGGTTTAAAACATAGTTAACAACGACGCTAATCTTAAATCACACTTATAATTTCAGGTATCAAGAATAAGAGACATTTTATGTAAGAAAGTTTACAAACCTATATCACAATTATTTCCCGTGAAACCATTCCTACATTCGCAGTTATATGAGATGAGTCCTGATGTTGTACAAATACCTCCGTTGTTACATGGATTCACGTCACATGCGATGTTGTCAGCTGAGAAATATATTCATAGGATATTGTAAGAGACATTATACATAACAAGACAGTGTGTGTGAGGATGATGTGCGGCTGATTTGCAATCCCTTTAATATTACGTATGTCATCTATGTTGTTGGTATTTCAGAAAGGATAGATATATAGGTCACCAACAAACAGGTTTGCTTTTAGATATCACAAAAAACCTTGAAACATATACTTATAGAAATCATTACATTACAAAGACAATAGGCAAAGCGAAAAAACCGCTACTTTATTAGTAGTAACAATAAAGGTGTAAGTGCAATTGAATTATTAATGAATATGTTTGAAGGCTTTCACCTTCACCACGAACTGTTTTTTATGGTGCCACATAAGATATCAAAGTAAGAACAGAAGTTGTGATCTTTGTATTAAATCTGTGATTATTACCAAATAATTATTTTAGGTCAGTTTGAAAAGATAAGCTTTAGTTCTGGTAGTGACAGATGAAAACGCGAAATCAAAAATAACAGTACTCGTGGAATATGATCGTGAAAGAATCAGTTGTGGAAGCGGTGTGAAGCTTTGTGGTGGTAATTCAGGTAAATATAAATTTTTTGTTGCAGAAGCGGTGCAATTGTAAATTGTCTTAAAAGTGCATTTTTATAGTTTCCAATTATACATTGTCTTGTCTTGAGTTGAGATTGACGTGTGATATAATTCAAAATTCACAGTTTAGGAAGTAGTCTTTGCTCTAAACCCATTTATACGGCCAGTGGCGTAGCCAGTGCTACTTCTACTCAGACATTTGTGTTGAAGGCTTTGAAAAGTGCATGAAAGGATATAACTTGTGGGAGGAAAGTAAGACAAATGCTAAGCTAGTATCTCTTTACCCTGAACATGACACAAAGAGATAAGATTTCTGACTACACCCCTGAAAATCATCTTCAACTCGAGACATCACAAAATATTCAAATGTCCCCCTAAAAGTTCTAACAGAATAGTACAAAGTATGTTCAAATGTACCTTCTTGACAGTTTTGTCCGGTGTATCCAGTGATACAGAGACAGGAATAAGCAGTAGCATTGCCTATTCCAGCAACACATGTGCCACCATTAAGGCAAGGCACGGTGAAGCAGGCTGAGTTAAATACTACAACAAAAAACAGTTACTGCTATTAACAAGCGATAAGGCTTAAAACAGTACGTTGCTATGCTTTCATCAGAAATGGCTTCAACTTTATTAGTGCTACTTACTTGTTTTTGCTACTACTATTGTTCAAGAACATTCGTGTATGTTTTATGCTCTATATCATTTTAGCCTATTGCATCTGTAGTGCATGCATAATGTATTTGCGGGTGTGTGTGGGTATGGGAAGGGATCTGTATACATTGTCTGGTGGCGGTGTAGTTGGCCGTTGATGGACATGGTGGGGTGTGTGGAAGGGATATCCCGTTTTGTGTGTGGGGCGTTAGCAAGTGTGTCCGCCTATCAAACTAAAATATGTAAGGATAAGAAGTACATTTTTCCTAGGATGCCGCTCGCGCTACGGGGCAGAAGAGCATAATACGTGTCTTGTTACTACAATTAAACCGTATTCTAATCATTAATTTTATCTAAACTCCTCAACAAAAGTTTGGAAAATTTATCAAGCATCTATATCTCAGATTATTTGTAACAAGGTCATATCGTGTTGCATATCAATGGATAACTACTTTATTCCCCTGCACAATGATACCACATTTGAAACAATCGCCTTTTTACGCCTGAGTACACGTCTTGTGAATGTAGTGTGGTCTCTAACAGAATGTGCCAAATTGACGGTTGACCATTATTCTGTGCAGCAAGCAGCAATTCCATATCTTCACAATCTGGAACGGACCTAATGCAATCCTCCAATATGATAACGCTCACCCCCACAGAGCCAGAGCCCACACACCACAACCCGATTGAACACTTGTGGGACCAGCTTGGTCGTGCTGTGCGTTCCAGAGTAGCCAATGCACACCACATTGAATGGCCTGCGACAAATCCTGGTTGAAGACTGGAATGCCATCCCACAGCAACGTGTGACCAGGAAGGTGAGTAGCATGACTGCCTGAGGAGGAGGTGCCTGGCTGTTGAGGCTGCGTATGTTTTCTTTTTCACCCGTTATTGAGGTTAGTGACTATTGTTTAAGCGCGGCGGGAATAATTGCCAATTTGGCATATTCTGTTTGAGACCCCACTACATTCACAAGGCGTGTACTCAGCCGTGAAAGAGGTGATTGTTTCAAATCTGGTGTTATTGTTAATTAAGGGGAATAATGTAGCTATCCATATTGATATACAACACGATATGAACATATCACAATAGTTTGAGATATAGATGCTTGAAAAAACTTTTGTTTAGGAGTTAACATTGCTATATATAATTCTCGCTATTCGCAATAAGGGCGCCGCCAGCGGTTTGCGATGTAATCGTGATGTATCATGGGAAAATCGTGATGTATCATGGGAAAAGGTCGACATCCAAGTCCGCGCAATACGAATATTACCATGCTATTACATAGGAACACGTGACAATATTTTTTAGTTTGTCAATATAACGGTATTACACGCAAATCGATAGAGAAAAATTAATTGTGCACATTACAAATCACATTATTAAGTATTATTGAGTATCGATTCGCGTGTAACACCTTTATTTTGACAAACTAAAAAAATATTGTCACGTGTTCCTATGTAATGGGCTATTCCAGATGTATTCCGCACCCCCCCTATGGAAGACACTTCCGGAATTTGGGGCTAAATTGACAGCCGGAATTCACATGTCAGGAAAACCCCATGGAAGACACTGCCGGAATTGTGGTAATATGTCTAATATGGCCAGCCGGAATTCATGTAAATGTAAATGTCTTCCATAGGGTTCCAGCTGGAATTAAAACATTTTTTGTTTCCAGCCAGAATTTAAGTACATGTCTTTCATAGGTTAATCGAGATGGTGATCATAAGTGAAGATTCTGCTGGAATTGGAGCATTTTTGATCATTTTCCAGCCGGAATATTAAGAAATGTGAATGTCTTCCATAGGCACATCATGGCCTTTCACAATCCCCACTCTTGTTTTTTCGTTTATTTTAGCAGCCGGAGTTACAACTAATCTCAATGTCTTCCATACCCTCCAGCCGGAATCTTTGCTAAAAATGACTGCTGGAATTCTAGACACATCTCAATTCCAGCTGGAATTGTATTTTTGTTAAATGTCTTCCATAGGGGGGGTGCGGAATACATCTGGAATAGCCCAATAGCATGGTAATATTCGTATTGCGCGGACTTGGATGTCGACCTTTTCCCATGATACATCACGATTACATCGCAAACCGCTGGCGGTGCCCTTATTGCGAATAGCGAGAATTATGAATGGATTTAAGAATAATCTAGCGAATAAGCATATGACAGTAATCAAATAATTTTTATATTGAATATTGAATGTTCACTATCGGTGTAATTCTAACGTCATAACGTAAAGACATGTATATACACCTACTTTTAAATTTGATTTGTAATTGGCAAAGTGTATTAAATCTATTGTGTTTCTGCTTAAAACAGCACCATACTACACTTTGTTGGTGTATCCTGTTCATTATGGTAGCTTGCTCAGTGTGCAGCACAGTGAGCGGATATTGAAGGATGTTTGCGCTTAACAAGTGTGTATAATATAATTATTATGATGATGATTATTAATATATAGTATGTATGTATTATATACTTATTAATAGACCAACAAGTACTTTGCGGGTACAAGACTGTGATTTATTATAATAATTAAATTCGTGTTACGTCTACGTCTCTCTTACGGTCTTACCTGTTTCGCAGTTCGTTCCGATATAACCCGGTCTACATTCACATGTGTATCCTACTCTTCCTGCTGGTTCACATGTGCCTCCGTTGAGACATGGATTCACGTCACATGCAGTGTTAATAACTGCAACAAAAGAAGCAGTGTTTTAAATTAACAGAGCAATGAAAAAACATCATCCTTAAAATAATTCTTTGTATTATATCTAAAACGTAAGTCCTCCTCTGCTCAAGTCACCAATAACCAGGAGGTTTACAACCACATGTATATTCCTGAGAGAAATACTAGAGGTATACAACATTATTGCGTGCCGGCTTTCGAGCCTGCTACAGTAAGCCTGCAACCTTGCGATCATGAATCGGAGCATGCTTGTACCTCTGCGCCAACATATCCTTCGTATGATGTGTTACCATAAAAGAATACAAGATTGTTAATCATTTTATTTGAACTCAGGCCTCAGCAGATAGTACAGGGATGATCATACAGGGTGTACATCTCTGAAAGAACTGAACAAAACAAGATGGAATAGCAGTAGAAGTGTATTTGGAACATCACAACAGTGGCACTCGTTTACCCAATGGTGCGTCCACAAAATTATAACACATAATCAAACATCAAATGACATGCAAAATATTTACAGGAAGAATATTTAAAATATAATATACACTACGGCCATTCATGAATGAGTGTTAGCTTCAGAACCATCGACTGTATGCTTGTAAGTTGATTATTTCCGTTCTTAATTTCCAGGCAGGTTTGACGTGACGTTTACAAAATTAATCAAAAATGTAACCTAATGTGTTATCAAGAATATAAACTATTTATATCATTCGGAAATATTTAACATCTTAATTACCATTATTTTTAAACTAAAACCATTGACAAAAAGATGAAAAGTTATATGAAGCCTATCAAATTAGACACTACGGCAATTTTCAACATAGGATATGACGGTTGGTTGGTTGGTTGGTTGGTTGGTTGGTTGATTGGTTGATTGGTAGGACTCGTCATCTTTTCTCTTCTACCAACCTGCTGCCATGCCATGTCACGTAAATGCCGTATACCTATATCAACGGGTTACAGGTCCAGCAAACACAAACCATTTTCGACATCATTCGAAAAAGGTTAGAAAAGGTTGCCAGAAAACGTTTAAATATCGGGTTGTATAAACGGTATAAAACGTTTTCACAACATTCAAAAAACATTTGTTGATAACCTACTACAAATATTCTAACATAAGGTTATTTAAGTGTTAACAAAATATTTGGCAAAATATTTTGGCAAAAAATATTTTACAATACCATTTACGTGTCTCTTACCTGTTTGGCAGTTCGTTCCGACATAACCCGTTCTACATTGACATGTGTATGATAGTGTTCCTCTGGTTTCACATGTGCCTCCGTTGAGGCATGGATTCACGTCACACGCAGTGTTAATAACTACAACAAAAGAAGCGGTGTTTTAAATTAACAAAGCAATGAAAACCATCATTGTTAAATTATTATCTAAAACGTACGTCTTCTCAGGTATAGGTTTCCCATCCAAAATAATGATATTCAAATCACCAAATGACTTGAAGGTAAGCTAGGGGGTTTGTGTATTTTATATTTTAACCATTTTATATTCCTGAGGGAGAGACTAGAGGTGAAAGCATTGTCAAACTGTACAACCACAGATATTGGAACACATTCCAATATCTGTGGTACAACATTGCATCGCCGGGTTTCTAACCTACAACCTTGCGATCATGAGTCGGAGCCTGCCTGTACCTCTGAGCCACCACATCCTTCGTATGATGTATTAAAATGTAGCAGAATACAAGATTGTAAATCATTTCAGTTTAACCAAGGCCTCGGCATATAGCACTGTGCTGTCCAAAACTGTATTGGGTTTTTAGAATTTTAATTCCTGAACCAAGAAAGATTGTATAATAAAGACAGCTTTTATACACATTTGAATTTTGGAAATTGACTGTTTTTTGTCTTGACAGTTCATTTTGAATCATATCCAATACCTGAGCTGTACCTGAAGTATCAAGCACTGGTAATAAGCGGTAATAAGGTTATGCACCACCAACAGGCCTGGGCGATGCATGGAACTATTTGTTTGTGTGGCATCTGAAAAGACTGCTTTAAAATCACTGAAATTGACCAAGTCATAGAGCCAAAAAGTATATTTTGGGTTTTGATTCTTCAAAATGGTATATTTTCTCTCATTATATGACATTTCTGTTGTAATATTACCACGGCATCGTGTTTAGTAAATATTCATCCTACCGAAATTTGTAAATTTTTTATTGAACCATTTATAACTCATGGATTGGATTTAAAATGGGTGTGTGATTTCAAGAGGTCAGTTTTTAACATTCAAATGATTTGTGGTAGTAGGTTATCGTACCTTGTTCACAACGTGGTCCTGAATAGCCAGCTCGACATGTGCAGATATAGGTGCTTGATGACGAACCCTCAGTACATGTGCCTTCATTAAAACATGGACTGGATAAACATGGGTCTGACGAGAAAGATACGTCATACAAATGTTTTACAAAATATATTGCTCGCAGCGTCAATGGTTCACTTCAGTTTAAGTTTGTTATATAGGTGTCATCATATCACAATCTTTTCGGCAATATTCGTCAAATTTTTCAAGACATTACATATTACATTCAGTTATTAAATATTACATTCATACAATTATGATGTCAACTAGGGCCTATATCTACCATATTTTAGCAAAGATATAATGTACATTGAACCCAATCATACAAAATAATTTAAAGAAATTAAGCCACGCAATAATAATGTTATTGCTGCACATGCATATTTGCTCGCAATTCTCTCTTATAGAAATATAATTAACCCGATTATCAATTCTGACTGACACAAAATAACATGCAATTCCAGAAATGCAGAATGCATCAATATTCCAAACAAAGCGTAAGCGTTCTCGTCACAGCTGTCCTGGCTATTAATAATATGAACCGTTCATCAATACAGAACAGGATATCTGTCAAATGAGACACCATAGTACGTCTAGTCTTTCTATACTGAAGCCCAAAAATCGTCAACATTAGAATATGAGATTCGACAATCGAATGTTAGGTTGAAAACTATATAAAATATACAATCAACCAAAATGAAACAAGCATGCAAGCGAAGCTGAAAATTCTACATTCTATGCAAATTCTACACTGAGTAGTTACCAAAAATCAGTTATTTCCACTTAATTCTCATAGACCAAAGGGTTTGCGATGATCTTACAATAAGTTGGTTCCTGATTCCAGCAACGTTTGGATTCCAGCAACGTCAATTGAGCATAACATTTCAAAAGGACTGAAGAGGTATTGTTCGTAAGCTTCTCTATTCGCATCGTGATGCTTAGCCCCAACATATTCAAGCCGTATTATACATGTGCTTTTCATGGTTAGAGTTAAATATACTGCGCCAATAAAGTATCCTTACACTTGGAAAAATAATCACAATTTCAACACTGAACAATATTGGGGTTCAGTTGTTTTTTCAATAGATGCACTATTTAATCCTGCACATTGTGACACCACATTGAATCCAATGTGACCTCAAGAAATAAAGTTACAAGCAATTGAATAGACGAAGGTCCAGTTTTAAAAGTGACAAACTGGCCTATACAAGGCGAAAAAAGATTCCAACAAGCGCAACAAAGAGACAACACAGTTTCGTCAATGAAGCGTTATTTAAAGCAGTTTTTATTTCAGTTTTTACTTCTCTGTACTTTTCATAACTTTCATTTTATTTGTCAGTTCTTTTGTTTCAGTTTTCGTTTGTTCCTTTTGTTTTAAATTAAAGCCAAACGCATAAACTAGCCATTCACCACTCTCAAACCAGATTTGTGGTCTGTGGAGTTTTGAATAGGCCAGTTTGTCACTTTTGAAACTGGACCTGCGTCTAATCAAATGCTTTTAACTTTACTTCTTGAAGTCACATTGGATTCAATGTGGTGTCATAATGTGCAGGATTAGATAGTGCATCTATTAAAAAACAAATTTACTCCAATATTGTTCGGTTTAGAAATTGTGACTATTTTTCCAAGTGTAAGGATACTTTATTGGCGCAGTATACATGCTCATTAGCATTAGTATGAAATCAATGTCACCTGGTTAGTAGCGTCAACCTTCACAAATGAAACGTCTATTCTACGCGAGTTTTGAAAAAAGGAACATGCCGGTTTTACAGAATGTTGCCTAACACCCTGTGTTAATGAGCCCATCAATATCCCTTTCAAAGTAGTTCTACAATCTGCCTTCTATTTGAGTGTTTCTACTGAGGAATGTACTGCAGAGTTCATATGTAATGGGTCCATTTAATTTAGGTAACAAAGTGAGGAGTGTACTAAGCAGCTCTAGTCTAAGCAACTGTTATCCATGTCTCTTGAAGTGGATAATGTACATACTGCACCAGTAATACACTCCTTACACTGCGGATACCTTTTACTTTTTACATTAGGGATGAATTCAAAACTCGACCACCGGTTCCGTCCGGTTCCATCCGGTTGCTATTGTTCTAAACAATGGCAACCGGACGGAACCGGACAGAACCGCCGGTCAACCGCCGGTCGAGTTTTGATTTCTTCCCTTACTACTTGTTTGCATCAGAATGTTGATTCTGTGCTTTCCATTCTCAGTAGAAACGTCTCATCCCCCTGACATTTGAACATATAATACCCGAGATGTGGGTTGTAATAAATGCAGAGTGATGCGGAATGCAAACACATCAATATTTCAACATACACCACTGTACCTTGAATGCCACAGTAAGTGCCTGTAAACCCATCCAGGCATACGCATACATAGGGAATGTTACTACTTGAAGATGCAAGATAGCATGTACCTCCATTTACACACGGTCTGCTACTGCACAGATCTGTACACACGTATTTAGAGTTTGATTATTACAGGTCGATATCACAATACAGGCAGTTGCAACATGTTCATAGATATAATTAAGGATGTTGAAAGTTTTTGCTAAAACTGCAAAGACAAACTATGCCATCTCTTGCAGATGTCATCCCTATTACAGTTATAGAGGTCACGATGTTTCATGCAGGTCCAGAAGCAAAGCTTTTCCAGTGGAGCTTTCAGATTTATTTTTGTGACACCCACAAAGGTATGCAATTGCCTTTGATGTGACAGGCCAGTGGTGGTCCCATCTCCTCATTCGTCGTTTGTAACATAATGCGATTTCATCATTCCCCTTTCAATATAAAGTACAAAGATCTATTGGCACATTATGTCATGATTGTGATCATTCAGCTACTAAATAACTCTCAACATCGCTATACACGTGACTATGTAGCATCAATAACATGACTTATCTTACGACAGGTGTCTTTTCTGTTTGTGCTTCACCATTGACTTCAGTGTAGGTACGAGTACATGTGTAATTATATTGTAGAGTACAGTATATGGTAGAAATTTAATTGTATCGATTTTTGAAGAGAAATAGTAGATTCCTTGTATTATATTATGCCTATGATGAAATATTATTAACTTTATTTCATACATGTTCCATATTTTCCGTTTTTACGTTATTCAACATGTTCAAAATTTGTGTTTGCTACACAAACCTCATAAAAACTACTGAATCTAATTAATTCCTTTGGTTTAAATTACCCTTTTACTTGTCCTTGTCTGTCCTGTAATACTAAACAACCTTGTTACTATACTATTATGTAGATATACGTAACAGATCCGACATGGGAACCATTTAAACCGTTTGGCCTTAGTCTACACTAAGTGCATTGCATAGTAATAAAACATATTAGATGCAAGAATGGATATGGGTTTCTTTTGATTTTGCTTCGTAATAAATAGTCGAGATGGAAATAACAATTGGCTCCAAACCAAAAATAGACTATGAATTTAAGAGTTGGGTACCTTACGGTGAAAACAGAAATATACGACATGACATAACATTCACGATGTGAAAACAATTAGTCGACTATCCAAGATTCGAACCCATGGAACCTTCATTAATCTGTCTGATAAGCGAAGTAGAGTACAAGGTTCAAATCCGAATACACCTTCGTTGCACATGCTCAATTCTGCATTTGCTGGTGATCTGAACCCGTGACTCTAATACAATGCTTAATCAAATGAGGATTCGAACCTGAAAGCATTGGAATGAACTACTGCTAAATTAAGAAGTTTGAGATTAGATAAGCTCATTTTACCTTGTAATTGACATCGTGTATCAGTGAAGCCGCTAGGACATTGACAAGTGTACCCTCCGTTTGATAATATGCATTGTCCTCCATTTAAACACGGGTTTGAGATACACACATCTATTTATGAGGTTAATGAAAGAATATTATAAATTACATTATTAACAACTTCAAACCAAGTCGAGTCTGAGATATATTGTAACTTACATTATGAGCAACTTCATAGATATTTTTAAGATTAAACTTAGTTTCATTATTGAAGAATCGTGAAAGAACCACAAATTGTGATATGATTGATTACATGTATTAGACAGATTTTTGCACACAAAATGAGATCGTAAATTGGCAAAGAGCGAATGTCATAGGTTGAGAATGTGAATCTTAAATTCTTACACACCTGTGTTAACTTATTAATTTTCAGTTGCAATTTTACAACAAATGGTCGACTATCCCAGATTCAAACCTATATGACCTTCATTTCCCGAGCTTCATTTATCTGCAGGGGCGGATTTAGGGGGGGGGGGCACAGCCGGCGCGCGCCCCCTCTATTTTTTGACTAGCAAAAGGCGCCGGCCTAACTTAAAAATACAAAATATGAAAGAAATTTTAAAAAATGAACAAATTCGGCCATGACCAGCAAACAATGGGCCAAAACCGTTGAGTTTTCGAGGGGGTAACCCCCTTAACACCATTTTTTCGTCATCGACCAAAAGGCGCCCCCTATATAAAAAATTCCTGGATCCGCCCCTGATCTGTCCGATACGCTCAAAACTGACAGTTCAAGTAGAGTACGAGATTCGAATCTGAAGTTTTAGGTTCTCCTGCTCAATTTTGAGCTCGTGACTCTTGAATCAACTGAGGATTCCAACCTCCGGGCATATGAAGACAAACTTTTTATACACTTTAACTAAAGTAAAAGAACTGATTTATAGATGGACTTTTCTTACCTTGTTGCTGACATCGTGTTCCAGTGAAGCCATTACGACATTGGCATGTGTAACCGTCGTCTGATCCTAGGCATTGGCCTCCATTTAAACACGGGTTCGAGTTACACACAACTGTGGTTAATGAAAGAATATATTTTTATGAACAGGTTTATATATAAGAGATATATAAAACATAATGAAAGGAGAAGAGGTAATTGGTGAATGATAATTATGGTAAAAGAAGAGATTATGGATTAAATAAAATTTATTTATAAAACAGATTTTCTTTAAAAAAATATACTATATTAATTGGCAGACAAATAGAAATTGTCAAATAAAAAATGGTAAGAGGCAGTGGTGCAAACTTTGGTATTCGGCAGGGTTGATGAGGAGAGCAAACACATGGCAGCAAAATCTTCTTTACTATATTATGAAATGCAGAAGCTGTAGAAAAGTAGAGATAAATGCTAATTATTTCACACGTACTTGTACATGAAGTGCCAATTGTTGCACTTCCATCAGGACAGAGACATGTATGCAGTCCACCGGTTACTCTTGTACATGTAGCTTCGACTGGACACGGGTTTGACAAACATGGATCCATCACTACAGAAAGAGATTATTATCGGTAAATAAACATCTCAAAAAAAGTAACTAACCCCCTCCCCCCCTTAAATAATGACCATTATTCAAACACGGGCGATTGTATTACAAATCTGTAAAATGTGTTGGAAGCAGAATTTATTTCTGCACATTTTGACACCTCATTTGTAGCAATTGACTACATATTGACGTCACAGCGTACATTTAAAACCACAATTTGAAAGTTGCAGTAAATTGTATTGATTTCTTATTCAGTATAATGGAAGGAAATCTGTGTAATGATATCTGAGTGTTTTTGTATTGTATGTAAGTGCAACTTCCAAATCTGGACCTTACTACATTGAATTGACCGGTGTTTTATTGTTTTCTGGGCTATCGTATCAAATGAGGTGTCAAAATGCGCAGAAATAAATTCTGCTTCCAACGCATTTTACAGATTTGTAATACAACAGCCCCGTCTTGAATAATGACCATTATTTAAGGGGGGTTAGTTGCTTTTTGACTACTACATGATTGGGAAAACATAATCGCGTTGCCTAGCGCAAAATTACAGGATTGCTGAACTAACATTAACATAGGTTGGGAAGTAAATTTGAATTTGACATTTGTGCTTAAAATCATTCTGGGCACCCTTGCTCCAAAATGACCCCAGTCATGTATTTTTAGTCAGCATATAACCGTATATGTATATTAAAGGTTGACATATTTTGGGGTTTTTTTAATTGATATAAAAATCGCTTTTGGCAAACATTATTTAGATAGCATCATCTTTGAAAAGGTTTAAGACCATGTTCAATAAAATACTGAGCTATTATTAACTTGACATAAATATTACAATAAATTAATATTACTCGCGTACGGAAGTAATGGTTATGAGTTTTACATGAGTAATGAGATAATAAATTGGTTGCCATGCAAACAAAACAAAGCACTAATGAAAACAAGAAATAACAGCTACGAACACACCCATGCAGCACGAAGACCACACCTTTAAGACGGCCTTTGTATGTGGATGTCAGCTGGTACAATGCTGACAATAACAGATTGTCCGCCAACAAAAAATAACAATATACCAGATATTTTACACGGGATTAACACTTTCAAATAAAAACAAATTGCATGCAGATGCCGTAAAACAGATTCCAAAATTATAGGATCGTATTTCTCCATTAGATATGTACGTCTAATCTTTGATTAGAATACGCCCAAATGAGTACAAATAGGCCGAAAATTAATTCAGTGAATCTGTATATTGAAATGTAGTTTGTATTTTTGTCAGGTTATTTGTGACTTTGCGTTTTTCGCTCTCACCTCTGCATTCCGTGGTTGTGGTGGACCCATCTCTACACAGGCATATGAACTTGCCTTCAATAGTACGTGTACATGTTGAATCGGATGGACATGGACTCGATATACACGGATCCCTCACTGAAATTGGAAGATTGAAGAATCGTAGATTTAGCTAAAATAATTGTCACGTCACTAGCGAATAGCGATGAGCGGTTCACTTTTTGCCGGAAAATACTTGCAAAATAATCATGATAATCAAGACTACCACTCAAAGTAAACTCAATCCATAAAGTATCGAAACGATTATAGATGGTCAGATATATCGGGAACTGGAATATATAGCAAAAACTTAATTAATGTATATAATGCGCAGGTTTCTCCTGCGCATTTTGATACCTCTTTTGTTGCTCTACGATATCATTTGGTCGAGTTATGGGCGCTTGAGTGGCTGCAAGTCGGATTTTGAAAGTTGCACTTAGCTCCTATTCAATGCATTGTACTGTGACGAATCCAGGCAGTGATAGACAGTGATGGTGGGCACACCAAATATTGAGATGTCAGCAGAAAGAGTTCATGAGATAAGTCAGAGATAAGTAAAGGGTAGCAAGTATTGAAGTATTGAAGTTGGAAGTCGAAGGAGTAAAATAAAGTCAACTTCATGGTTAAGTAAACATAGCACATCGGTGTCCTTTGTCTTGATTTTGTGTGTGTGGGGGTGTGTGTGTGCACGACGAACGCATTTGGTTTGAATAGGAGCTTAGTGCAACTTTCAAAATCCGACTTGAAGCCACTCAAGCGCCCATAACTCGACCAAATGATATCATAGAGCAACAAAAGAGGTATCAAAATGCGCAGGAGAAAGCTGCTTTTTTTTTGCTATATATTTCAGTTCCTGATATATCTGACCATCTATATAATCGTTTCGATACTTTCTGGGTTGAGTTTATTATCATGTCTAACTTATTAGAAAGTTTCGATATTTTAGCAATCTTGAGGATTAATAGTGCAAACATTTTCTAAACTGATATTAATCCCTAGGTTCAAATTAATCAGGAAAACCAATCAAATACTGAGCATAATTAGGCTAGACATGATGGTAAATACGAGGATGGATGGTATTCCTATTCAAGGTCGTTTATTAAATTAAATGTACTATTTCCAATAGTAAAACAACATCTTGAACAGAACAAGAAATTCTGTATTGAGAGGAAAAACCTTGTTAATGTCATATTCAAATTTATACATATAACGGAATACACACTCCTTTGGTAACAATTATGAAACAATATTAATTTTAAGATTGAGATGGCAATATCTGCACATCTCTCACATGTCGTTACTATCGGTTTCAAAATGTAATTTAAATTTTTAATAAATGACCACTCTGTTGTAATTAATAATTAATTGGGTCATAAATATAATTGGAATTCTCCTTAGATACACCTACAACCTGGAATACAGCGGTAAATATTGCAACTTTGTTGCTAAGGTATATTTTGATTCAAGAATCATTTCAATTAGAGAACTATACAAACCAATGGACTGAAGCTTTTATTCATTTATTGTGTCCGATGTGAGCGCCGACATAGGAAAATGTTGCCAATCAATATTCATGAATTCGTGTGTTTGGCACCTATAGTTATACAATGAGGCGACTTTATTATTAGGTGTTTGAATTCATACATTGGGCGTATTGAACTGTATCGTCAACCTATTGACGCGACGTTAGGTCCTATTAAGTTCATTCATTTTATTCATATTAGCCGCACAAAAACTTTTGACACCGCCTTTAATACATAAAACTTTTGCGTGCGTGGATAATGGGCAACTCAATATTTACATGCTGTGTAACGCGTTTTAAACTATGCTGCCGGTCAGTTACAAACTCACAATAGAAGTAGTGACGTAACAGGATTAATTACCATAGCAATTGGTTTACACTATTTTTGAATGTTTTGTTCCGCACATAAGCAGGGTGCTTTCATCCTGTACGTGTATATGTGCAATGCCCGGGTGCAATGATAGATTGACTACGATACCGCTCTTTTCAAAGACACCAATCGTAAAGGTGAAAGTGATCAGAATGACGTGAAAATTCTATAGAATATATTATGGTTATTAATCCTGTTACATCACTACTTATACGGCTAATCGAAAGGCAGAAACATTTTGTTCCAAACAATGGTACCACTTTTTTTAATAGCATGTCGGCAAATCAAATCGGCATCAAAGGAACAATGCGTTACGTAATCTATTTCTCCCCATGTGTATATAACCTCTATACTATCATAATAAGGAGATAATAATGAAACGCCACTATATACTATAATGATAGCCGGTCTATGCTATAATAGACTACGTATTATCCAGAATGCGTCCACTAAAACTTCACATCATGCATTATCAACATATTTTAACATTTCATGCATGTTGTTATTGAGTTAATGTTGATCGAAAGAATTTACTTCTCGTGCACCGCGATTGTTCCTAACTAAGCATATAGTTTGATCAGCTCGTAATCGCCATTGGCGGGAATTGTTAGGCTTTTACCACTCTGCCGAAAAATAGACCCACGTTAAGAATGACCTATCTGGTATACAGGCTGAGTCAAAAAGAAGTAAACTCATGTTTGAGGGGCTGTAACTCGAGATCTGCAAGGAATCTGCTAAAAATAAAAATACCACTGGAAAGAGCAAATTCTACACGTCTAAATAAAAAAAGAATTGTTGCAATTGCTTACAGCAAACTAAAGTTATACTCATTTGAATACAACCACCCATTTTTGTAGCTGCACACGTCTGATTGAATTTCATCCATTTCAATTTCGACGAATCAGCAAAGTGCTAACAGGATTTATTGTTGAAAAGACAACTTTTGTAGGGCTACCAATTCAAGTCTTTACGAACGATCCGGCAGAAGCTTGATTGGGGAATGTTGGGTAAAGGATTGAGCTGGTCTTGCTGTAACGCATGTCTAACTCTAACAATGTTCACTTGTGATCTAGCAGTTCGTGGTCTGCCTGAAGCTTCCGGCTGTATGTTCCTTAGTGTCCCATGCACATTGAGCTTGTTCACATTCTTATATTCTGCTCCCTTACATGAAACCCGGTTAGCTATAGGAAATTGGAGTGCGGTAAATTGTGGTGCCATGTTGTCATTTGGTCCGTTTTATTATAATGTAGTGCAATGAGGTAAAATTCATATTGAACATGTTAAAAAGAGCCCTTTAACATGTAGGAATTACCACACCTGCCTCAGAAATTTATTTGCATTTGAATATCGCGCCTTACCAATCAATATAGGGGTAGGCCCCTACTTGGGAAGTGAAACCGTGTGCAGCTACAAAAATGGGTGGTTGTATTCAAATGAGTATAACTTGAGTTTGCTGTGAGCAATTGCAACAATCCTTTTTTTTTTTTTTATACGTGTAGAATTTGCTCTTTCCAGTGGTGTTTTCATTTTTAGCAGATTCCTTACAGATCTTGAGTTACAGCCCCTCAAACATGAGTTTACTTCTTTTTGACTCAGCCTGTATATTGTGCATGTTAAATAAAGTAGACAAAGTGTATAGGACTTAAACTATAAATTCGTGCATACTTCTGGCGATATGTCACAAGACAATTCTCGAAATAAAATATATTGATATTATTAATCCGCGATATTATAAGGCAAGCCGATTACGAGTTGATCAAGCTATAATGGGGTAGATGGGGTTTAAAAAACAACGTTTTGCAAATTATCACTTACTTGAAAGTGACGTCGATTCTGTCGTCCACCACGTCCAGAAATCACGAACTACTGTTGCACTGGGATAGAAAATTAAACGATTTAAAGTAAATCCTTTATGGGTGTTTATTTTATGTTTGACGGTTGGTTAATATTGTCATAATAATACAATTTCAAAGGATTTTATCATTATTTTGTATTGTTATCATTAAGAAATTCCACCTATTACCGTGTATTTGTGATCAATCTGTTTATACAAATTCAACACCATAATATACAACCTTTTTATTTACTATAACTACGATGTATTTCATATGCCCTATATGAGCCGAAATCTTATATCAAATTCACAATAAGCATATTTTAAGTCGTAATAACTTATTGTTATTATTATGTTGAAAAAAAATCGTTCAACTAATGATTAGAGTTGGCTTTAGGTTTGTTGATTGTGTTAGTGTTAGTATTATGCTGAAATCAGAAATTGTATCATTGACCAGTTCAATTTCAAACAACATTAATTTTTGGATAAGATTTACTTTTGTGTAAATTACAATACATAAAGTGCTTTGTAGCTTTTGCTATAGTACACCATCAGTAAACAAACCAAGAATATCTATTTGGATGCATTGGCTTGGCTGCCAGTAATTCTGAACTTATCCAGAATCAGGTGTATATTTAGGACGCGACATGGAGCTCTATCTTATATACAGTTCTATGGATACAGCATTTTACAAATTGATAGGTGTTAAGAGGAAAGATCAATACTTACACAAATTTAATGTTTCCAATATACTTATCGGGCACATGCCATGTAAAACTAACACTGCTCTGATAATCCTTGCTAGCGTGCGTTACTGAGTTACTCGTATTTCCCACGCAATCTAACAGTTTTGATAACGAATTTGATGTACTCCATGTGCCTAAAATCTGCACTGGTTCTCTATTATACGGTGGCGTGTTTTCGGCGTGACGAGCTTGTAATAGGAAGCCTCGAAAATTAAAATCAGATTGCTTGGTTCGGATGGTAACTGTAATCATAAAGAGAAAAAAAAACATATGGTAAGTAAGTAATTAGTTGTATTCTGGTATGATACCAAGATATTCCGTTTATCTAGCTTTGGGGCATTAATAAAACGTGTTTTTCTTAGACTATGCCATAGTCGGTTTTTGATAAATAAAAATATGTTATTAATCATGATGAACGCATTCAGTTGAACTCGAAATTGTGCTGATGTATTACATCAAAATACTAGTAAATGGTTATAAAAAGTTTATATAATTAGTGACAGTAAAAGCAAAGTATACGTAAATCACTTGGGAAGCTAACAAACAGAGGGAGTACGGTGACTGAAAAGATCAGATGTGAAAATCTATCAAATGAGCACAAATTGATACAAATCAGAGTTTTATGCTTAAATGTAATTATAGCCAGAGTATGCACAATGGGGAGAAGTCTAGACTAATGGCAGTGTTGTTGGTACATGCAAGTTACACATCAGCGTTTTCTTTCCGTTTCTTGCATCTCCTCGGTATAATGCATCAATTATTATTGATTTTTTTATGATAACATGTGCTTGCTTATTGATACATATAGAGTATGATCTACTTTTGCGGAAAACACCCAACGAATAAGCCTTTTCATCTGACCGCCGCGCCGCTGTTATACGAAATATCATTAATAACAACCTAACATGTGAAGCACGTTAAGTACTTTCCATTCAGGTGTTCTTGGTATGTCCTTGTTATGTAACATTCAGTGTCGTGCCTGAACCAGCACTATTGCCCCCCCCGACAACACAAAGATATTCCTTGTACTTAGCACTAATTTAAAAAATTTAAAATATGACGTTCGGTAAACACTTTGATTTATGTATAAAATAGTGCAAAGTTGCATATTTTCGCGAGCTCCGCCCAAAATGAACCCAATGTGGATCAATTTTCACTTTAAGGGAAGGGGTATGAACGTTTGGACAGTATTTATTGTGGGACATTAGAGCACATCAGACATATCGAATTGCATTCTGAATACGAAGAATGTCCTTCTGATATCAAATAATTTTGATTTTTGAAATTCGCAATGTAATACACATTTTATGGCAAATCATTAAAATTGATATTTTGATATTTAACAGTACTTGAAGTAAACTTTATAAATCTGATGATTTATACTTAAAGTGTATGTAGGTGGGATGAAAAGCCGACGATCAATTGAATATTTTGACCTTTCGTATTGAAGATATGGATTTTTTCCCAAAACACCCAAAAAAATAGGTCTTTTGGGGAAAAAAATCCATATCTTCAATATAAAAGGTCAAAATTTTCAATTGATCGTCGGCTTTTCCTCCCAGGTACATACACTTTAAGAATATATCATTAGATTTATAAAATTTATTTCGAGGACTGTTATATATCAAAATTTGAAAAATATCAAATTTTAATAATTTGTCATAAAATTTGTATTATATCGTGAATTTCAAAAATGAAAATTATTTGATATCAGAAAGACATGCTTCGTATTTAGAATGCAATTCGATACGTCTGAGGTGCTCTCATGTCCCACAAAAAATACTGTCGAAACGCCATAAACGCTCATTCTAGATCCCTTAAATAGTATGAAACTGAATATTTATGCGCGCTTGAGCACGCAAATATCCCGGTAAAATTGGGTCAAACAAATGTTCACTAGATAATTTTTTGCCCCCCTCCCGGACAAAAAGTCTCTCCACTGGTCTCCATTACGTTATTGCTTCTAATGTGGTGGTTAAAGCGATGATGTATGGTTGACATTTTTATTATTATTTAAGGATAATTTATATACATATAAAATAATGCTGTTCAACAATACCAATTAGAAAATTTGAATTATTCAAATGAAATTACTCAATAACTCAAATAATAAATTATAATAAAATGATCAATTTGATGTTCAAAAATACCAATTAGTCTGCGTTAAGAATTTAACCCAGTTAAAATGACATTACTCAAAAGAGACAACCTAATTTCCATCATACATCAGTTGGAATGAAACGAGCATTTCGGCCACGATCCTGGATCACGATACACACCGACATCGCCTGGCTAATAATTACTTGGTACAGCAGAGATACTAAAATAAATACCCGGGATCGATACACGTGAATGTGCTATGCACGATTTTGATATTCAGACGAAAATCTTTGGATACCGGGTTAGAAAATGATGAATATCTCCCGTAAATGTCTATGATGTCGTCTAAAGAAGCCAGATGTGGTTCCTTGCACTTGAATATACGTGTTGAACAGATATAATAGTCGTTAGCTTGCGTCTTGAGAAAGAAGCTTGCGTCTTGAACTCAAAAACTGACAATAATTCTGATTTTATAATGTGCCGAACTATAGCGCAGTGTATAGGCCAATCGTGGAGGTAGTCTAAAAGCAGTGACCTATGGCGTACCATGCTCACTCACACACAGCGAGGTCAGTCACCGGGCTATTGTCAGTAGCCTTAGTCAGATGTCCTTCGGCCCATTATGCGTCTCAAAACTATTAAACAGGTCGGAACAAAATGGCCATGCATGGCGGTGGATTCAACCTACCATGGCGATTTCTGCCATTAAGATATCGGGGCGATGACACTGTGCGATACCTTGTAGGCCTACGATAAATTGCAAGCGAGGCATAATTTCTTTTTGCAGCCATATAAATGGACCGCAATACCACCAACCCTTATAGGGTTAGGGTTTAGGGTTATGATTAGGTTTAATGTATTAAATACGCGGACCAGGCAGTCTATAAGCGTTTTGAAGGGTTTGGAAAAAATGCTGAAAGACAATTGATTATAATTGATGGTATAATAAACCATGGTGAAATGACGGTGAAATGAAAATATACAAATCCATTTTTTTAAATATTATATCTCAAGCTTTATTTGCGCTTACACTCGATTAAGATAAACGCAACAATAATCAAGCAAATTTGTAGGTTGTTTCTCTTTCCCGATGATTAAAACAATAAGTTGAAATTGTAATTGTGCTTTTGAAATACATATTCATTCGTTTGTATAAATGAAAATGTATTGTGTTTTACATGCATGTATTGTGGACTACAAAACATGAAACTTAATCGATCATAATTAATAATCCATGTTTTTGTCCAACATTGGCATCGACTCCTCCCCATTTCACATAACAATCTAGCTCCCTTAGCTTTTGCTAATCGTGCTAATGTTAAAATCTACTATCGTAACCATAACAATATTGTTTGTTTGGCCTTAGGAGTTTCTAAGGACGCGGTATCCACAGCAACGTTGTCAGATATTTCTATGCACACCCCATTTAACAATAATGCAATTTACTCGTGGTTCAAAAAGCCTCTAGTATTTAAAACGACTTCATTCATCAGGTGAAATTCTATTTTTAGAGCAGTATTTCAATTATAAATGTGAGACTAATGAATATTCTAAGAAAGCAAACTAATGATCCAAACCGTATTAGGAAGATGGCTAATTAGAATTTCGGACAATCATTTGTTTTAAAACGGTTAAAGACACTATCAGTGATTCGCTTAATCAGAAAAATCGAAAATCTGATTTTTTACACACCCTGCAAGTGTTTAGATCGAACATGACCTAATAATGGTAAAAGGTCATAATATATATCGAAGGATTTTGTCCGTGTGGAAGCTTGTAGCTATATATGCAATTGAGCATAGCTTCATAAACATCTACTAAAAATTAATGACCATTATTCCTAAATGGTTAATTGTATGCCAAATTCGGATTATGCAGTCGAAGCAGAATTTATATCTGCGCATTATGACACCTCATTTGTTGCAATTGTCCCAATATTAGAGTCACGCGGTAGCCGTGACCAGCAAGTTTGTAAAAAAAAGACTGATAAAGAAGACTAATAACAGATGCTCCCGCGAGACTATATTTACAGCTAACATTAAAACACTTGACTTCTTTTGTTCGATGTTACTTTTCCCTGGGTACAAAATGTATCTAAAACCATGCTAAATGTTATTTACAGTCCCAGGTGTAATATCTTGACAACTCATTAATTCAAAAAGGGCCACCAATCCTACAGTCAATCATTGTTCGTAATAAACAAATATTTTTGCTTCCATTTCACGCGGTATTTCATAGCGAAAATTAGTTGCAAATCATACTGATCCAGAATTTTTAGACACTGCTACAGGTCTACCTGGTTATCACCTTCACACTACTTTTTCAGATTCACTTCCAATTATACCCTAGCAATTTCTGAAATACCGTACATACAAATTCCGAACCCCATTCGCCAAAAAATCAAGTTTTTCACAATTCTTTTGTTCTTTTCACACGACACATCAATTCATATAATAAATATTGTACATCGACACGCTATTTCGCAGCCGAGTCTCGTGGTGTAATGGTTAAGGCATTGAACTCCTAATCCGGAGACTCGAGTTCGAAATCAAATGACCAACTTATTTTGCAATATTTTATTAAACAATAATTTTATTGTCATTAATCAAGGATAACACAATTTTAATCATCCAGTGCTATTATGATTTTTTTTTTATCAAACCAAGATGTTACCAATATTTTTCTCATTTTTAGTTCTGTCCTACCACGGGGCGATTCGCATGATAATAGGACAATAAAACATGTGATATGTATGAATGGTTGTTGAATCGATCTACATACTGCAGTTACTGTCCGTTTTCCTATACACAATACACAGTGCTCTCACCATTGACGCGTGACCCCTACAAATGATGTACGTTGTAAGAATGGGCACTTGCCTGGTTAACATCACTGTGTGAAAAATAACCAGTCAATATCTAAGGTATTCTCCAAACTTCTAGCAAATATATTTTTCTAACATGACCTAAAATTACAGCTAGGTTAGATGTTCAGAAATAGTCGCACTTTTGTAAAATATGAGTGAGGGCAAGGCATAGCTAGCCAACTCCCCGTGTTAATTGAATGGAGATTTGACCGAAAATATTGGTATCGGACCGCTCACTTCTGAAGGATGCCACAAAAAAACGGTACAAGCTACATTTTAGGTATTCTCTGGCAATCATCATGATGAGTTTCTTTATATAGTATGCCGAAATTGGGTACTGTAGGTGATTGACAAAGGGTCGCACTTTTCTGATAAATAAGTGACAGTGAACATGAAATATCAGCGCCCATAAACCCAAGTTAGTATCTAGTTAGTGGAGGCCGTCACGGGACTGATTATTGATTATTGAAGTGCCTTATTAATAATAGATACGCACGATTTAGGGCAAGAAAAACAAACCGGGACACTTTTGGAGACATCATCATCATCATCATCATCATCATCATCATCATCATCATCATCATCATCATTGACATCATCATCATCATCACTTTCTACATTTTTCTAAACAACATAGGGCCTACCGTTTTAATAAGATTTTTTCTTGAAATGCATGTAACTATAATTATTGTTTAGAGCGTGATGAAATAAAACATCACGATTTTCATCACAAAACAAATATAATGCATAAGAAATCGTTTGTTTTAGAGCGTGATGATGAAATAAAACATCACGATTTTCATCCCGAAACAAAGTAATACATAAGAAATCAATTTTTCGAAATAAAACATCAACATTGTCATCACGAAACAAAGTAATACATGAGAAATCGTTTGTTTTAAAGCGTGATGAAATAAAACATCACGATTTTCATCACAAAACAAAGTAATAGGCCTACAAAAGAAATATATTTTTCAAGAGTGATTGAATAAAACATCACGATTTTCATCACGGAACAAAGTAATACATAAGACATCGTTTGTTTGATTGCAATCAACCGCGACAGTTCGTCTCACACACATAACAATGCCCTGCGATCAAATAGGTTGATGACAACATTTGATTGAATGGACTGCACTGCACCATGATTACGTGCACCGGTTCAAATCCTTTGTTTGGAGCCAATCAATAATTTCACGTACAGCCTCTATGCAAATTAGAGTTTACACACGCTGCAGCTGGGGTAATCGACCGAAGCTTGTTGCCGTTAGTGATCGAATGCATGAGCTTATTTGCTTTACTGAATCGATTTACTGGATTAATTTCCTGTTAACTGGGTTTAATGCCACAAAGGTCGAATCGCCTTTGCCATGGACCATGACTGCATCATGAGAGACCTGTCCCTCTGTCATCTTCAGCTATCGTAGAACTGTATTCCAACATGACTGTCATTTCAATTGTTATACCGTTCCGGTTGGTTTATTGCATACCCTCTATAGGTGTGAAAAATTATTATAGTATGGAAGGCCAGCAGGGACAAAAACGTATCCAAAAAGATACAACCAAATATGGAAGGCCACTAAAGTCATAGTTACGTAAAGGCAAATTAGCAAAGCGGCAAAAATACCCAAATGCCTATTAAAAGGAGGGGCTGTCCCCACCACAGACACACGGAACCCCCGATAGAGAGCAGGGCTTGAAGAATGAGGGAAATTAAAACTACAAACCGCGAAAGACCGCCAACAACCGCCGCTTAATAGGAAATCCAACTAGATTGCCCGCAGGGCTACAAAGAACTATCAACCGCGAAATTTGGATATCCAACTAGATTGCCCCGCAGGGCTAAAAAAAACTACAATCATTAAAACATAATTATCTTGCTAAGTCGTGGCACTTAGACGCTTCCGTAGTATAAGCCTTGCTACATATACACGCATTTCTCAGCTTCAATTTGAAGTAAATCGCACTGACTCTGTGTCTCGCTGGCATCGTTTCTTAGTTGCCTTGAATAAAGTTTATTAAAATGTATATGTATCCCTATTAACATTACAGTCACGCGGTAGCTGTGACCAGCAAGTTTTAAAAATAAACGGCTGATAAAGTTTTATTAAATTATTTACTGTCATAAATCAAGGATAACATATAATTTCAAACATCTATGTTTCGTTTTATTCGTTTTATGGAGTACTTCGTAACCCGATGACTTTCCAAACTGCTTGGCTACATTCATAAAAAGAAATAAAATCCACCAAAAACACGTTGACAACGTAAACAAAGCAGCAAGTTTAAAAAGCCCCCACCTCGGCTCACTTTTTGAAACTTGGTCCCATTTTGAATATCAACAGCAAATCGGTGTTTTTAACGTTTAAACAATAGCATCATTGCCATTAACATGCCTACTTATTATAAAACAAAACATATATAGGATATTGGCCAAGAACAACATAATAACCTTTCTGATCGTTCCAGAATGCTAACATCGGCACATTAAAGATACATAACACTTCTGGAAATGTTTTAAGTTGATAATTATGACAAAGTTTAAATCAGTATCTTTTACAAATGGGACCAAGTTTCAAAAAGTGAGCCGAGGTGAGGGCTTTTTAAACTTGCTGCTTTCTTTACGTTGTCAACGTGTTTTTGGTGGATTGATGTTACAGCGTACATTTAAAAATGAAAGTAACTCAAGATTTGAAAGTTGCATCAAATTCCTATTGCCTTGTATTCAGTGTCCATGGAAGAAAATGTTTTCTGCGCTCATTGGATTAATCTTCTTGTTTTGTGAATTTGAAGGAAGTCAAAACATGTAATAATCAATTTAAAAAAATGTCATTATTCACATCAGTGGTCATTGTTTACTTAATCCCATATTAAAACATTGCAAGTTCAATGTTTTTTGTGACCAAGAAGGTCACAAGAAGTGAAAGACCAGAAGTTAAATCTATTGTGAACACCTCCTTATCAGTACATTTTGAATCTAACTTTACCACTTAAAGGACAAATTGCAATTGTAGGCCATTTAGGACTTTGTTAGTCAGAAAACAATATTGCAATCTTCATGTTTCAATTTGACATTACGTGAATAATGATTACTGATGTGAATAATGACAATTGTTATTGATTATAACATATGTTTTGATCCCCTTTAAGAGCATGAAACAAGACGAATAATCTAATGAGAGCTGATAAGATTTCCTTCCATGGATACTAAATACAAGGCAATATGATTTTGCTGCAACTTTCAAAATCTTGGGTTACTTTCATTAAAATGTACGCTGCGACATCAATATTGGAACCATTGGAACAAATGAGGTGTCATGATGCGCAGAAATAAATTATGCTTCGACTGATTATTCCAAATTTGGCATACAATTATCGGTTTATGAATAATGGCCACTATTTAAAGGGGTAATTACTTTTTGGTAGATGTTTATTTGTCAACACTACTGCCGTTTTCTTCCTACTGCCAATTCTTTTCATGGAAAAACACCTAACGACAATTTTATTGAGTTCTACTTTACTTTGAAATCATTTCTATAAATAGTTAATATTTTACTCCTTTGCGGGGATACTGATAGCGCCTTGAACTTAAATTGGTAAGTAAAAAAAACCGCAGTGATTTGTAGTGCGCTACGCACAGGCACAACGCCTAGACGTTGATCCACAAGCCTGGTTAGCACATTCTGACCCACTTTTTTCATCTCTGAAAACATTAAAAATACATGATTTGTACATTCTCCAACTTGTGATTTTTATGTATCAGTTTTATCATGGTCTCCTTCCCAACGACCTACTTGATCATAATTACTTTATTGTTAACAGTGATGTGCATAATTACAACACTCGTCATGCAGGCGATATCCATATTGATCAAACCAACACGTGCCTTGCATTTAACACCATTAGAATCCAAGGTGCATTACTTTGGAATAATTTACCATCAACTCTGAAAAATGCACCCTCGGTTGCTGTTGTCAAGCAGCACATGAAAAAATATCTTCTTGGAAAATATATGCCAAGTGATTCGTAATTTCCCATCATGTTTCACAATTTACTACTATTCATTTGGGTCTCTATCGTATTTTGCTATCATGTAAGCAAATTTTGTTGTCGGCACCCTCATTTTTTGGTATTATTCAGTATAGGGCCTATTATAGGCCCACTATTTCTACATTTCCATTGAGCAGCATTTTGGCTTTAACTTTTTGCTTTTCACTATTTTGTACATTATTATGCTGAGTGCATGAATTTTGTACCACTCTGAATTTTTACCTTGTATAATTTATTATTATTTGTAGTTCTTTGTTTCCAGTTGTAACTTTAGGTCGAGGGCACTGCACCTCACGCTCTGCGTTTAGCAGTGTCCTCATCCATCATCTTGCCCATGTACGTTTTTCATTGATATTTACCTTTTTCAATGTACACTGTGTATATATTTATATTTATAATTTTCATAATTGTACAATTCATTGTTTATTGTAGCTTGATGAATATTGTTGCTTGTTGCTTGATGAATGGATAAAATAAAATTGATTGATTGAAGCCTCAGCACACTTTACAGGTTGTGGCTGACCACTACGGCCTCACATCATTCCATAAACCATTTAACAACAAATCAGGGACTTTGATGCTTCAAGATCGCACACCCTAGACACTCCACAAATAGCCTTCGCAACCAGGATCAGCTCCCCGAGTTTCGTACGGGTTACAACGAGACAATTAGCAGTAAGTTCCTTGTCCAAGGGAATTTCAAGCTAACTCAAATTTTCCACAAGATCGTAATAGGCACGGCACGGGTTCGAACCCGCAACCTCTCGCACCATAGTCGAACGCCTTGTGAATTGAGCTAACTTGACTGATAAAAAGTATTAAAGGGACGTGGTCCAATCTTTTCATGTTCTGTTTTCTTAGATTGAGGCCTACCATTAAACAATATGATTCAAAATTCTGAGTAATGCTGTAATGCCTAATCGGATACCGTGTTAATCAAACCCTAAAACCTGTGCAAAGACTAATTTCAAGTTATGCATTCTTATTTTTGGAAAACACATTATCTAATCTTTTTCATAACTAATTATCAGATATAACATAAAATAATAACATTGTGAGCTGACTCTTAGCCTATACTTACGTTTTTGTTCACACCATCCAAACGAAACTTTAACTGGGGTAGGTCTAATGAGAAAAATATGAGCTTGTCTTCTGATCATATTGATGAAGAAAAGATGGGTGATGAGGCCGTCGATCGGGTCACAACACTTTAACTTTTGTTTGATTATTGTTGATTGCATACCGTAAAGATTCGCCTAATGGCGCACTTGGGGTCCTCTGCCTTGCATGGGGTGAATTTAATGTGCAAATAGAGACTTCCCTCCTCTGAAATACCAACAAGAATTAAGGTTCTGTGCCCTTATTTGCTGTTGGGAACTCAAATTTACGGGAGGGCCCTTTTAAGTTGTGCTTAAAAGTCCACTTATGTCAAGGGAGCCCATAGCGCCATTAGGCGAACCTTTACGGTATATATTCTTGTATATTGGATTTGGTTCAGCAAATTAGACATAATGAGTTGTTACAATAAAATTAATTGACAATTTTAATCATATTTCTGTAATAAGCATACATTGTGAACAAAAATATCGATATTTCATGTTCATATGCAGCTGTGATTTTCAAACATATCCCAAATCATTTCAAAATACAACACAGATAAAATAATAATTTATGGGCATACATAGCATACCTATGTCACATTCACATTGTTTATTTACGTGGCTGAGACAATAGAGCATTGGGATATGTGGGATCAATCATATATGAAGAAAAATCAATATTAATTTCAAACGGACACAATGAAACGATGTTGCATCCCTAACCTCATGGTGCAATATATTGCAAAATTGAGATTTCGTCAACATATAGCGCTCCTGGAGCACTATAGGGTTACAGTTACGGTTCACGCCCCATGATTTAGGGTTAGGGTTAAGGTTGTTCTACAGGGGCGCCATGTGTTGACAATATCTCAATTTTGGGAAATATATTATTGCTGAGTGAAATAGCATTGTAAGATGTTTAGGGAATGCTTAATCAGTGACTGAAAATTCATGATCATTTCTTCTATTATTGTTGTTTACTTAACATATTAATTAAAAAATGAGCTCAAACAAGCCATAGTATTTGTTCAGTGGTTCGTATATATTTTTGTCCTGGAGGAAAAAGCAGGTCCAAACTATAATATTATTTCGTTGAATCACACCATAAAGCAAGCGTAGATTGAGTAGACTCGCCTCACTTTCTGATAAATTAAAATTTAATCCACAGCTTGTGTGTTATGTTAACTAATCATGTAATTAAAAATAAATTGATTAATATGTTACACAATTGAGGATATCGACAGCTTGACGAGAAACAATAAAAATATAATAGTCATTCAAATTATTAAGGGACACCAAATAATTCCGCCAAAATTTCATGTTGCAGGGAAGGATGATTCTTTTTTCTTACCAAGGTCAAGAATTACGTCAGAAGGTATTATATTTAAGATGTTGTTCTTAATTATAAGTGGTGAACTTGACTCCACTTGTTGGAAAATAAAACCAGATCACATCGTTACAAGAGGCAATTTCAACTCCAAGGTCCATTTAATGGGCGAGTTACGTGAGTTACACTCGCCTGCACTCTTCATTACATCTCATATTCAAGGGGCTGTAATTTTCTTCGGAATGGGGGATCGTCAATATACTGGGGTCATAAAATTTTCATGCCTAAAATAGGTGGGTTATAAAATTATTAAAGGCTGGTGACTAAAAACTTTCGCTCGATATGCGGGCATTCTTTAAAATTACAATCAAAATGTGTAGTTATAACAAGATTTTTGCGCGCTCCGCACACTTTCTTTACACTTGTAATCAAAGTTATTTCGCGCCTTAGTTCCAAAAATAGAATTGAGTCTGTCGATAGGGGATCATAAAAATTGACCCCCCCCCCCCGCCTACTGATGAAAATTACGGGCACTAAAATGAACCAGGCCAACATCACCTGGTTTCGAGTTCACTCAACACCAAACACGCAAATACACTGTTTAATAGTGTTTATTATATAGAACAACTTATGAATCATTTATTAATTAGTGCAATATGGCTATCAATCAAAGCAACTGTACAATAGCATACAAGAATTAAACTTAAATTTACTACAAATATTTCGTTTTGCTATGGTTACTTATCTAAGCCTGAAGATCTGGATTGGTTGTCTTTTTGATGAGATTCCGTAGAATTGACTGCTTTAGAATTGAAAGAAATAGTACTATCTGTAATATTTTTTCTTTAGACTATCATTTGTTTGAAAACACCATAATTCTCTTGTGATCATACTGTGATGTGCCTTAAGTAATTTGATTTCATTATTTATCTTTGTTTACAATAAGGTAACTTCCATGAGAGATGGGAAACCCCTCTCATGCATCAAGTTGATCAAAATAAATTGAATCATATGAATCCATAATTTTGGATTGATGGGAATCCCCTGTTCTCTAGAATGTTCATTGTATTGCGCCAGTAGGAAAATCCCTGATTTGTGAAATGGATATGACATCATATTGAAATTCCCCCAGGAAGGGATGTAATGTGAAAGGTTAATGTTGATATTTTTTCTTGGGAATTCCCAGATTACATCATATATTGTGAAAGTAGTAATTGGCTATTAAGATAATGGAGTTTTTCTGATGTTTGGTATAAGCAAAATGTAAACACAATTCTGCACAGTTACTAGTGTTGTTGTGGGCTCGTTAATGTGCTTACAGTCCATATGCCTTCAAAAGAAGGAAATTGCGAACCAGAAATACTTTATGTAGACAATGTACTACTAACCAGTAATATCGGGGAACGTCTAGAATGCGACAAAGTGCGTACCTCTTCCAAAAAAAGGAATTCATATTATATTCTTCTGTCGACTTGCTGAAGTCTGATTTACGAAACCACACATCTGTCAATATTAGTGGCAACAGAGCGGATAAGGAGGCAGGCCTGTTGTCTTGAAGAAATTATGTGAAATGTGAAAATAGTACCATTTTGGAGATGTCAACTGCGCGAGGATTATAAAATTCTTCACTGGACTTCGCTGAACAGTGATCTTCGCAGGACAAATGAATCAGGATATACATCAAGAACATTGAGAAATAGAACTTTACAATCAAAAACAACAACAGGGCTGCTGAAAAGTAACATTGCTAAAGAGTGTATTTGATTAAAAGATTCAGATATTGTTAACTTAATTAAACAGTGTGTTTTGTTGTGCATTGTGGAAGTGAATTTGGGGAAAACGTGAGTCATCAACGACTTGTAACAATAGTCTCCACGAATAAAAGATAATAATTGGGATTTTGGAGACATTTTTCCCATCGCCATTTATATTTGTATCCCCATTTCACGAGCAGCTCTTTGATACAATAAGTTTTATACGGGTAAGATATTTTACCTAATTTACAATATATCGCTGATATATCGCTGACAAGGTATTTACAACACATCGCTGACAAAATGCATCGCTGCTCTCGGAGTACCAAGTGGAAAGAGACGTAACATCATGGATGTGGCTTCTAAAACCGCACTCAGAACCAGCTATGTGATATGGTTATGCCGTCAAAGCAAAGCATTCCGACAGATAGACCTGATTCAAAGCTGGAAACCGTCTCCATGTGAAGATAAAGAAGACGAACCAGCACAAGACACTCAGACCTAAGTATGCCAAGTGACACTTATAAATATTCCTCAACGACACTTTTCATAGTTATACACTAGTCCTGCCTGCTGCCTTACATCACCCCGGGTGGACCATTGCAACGGTGCGGCACTTGCTAGTGTAACAAGCTGATTTTGTTCGTTTGTTAGACTGCAACAAGGTGATTTTTCCAATTTTGTCATCTTCCAAGAGAGAACTACACCAGGAAGTGCTCATCTTAAGAAGGGTGAAATTAGACTCCGAAGATGACCGCGCTGGTGATCTACCAATGAACTACCTCTCCAACTGATAGTAAGACTAGGTTCCTGTGACCAGTCATTGTCCGTAATGACATTGCACATCCCAGTTCCAGCAGTGCAAGCTCTGCTCTGCTGACTCTAGCTCAAGGGTCTGCTGGGTAATATACATGATATAGGGGCATTGACTTAGCACGCTGGTTTACGCCACTCATACCAGCTGTTCCTAGCCTGAAAGTAGGATGGAGTGCCCAATCTCTGATGGTGGTTTAATTAAATCTATCTCTTCGGGAAGCGTGACGGTTGGGCGCCCTTAAAACTGGTTTAACCCGCCGATGTCTGGTCCTAAGTCCAGCGACCTCAGAGATTCCTGCTTCGTGGACACAACGTCTGAGGATGTCCTTTTGAGCTCGCTGCACAAGGGTTGTGTGTGTACGCAGGTACTCGGGATCATTTCAGCTGATGGAGTTCATGTCAGCACTGGAATATGCTCAAAGGGAAGCGGGACGATTGGGTGCCCTTAAAACCGGTTTAACCCACCAGAGTCTGGTCCTAAGTCCAGAGACCTCAGAGAATTGATTGATGCCTACCCAAGACAAGAAGATATTCAGTTCAAGAAATTCTTCCCAAGACACCTTCAAAGAGGCATTATAATGGAGTGCTCATCTGTATAAGGGTGAAATAAGGCTCCGAAGGTGACTGCGCTGGTGCTCTACCAATGAATTACTTCTCCTAGTTTTCAAATATTATGCTAAATATACATTCCATCTAACTCTACTTCAGCAACAGTGTCACCAATAATAGTATTCTCATCATAATCATTCGGCTGCGCAGCATGCGAAAACAAGATTTCTCCATGCACACATGTGCCTATCTGTTCTGCTTGATCATGCCTTAGCGCATGTTGGATTATGAGGTGCCTGTGCGCCGAGATCTCCTTTTGCCATGACTTAGAGAGTATACCTTTTAGCAGGCTCTTCCTCAGGCAGATGAAGGGTGTGTCCTAGGAATAAGAGGCTCGGTGTTGGTCATGTCATTTTGATTGAGACAAGATATTAAGCATTTTCCTGTAGCGCCATCAGGAGGTCAAAATAATTAATGTGTTTCCATGTCTCGTGATAGCGCCCACTCATTAATCACTTTCAACAGGAATGGCGCCCGAACATCGCCTGTAGAACTCCAATAGTGGCATCCAAAGGATCGAAATGCCGTCTACAATTTCCACACTTTGAGCTGTTATGTAGTGGCAATAGTGCACTTAGCGTTGAACACAGCTTTTGGTATCCCATCATGTCACAGCACTGTGAACATGACCTTCCTATTGACAGCACCAAATGCTTTCTTACTAAAATGTGACTGCAAGCTGACAACCATCCATTATCCTTCTCAGGATGCTGAAATCCAGTTTGGTTGCTAGGTTGCTTGAGGGGTGACATGATCTCGGAATAACAGGATCTTGTTGTAAACCTTGACTGTAATTGGTCATTAGGCTAAGGTTTCCCTTCTTAGGTTCAGGAACGATTACACTTGTGGTCTATTGCTGTGAGAGTGTTGTATACTCCAGTGCAAAAACCATGGACTATGTCTACCAAAACATCACCGCCATTCTGTAATGCTTGAGATGACACAGTCAATACGTGCAGCCTTGTTCTTCATGTATACGGCTTGTCTCCTCACATGTGAGTGGGCTGATTGTTGTATAGTGGGTTGGTCTGGATTAGCAGGTCTTGAGCAGCCGATGGAGGTATATAGTTCAGATGGTGGTTGACCTTTGCTGCAGTTGAGATGCGAGCTGAAATATGCCCTCCATTCAGCAAGTAGACCCTTGGCACTTGTTGATGGAGTACCATCTCTTTTCTTGACCTTGAGACTGGATTTCTTGTTTTTGTCATCCTTTAAACCAGATAGTCTTAGTTCCTTCACTTGCTTACAATACACAGCAGCTTAATCTGATTTATATGACTCGTTCAGGCTAGAAATGAGTCACCGCCATCTTTCCCTGGGTTGTTTTGATTTGGATACAAGTATCTTCCTTTGGCACTACCCCCTCTCCGTCTTTAGCTAGATAGTTTTGCCAGTCACCTAGCTCAGCATGCCACATGGTCTGCGTAACTGCTTTCTTGACTACCTCTGTGACAGCATGTTGAAACTGTTGGTACAATCATAGATTTTAAATTATGGTACAATATGCCTCTGAGTGATTGGTGTATATGTATCGTTGCACTGGTGTGTTTCACAATGTGTTTCACTTTTTTTTTGCCAATTCAGTTTGGAACTGTTCTCTTATAGAAGTGTCTTGTTGCTTCTTCCAGTCAAACTTTGGTCTTTTGCAGGGCCTTCCTCTGATAGTTCTTAGGCTGCAGACAAACAAGATACTGACAATCCGCACTGTAGTTCCTTAGGGAGTTGGAGCTTATATTTAAATGTGATCCAACTGATCTGTCGACCCTGTATGATGCATCCATGTCCGCTGACGATGTCTAGACTTGGACTGGACGAAGTTCACGTAAGCATGCGTGATGTGATCATCACACATACCCACTAGATTCTCATCGTTGTTGTTTGTTTATCCTATGGTTTATAATATGATAGAACCAAATGCTTTCTTACTAAAATGTGACTGCAAGCTGACAACCATCCATTATCCTTCTCAGGATGCTGAAATCCAGTTTGGTTGCTAGGTTGCTTGAGGGGTGACATGATCTCGGAATAACAGGATCTTGTTGTAAACCTTGACTGTAATTGGTCATTAGGCTAAGGTTTCCCTTCTTAGGTTCAGGAACGATTACACTTGTGGTCTATTGCTGTGAGAGTGTTGTATACCCCAGTGCAAAAACAGTGATCTGAATCCAATTCCACTACATTGCAAGCACTGTAGTTCCTTAGGGAGTTGGAGCTCTTATTGCTTATATTTAAATGTGGTCCAACTGATCTGCCGACCCTGTATGATGCATCCATGTCCACTGACAATGTCTAGGTTGGACTGGACGAAGTTTATGTGAGCATGTGTGATGTCAGTTCATCACACATATACACTAGTTTCTTATCGTTGTTTGGGTTTATCATAGAAACAGTGCATGGCGTGTAATACCTTCATGCGAGTCAGTTCCAACTCTGAAGTTCCCCACGACCAGGAGGATGTTATGCGTTTTGACCTGTTATAGATGATTTTCAAGAGTACAGGTAAACTCATTATTGTCTTCAGATGCACACTCTGTTGGAGCATAGATGGTTGTCGCAGTAACATTTAGTGTTCCTCTGGGAAGTACCATTGATAATCCTGTTATAAATGGAGTTTGCGCTCAGCAAACTAGTATTTTACATTATTAACCACGCCATCAGCAGTTTCTATTAATTGTGGTTCATTCAAAGTGTTTTTAGATTGTCTTAGGCCATTCTGTATCCATTGTTTCAAGGTACACAGTTGTGCAAGTCAGGTTTTTCAAAGCACCCAGTAGTCCGATTTAGAGTGGATTTGTCATGATTGCTTTATATCTGGGTATAAAAACTACATTTAAGAGTAAACCAGTCTAATTTCATCAAGTTACATCATGTACATTGTATATCATGATCATCAACATCACCATCATCCAACGCCATCGTCGACCCACTGCATGGTGAAGGCCTCTCCAAGGTGACGCCACTCTGATTTATTCCACGTCGTTCTCATCCAGGTTACATCAAGAAATTTTGTAATTTCATCCCTCCATCTAACTTTCTGTCTTCCTGGGTGCCTAGTACCATTTCTAGGTACCCATTCTGTATTCGTCCATCTGGTGTTCTAGCTAGGGGACCAGCTCAAGACCACTTTTGTTTCACAGTCTGAATGACATCGGTGACCTGTGTCATGCTTCTGATCCAATAATATTTGTTTTTTCTGTCTCTTTTTGTGATCCCAAGTATGCTCCTTAAATTCCATACTGTGTTGAACCACTCTCAACTTCTGCTCCATTCTCTGAGTCATGGCTGAGTCTGAGTTTCTGGGCCGGGAGGGCACACTGGTTGTAGATTTTCTTTTTTTTTCAAAGACACAATGGCATATTACTCTGCATCACCTCATTCAAGTTTCTAAAAGCACCCTATCCTGCTCTTATTCTTATTCTAACTATGTCAAAGTGGTTGTAGCTACTTTTGACAACTTGACCCAAGTACACACATTCTTCTACTTCTTCTAGTGCTGTTTGGGGAATGTAGATTTGCTTCTTGATGACAAATCTGTTGAACATGCTTTTGGTCTTGCTCATGTGGATCTTCAACCCCACTTGGTTACTTCCATTGTTGAGGTCTTGCAGCATACTCCAGATCATCAGGGTCCCGGATCAGGGTTTTCTGCAAAGATTATAATATCATCTGCAACTCTCATGTGGCTTATCCTCTACCCCATTTATGTTGATCGCTTCCTTTTCCCAATCAAGCTTTTGAATGATGGCTGTTCCTTTGCTGTATATGTCCTTGATTATGTTGATATGTGCTCTCGCTTCCCTGGTCAACCAGTGTCTGTAGTACAGCGGGAATTTCAATGCTGTCGAAAGCCTTCTCATAGTCTACGAAAAGCAAACACAATGGTTGCTGATATTCATTTGCCGTCTCTATGATCGGGTTTACTACATATAGGTGACCTGTGGTAGAGAATCCGCTTCTAATTCCGGCTTGTTCTCGGGGCTGGTTGAAGTCCAGGGTAGCAATGAGCCTATTGGTGATGATTTTGGTGAAAAACTTATAAACATTGGATAGAAGACTGATTGGACGAAGGATGATAATGGCATTACTCCAATTGTCTGGTATTTTGCCTTCTCGAATACATCAGTCAGTATATCATCCTCTCCTGGTGCAGTTTGCTTTCTTCATATCTTAAGGGCAGATCTAACTTCATCTGCGTTGATAGGTGGTATATTGGGATCGCTGGTTGAGACTGAATGTGAGCATTCTACTAGGATCTCATGATCATCAAATTTAGCCAAATAACAAAAACTAAACATACTAAACAAGACAGAATTAAACCTATACATATTGTGGCACAAGCACAAACACAATTACAATGTGACTGTTGGCAAGTTTTAAAAAGATCGACGTAGCTAGTTTAATGAGTAACGAATCTTCAGGTGAGCAATCGACTTTAAAACCCTTTCAACACATTTCATCCAAAGGAACAAAATTCACAACCACCGATTATGGTACAACTAAACCACGTTAGAATTTTTGTAACAGGTATATTTGCCCTATGCTTGTTTCAAAGTAAAGAAATGGTCTATTATTCGATTCTTATTGGATTCCAGCCATGACAAAACAAAGAGCAGGTGGCATGTTCGGTTGTTACGGAAATGGAATTCCTCTATAACGAGGCGACCTCACGAGAATGACACATGAATGGCAGATCATGTCAATAGCTTCAAACATGCTCCACTACACTTGTTGAATGTCTTTCATTTGTGTTCATTTGTTGTAGATTGATAATTATACTAATTGTGTACAAGAAATTAATTAACATCCAGCCCGTTTGATGTGCAGTAACACTTCATGCATATTGTCCTGGGTAGTATTAGGGAAATGTTCACGGGAGGGCATGAAAACAACACTTCAACCCTGTTACATTGATTTTTTTTAAAGTAAAATGGTTCATCCAAAGGTCCATGGAAATTAATGAGGTTGTGTCATTGGAGCTGTAATAATACTAGTTATCACTAGTTTGTGTTGTATCAACAGAAATTGTACGGATTGTTGCATTGTTGCAAAAACGGAGCGATAACCTTGGCGTCAATATTCAGTGATCCACCACACTGGGGTGTGTTGTGTGTGTCTTTTGTGGGAGTGGGTTGTGTAGTGTCATTGTGTATAATGTGTTATTATGTGTTAAGGGATGGGCTAATGATATTGTCCATTTGAATGAAGAAGATGCAAGAGAGTATATATTTGAGCCAAAACGAAAAAGAAGTCAAAGATACACTAGGCACACGCCTGCAAAGTATGGACATAATTTTGTTATCTTAAACTTGATATTTCATAATGAACCATAAGGTATTTTCAAATACACTTGACACTGTCGTCTATCGTAGTAAACATGTTTTGTTTTTAAAATGAACGAATAACCCCAGTACGCATCAGTAGGTATAATCGATTTTCTTTCTGACAATGGTATACATGCTAGACGTGTTGTTAGAACGAGCCCTGTTTCTATAATCAACTGGTAACTCAATACAGTAATTAAATATTCACCAACCCCGTGGTCATTACATTGTTAATATCCCATTTTTAAAAACGCTCATATTTTTCTACTACAACCGAGCTACCTCATCACTACTCGTATTTATAACAAACGGTAATACTTACTGCAATCTGACAAAAAAATATTACAAAAAAACAACCGTGAGATATTTTGATTAAGGGCTTCTGAAGTGCCTTTACTTATTCTAGTTACTACTATTTAGTAGTATTACAATTTCATTTAGTACGATCATGTATCAGTCAATTGCAATGTGTTCATTTCGTTTTACAACTTTTGTTTCATCTGATAAGAAACATTTTGTGACTACAACTTTTAATCACTTTCTTGATGAATACAATATTTTCCGAATGTTTTACTGCAACAACAGGAGAAACAATGTAAAAATAAAAAGTCTCAAACTTGAATTTCAATGACTATTGACAGGTATTGTGAGAATCCTATCTTTAAACCTTTTATTATAATAAAAAGGGGTCATTATTTAAAATATATTCTTTCTTTGAGTGTATTTATCAGTTTTCGGGTCAATTTGAGCGACTACTCCACATGTAACAATGATATCTGGTAAGTGGTATTACGGTAGTAAAATCGCTCACAAGGACTATTTTTTACTGACCGTTTACAAGTGTATTAAGTTACGATAGGAATACAGATAAATTATGAGAGGGATGTAATATCAGTTTTTAATTAATGACGCAAAGGTATAGCAAAGAGACAACCTAATACCATTACACTTCTGATAGAGTCCAACCAGCAGTTAACTATATTTACTTATATGTTTCAAATTTTTTTTCTAAATTATTCAATAGCGTTTATTTAACATGCATTAGAAGTAAAGTCCTGCAAGGACAATATTTAAAAGTTTTGAATTTGCTCCATGGACCATTGTAGTTTAGTTAAAATTTTAACCCTGTAGTATGAAATTTGACCCCTGTTGACCCCTAGGGACAATTTTTGAATTTGTTAACATTTTTATAGCTTATCATTTTCTTTGCATTTTTTCTAATCAAGAAACGTTGATTAGAGGTTGATTTCCGAGGGTGGATATGTCCTTCCTCCATCTAAACTAGTGGCCTAAAAGTTTATGTTGCACCATTGGCATTAATATTCCATCATGTATTTGTATTTAACCCAAATAAGCAATTTCAAAAGAATATTAGGGAAAAAGATGGTAATATGGACAACTTTATTTTTGTTTTCATTTAAGGTGTCAATAAGTTGTAATACCTACCTTGTATATTCCCACCAGGGGTATATTGTGTAGCACTAGTTTCTATTACAAATGGACTGACAATAGTCTGTTGCGTAGTGCCATGGCCTGATGGTATCAGACTCTTACATGCCAATGGATCGGCTCCATTCATTCGGCCATTAATTGGTAATATCATCCAATAACATATTCCAGCGGCTGTAAACACCGTCCTTACAAATATATCCATATTAAATTGTATAAAACACATTTTGTCAGTTTTTATATGTACAAAAAATTGTTATTTTCCGAGATAATCCACAAAATAGTCCATTGGTTTACGTGCTATTATTTAGTAGTAGCGAAGAATGTTTTTGGTGTTTTTTTAATTGAGTAGTGAAATTAGGTTCGATGTGCGCATGACATGTGATGAGCAATTGAGTTTGCGTGCAACAGGTGCAGCAGCTTGCTTGGTGTGGCTACATGTATATGGGCGTTGCATTTCAACACTTCCAACGGATTTCCATAGATGCATGCATTATGTTGCAAGATACCTTTGCTAGCTAGCAAGAGACAAAATACCGTCACTCCATTTCTTGATACACCTGTTCTTGTCTTCCTTTATAATACACGTTGCAGTGTCGTGCTCTCCTATAAACTCACCAAATTGTATTCCTAATCTAAATTGCAATTCAAAAATATGTTGATAAACGTAAGAATTAGTCATTTCATGATGAATCATATTTCTTGGTACTTTTTTTATAAGAGACTAGGAAATTCAAAACCCTGATGATAATATTATATAGAAGAAAGTAACATTGAACATGATGAAAACATATCAATTATTGTAAAAAATTTAGATGAGCAAAAACAATAGATTGGGTTTAACCACAGTGAAATGTAAATCTATTAATTATCGATTTGAATAGATATAGTGTATTTAATTTATTTTGCCATACAGCAGATGTTCCTATTCTACTTGATTATCATATCGATTTCAAGGATTTTGAATTGTTATCAATGTGATGTGTGTAACAGGTTTTAAATTTAACGCCTATCAATTTTAGTTGTCATGTTTTACGACGAACACACAAATAATGAGGATCAGGGTCGTGACATTGAGATCACTACATCACGCCCAGGAAGTGACGTTACTCTAAGTAGTACTTAAGAAAAGCAACAACAACATAATCAACAACATTGCAACAATAATTGAAAGAATAATAACACCAGCAAAAGCCTATTCTGTAGTTGCCAATAATGTACCGGTAAGGCCTCGTATCCATAGGCTGTCCCTTGTGGCTTGTGCCCTTGTTCCTTGTTTACTTTTTCCCATGTGACCTGCCACACAGACAACGAACCTTTGTTTTGCTTAGTGGCCACTACGGTTCGTTGTCTGTGTGGCAGGTCACATGGGAAAAAGTAAACACGGAACAAGGGCACAAGCCACAAGGGAACAGCCTATGGATACGAGGCCTAATAGTACAATACTTATCTATATATTTAACACATGCGCTTAGTATAGCAAACTCGATGTCAGTGCACGTTTTCCAGACACTGGGGCTTCTCCAATGATAATTTTTATCATAATTTTCCTATAAAACTTGTTGAACAATGATATCAATGGTTATAAAACTAGGAATGATTTTTTTCTGTGCTTTTATTTATTTTGGTGGTATGTAGGGGTGTGTGTTTGTCTGTATGTTTACTTTCCTTTTCTCGTATATAACTTTTGAAATAACCATCTGCTGAGGACACACTATCAACTTCTTTTAATACGAGCACAAACAAACCTTGCTCCACTTCTCGTCCCTGCTTGACACCATTATAGCGGTAACATTGAGGAGAGCGTGGCCTAGCGGTTAAGGCATAGGACTGTGAACCCAAGGGTCAAGGGTTCGAATCCCAGGTCCGGCTCTTTGTGTCCTTGAGCAAGACACTTCACTCTACTTGCTTAGTGCTTCGGAGGGCACTTTAAGCTGTCGGTCCCGTGTACATGCATATTTTCTCACATTAATGTAGTGTGCACGTTAAAGAACGTCACAGGCTATTCGAAAAGAGCAGGGGATCAGCCCGGTCATGTTGACTGTACTTCAAAAATACACTCATCTACTCTAGGTTCCAGAGTAAAAAAATAAGTACAGCTTGTCTGTACGCAGTGCGACAATACTCATACATATGAGGGAGGCACTTATAAGGAAGAAGAAGAAGAAGAAGAAGAACATTGATCAAGGAACCATTCAATATTTACAGCGGGGGTGTAAGTTTTAAGAGGAAATTTGGGGTCTTGAGGGGGAATCTTAATATTTTACTTGACCCATGAAATGTGGGCCTGGAATGTGCATTTTAAATTGAGAAAAAGGGGAAACAACGGGGTATCCAAACATTTTGAGCGGACGTGAGGAGGGGAATGCGATTTTTGTCAAAACGCTCACCCCGCCCCTGGCGTAAATAATAAACGGTCCATAGCATAACAAATAGCAGAAGATGCATAGGCCTAACAACAAGAATGTGCTTTTGCCTGTCGCCGGCTCAAAACTATAATATACTTGGCATTATTATTGATAACAACGGCGACGCCAACAATATCAATAACAAATTATAACTATAAAAGAATGTAATCATAATTTATTTTTGTTAACATTAGTTTTGAAAATGTGACATAAACTATATTTGTTATTTGATATACTAAATTAATACATTAATCTAATTGTAACTGTCATACACACGTGCCTTATTAGGCCATATAAAATTAATATTTTGGTTCTCGTCCAGAGGATTTTCATGAATTGATGAGGGAGGGAGGTGGGGTTTTTTTTTTCAATGTAAAATCAGCACTGTCAGTAGTTTTCGGTCTTTTCCAACAGTGCTCGAGGAAACGATGAGGCACTTTTTTTTTTTTTTTCAAATGTGAGATTCTTAGGGATAATCCCCTAGAGTAGCACAAAAAGACTTGGAAGTGATCCTTGTTCTCTAATAAACTTATTTATATGTATGAAAAATTCATAAATCATTCCAAAGTCTAAAATAATTAAAAAATCTTTTTTAAAAAAAATCTGACAAATCCCAGAAATTGAGGAGGGAGGGGACGAGAACCAAAATATTAATTTTATACGGCCTTATTCACATTATACATTTTTAATGTTACATTAAATTTTATTGTATGAATAGACCTGCGCAACATTTTTAAGTAATTCACACATTGGCATATAATTGACACCTCGATTATTAAACAATAAATTATGGATTATAAAACCAATATCTATCATATTCAGACACACCCTCGGTGGCACTACGTTGGCGCTATTCTTAAAACAGACAGCAGTCATGTAAAAGGCGACAGCATTTTCGCCAAACTATTGTAAAATTATTAAAATATATAAGCGCTGTAGAAATTAAATAAGATTATACTATTACTAGAAAGAAAAAAAGAACAAAAAGAAAAAACAAGGAAAAAATGAACGAAAGAGAATAAAAAACGACTAGGAAGAAAAGAAAGGAGTTTATTTGTAAATCAGATTCAGAGGAATTTGAGGAAAATGTAAAAAATGGCCAATATTTATTATAAATTATAGCCTACGTTTTTACATATTTTTTGTGGGACCAAAGAGCACATTAGACATATCGAATTGCATTTTGAATACGAGGAATGTCCTTCTGATATCAAATAATTTTGATTTTTTTTTTAATTCGCGATGTAATACACATTTATGGCAAATGATTAAAAATTGATATTTTTGAAATGTAACAGTCCTCGAAGTAAATTGTATAAATCTAATCATATATCCTTAGGCCTGTAAGTGTTGTGTATAGGCCTACCCGGGATGAAAAGCTGTCCACTGTATGGAAAGTTTGACTTTTTGTTTCCCCCATAACACCAACAAAATTTGGCTTTTCATCCCAGCTACATACACTTTAAGTAATAAGTACAAATGCTTAGATTTTATAAAGTTTACTTCGGGGACTGTTGAATATAATAAAATTTTAAAAATAGGGACTAGGTAAAAAAAAGGGGCAAGCAATTTTGGCAGGCCCAAACTCCAAAGGGAAGGCAGGAGATTTTTGGCAAGTTAACAAAAGGAGGGCAAGAAATTTTAACACACATAAATTAGGCACCTTTTAAATAACCCTCTAAAAGGTTCAAGAAAACAGCACGGAAATGTTAAAATATGCAAAACTGAGTCCTAGCTATAGCAAATTAGGTTCTCAAAAATTTGGACACGCCGGCAAAGAGGGAGGCAATGATGGCGAGAGGGGGAAAGCATTTTTGGTAGGGCCATTTTGAAATTTGCCCCCCCCCCCCGGACAGATAATGCATAGAGCATGGCATGGGAATATTTGAGGAAAATGTTGACGATATGGTTGAATGACGTCATCAAATTAATTATGCATCACAAGTAGCAAAGCCAGAATATAAAACCAAGATGGCTGCCATCAGACAGGCAAAAAAGTTACTTCGGCTCGAATTAAAAAAACGATTACAGGCGCTCTCAGATGCTGACAAGACACGACAGGCGGATTTTATAACAAATAAGGTATACTCCTATCTGAAGATGAATTTTTTAAATGTGTCACAAATTCCTGTAACATGTAGGCCTATGCAATTTGCAATGGAGCAGACGAAAATTTAAGCTTACCCATACCTCGTCATGCGTAATGGCCACATTCTGTCGCTTGCGATAGATCGCCTCTTCCCACTGGGGACACTTTATACTGTTGGCGTTGCACTCAATGGGGGAAATCACATAACATGCCATTAATTTAACCTCTATAAAATATTGTAAGTCTTGATTGATGAAATAATTCCAAAAAAAGAGTTGATTTCTTATTTTTCATTTTCAGGGAAGTTAAGTTAGGTAGGGGGTGTTATTTTCTTTGGAAGGGGGTGTTAAATCCGATCATCCGGTGTCAATCTCAAACATCCGTGGTTGTTATCTGTCCGTCCGTGATGTTTGTTCACTGGTATCCGATATCCGTGCGCATGTTGATCATCATGCATCATACAGGTGTAATAGGCCTAAAGTGAATAAGTTTAGCTAAGTTTTATCATGCGGGAAATAATTTAGTTTAATTATGACATTTTAAGCTTCAAATTTTTAACATCCGTTCATCCGGTGTTTGTTGTCCGAATCCGAGGTCCGTGATCCGTAAAGTTATCCGAGCTCCGTCATCCGTCAAGTTCTCCGAGCTCCGTCATCCGTACTATACCAACCTCCGATCATGAATATACTGGCATGACTTGCAGGGCCATAGAATTTTTATACCAAAAATTAATGTCAGTATGTGTATGAAAAAAAGCAGAGGAAGAAATGGATACCAAGGCTAAGTTATGTTAATTTCAAATGTTGGATTGGGGTGGTGTACATGTTCTGAAAACCCCTGATTTTGGGTTTGAGCCCCCACATTTTGAATTTTAGGGAGTTCAGTGGTTTTCAGAACCCTGGTTTTCAAACTTAGTGCTATCGTACCTGAAAGGAAGGGAGGGACGGAGAAAGAGAAAGGGATAGCAAATCTGGTTGGGTAACTTGTAAACGTGTAGATTTGTGATATTTTTTTCTAGCTCATAAATCATCCCATCTACCGACAAAGCAAGAGGATATCAGTGTATCTAAGCATGCCTGAGGAAGTCGGCACAGACCAGATCCTAAGACACATATTCGCCAACAATAAGACATGCTTCATTCCGCAGTACATCGGCCCCCGTATGAACATGCTCAAGTTGAATTCTATGGAGGACTTTGAGACCTTACCCAAGACTAAATGGAACATTAAACAACCTGCAGAAGGAGATGATAGAGAGGAGGCACTGTCGACAGGTTAGTTCCCAAGATTGCTACAATTAATTTGATCAAGGAACAAATATAATATGGGACACATAAAACACATTTGTGATTCAGCTACATTAGATAATGATTTACATTAAAAAGAATTCTTTAATATAGGAACTTATCATCATCGTAGACGCTTTCCGGCTATGTTGCCATTGCGCACGCTACTACTGCTCTCCAGGCTATTAATCTGTCATTGGTCTGTGTAAGAGTTTGTTCATCTACTTCTTTCTGCATTTGCGCCACCCACGTTGGTTTTGGGCGTCCGACAGGACGCTTTTAGTTTTTCTTTGAAATTCAGATAGGGCTTGACGTGCTGGAGTTTCTTCTGGGAGTCTGTATAGATGACCCACCCAGTTTAGTCTTCTTCTTTTGATGGTTTTGCTCCATGGTTCAGCATTTGTGTTTGTATATAGATCAGCATTTGTCATTTTGTCTAGTTTTGTGATGGATATTGTTCTTCTAAGTAGAGTTCTTTGAAATACATCTATTTTGTGTTCAAGTTTTGTTGTCAATGTCCATAATTCACTATTGTATAGAAAAATGGATCCTACATACGCATTAAAAATTCTCATTTTTGTTGTAATGTTTGTTCTTTTGCTTTGCAGGAAATGTTTGAGTTGATTATATGATGCTATTGCTAGACATTTTCTCCTTTTTATATCTTCGTTAGTATCTAGTAATGTTCCTAGGTATTTACATTTTTTCCAGTCTGATGGAACTTAATTGATTCCTAAATTATTGTTCTGTCAAACACCCATTACCTGAGTAATGTTTTGAACTAACAATGTTTCTTTCCATTCTATAATTTGATATTTTTAGGTGGTCTAGACTTAATCATTATCCCTGGACTCGGGTTTTCAAGAAGCGGTGATCGTCTTGGACGTGGCATGGGCTATTATGACTCCTACCAGAGACGATGTACTGAACATACCAGTGGGAAACCACATACAATTGCATTGGCATTTAAAGAACAAATGTGTGATTCTATCCCAACTACAGATGATGATATCACAATTGATCATGTGCTTTTTGGAGAATGAACATCTTGGAGCATACTGCATTAGTATTTTTTTGAATGCATATAATATTATTTTTATCACAACTTTTGGAGCAGATAAATCTTATTGTCATAAATTTGTATTTTTCCAACAAGCACATCATTTGATGAACTTAGATGTTCAGCTTCCATCTTCTTTATGATAGTCATCCAGATGTACATACCACTCAGAAGTTGAGAGAATCTATGTAGAAATACATCTTGGCATAGTAGATAATAGATTTGTAGAGGAAGAATTCTCTGATATGGAGTATTTTTATACTTACTTTTTCTTTTTTCTGAAGAAGAAATGTATAACTGAGCATACCATGCACCATTTGAACATATCTTACATCATCCAAAAATTGGTACTAGCGCCCTCATTTTCAAATCAGTACAGATAACTTGGTTGGAGATGTAACAAAGTAATAACATGAATAATGTGAGCTATGAAATCAAAATCCATGATCATGAAGTTGACAGTTAGCACTTTTCAGTTTTGGTACTGGATTTGTCAATTGTTTTGTAATTAATTAGTCTTTTTCTTGCCTTTTTTGTTGTTTAAATTTTATCAAATTTTGCTAAAATGGTTTAGGTCGTATTGTGTTTTTCATACTAGTTATTGTAACCTGGAATGTTTTACATATACTTGTCACAGTAAATGTTATAAATATCAAATAATTTTATATGCATGCTTTATATTTCACATGACCAATATATCATCTTTAGTATATTGTTTCCCTATGAATGATTATGTTGAATAAAATATTTATTTTTAAATATACTGGTAAAAGTGGATGGAACAGTATTCATCAGACTCTTTGTACAGTCTAATGCATTTTTTGTGATTTTCGTGCAATATGTACCAGGTGGTGGCCGCATTGCATTCTCTAAATTCAGTAAATTTTCATCGTCAACCGTGTAATTGAATGGGATTATTTTGAAATTTTAAAACGCTTGAAATATCACAAACAAATAGGCCTATGTTGATAAATAATATAAATACCGGGTGTCCCAAAAAAAAAGGTTACATGTAGATTTTTGAAAATAATCTAAGGTAATATTTTATTATAAATATCCTTTTCATGACATAATCTATGTGCCCTCTACTAGTACCCCTCTGAATGTCAAGTTCACAACCTACGTACTTAATCCGCATTCCACGCATTCTTGAGCAAGCTCTTTACGTGACATAATGCAACACGGGGTTCATTATACCACCGTCACAGCCACCGTGCATTTTGCGGGGCACTTGAGTAGGCCCAGCCATTGCATGGCAAATGCAATATATTATTCTGATAAACAAATAATAAAACTTGTTCAGTTTTATTTCAAGAGTTCATTCAGAAAATGTAAAAACAAACAGCAGCGATTTCAAGTCAACAAAACCAAACAAGGCCTAAATGCAAAAGATTGTTATTCATTTTACTATGCTGATAACATGAGATACAGCGTGCAGAACTGCTTTCACCAAAAACGTGTTCTTCTCTAATGACCACCTGACCAGTGTACAATATTTTATTTTTCAATATGTTTCTTTCGTTCAATAAGTTCAACAATGAAAAATAAGAGAAACATAAAAAGTAATAAAGAAAAAAAATCTGAAAACAAAGGTGAGCGTGTGTTCAACTTTCGTTGTGCGATATTTTGATGGTTAGCCACTCTTGACACCCCTGTCATCTTGCCCTCATAAGTTAAGTTGCTTTTAAGATACGGAATTGAAACTTAGCAAACAGTTGCAAGAAGGATCAATAAATAATATGTGAACAAATTACATTGTTTTATTGTACCATCACAAAATGCGGTTCATTTTCTACATGTAACCTTTTTATGGGACACCTTGTACAAGCTAAAACCGTTGGGGTTCGATAATGAACCCCACAAAACTAACCGAGTATATTGCAAAAATGCCATACGGCCGGGCGGTTTCACAAGTTGCCGGCTCGATCATGTCATCCGCCACCTGATATGTACGTTAGATAGATTTTCAAAATGAGGTGTCAAAGGTTGCCAGTAGCGTAGCCAGCAGGACTCCCCTAACAGAAAATGACAGAGAAAAGTGCCCCCTGACAAAAATGGAAGAGAAAATCAGTAAGGCAAAGGAAAGTAAAGGGGCAAGGAGCCTGTTTCCCACCAAAGTTCACCCCACTCATGGACCAAAATAGTGTAAATATCACATTTTTGCATGCTACGTGCGCATATCATTGTCCCTTTTTTGGAAGCTCAAACACTTAATATGTACAGTCTCTGTGAAAAAAAACCGGCATATGTATATATCCCACCGATAATGCCGGGAAATATTTTTCGTCTTTGCCCCCCCCCCAATTATTTATTTTGCACTCCAACCAAAAAACCTGCCTGAAATGTATTTTATGCCCCACCCTCCACTTGTAATAACTCCATGTTCAGGTTTAGGTTCCCAAAGAGTCTGGAAAAGTTGTGAAATAGAAATTTGATTTTGGTCTTGTAAATTCCAGAGAAATTTGTGATTGTGTCCAAAATGGTTATTATACACCAAATCTGTGTTCACATTTTGATTCATTAACTCTTTTCTTTTCAAAAATGTCTAGTTTTACACGTGGTATGAGAACAATTAAGAAATATTAGCACTTTTACCTCATGGATTACTGAGACATGACAGCCCCGTAACATGACAGGAAAATAATTATTTGTTTCTTTTAATTTCAATATATTGCTTACAGTCTTGGGATGATTCAATTCAAGAAGTATACCCGTGAACTTTTGGTGATTAACTTGAATCATGAAAATGATTCGAAGAATACAAAATGGAAATGACACGTGTCAATTAGGAGGCTAGGTTTTACTTTCCACATGACACAAACTATAGTATTACTAATCTTTTGTACCAACCATGACCCAGTATTCACCAACACAATTTTTAAAAGAACATGCAACACTCTTTAAAACATGTGATACGCAAATAGAAATCAGTTTCATGGAACATACTGTAGTACTTTATTTCAAATATTTTTTTCTTCATAATTTGATAAATTATCAAAATATACAAACCCCCAAAGGTAGATCGTACATTTTATTTACACCCAGTAATAGTACTTATTACACTTGAACAATGGTATAACATGATTTTATGCTTTTATAATAATAAATTTTACATTGTCAATTACAATTATTTTCCTCAGTGTTAGGTCACAACATCTTGTTACTTATAATTTGAATTTTTTTTTACACATAGCAGTTCATCACATTTGCGTCATGAGACACGTACTTCTTGCATTATACTCTGGCTTGATTTAACAAGGAAATCCAACAATGGCACTGATGGTACTAATTTATAATACGATGGGTTATTCCAGAAAAACAGCATGCCGGAATACCAAAAATTCTCCACACTATCTGGTTTCAAAAGCTAGTTCTCATGAAAAATTCCAACAAAATGGGGTCACGAGTCTGAAATCTAGAATTTGAAGTGATTATTGAAATTCCAGTTATGTTTGTGGAAAACAAGATTGGCATTTCATTTATTTTGTTCCTTGAAGAATCCAACCTGTATAATGAGTAATCTCAAAGCACATAATTGAGCATCACTCGGAAGTTGGAACCAAGTTCAACCAAGCATTATGAAGGCATTATAAAGTTACCAAAAACTGAGGACATTTCATAAACCCCTTTACAATTGAGTACTGTGTAACATTTTAAGCATGTTAATGTCATTAATTTGGAAAACGACAAACATATGAAGGATTAGATGTGACATTTGATTTGATACAACCCCCACCCCCACCCCACCCAAAAAAAACCACCAATAAACCAATACAAATATAATACTCTTTGAGTTGTTGGTCACAAACAGTAGCTTTAGATGGCTAACTACCATTTTGTATTCTTGATGTTGAGTGTTTTGGCCCTGTTGCCAGCTTTCCCCATGATGACTTCATGACCGTGAACTTTCGAAGCATCAAAGGATTCAAAGATTCAACTCATCAAGCCACTAACATGGCAATACAGCCATCAAAAGCAACAGTTTGAGTTTCAAATAATTATATGGTATGCAGTGCAGGGTGGGTTGGGGTGTGCCGGGGTGAGGATGTGGGGTGCTACATAATTCAGACATCAAAGTATTATTCAGAGGATACCCCGAATGCCGAAAACATACATATTTTCTCTGTCCCGGGTACTGCAATTAAAAACCTCAAGCAAAAATATGGTAACATACCAAATATTTCAATGACTGAAGGCAGGTCCTAGAAACCGTACCATATAAGTGAAATATTTAGTAAGTTGTATGAAATAATAAAATACATGCAACAATAACATAATGACATTTTGTTAATATTGCAAAATAAGAATTATTAAATTCAATGAAATTACTTTCAAATACTATGGTGTGCAGTATTTGGATGTGGGGGTGTGTTGGTGGGGTTGTTGGGTAGGTGTGGGGGTGTGATTGTTAATGTGGGTTGGGAGTACGTTGTTACATTGTTTTCCGTGTCAGTGGAGACCCGGTGCGAGGAAAGCGTACTTTAGCAACATGTTGTCTCGGTACAGTCAGTGTTAACTAAATTCTCACTACACATGTTCTAAGACAACAATTATATTTTAGTGAGCAGGCATTTGATAGAAAACGTACCGAAGTTTGATATTTGGGGAAATAATAGTCAGTGTATGTTGAATAATTAAATACAATATAAACATACAACCTTTTGCAAGCATTGTAAAATTATCTTGAATGGAATCAAGTCTTTTGGATGCATTGCATGTGGATAGGGCCAAGTAAGGGGGTTACTGTGGGTGGGGAGGTGCATGTTAAACAGGTTATCGAAGTACGTACATTTTTCCAGTGCACCCTGGACGTGCATGAAAAACGTATATTTAGTAACATGTTTACATTGTTTCTGTCTTAGTTAACTATGTTATTAGATAGGCACAAATAATAACATCTTTCAAAACTTAAATACTGTGCACAAAAGGTATCTCTACAGAAAAGCGTCCACCATTTTAAAACTTAACAAAAACAAAAGGATAACGCATTTTCTTCACTTAATATTTATTAAACTTAAAGCAGCATGTTTTGTTTTATTTTGAATTCTTTGTACATTTTACAACTTTATTCGGTTTCACTTCCTTGTTTCGGTTTTCTTTATAGTTGTTTTGTTTTAGTTCTTTAGAAGGTAGTTTATGAATCACTCTGCTCTCTCAATGTAAAATGAAGTATCTGATGATAATAAGTCAAGCAAAAAAAATATTGACTGAAGAAAATGCGCTTTTTTTGGAAACTTGGATAGGTCAGTTTGTCATTATTAAAATTCGACCTTCAACGATTGAAATGCTTGTAACCCCAGATTCTCGCAGCCGAGTAAGCTATCTTACTGCATATCACCTTAACATTATGGCGGGCATTATCTTCTTCCCAAGTGTAAAGATACTTTTTGTGCACAATATAGTTGATTACCACAATAAAAAGTACTTTAAATATTTTGGTCATGTGCAGAAACTTTCAATTTATATCTCAATACAAAAATATACATATAAATCATCATAATAATGGCACTTCTATTCCATGTATGATAAGTGCCAACAAAATCGAAAGTAAATATGCACACTCCATCACAACAACATTGAATTGTTGGTTTTTTATGCTGATTGACATCGAAAGAACGTGGCACAATTTCAGCATTTCATATTGACTGAAGGAACTACAATAACAATACATCTGATGTCTTTTCCAAACATTCAGCTATACTCTCAACTAGCATAATAGGTACGGGTAATACTGTCCTATGGGAAATACATAAATAGTTTTCGCTTTATCAGCACACGTTTATAAATACGTGATTCCAAATTAATTGGCAGCAATCGACTGTCTTACACCCTTCACTTCCCCTATAAGATGCGAGTTGTATGTAAGCTGCAGGTGTTTGTTGGATTCTTCAAACGATAATATCACACACCTTAATGCTATTGTGTTTTATAGCGTGTGCTGCATACTTCTATTTTACAAATTATGCATTTAAGAAGAGCTAAGAAGATGTCTTAAAATATATATGTATTGTTATAAAAAGTTACATAAAGACTTTTTATTGCTTTCTGAACATGTAGATATTCCGATCTACATTTCAAGATACATTTTTTGTATTATATAGATATCTAAAAGGCAGTTCCCTACTTCCAGACTCCAGTCAAGCATGTCAGGGAACAATCAACAGTCTCAAAATATCACATAATATGCGAATGTTGTAGTAGTATACAAAGACGACACAATAGATACTTTTGCACCAACAACTTTGACGAAACTGACTTAAGGAAGCCAAATAATTATTTATTGATAAAGTGTCTCTCTACGATCCTTTAGCGGCAAAATACAAGACAATAACCAGAATAAGTGCAAACACTAATATAATGAGAATAAGAGCTACCACAAGTCTCCATTTCTTCTTGATCTCCGATCTCCGTTGGGATGCTTCGATTTCATCTTGATTAGATAACTGTGGTTCTTCCTGGTAAGCTGGTTTGGGTTTAGGACGCTCATTACCTGATAATGACGCCATGATTTGACTACCTGGTATTGCATTCTGTTGGCAGAAAGAGGAGAAAAGAGTAAGAGTTGTTTATAGGCGTGTAGAATGATATTTTATTAAAAACCTTTGCAACATTTGAAATACCTTGAACAAAATTCACGATGTAAACGAGCAATAAGCTTAAACTTTGAATTAATATTGTAAATAATAAACTCCTCAACAAAAGTTTGGAAAGGTTTTTCAAGCATCTATATCTCAGATTATTTGTGACATGTTCATGTCGTGTTCCATATCAATAGATAGCTACTCTATTCCCCTTTACAATGACACCACATTTGAAACAATCACCTTCAACAATCAAATTGACCATTATTCTGTGCAGCAAGCTGCAATCCCATATTGTCACAATCTGCATGTGACATAATGCAATCCTCCAAGATGACACCGCTCGCCCCACAGAGCCAGGGTAGTCAACGACTAGCCTACCTACAGAATATGGGAGTAGAGAGAATGGAATGGGCTGCCATCAGCCCAGACCTCAACCCGATTGAACACTTGTGAGACCGGCTTGATCGTGCTGTAGGCCCTACGCGCCAGAGTAGGCAATGCAACCACATTGAATGACCTGCGACGAATCCTGGTTGAAGAATGGAATGCCATTCTACAGCAACGTGTGGCCAGGTGGTGAGCAGCATGCATGTGAGGAGGTGCCTGGCTGTTGTGGCTGTATATGGTTTTCCATCCGTTACTAAGGTTAGTGACTAATGTTGTTTGAGCACAGAATAATGGCCAATTTGGCACATTCTGTTTGAGACCCCACTACATTTACAAGACGTGTCCTCAACCGTGAAAAAGGTAATTGTTTCAAATGTGGTGTCATTGTAAAGGGGAATAAAGTAGCTATCCATTGATATGGAACACGACATGAACATGTCACAAATAATTTGAGATATAGATGCTTGAAAAAACTTTCCAAACTTTTGTTGAGGAGTTTGTATAAAATGGTACGGTGGTATTGTTTTTCTTAACATCTTAAAATGTTATAAAATCAATGTACGATATGTATTAGAACTCTTACATGCAATCCATACTAATATTTACAATCCCAAATAAAGAAGGTTACCAGAACAATGACGAAAAAATAGTAATTCAGCTGAAACTTACCCTTGATATTCTTGAAGGCATAATTCTACCTGCAGTTGTCTGCAATAGAAATGAAATATATAGAAATGTTAATATTTTATATCTTCACAAGCATATCAGAAATGTTTGAACATATTCAAATACAACTTATGACAATGACAGTTTTTGTTCTACTTTTTGCTCCTTTTGCATGATATGAGGAACCTGAATTCTAAAGGAGACCAATCAATTATTTACCTATGGAGACCCGGCATCTGGAAAACGTACATTATGATAGAGTTTGCTTATAATGTATTGTGTTGATCTAATGTATAAATAGAATTGTGGGTGCTGATGATGTTTTTATTTTGTGTTGTTGTTGTCGTTGTAATTGTTGCCAATGTTGTTGTTGCTGCTGTTGCTGTTATATTATTATTATCAGCTGTTGATTATCGACAAGCAATAGACACAGTTTCAAAAAAACGCACGTTAAGACTGCGTTTGTTTATTAGCAATTTGTAGCGAATTTTGATGTTATATATTCTTATATTTTTTATCCTTGTGAAATGAAAAAATCTGTAAAAGAGATTAATATACTTTAAATATTTATGTTTCTTTTCTTCTTTTTTGGAGACCCGACAACTGGAAAACGCACATTACATGCAGTATGATCGAGTTTGCTTGCAAGTAATATTGAATTATGGTTGCAGTTCATGTAATATATATTGTTATTGTTGCGGTTGTTGCTGTTGTTGTTGTTTTAATTTCCGTTGTTTTGACTCTTTTGGTTCATTTACTATTTCAACTCGTATTATTCCAAGCGTAAACAAAAGAACATCAAAGTCATCTTCAATGTTTTCACTCTTTTGGTTCATTTACTATTTTAACTCATATTATTCCAAACGTAAACAAAAGAACATCAAAGTCATCTTCAATGTTTTCACTCTTTTGGTTCATTTACTATTTTAACTCATATTATTCCAAACATAAACAAACGAACATCAAAGTCATCTTCAATGTTTTCATTCATTTACTACTTTAATTAATATTATACCAAGCGTAAATAAAAGAACATCAGAGTCATCATCAAGGTCATTCCGAGGGTAGGAAGACGACATCACATATGTATACATTTTAGTAATGGTGTGTTTAACGTTTTGACTTGAGCACGAGTAAGTGAGGTTACGTGCACGGTCCTTTGTTTCACCCAATTTATTGTTTTCATTTACTACTTACGACTTTCTTGTTTCCCGCTTGACCATTCAAAGCTCCATTCTGTTTCGTCGGTCCTTTAAATCTGAAATTCTTGCTATAAGCAATCTTAGGTTCAACAAGTGCATCATTGTCTTCCTCGTCAGAGTTTGTTTTTCTCTTAGATTTTTTGAATGGTTTTTTAGATTTTCTTGAGGAGTATCCTGCCTCCTCGTCATCATCATCAGCACCAATGCTTCCAGTACGAGCTCTCTGTGCATCGTTGGAAGGCACTTCAATTGTTCCATCTTGATCATATAGTGGGTTAACTTTCATTGAGTCGCGTTTAGCAGCTGCTGCGGCGGCTTTCTGCTCGTCCTTGCCGAAGACTGTTGCCATTTTGGCATCATCTACTTCTCGTTTGCTTAGTCTATTGAGCTGTACGCGCTGAAACAAAATGAAATTATATCAGGTTAGTAATGGTATTCATGTACCGTAAAACCTCGTCTACAAGCATAGGGTGTTTTTGATGAAAACTTCATACAAAACAGTCATAAATATGCCAATACAATAGATTGGTCTTCCAATAGTACTTATTTGTATATGATTGTATCGGTAATATTATTTGTTCAAACTACATGATGTTATCATTTTGTTGATGAATGGTGAATGGATTAATTTAGCTTTCATCAAAAGCATTTTATATGCTTGTAAACGATACTTTACGGTATTATACTTTAAAACAAGAATGTCAACATTATATTGCAAACATTAAGTACCAGTTAATAAAACAAAAGATTTCAAGATCACAACAGACAACATTCTGAACCTGTGGATCTATTTCTTTTTTATCTCTCGTAGAAGAAAAGTTATGGCTTTCCAAAACTACGGGGATTTGATTGTGTCATATCATCGAGTTACTAACTATTTATAACTCGATAGTCATATTAATATCGCCAATCGATGTTGTTTCATTTTCCTTATTATAAATTATGTCTGATATGTACTTGGGGAGTATGTTTCGATAACAATTTCTCGTTCGCAAGAGCCCACAGACAGGAGAGGTAGTTAAATACATGTAATTCTGTCAGGGTAGCCCATTCCTTTGTCGTATGTTTGTCATTCTAGTTCATGAAGACAATAGGGTCGAATACAATAAGGTCGACAATTAGACCATGTTTGAATGCTCATTTTAATAAATTTTCACGTGTCATCGAAAGTTCACATTATTCAAGGTCAGGGGCGTTGATACATAATAATTGTCCATCGTCGTAATCAATACCGATATCATGTATCAGCCGCGATATATTGAAAAATATAATTATAGTTAGCATGGTTAGTAACATATTAAATACAAATGATCATTATTTTTAATTAATTTGTCCTGAAATATATAGGTTACCTTTCCAATTGCACCCGCAGCCATTGTAATTCCTACACTAATGCAATAATAGCCCCTATGGTCGTTAATTTAACCAAACGGTTCAGTATTAAAATGTCCAATTAGTTAATACATTTTTGTAGAATCCATTATCATCATCGTCATCATGTATGTTTTACAGTATTATGTAAATCCGTTAGAACTTGATTATTATCCATAGCTGAAATAACTGCACTGTATAATTATAGTTTCCGTAAACAACATGGTCACTGAAATGCAACTGCTATCGTTGATGACACGCAACAATAGAATAATATTCCAATTTTTGTCTACACATTGCAACTTCATGGAATGTATATCCGCAACCACTGATGAGTAAAATTATATTCAACCCACAATCACAGTAGCATTTAGTCCCCCGTATTTTGCACCTCTTTTAAGGTGATACTGACCACGATGTAATTAAGTATAGTGGTCGATGTTGTTGTCAGCTTTATAATAATATATGCCCATTTGCCATTATAAATTATTTAAATGTGAGGCTGATATTATCTAAATAAAGTGTTGCACCTGTTTATGGAGCTACTAAAAATTATATAAGTACATTATAAATGCAAAACTTGTTAATCATGAATTGCTTGGAGTGACTGTTGCAAATCGCCCCGACTAAAAAAATGTTAATTATGGACCAAAAGTGCCCAAAAGCGTGAAACTCACGCCAAATGAGTGCGAGTTACAGCCCTATGTTATAAAATCGTATTTTTAAGAAAAGGTTCATAGACTACAATCATATATGCTTGCATTTGTTCTCACCGTCGATTGTATATTCTGAACGCCATTGACCATGCATGTTGACCCGAAAGTGGACATTGTCGCTTTATAACTATAGGTTTTCCAAAAACCTTAATTTTATAATTTTCAGGGTTCGTTAAAATCTTTAGAACAATATGCCTAATAATATATGGGACATACATTTTAATTATTAATACGCTCTTTGAAAATATCAAAGTAATCAATTGTCTAAAAAAGTGTTATATCCCAAATAGGTCGGTATCACCTAAAATTTCATATTTCCATAAATGGCGCTATTGTATACATTGCAAAGGTGTGTCAGCAGGCGAGGTATTTCCCTCGCACTGTATGTGTTACTTTCAATGAATAGAATTGATCTGTGACTCAGAGAGGTAGACTATTCACAATAAAATACAAAATTTATGGTCCAGGGAGTTCACTAAATAAAATCACTGAATGAAGAAAACTAAACACCCACAGTCCTTAATCACGGTTTACGTTAACTGCACAAAATGGGTATAGTTCATACACCATTTAGCACAAAAAAGTCTACAAAAAGTCCATCCGAATTTAGTTGTTGGAAATATGTGCCTTTCACTCTTTTTAGCTATCTCTAACTTGCAGTTCAAACTCGATTGCCCTTCTTTTATACGGTAATACATGCGCACAATTACCATAGGGGCACGGTTGCGCAACTGGGTACAGGCTCTTCCTCACAATCGGACTGTGGAGGGTTGCGAGTTCGAGCCCCGGCGCGGCGGTGCCATCGTGTTGTGCACTGTGCACTTGGGTTTGTTTGTTTGTTCTGTTTGTTTGATCATTAGAATACAAAAACAAATGTAACAGAGAAAGAAAAAATAAGAAAGCACAACATTGCCCTCCTCACTCGAACCCTCGCTACCCAGTTGTGAAATGGGGAGCTGTTAGGAATATGTTTTACACTCTATTGACAGCCTATTGGCATGATTGGCACAAAATAATTTGCTCTATAACATCTGTCACTCGAAACACGGCAGCTTAGTTGTCGGCAATGCACAGTTAAAGATAATAAAGGAAATATTATATGGATCAAAATAAAATAAGAATAAATGCGTCGCATAAAATCAATATTCTACATCCGACATCAATATGTGAGATATCATTTTAAAGCAAAAAGCAGTTATGTGTAACTTGGTAAGAATTTTAAATTGATATTTTCGAAGATAACTGCAGTGTTTTGATGGGATAATTGCTGATGGGTGAATCTTTTTCATACAAATGTATTCAAAATAATACTTTGTCAAATATATGAAGCTATACTTGTAAACCGTCAAAAACAACTTTTTTCTAGCCTCAGAGAGGGTATTCAAACAAAACGTTAGGGAAAACGGTACCTGTATGGAAATTAAAAGATTTTCTTTTGGTACAGAGTAAAAATTGTTTCAATTTGAGATCAGTCTCTGATCTACAAGGGAGACAAGCAATTTCGGAACAAATGCTTGTTTTTTAGCAGACGTTGTTCTGATCAATCAATTTGCCCTATCTAAATTATATACATTTCTGTCATCTTGCAACTTCTTGCTAATTTGGTTTGCCATACATGTATATAATTTGGATCCCAAAGTTGTAACATGCATAAATACATACCAGCAGGAATACATGTGTTAAGGGTAGACGAGGATTGTTGGTCGAAGCAGCCAAAAAATCGATTTTCATTATCTAAATCGATATAATTGTTCATTCTACAAATCATATGCTTTGAAAACTTGCTTGATTTATTGTTGTTAATGAGTTTGTATACGTTTTACAAAAGTGTTGTTGTTTCAGTACAACTTAAGAACTACGGGACCAACAAAAGTATTAAGTATCCCAGCAAACACAAACACAAACAGGTCATGATAACGTTTTAAAACGTTTTGTATGAAAACACACTACAACAATATTTTTAAATGTTTTCAAAAAATGTTATTGTAAACTATTTTTGCAAGCATTTTTGCCAAATATTGTGTCAATACTTAAATAACATTATGTTAAAATATTTGAACCCAGCAAACACAGAAATGTTCTTAAAATGTTTTTTTCAAAACCTTTTAATAACATTTAAATGTCGGGTTATATAAAGGTCATGAAAACGTTTTTAAAACGTTATTGAAAATATTTTGGGCAAACATTTTTCGCAAAATATTTTTTCAACCCCAAAATAACATTTTGTTTAGAATGTTTTGTATCAAGTTTTCAAGAATGTTTTTGGAATGTTATTAAAACGTTTTTATACCCTTTAAATAACCCGACATTTAAACGTTTTCTGTAAAACATTTTTGTTTGCTGAGCAGTAGATTATCAAAAATGTTTTTTAAGGTTATGAAAACGTTTTATACTCTTAATATACCCTTTATATAACCCGACATTTAAACGTTTTCTGACAACCTTTTATGACCTTTTGCGAATAATGTCGAAAACGTTTTGTGTTTGCTGGGATATCTGTAATATTTGAATTATTCTACACACTCGCTATGTGAAATTAGCAATGCAACAGTTTAAAATAGTTGCTAACCTTAAACACTAATATTCCCATTGCTTTCCATCATAATCTGTTAAGCTACTGAATAATAAAAGAGGACATATTTGTACACGTCTGAACATGGACGTCTGAATATTAACATGGTTAACTTCGTAGGAGCATTTAATACATGTAGTATTTGTCTTTTGCATTACATAGGCTATGTATGTTGAGGTAGCTTTTTATTCACATTATTTAAAAACAGGCAGCTGTAGCACTGCCTTTGCTTCCCAGCCTAAACCCAAACCAACATAGATATGGTCCCAAGACATATTATAATGTTATTTTAGAGCATAAATGCATAATTATACATGTACATGTAGGCTATATGTTATGGACTGGCCTATTGAAATTGTAGGATCAGGAAGTTGAATTCAAATCGAGGGTTGGGATTGATTATATAAAAGAACATTAGCCTATTCTGAAATTTATTTGTGTTTTATGAGTAACTCGTTCCCGTTGACAGTTATTCACAGTCTTGCATGATTAGTCTGTGAAACCATGTTAACAACACGTACATTAAACATTGGCAGGTGACATTGAGATTCATTCTCTCATTTTATGAAATCTGAATTGCATAAATTATACAATTAAACTCTTCATGCATAAAACCGTTGTACAAATAATACAAGTATGTCAAAGGGTTGCAATCCATCTTCTTTGGTCGCTGATTAGAATATATTTTGTTTTGCCAAAGATGCATTAAATGCATTTTTAAAGTTACAATATTGGTTATATACTGAAAACGCTAACCTATAGCCTACCCCCAATATCAATAAGTACCAGTGCTCCAACAATTTCAAATTTGAACGAATTAATTCAAACACTCTTCATAATTGATTAATATGTACTGCAGGGGCCACCCAGCGATCTTTTCCATTTTTAATCATTCTTGTTCAATCAGCAGCAGTTTGTCTAAACTTGTGTAGATTTTGAACGAAAAAAACACACCCTAGATATGAATAAAATCTAATTTAAAACAATCAGAAAGGAAGATTTAAAAAAGATATAATAAAGGAAGACCTTTTGTGGGTGGGGTCACGCCTTAAATGCGATTTGTATTATGTTGGAATTGATTATGTAGATCGTGTATTATACATTATTTCTATTCCATTTTGGTAATCGTCCATCCCACTGCAGTACGAAGTGAGTGTCATATACGTGTTGGTACAATCGATTGTAGTCAAGCGTTGTCTAGGTAACGCATCCAAAAAGGACAAAATGGTTGGAATGATATACCCATGCTTATAATTGGTACCATAATGCATTTATTTTAATTTTCAGGTAATAATTAATATTTGTGACACAATCTCATCTAATCAGACCAAAGTCACATTTTATAAAACCAAATAAACAACAAAACAAAAATTGTGATTCTCTTCCAAAATGGTAAATAAGTTAATTGGCAAGATAATAATCTACTCAAGTTTTTAAAAATGTAATACGGTAAGTCTAGATGCAATCCAATATTTATGTATAAATATTACAGCACCAACTTTTTTTTTTTTTTTTTGTAAAATTAAGTCAGATATTGAATGTAACAGCTTAAGTGATTTTAAAAATGCTGGCAATCAATTTATACACTGACATTGCTTTTGACCACCGTTGAACAGGACGGTACAATACATGTACTTTTAATTCATCAATAACGGTGGATCTAGTATAGGTGAATACATGTAGGCCTAGATCATATTATTATAAAGGTTGCAGCTCGCTGTGTGTTAAAGGTTCGTTATGAGGTTCGCTATGTCGAATTTGAAATAAACGGGGAAATAAAGTTCGCCATGTCGAATCTAGCCCTAAACTTTAACACCAACCCTATGTTAATACTTACTACTGAAGCCATCTTGAATATTATTCAAAATGAAAAAGCGGAGTATAGTAGGCCTATTCAGGGTTCGAATTTGTCCAAATCCAGTCTACACAATAGGTATTCCATAAAATAGTTCCAACATCATCTTCTCTGAATGGATCATTTTATTGGAAGTAAGATTATTCTGCAGGTTTCCATGTTTCACCAACATAAAATGTAGTCAACAAATCACATTATTTTACGTTTAAAAATACATGGTCAACTGCATTCAAAGCAAAGACACAGTCAGCTCAACGGAGCTAAGAGAGCCGAAGAAACTATAACTTCGTAACTAGAGCTCTTATCGCAGACTGTTCATTCAAGTGGGTTTGTTCTACTCAATTGTATTTTGAAAATTGGGCTAAAACAACCACTTGAACCATTATTAGGAATGAAAAGTGTCCAGCAACAAATTCCTTGGCCGTCTTTTTAAAATGCTTTGCTTAAGGGATCTAAAATGAGCATTTATTGCGTTTCGACAGTATTTTTTGTGGGACATGAGAGCACCTCAGACCTATCGAATTGCATTCTGAATACGAATCATGTCTTTCTGATATCAAATAATTTTCATTTTTTTTAAATCACAATATAATACAAATTTTATGACAAATTATAAAAATTTGATATTTTTCAAATTTTTGATATATAGCAGTCCTCGAAGTAAATTATATAAATCTAAAGACATATTCTTAAAGTGTATGTAGCAGGGAGGAAAAGCCGACGGTCAATTGAAAATTTTGACCTTTCATATTGAAGATATGGATTTTTTTCCCAAAAAGACCTAATTTTTTTTGGTGTTTTGGGAAAAAATCCATATCTTCAATACGAAAGGTCAAAATTTTCAATTGATCGTCGGCTTTTCATCCCACCTACATACACTTTAAGTATAAATCATCAGATATATAAAGTTTACTTCAAGTACTGTTAAATATCAAAAATATCAATTTTAATGATTTGCCATAAAATGTGTATTAAATTGCGAATTTCAAAAATCAAAATTATTTGATATCAGAATGACATTCTTCGTATTCAGAATGCAATTCGATATGTCTGATGTGCTCTAATGTCCCACAATAAATACTGTCCAAACGTTCATACCCCAGCCCTTAAGTACCGTATGAAAGATCGGAAAAGTCCATAAGCAATCCCATAACAATAGCAATAGAGCAATAGCAAGGCCATTTAAAAAGTTCATTTGTTGTGGAAAGTAACAATGAATGACCTACACGTATATTCATTAAGGTATTGTATACTCTACGCTTAAACAGATGATGGTAAATAACCCATAACACCTTACAATTTCTTTAAAACAAAACACGATTTCGTTGAAAAATATCGGAATTCTATAGGAATGAAGGACAAGAGGTTTATTCATGTACATGTACGTTCTATTGAATGTTATCTATATCTCTCCCTGACTGTCCAAATGTATGAAACCAAGGTCAACTGTGATTTTAAAAATTATTAATGACACTTCCTAATGTGTTGTTACAAGAATATAGGATGAAAATCCCCGTTGAGAATTCTACTTCTTCAGTCAAAAATGACATAAAGGCTCTCTGTTTGGAAAAATGTTGCAAAATATATTTCTGCATCATCAAGTATTTACTATTTCATTTTATTAGGACTACCGGTATCGTAGTATGTTTATTACAAATGTCCATGTTGAATGAGACATTGCAAGAAAGTATAGCAGCAATGGAAGATTTTGATTGCTATAGTGTATAGCCTTATAATTATATTGCATCTTAGAGCAACATGACATACATGTACTACTACTACTAGGTCTTTGACTCTGACATGCAACACTGGTGCAAGAGGTCCCAGTGCAACTCCCGGTTGAGCTGGAGGCACAAAATATTATCCGCTCTCATCTCACTCTCTTACTGTATTTGAATTGTGTGACAGATACACGGACCTCGCAGCCAGTTTTGACCAGAATAACGCCTGGCTGTCGGTTACACCCTTCCCTAAAAGCACCCGATGGAAATAAAGCAGAGCCTGGAAATAAGCTTCGCAGGAGGCTTTCTTGAAGCTTGAGTCATCATGGACCATTAAACAATAACAAAGATGGAGAGACTGGATTTGTGCCGATTGTGACAGTTTTGACTTCTTGACAGGTGAAGGTATTTCTCCCATACCTATGGATATACCACCAAACACTATTATTATACAAATGCACAGGATACCTATTTGGATCCATTGTTGTCATCTTAGTAAAATGTGAAGATTTTTTGTAAATCTTAATATTTTGAAACTGTGAAATCCCCTGAAATGGGGTATTCCAGTTGAAATCTACATGATACACCAATAGCCTAATGGAAGAGGGGTCTTTTAATACCTGAATCTGAATGCGTGACTCATTTGCAATCTACACCCCCTGTGTGGGAATAGGGTCATGTCTTCCATTGGGAACATATGGATTTCAGTTGCATGGATAGCCCAGTGTAAGATTTTATGAGATCTAGAAAGTCCTAAAATTTATTATAGTTAAGAATATGTGGATGTGTGTTAACCATATATTTTTACCAAGGCATGTGATCAAGAGTGTTAAGGGTACTTGAACGTTAGTTAAGGCGACTTAACAGATATTAAGGGGATTCTGTATACTTACCACACTGGAAGCACTTGATGATCTCTCTCTGCCATCACTTTTCTTTTTGTCTTCTTTCTTTTTATATCTCCTTTGAACAGGCTCTTCATCTTCATTTTCGAAGACTGCATTATCTATATCATCAAATTCATGATCACTGTAAGATGGTGGTGGGCCTACTGGATAACCATTCGACGCCATCGTTGATGAACCTATACCTGATGTGATAGGCCTATAAATTAATGTTACTGTTGCGATGCAATTGTTTAAAAATACTGACGACTTTTCCAATATGTAGATAGACAAATACAATTGTCAAGGTAAAATAATGTCCACTTTCATTTTTATATATCGTGTTTACATGTCAATGAATGAATGAAATCGACGCAACAGGTTGACAGCTGATGATAGCGATTAATAAACCGTCCACTTAGTAAATCGCTAAGGAAACACAAAACGATGGCGATCTTGAAACAAACACCTTTTCCGTCTTGAATCAGAACATCATTTCACATTTTCATTTGTATCAAATATGCATTTCATAAATACCATGTGTTTTCCTTGTACAAAAATAACGGTACTGCAGCAAAATGGCGGATCTATATTTTGGTATGCATCATCGCTGAACCTTTTTGTGCAGATATTCACCACGCCCGCTATATTGAGTGTGTGGTATATTTTCTGTGGTAAGGCCTTTTCTTATGTAAATGAATAGATATGTACAGTGTTCAATGAGGCTGGGTGAAATCCTTTGGGTCATTAAACAACAAGTAGGCGATCGGCATATAAAGAGTAAACAAAACGAAATATAGAAAGTCATTATCATGGTCATATTATATATATCTTTATATCAGTCTGTGAAGTCCTGACACAATGTCAGAACGTGTGTGTGTGTGTTCCAAAAATATTACATTATGAATGTTAACATAAATATCATAGTTCCCAACATGTTACAAAAAAGGTTTGCAAAATGTGTTCTGTCAAGTGTTCATTTCTTTAACACTAGTGTTCAAAATTGAACACATTGAAATATAAAGTTTTTAATTATGGCCTGGAATGCGTTCAAAACTGTTCTCCCCAACAGTTTTTAGTGTGACAGAACACTGTTAAAAGGAAACATGGACAGTATGGGTAAAATTTCAGTATATAACTTTAAAAATTATAGAACACCTTTAAAAATCTGAACACAATTTTAGGCGTCCGTTTAATTTAGAGTGTAGGATGTAAATAATCACAAAAGAAACGCACCGTCACAAGACAGTAAAGTACACAAGAGTCAAACGTCGTGAACTCGCTCAGCAAAATAGAAACATTATTAACGCACTTTATAACCTTTTACAATGTTGTCTTTCCTGCTCGCGGATTTACGTTGATAAAAAAATAAATGAATTTGTTAAGTTATATTCTTCTCAGGTGATACATACCGAAATCACGGATAGAAATGCATGGTTTTCACCTTAGTATGCACGTGGATAGTATTAACAGGTAAATATAAAACAACACAATTATAAATAAATAAATAAATAAATAAATAAATAAATAAATAAATAAATAAATAAATAAATAAATAAATAAATAAATAAATAAATAAATAAATAAATAAATAAATAAATAAATAAATAAATAAATAAATAAATAAATAAATAAATAAATAATTTATAAACAAATCAATCAATAAAACAATAGATGAATACATTAATATTGAAAAAGTAATATTAAAATAAATATATAATAAGTAATTAATTGAATATATAAAATAAATACAATAAATAAACCTAAATGATGAATGAATGAACAAACGAACGAATGAACAAATAAATGAAGGTAAATAAACAATAACACAAATCAAATAAAAGATGAATAAATAAATATTCAATAAATAGACCAATAGATGAATACATTAAAGGAGTATTTCGTGATCCTAGCATCCTCTTTTCATGACATTTTTCAGTAGATATCCACGAAAAAAGCTTATTCCCAAAATTTCAGTTGATTCCGATTTTTCGTTTGCGAGTTATGCATGATTATGTGTATTACACTGTTCCATAGACAATGTCATGCGCGGATTTAGAGGGGGGCACAGCCGGCCCGTGCCCCCCCTTTTGGCGGATCCCAAAAAAAAAAAAAAAAAAAAAAAAGAAAAAAAAGAGAAGAATAAAGTAAAAAAAAGAGGAAAAGAAAGAAAGGGAAAAAAGAAAGAAAAGAAAAAGAAAACGGAACAACGTAAAAAAAAAAGAAAGAAAATCTTCGGACCTGTAGCCTAATAAATCTGTAGTGAGTATCATACACCGGGGCGGCACTCCAGGTACGGATTCAGGGGGCGGCGCCCCCTGCCTCCCCACAAAAAAAAAAAAAAGAGGAAAAGAGGAAAAGAAGTATCAGAAGTAGGCCCTATAGTACTTGTTGATTTCTTCTGGCCCGTCGATGATGCAGGGCCCGTCACATTTTGTCACCAAAGTCAGTATTAATACGGACTCCATGCTGGCTTCGATCCATGCATGCTTTAAATTGCGAATCTCCGAGTCTAAGGCCTATTAAAGTGTCAGTGTAACATTTTACAAATTGAGTTCGGGCCCTGTTTTGTTTTAAAAAGCAATGATATACTCTCGTATAGTGTAAAACAGATGCACCAAAAGGCTTCAATTGGACTTTCATTTTGCAAAATTTCCAAATTTCGGAGGGGGAACATCAGACAACCCCCTGCCTATATAAACAACTGCCCGTTTTCGCTTCTGTATTTCACACCCAGCACTCTGAATTTATACAATAACAGTGAAAACAGGTGGCTTCAATTGGCCTGTCATTTTGCAAATTTCATATTTTCGGCTTTTTCAAACTCATATTTTACACCATAATAGTGCCAAAATGGTCCACCAAATGGCTTCAATTAGGTTTTTATTTTGCAAATGTTTCGCATTTCTGAGGGGGCATCCCCCTCAGACACCCCCCATATCGCGCAACGTTATGGGTACATATAAAGCAATAATTTTACAAGAGGTCAAAACTTGTCCATGAATGGCTTCAATTGGGCCGTCTTTTTGCAAATTTTACGCTTTTTCAAACTAAAATTTTACACAATAATGTTGACAAAATGGTCCACCAAATGGCTTCACTTGGGTCTTCATTTTCCAAAAGTTTCTCACTTCTGAGGGGGGCACATCCCCCCTCAGACACCCACCTGCATCGCGCAAGCGCTCCGCGATGACCACTTCGCGGCCATTTCGCGGCCAAAACTTGCTCGTAAAGACATGGAGCTTGAGGTTTACATCAATGAGTCTGTCATCGAGAATGTTGAGAAGTTCAAATACTTAGGTATTTGGCTGGACCCGTCCCTCACTTGGTCTTCCCACATTTGAGAAGATTTCAAGCTCCGTCTCTAAACGTAATGGTTTGTTGAGAAGGCTGAGAAACATCTTGCCCAAGGAAACTCTCATTCTTTTGTATAAAACGCTCATCATTCCGCAACTTGATTATTGCGATACTGTGTGGGGCAACGCTGCTAAGACATCCCTCAGTAGACTTGATAAACTTCAAAATGCAGCTGGTAAGATCATTCTGGGGCTCCCACGCAGATATCCCACCGAAGTACTTCTCAACAACCTGAAATGGGATAAACTGGATTGCCGCCGTAATTTCCATCTAAATATAATGGTGTACAAAAGCCTTTGTAACCTACTCCCATCACCCCTGTGCAATATATTCCACACTGTTGCTTCGAGTCACAACCACCTGACTAGAGCAGGGTCACAAGGTAATCTGGTCATCCCACTTAGTAAGAGCGAGTCGGCTAAGCGAAAATTTACATCCAGAGGCGTGGTCTCTTTTAATTCATTGCCAACCCAGGTTAAAGTACCATTACCTCATACACTAGGCCGTTTCAAAGCGATGTGCAATTAAATTAAATTATTTAACTATTCAGTTTGTTGCATGATGGTCGGCTGCAGTGCGGACTCTGTCTGCGGGCTGTCTTAGAAGCCTGCCGACATTGCTGCACTGCAGCCGACCAGCACAGATGTGCTTCCTTGGTGTGTTCATATATGCTGTTTTTTGTTAAATCCATGGTAGGCCTATGTAATTCTTTTGTATGTATTTCATTTGTATTTTTGATGTATTTTGTTTGACCCCTGGGCCAGACTGGAAATCAGTGTAGACCACTGAGTTTGTTCCCCAGGCAAAATAAGATCTAATAATAAAAAATAATAATAATAAATCATAATTTTTTATTTTTTTTCAGGAGTGTGCCCCCCCTTTCTCGAAATCCTGTATCCGCCCCTGGACAATGTGTTGTAATTTCGTTCTGGTATACCAGAACGAAATTAAAATTTCACGATATCTTTGGTAAACGAATTAATCTGCAAGAAATATTTTGTAAATTATGTAGCCAGAGGTTTCCAGTGGTATAAAAATCTCAACTTTTTTTGAGAAAAGTGGGGGAATGATGAGGCTGTGGATCACGAAATGCCCAAAATAATATGAAAACAAATATACAAATAATTAGTGATAAATACAATAACGAGTAAACCTAAACGGTTAATAGATGAATGAATGAATGAATGAATGAATGAATGAATGAATGAATGAATTGTTGAATGAAATTTATTAATATTAATTTCAAATTTCCATATCAAAACACGGCTTTCCATAATAGCTCATAATTACCATCAACAAACATCTCTCCTTTTTAAAAATTTACTTGTTTATATTGACTTCAGGATGTCTGCCTGATGCAAAACCAATTACGATCCTTTTCCAGCTGACATTTTTTATGCAAATTACGCACTTTGTTTTGATTTTGATGGATCGCACTGGAACGGGACGGAAAATAATCGACGAAATTTAGACTGTTTTGTGACGAGTTACTTCAAAAATATACTATAATTATATTATTAAAGGTATGTAGATCATGACGGTCAATAATTTGGCAAGAAATATTTATTGAAAGATCCATTTAAATTACAATAAATTTTGTCGTGTAAGCTTAAAATATAAAAACTTGCACAACACTCACTCAGTCATTGTCAGTCAAGAACAAGTTCCATGCATTGCATTGCCATTGCATGGTTCTGTGTCATGACATGCATGATTAGTAATCATAATAATGGTAAATTACATTTTGTCATGATTTAGTTATTGCAGCTGCTGCAGTGCAGCGGAAGGGCGCTTTTTTCTTTGTTCACCCGAGCTATTACGAATTTATCAAATTAATCTTTTGCATCAAGATCAATATTATCAAGGTTAGGTAACATAAGGACAAGGTAAAACATGTGGCGACTGGCGATCCTGACTTTTAGACCACCCTCGCTATGAGGACTTAATTTTTACTTTTGCATCAAGGTTTAGATTAGCATCATGGTTAAAAAGTTGCCAAACACTTTGGAGTCAAGGTTTAATGTTTTGAAAGGAGGGCAGGGCTTGCCTTCGATAAATGAGGGAAATTATGGGGTAAAAAACAAGGTCAAAACAACTTTTTGAAAACAAGTGAAAATTACCATTTTTCTAGGGAGGTTTTGTCTCGAAAAATAATTTTGAAATAATAATAATTTTATAAGCAAGAAATGTACCGGTACCTTTATAAAATTAGCATCACTTCCGTCACATGAAAAGATGATCAGATGAGTAAAAAGTTGCAGAAATTTTGAGAAATATTATGGGAATTTTCTCAGAAAAATACAAGTATCACATTTTTTTGAGAAATTCACCATTTTGAATAAATGCATAATTGCGCCACGCAGTAAAAAGATCTCAAACGCGCTTGAAAATGCATAATTCGCTGGCATAAATTACCGTCAAAACGTGTGTATATCATGCGCTCGTAGATGCGAAAGCTTCAGAGCTGGTATCACCGGTTTTCCATCAAGCTCTTTTATGTCAAAAATATTGATAAAACATGAATTTTGGAACAAAATAAAGCTCATTCGACGGAATAAAAAGGTGTGTTTGTTGAGAAAGTTTAATTTGATAAATTAGCAATTTAAACCATACATGTATATAGCGAAGGGTGGTCTAAAAGTCAGGATCACCAAACATATTTTAGTTAATATTACAAACATACCTTTTATTTTGTTCCAAAATCAGACTCATTAGACTTGAATTTGGCACACTTTTGAAACTCACGAAGAGATGGTATTATTTTGTGGTACGCCTCTGTTGCAATGATGTCTTTTTGCAAGAATGGACTCAAAACACAATTGTGTAGTCCAAAAGAAGGTCTTACATGTACATCTGGATCTGGATTAGATACTGCCCAACGCCCCTGAGAAGGGGTCACACAAGCAGGGTGGTGCTAATCTGCAGATGCTTTGGTGGTTGCTTATTTCTTGCTTTCTTTGTCTTTGATGTGCTGTTTGACTGATGACTTAAACTTGTCCTTGTATGTCTGCTATGTCTGTGATTTGGTGCGGTAGGTTGTTCCAGTCTTTAATTGTTCAATTTATGAATGAGAATTTTAAACGGTTTTTTGATGCTGGTAATTGGGTAAATCTGCTATGTCGTGAGAAGCGTTGGACAGGGCGCAGGATATTATGCATTGGAACAAGCATGTGTACAAGCATTTTGTAGAGTGGCCTAAACATCTCCTCAATCCTCATCCATGTAGACTTGTTGTCAAAAGTGCATTTACTACAAGATCCTATTTGCCTTGTTACTTGTGGTCCCAACATATTTGCTGAATTTTAAGCATTGGTCAAAAATCACTCCCAAGGTCTTTTGTCTGATCATCCCACTACCAGTACCATGCTGTGTACGTAACAGGGCTATCTTACCTGCCATAATGGATTGCACCACACTGTTCCACATTGAATTTCAGCTGCTAATTTATAGAAACTATAGCTAAAATAATAATTTCTCGATCATGAGAGTATGAATGTACTGCGTGCACTGCGTAATGTCGCAAGTTTAGTGGAATGACACGATAGCGCGATCGATTGTGCACGCACAGGAAATGCAGCGCTACCCAAAGCGTGTTGTACGCCGATGCAATTGTCATTGCGTGCCTATTGAGCTCTCATGATCGAGAAACTATTATTTTAGCTATAGTCACTGACACTATAGTATACATTTTATATTAATTTTTTTGTACATTGTAGGTCTGCATGTATACATGAGGAGAGACCATTACTGTTATTCACATGATACAACTTTTAATTTTGTAACTCGACATATTCTTCAACCCAGGTTGATCAGAGAAGAAGTCGGAACTCTGCAATCTAACAACAATGAACCAAGTAGACTTCATAGGCAATGTGCTCTCCCTAAGTTGTGGGGATGCTCTGGGTACCTTCCAAGGAGAAGTGTCTGCTGTCAGCAAAGATGCACAGACCATATCACTCAAGAATGCCTACCGTAATGGGGTCAAGTATGAAGTACCTGAAGTCACTATACGGTAAGTTATTCTTGTTATTTTGATCAATATCTTTTTCAAACTAGTTAATATTTAACAGTAAATACAAATGAAAACACTACTTGTAGTGATGCTTTTTCTTTTAAATTCAGCTTGCATCTTCTTAAGTTCTTTGTGGTCTGTTTTACACAAAAATTCAATTAGATTATGGATGAAAATAGTGTCAAATTGCATGGGTCAGCATCAAGACTTTACAGACCCTCTAAACATTTTGCCTATAATAATATGCCACTCTGACAACATATATCGGGCAAATATGATGCTCACTGTTTTGTACCATTTGGTCATACATTGTACATATAGTCTTGACTGTTAGCAACTTTACACTATGAATTTTGTACAAAATGCAGCTACATACATGTAGGCCTACACTACAATTTTTTTTGCATGAATTGCATCTGTGTAAATTTTTTTGAAATTGGTCTACTTTATAGTTTATAAGTTTATTTTTTAGCTGAATTTAATAGTACAGTTGTTTTTATGTATGTTGCTTGTACTGCACCATCCATTCAGTCACAGATTACCCTAGCAACAGGGTTCGATTTAACTGGTGTCGTGGAGCAAAATGCTCCCCAATTTGGACAACCTGCTACACAAATTTCAGCTTGTATAGCAATTTTTTACAATGTAACCATATGCTAATAATAAGTACATCGCCTAAATAAGGTTTTCGCTAAAAATTTCTACGCAAATTATTCAAAGTAAATCGAACCCTGCCTAGCAACCCTGAAGAAGCCAGTATTTATGAATTTTAATGCAAAGATTAGGCATTAACATTACAAGTCATTGTCTTAATGTCTGTTCCTTTTGGTTGAGGAATTCCTGTCCCATCCATTCTTCAAGCATACACACATTTACAATGAATTTAAACAAAACTTTAGTCAGTCCTTGTGTTTCTGTCAATGATAGTGATCTTATCTCATGATCTATTTTCCATCACCAGTGCAATTGACATAAAGGATTTAAGAATCCTCAAGACTTTTGAACAGGTACTTCAAGAAAAAGTCCAAAGCATTGCAGACAGAAAACCTCCAAAAGTGACAATAGGAGCAAATGGTAAAATAGCAAATAACAATGGAACCTCCAAGAAGCTTACTGCTGAAAAGATTCAACAGAAGAACAAAAACACTCCTCAGAAGGGCGTCGACAAGTCACGTGGAAATACCCCAAAGAAAAATGCAGAACAAAATGGTGGGAGAACCCCTAAAGGAAAGTTTATGCCGGATGATGGCACTGATAAGATGTCGCCTTGTGTAGGAAGGGATGGTACTGATGGAGCCAAGACATCACCTCGTGTGGCAAAGAAAAATGGCTCCTGTAAGAAAGCTTTGTATCAGAATGGTGACATGCAGAATGGACATTCAACAAATAATAAGGAACAGGGTATTAAAGATGATTACAATGTAATCAAAGGAGGTGATGGAGGATCTAATAGGAGGCGTCAGCCTTCAGGAGGTAAGAAAAATTGGGGGTCAGTATAGATACATGTACATACAAATGGAATCTTGTGAACAATGAATCTGAATGAAAACAGCATGACGAACATTTGCATAACTCTATGTGACATGAAAATGAGTACAATTCACACCTGATTGGTTGGTAATAACCTCTGATAATTTTGTCCTTTGAGTAGTGTGATCAGTATTTTTGTCCTTTTCACATTTTGTCATGTTACATACAATCACATATTGCCCTGTTCATTCAATGAAATTCTTACTGTAGAGGTAATATTTGTGAGTCATTTGAAATCGGCTGAAGTTTGTCTCAAGAAAGTTGTTGCATGGTTTTAGTGTGATAAATCACCAGGATCAACCTAATGCCAGTCATCCCACTTCTTACATACATGTAAAATTATTGTGCATAGATACTCTAAGTTGGCATATATTGCTTTTCTGCAGATAATTCAAAAATGTAAGTAACTGATTGAATTACTTATTTCACTCAAGACATAGTGTAGAGAAATGTAGTCATTTTTTTCTGAAATAAATTTGTGGTTATCATTTGATTTTGTACAGGTGCACAATTCAATGAACATTCCAAAACCAAATCACAACCAATCAAGATAGAAGCCGGCAAAGGGCGCGGTAGAGGAGGCGGAGTCAACTCCAAGAACAGGGAGTGCTTCAGCGCTCCAGTAGATTCAAATCTGGATGACTTTGACTTTGATACAAATCTGAAGCTTTTCAACAAAGCAGCTGTTTTTGAAGAGATTGACGCGCTCTCTGGTGGAGAGAATGAAGTGCCTGTGAAGAAGTTTTATGGACATGATGAGAACATTCTAACTGAGGCTGAAAACTGTGCAATGTGGTTAGAGGGCACTCGGGTGGCTTATAAGACAGGTAAGGCAATAAACATTGGCATTACGGATATTGATGCCTATCATGCCTCATTGAAGATCAACATGTTCATTCTTCTTTCAGTTACAAATTCCAGGGTTCTGAAAGGGGTACATGTAGATATGTGAATGCTGTTATTTTGATATCATCATGTTTAAATCAGATTTCTAAAAATCAAATAATAATGAAATAATTATGTTTGTTGCCATTTAAAAAATATCGACAGCGACGGCCACGTTCATCCACCCCACCCCACTTTATCCATTCAAATTTACACATTTCGCACCTGAAGAAATCTCATTAACCCAGTAAATGATTAGCTCTGAGATCTGTTTCATTTAGATAGTATGAACACATAGTAGATGCCCCATGCTTGTTCTACTACCCACATCCTATGTCCAAACCACTGGAGCAAAAAAGTATCCTTTGGTGATATGATATCCCTCCATGTTAGGTAGTAAGGGTAAGGTAGAAAGTACCATATGAAAACACTGGACCACCTGTAACCACATAGTCCTTTACTCTGCTGCTGTAACAGAAATATGGGGGTGGGGGAATAATACAATTGATCTGAGCAGTGTTACATGCATGTATCAAACAATTTGTGTAATTTCTGTTCATAACAATGTATATTTTGGTCTCATATTCCTATGAATAAGGTGAATATGATTATTTTAATCAGGTGTTTGTATCCACTCTCCATCTGTTTCATGCTGAAGATAGATGGTTCCAATTATGGTACTCGTTTAGCTTCCAGTATAAAAAAAGCTGTTGTGCAACATATAAGTAAACAACACTTCCCACCACACTGGACAGTTTATTTACTGTAAAATGAAATCCTATCACTATCACTATTATGGGACTTTTTTCTAATTCAGTGAGTGGCCTAACAGTACCAAGCATCTCAACAATGCAGCAACAGAAGCTGTTCTTAACAGCAGAAAAAGCCGGATTCAGTGCAGAGAGAAGAGTAGAGTCTGTAGGGATTAATGCAGCTCATATGGCATTGCAATTACTGGGTGGATCCAAAAGGTAAGCAAATGTCACCATTGGCATGTTACAAAAATATTAACACTTATGACATGATGTTTTTCTTGTTTGAGCTCTTTCTCTTGTGCATAGGTTTGTTTTGACAAACAAATAATTGCCCGTAAGAAAAAATAAATTCTACACCTTCAATTGAGACCTGCCCGGACCCGGACCTTCGTCAAAGATCCCTAACCAAAACAGAAATTGATGCCCATCCAATTTTGTATGTATTGGGACTCAACAGTACATTATAGTTAAAACTAACCAAATTAGGTATTTGTAGAGAGAAACAATATGTGGCATGATCAAGGGGAATGAGTCACATGTGGGCAATTTTCAATTAGAAGTTTTGTACATCATTTTTTGGCAGTTTACAAATGCTACATTTTGACATTTTGATGTAAACCCCATCAAAATCAGACATCTAGTTAACCAAGTTATGAGCAATTTATCAATGGCTGAAAACAATATAAAACAAAAGAATTTGAACTCTCTTTTTGCCAATATCGCCAAAACAATATTAGCGACATCCGACTCATTCCCCTTGATCATGTCACATATATACTACCGTAAATGTTCGCATAAAAGGGCTCTCTTGACATAACTGGAATTTTAGACACAAACTATTAGTGCTCTCCCATAAAAATCCCACCAGCAAATAAGAGCACATACCCTTAATTCTTGTTGGGATTTTTAGAGGAGGAAGCTCTCTATTTGTACATGAAATTTACCCCAAGGCAAGGGAGCCCAGGGACGCTATTAGGCGAACATTTACGGTATACTTCCATATATTTAGATTTTCTCATCATCTTTGATGTTTACCTTGATTGCATAGGTTCACAGGAGACACCCAACAAGACAGTCCGTCCGTAGTTGTGTTGGCTGGTCCACACATCCAAGGAGCTCAAGGTGTTTGCTGTGCAAGACACCTTGCTAATCATGATATTGATGTTACTGTATTCTCAACAAGCTATGTTAAAATGGCAGATTCCATCACCTCGGAATTGACACTATTCAAGGAGAGCGGTGGAAAACATATCACAAATGTGAAGGTATGTGGGAAATACTTATCACACAGTTATACTTGACAAAAGTGTTGTTAAATAGGTACAGCAGCTATTCAATTGTAACTCGGAAAGTCAACATTAATTCTTACTGTAAACACTCATTCATCTGGGTATGTTGAAATTAAGATTTAATTTAAATCTGGTCAACCAGACACACCTCGTTTTGATGGACGAACTGATGTCGCCACTAAAACCTTTAGTCTTCAGGTGAGTTGTGATGTAAATGACCACCAACTGTATCAGCAGATGAATGACAATCAACAACATTCCTCATCAATTGTCATCTATACCAGAAGTGGCCTGAACTCATGGTCATTTGCATCACAACCCAGCTGAAAACTGAAGGTTTCAGTTGTAACGTCTGTTTCTTCTGTCAAAAATAGCTCTGTCTGGTTGACCAGATTTGAATTAAAAAATAATGAAATTGGTTGTTGCTTTAGGATATGATGCATTTGAATTATAGTCAACTTACTCATACTGGTAGTGAACACCCCGAACTAATTTAAATCCTCTGTAACATTAAGAAGTGATGTGGACATTTCTACTTTTGCCAAATTAGTGTCAAAAGGGCCTCTCTCTATGATAGCATGCATGTTAAAACATTTCAAAAGCTGTGAAAAGAAAAAATGATGTTGTTGCAAGTTAACAGATACAGTGAATTTATATATTATTTTCTCGTTCACAGAATTACCTACTACACCAGTCGATTTAATCATTCTTGCTCTAGACTGTCCCAACGATGTCATTATACGTGACCAGCCATGGTACAAGGATGCCGTCCAGTGGACGACAACAAAACGGGCTGTCATGTTTGCCGTGGACCCACCTGCCAACTCCACCCAGAAGGCACAGTTCACTTTGGCGATAGGATTACCCCTGTCTTACTTAAACGATGTAGGTGCTGTGTATTTGTGTGATGTAGGTATTCCAAAGAAAGTCTTTCTGTCGATAGACATAGATTGTGTTTCACCATTTGGACATAGACATGTTATTCCTTTGCGCAGCTCCTAGCACCTCTTGTGGTGAATCACTCAAATGTGTGATTAACCCCATGAGATCTACCTGCCGATTGGCCAAACAGAAGTTTTCATTATTTGACCAATCAGCAGCATTGTTAGAATTATTTCACCACACAAAAAATTGGGGTGAATTATTTGCAAAGCTCCATTCTCATTGGTGATTAAAGTGAAGATATCATGTAATTGACCAATCAGAGGCAATGTTAGATCGGCAGGTAGTGCTCAGGGGGTAAGCGGAAAAGTGCAAATATCAGGGAATGAAATACACTTGCAGTGTGCTAATATAGTTTTCAATTCTTCTCCCTTTTTGAGTCAAATATGATATAGTGAATTCATAAAGTCACTTGTGTAATTTTAGTTTTCTCTAGTGAGAATTCCCACCAAAATGTTATGAAACAAAATGTTCTTTTTTTGGAGAAGGAATCAGTATTTAGCTTTTTCAGAAGTTTTATTTTCTTAATATGCTTCATAAAAGTATTTCAAATTTCAAGCTGTGATATTGATGTCCAAGAACACAATCTATAAAGTAGAAATGCAAGGATATTTCAGCTCAAGGATTTAGCTGAAGTGAAGATATAAACTGAGAAGGGGTATGCTTTCTCTCTTAGTAGTGCTGTCATCGCAATTCATGTTTTTTTGGGTTTTTTGCGTTATGTTGATAAACAAAAGTTATCCAATATCAACACACAATAATTTTGTGTATCGATAATGTGTCGGGAATGTTCCTCATATTTATTCTTGAGGAATCTTATTTGCAAAATCCTGACAATCCCAGTCATAAATACATGCCAAATACCATTTTACATGTGGTGCTGCGCACTAAGGTCTTACACTTCCAATGCAATCTCTCTGCACTGTGTCAATCTATAGATCAAGCCAATTGTGACTGAGCGAGATCGCATTACCCAGATTCTCGCAAGTGAAACCAATTTGGGGAAAGTCCTTGCTCATGTGATCATCGCTAGCACTGGATGTTTTCACCATTGTTTAAAAATTTCATCAAAATTGATGTAATAAATCCTCAAAATGAAGAGAAAAAAAAAAGCAAACAATATGAAGATATTCAACAAGAAATATGTTCAGGAGATGTCCAATTCAGTCAAGAGGACATATGGTAAAATTATGCATCATACTATTTAAGAGTTGTAAAATTTGTGAGTTTTGTGCTATAGTTGATGTCAATATGCTGCCGATATGTATGCAAATTTATCTGGACATGCATGTTGAAAAGAAATTGTCAATGACAGCACTATTGTTGAGAGTTTGCATTTTACATATTTTATGTTGTACTGATATGCCCTTCTATGGATGGGAGTTGAATAGATGCACAGCATGAAAATGAAATTAATGTGCAGTGAAAACGTTGCCAATGCATTTTACTACATGTTGGCTTCACTGTAATAGATGCATTTTTTCAAGTACTCTTCAAGACCCATGGTGGTATGGAAGATACATGTGAGAATACTGCTTGCAACTGTGAGGTAAAAAAAGAGAACTAAATTGTTATATTTGTATAAAAATGTGAAAAAATATGAAAAAAACAGAGCAACAGTATTCAAAATTGTTATAATTGCTTTTTTACTACAAAGCTTTTTCTTTCTTGAAATGGTCTGGAAGTCATGTAGATAATGTATTGTGACAAATGAACAAACAAGTTTATTTACAGTCATTTGAAGGTCTTATTATTTTTCTATCTCAGAATATAGATTGAAACATAATTTCAAGCTGAAATATGTTTCTAAATGACTCTAGTCTAGGCCAAGAAATGTACGTCTTCCTACTGAAGAATTCATAGGCTATTTTGGTTACTATTAAATATTATCTTTTGCGGTGCTACATTCTCCTTTTCAGATTTAAATTAATTTTCAAAGTACTCAGTATATAAGGCCTTGACATTTTCTAAAAGAGATAAATTCATCTTTTCTGGTGTTAAGAATTTTTGTTTTCTTTCATTAACCTTAACACCCATAAATACCGCAAAATACCATGATGAGAAAATCTGCACATGCGTGAATCCCAGGGTCTGCGATGACGCAATCACCGTAAGTGTTAAATGCTCACGGAATTGCTGCCGGGGCAGCGTTACCTGTGTAGCTACTACGGTCTGTGTGCTTGGCATGCAGGGGGTCTGAGGTTCGAATCCCTGGGGTGCCAAGTGACTTCTTTGTTCATCTTCTCTCCTTTTTCGTATCTTCTTTAACTTCCGATATCAAAAAGCAGGGTTGGGTGTTAGGGTTAGCAGCTGAATATGTCAAGACCAATTACTTTTCAGGGCTTAGTCAAAATTATTTATTACAAAGGCTAATTTCACCTGATTTTACCCAAAATAACACAGAGTCGCTGCCAAATTTCTTTTGTGCAGTAACTTGGGTATTATATGATATATTTGGTGAATTATCAAATAGCCCCATAATTCTGTCTGACATGTGGTACTAAATTACATTCACTCCACAATTTAATTTAGGGTGCAATGTCATTTTGATAAGAGAGTTGAAAGTGCCAAAGAATGCTTAAATTTCAGAAAGGTCTTTCTCACAATTTTGCACTGTCAAGTTAAGAGTCAAATTTACAGGATTATATGATATGGCCTAATTTGTTGTAATCGTATGTGGATAGCTTTTATGTGAATGTGTTGCAAACATTAGGTTGGTAGCTTTGATATGTAAAGATCCAATAATGTGAAGGTTGGCAATACGCATATAATCAGCCATTTTACTTTGTTCAACTAGTGCAAGCCAAAAAATGTTTTGCTTTAAATGTGTGCATCAATACAACGCATGCTCGCAGAAATTCAGAAATGTGTGCCAGTCAAAAAGTATGCAAAGCAGAATTCCCCTACCTGTAAGTTCTGCACCCAACTGAGAGAACACTATTCTATGTCAATCAAGGTTATGAATCTTGCCTATTAAAATTGAATAATGTATAGTCAGTGTTGCCTCCCAATTAAATATATTTTGAAAAATATGCAAAATCATTTGTGCCATGTTTGTGGATATATGTTAGGAACTATAAACATACTAGTGTCTTTTAATGTAAAATTTGACTTCCTTCAACAACAATAAATGGTGGTAGAGAAAATTGCTAAAAGTGTCATAAATATAAACAAAAACATGTTTATTTTTGTTATCTTAGAAAAGTTGTTATATACATCAATATATAACATTACAAAATTTGAAGATAAAAAACGAAAATAGTTATACTGGGTGATATAAAATCAAAAGTCCTGTTTAAACATCTTGAATGATCAGTAACTTAAGGTGGCTGTGTACTCTCAGACATGCATGTAGTAAAAGTGCAATAACTTTGTAATTATTCAAAAACATATAAAAGTATACATTTTTATGAAGGCAAGACATCAATAAATCTTAATATAAATACAGATTTGGGGTAAAAACAACAATTTTGAAGAAAATCACAAAAAGTGAGTTTTTGGCAATATTTGTTAGGTACATCATAACAAAAAACATTCTTTCCAAAATATTTTATTTTGTTTTTAGCTCAATCTTGAGGCTCCATTCCAAAAACGGTTTTTTATTTTTTAATATTGGCCTTATTTTTTGAGATATTGACCATATAAGGCATCAAAATGAACTTTTTAAAATTCAAAAACGCCTATTTGCACAAAATGATGCCCAAAATCGGAAATAGACCAAAATATAAAAAATGAGAAAACCGTTTCTTGAGTCAAGCATGCTTTTTACGATGATCATATTTGCTTACCTATAGATGCTGTATTTATTGAGTTATCGTGTACCTAAATCGTCATTTTACCGAGAAAATGAACATTGAAATAATGGCCGTTGAAGTTTAAAGTGGTCACATTTTGCACTTTCATCGAATCTCACAGGAGAATGCGACAGTTTTCGTTTTGTAACTTATATTACGTGAACATCGGGTAAATCCACAGCCCCTTGAGAAGTTTGAGCGAAATCCATTCATAACTTGATATTTAAATCGGGGAAAGAACTTGAAAAAACCCACATTTTATCAGCTAAAACGGAGCCATTTGACCACTAGGTTTTTGTGAAATCAGTGCTTCCGTGGTGTTTCCATAAGATGCGCCACGCATGCATATAAGCGTCGCAATCGTCAGCGTATTTGTCGCGTTAACAAATTGCGCGATACATAACGCGATGAGTTGTTCTGCAGCGTGTACCTTGCTGGTACAACAAAGATTTTCTTTCCTTTTCAATTTCAAGCACGAGTGGAATAGTGAAATAAAATCCTTAAAATATTGCAGTTGGAGTTTACAAATCTGGATTTTCATTTCTTGTATTTATAAAAAACATAACAAGGTACAAACATATCATAAAAACTCAATTTTGAGAAAGAAACAATGGCTAGAGTACACAGCCGCGTTAAGTATTTGTATGCCCAGTGATGCAATATTGAAGTTCAATCAATCACTTGCTTTAATCCAGCATATTATTACCTTGGATCAAAACATAACTACATGAAATAAGACAATTTATGTTGTTATTTTGCATAGTAAACAATCAAATTTCATATTAACTGTCCAATCCATAATGATTATTTTACTTACTATGATTATGGAAAAGCTTAATGTGAATGTCTGTGTGTGTTTGTTATTGTTGATCTCATGTAGCTGAAAGCATAAAATTATATTCTTCAAACAAATCAAAGGTAGTTTAATTATTTTATAACAAAAAAATGTTAATAAAATTCTGTAGTTTTTCTCTTTTGAATATTGATTTCTATTTTGTCATCACCAAAGATACAATGCTATTTATTGCAGTACAAAACTTGTATTGTTAACCAGATACATGTAATGCTGGTTTCATACTTTCTGCCGCTTGCTGCTAAGCGGCGTGATGCTTCACCATGCAGCTTGCACTTGTCTGCATGCGGAGCGACACACAGACATGATTCTGAAGCCACTGTTGCCGCTCAGCACCGCTCCAAAATCATATTTTGTTCCCATACGTCAGAGCGGCACCGCTCCAAGTTGACTTGAATTAAACTCCTAGCGATACTGCCGCTTGGGCAACGCGGTGAAGTGATCGATATATCGGCCGGCTCGCCGCTGGTCACCGCTAGCGTTTGTGGTGCAACTGCGCAATGAAGCAAAATATGAAACCAGCATAAGTGTGGATATTAATAATGTAATGTAAGTTATCTTCATCTCACAATTTGCAAAATCATCATTTTCATATTGTTATTCATTTTCATGTCATAAATTGTATTTTGTTAGAAACTTAAAAGACAATCAAGTGCATACTGCTACATGATTATGTAGCATCAAATATGTTCAGTGTAAGTACCGTTGCTGTCAGAATTGTGGAGCATTTGATGACATTTGTTTGTCATCTTACTGTGATGCAAGTAGAAAGCTTGCCCACTTGTAAGATGTAAGAAATATTGAGAAAACATGCTGATAATGAGAAAAATCATTTTAGAGACCTAATTGGTCGCAAGTATATAAATAGTAACAAATTTCCCTGAACCCATAAATGACTTCAAAACCACTGCTTGATGTGCATAGCAATATGTGAAAGCATTCTGACAGCAGCTTTTAACCAATCTTGATGTGCATTAGTGAGTTGGTTGATTTTACATTGATATCCAAAAATACAGATAAATGAGGCTGTCAATGGGTGCATCCTCTGACCCATAGATACCCTGAATCTGTATTTTCTTGTAGTGGCCCATGTGGTCCAAATTTATGTATAATATGTCATTTTGACATGAAGTAGCCACGCTATGGTGTATATCCCACTAGGTGGTGTGTATTTATGGAAAGTTAATTTTTTATTACTTTATTACGTGGTCTCGACTGTATGTATCACATACACAAGCATAAGCACACAGGTGATAAACAATCACACTGATTGTCTGATCAACAGTCTTGACAACAAGACAGGAGACCTTGCCACTTCTACGCGATCGCCGATCACCAGCGCGTACCTCGACCACAGAAGAAATAAAAAATTAACTTTATGTGGAAACTAAAGAATTTCAGTGATCTTGGTGCTATTGCTATATAATATTAGAATGTGAAATATGGAAATGAACAATGAAGTCACTGTCTGTCAACTTGTGCAGATTTTTGCCAGTGGCAAACAGCAATGTGTTAATACTAAAGTCATGTTGTGATTGGCTGGGTGAGTATAACATATTGATTAACATCTCATTTGCATATTCCGTGTGAAGTACTAATAATGGCAAGTACATTGAGATATTTATAGTCATTGTATCTAGTGAAGTCCTTTGAAATCTTCCCAGCGAACACAAAAATGTTTTTAAAACATTATAAATATGTTATAAACACTTTTTGGTTTTGGTCAAAACATTTAAATGTTGGGTTATATAAAGGTCATGAAAACATTTTTAAAACGTGTTATATCAAAAAATCACTACAACAACTTTTAAAAATGTTTTTGCAAACTATTTTTTTGGTAAAGATCTTTTACAAAATAATTTCTTAACACTTAATAACATTACGTTAGAATGTATTGTGGCAAATTTTCTGAATGTTATTAAACCATTTTATGCTCTTATATAACCCAACATTTAAGCGTTTTCTGTCAAACGTTTTGTGCTTGCTGGATTCACCACATGATGTTGTAATTTGAAGCAATACAGTACATGTATTAATTAGAAAGGAGTTAATATGATAACAATTAGCAGTCTTTAGAAAACAAAATTAAATAATAAGATATTTCCTTTTTCTGTGGAGCACCATTGCCTGCTCCAGAAAATGATGGAAATGTTATAATCCCCTGCTTGTGAGTAGTTAGTAAAATTTGAACCTTGAAGGGTACATAGTCATAGCAGATTTTCTTCAGGGAAACCATAGTATACTTACAGCTTTTCCCCTACCAGTTCAGTAATATGCATAAATTTCTTATTTTTATACCAGGTTTGTGTGACATTAGTTTGTATAAAATATGTTGCATGGACCAAGTAGGTAGTTAGGTGGAAGCTTGTTTTAAGTTAACTGAAATATAATGTGGAAGCTTAAACTGATTTTACAATTCCTCTGACAGTGTTGGAAATCTTGTTAGTGCTGGATATTTACACCGTCAACACACAGTCTTTGCAAGTACCATAGTAGCCTCTGTGTGTTGCTTAACCCTGTCGTGGCCATGTGTTTATTTTATGCAACCACAATGGGCCACAATATGCTAAACTAAACTCTAATCCTAAGGGTTGGTGGTATTGTGGCCCATTATGGTTGCAAAAAGAAATTAAGCATCCTGGTCCAGAGGAGACACACATGTTGTAGCCTCTTAAGAGAGTTTGGGTTAGAAAAACAAAATATTTTGTTACATGACAAATATGTGTTGAGATAACAAATCACAAAGGAGCAATCACTCTCATACAATTTCTTGGAACCAAGATCTATTTGAGTTTTGAAAATATTTTTTGTATACTACATTAATTAGTAACCTTATGTGAGCATTGAAGTCAGTTGAATTTATAGTTTATTTTTTGACTGTTTTAACCACTGCAGATATTACAAGTTTGCATCCACACAGTATCAGAATCTAGAATAGTTTATACTGATTGTATCTCTGAAATCTGTTTCATGTAAAATCAGTTTGCTTTTAAATTCAAGTTAACAGGATTGTAGGTTATTTTTAAATGTGATCCAAACAGGAGAGAGAATGTGGTGATTCTATCACTATCACTTACAAAAAGTGACAAGCAGGTTTTAAAATCTTCAAATTTGCTTATTTCATTACCTTGAAGTTAAATGAAGACCATACTATATATTTAATTATTTTCATTTGGTATAAAACTTAAATGTATAGCCAATTAAAGAACCATAATTTTGTGAAATGTACCAAGTTCTTTGTGGCATGTAAACAATTGTTCTTATTTTTGTAATTAGTAATAGTATAAACCTTTTGGTACACATGATCTTGTTGTTCACACTTGTTGTGCAACTACATGTAATGAGTAGCGTAGAAGTCTAAAATTGCTTCCTATTTACGTTTACCGCTACGTATGAATATACATCATTATACATGTAATGTATATATACCACTACTTTGTAATACATAACATGGATGCAATACAACTTAAGATCAAAATTGAGTATAGGTTGTGCATCACCTTATACCACAGATTAGTACCAACTATTATGGATGCCCTGCAAATGTTGGTACTTTTTAAGATCAAATGTTGATGACTACATCATCAAAAGCAGGGCATCGTTTATATTTTGACTATGATCAGGCAAAGTGAGATTCATGTTGGGAAAATTCAACCTAGTTTTCTATTTCATTCAGATGAGACCAAGTGGAGAAAAGGAAAAATGAAAGAAACTTTGGTTGTCAGTTTTCTCCAACAACTAATTCATATTGCTTGATCATGTCATATTAAAGGAGGATGATCCAATAAGATAAAAAGTTGTTACCACCAGTATTCTATATTCAACTTTTGGAAGTTTCTTGTTTCTGTTTTAGTGACAGACATGCACTGGAAAATGACAGTGGCATGTTGTATATTGATTTATGTGAACTCCGTTGAATAAGTTTTCACTCAGCAACTCCAAATGAAATATTATATGTTGACCTGATGTTTCTAATGGTTATTGTTGCACTACAACACTATCTCCATTTATGTGTCGGTAAACAGTATCTCCATTTAGATGTAGAAAATGTTTACTTTTACTGATTGGAGCATCCTCCTTTATACTTATACCGTAAAAACTTGATCGTTAGCATATGTACTTACTATTGAGCTTTTGAAAACATGAAATTGTACGAAAGTCTGGCGCTTTACTAACTGAGGGTTGAGACACACATTTGCAGGTTTACTTGTTTGTATATAACTATGTGTATCGATGATTTGCTCAAAACTCTTCACACATTTGTGGATGAGGCTCTTCATGTTAGCATGTTTTAAAAGCGCTCGATAGCACATATGTAAGCACATATGCAAACTATCGAGTTTTTACGGTAGTGTGTTGATATGTGACTTGAGCTCCAATCTGGGATCAGTCAAGTATTAATTCTAAAAAACTTGGGTTTCTCCTGATAGAGAAACGGAATCATGTGTTCTCATTGGTGCTAGCTGCTCAGTTTGAGTTATAAAAAAGGTCAAGTGGATAACCCAAGTTTCTTATGAAGTTACATAATACTTCCACTTTTGTTTGTGGAATCATAGCCTATGTGACAGACCATGGTTGTAATGTATGAAGAAATCAAACAAGTGTCTGTATTATGAATGTTTGCACATGAATGTTAAGACACTTGCCTTCAACAAAGACACTGTACTTTGTTGCGATCCCAGGGTCTGATTTGATTTGGTAACACAATGTACAAACCCACAATTTCGTCTCGAAACCAGCGTAAGCATGATTAGATTGAGAGGGGGTTTGGATACTTCAGATGTGTTGGAAATCTTTGTGAAATTAGGGTCTAATATCTATGTTCTGAGTATTAACCCGAGACAATTTTGAGTTCCGGCAATGCAGAGTGGATGCAGAATGTGTATGCCATGGGCAGAATAGTTGACCTGCAACAATAATTACACTCTGTGTATGACAACCACCTGCACTTGGCACACACATGTATCCACCCCAGTATTCGCCTGTGTACTTACACATGTGACTAAATTATGCTTATATTATTGCAATTGTGATTATTATGTAACAAGCATAGTCTTGCCACTAATAACAACTAATTCCCTACTAGAAAACAATTTGAACACATACAGAAAATTGTTTTAAACATATATTATGGGAAGTGAACTTATTGTTCTAATTGTTTAAAAATGTTATAGTAATATTTTTCATCACTGTGGCAATTTTTTTGTTATTTTTGTTAATTGTTTATTTTGATTATTATCATACAGAGCTCTACACATTTCTTGATCAATTCAATGTTATTTTCTGTTTCAACAAAACATACAATTATAGAGTCGGATATACATATTTTACCGAAATCCCCTTGTACCAACTTTGGCAGATAGGCAGATGTCATAATAGGTACTGAAATTGAAATTACCAGTATTAATGTTATAGAAAAAAAGTCCATTGTGAAACATGCTGCATAAAAGCTGGCAAGGTACCTTCATGGCAGCTTTGACATAACAACATATACATTCTTTCATTAAGTCAGCCAAAGCTTGGCCCCTATACTTCGGATATATTGCCCATAGATAAATAAAAACACCATTATGTGTTGACCTCAGATCAGCACATGTTTGGGCTGTTTGGTATTTGTGGGTAGATATATTAAAAATGGTGTGCATTTAATGTCATAAGGTATGTTTCATTGTAACGTGTTGCATATATAAACATCACTGACATGTATACTTGACAGGGTTTGCCTTGTCAGATGTGACAAGGCATAATATAATGTAATCAATCTTTTCGGTAAATCCCATTTTAATGCGCACCTTTTTACTGTGAACGTTACATCTTTACTGAGAAACTTCATCGATGTACACATCAATAGTAGGTCATTCGGGGTAAATGCGCAAACGCTTATTTGTTTTACCAAAATGATGAATTGCAATGGCTTGCTGAACAATGACACATCACAAATTGCTCAGCCCTGCACTGTTTACATTGATATGACAGCAAAGGGGTCACCAAGTACTGAAGCATGACATTGAATTCTTAGTCATTACATGTTTGGTTGTTTGTGAAAAAAAAAAAAAAGTAGTTTGTGTGGTGAAAACTTATTTCCATAATTGTTAAACAGACAAACAAGTAATTTATTATTTTCAGAAGCATGACATGTTAATGGTTCACTTGAATTTATTAGTCCGAGTCCTGAACACTTTATGTTAGTGAGCACCACAAAAAAACAAGTGTTTCAATCAATTTTACTATATGTCATCTTTTCATCAACCTTTAGTTTTATTTAGGAAGTACTTTTATTTACTTCATTTTTGATGTATTCACATTGATTTTAATTCTTAACTATGAATTAATAGTAATTTTGTATAACATAAGAGAACATCGTTTTAAAACTTAGTAAAGCCTGGGGCTGCCATCAAGAAGTGGTGGCCAGCCACTGAAGGCAGGGTAGTCAACTTTTGAGCACAGCAAAAGTTGAGAAGTATTCAACCAGGAATTCTGTCAAACATATTACCCTAAAATAAATTGTTCTTTGGTTTCAAAAAGAGAAGGTTTCTAAAAATTCTGAAAAGTTTGCAATAAAATATAGTTGTGAAAGTTACAATGCATAGAATCTGTTGCAGCATGATTGCATTTTGGTAAAAAGCTTGAGAGAGTGTATTTTGAAGAGCTTGAAACTAAAAAGGTTGACTACTCTGCTTTTATAAGGGATTTAAACAAGTTTTATATCAGGTTTACTATAGAAAGAGTCAAATTGACTTTCTATTCTGTAAAATTAGTGCTTTGTTAATTAGAAGTAGCTCAGTTCACGGACCAAGATGCCCAACGAATAGAACTAACGGCCAGCCGTGTATTGGGTTACCTCCGGGGCACTGAGCTAGTGCTATGTTATATATTGGTCACTGTTTTTATACAGCTCTGGGTGGGATGGGTTGTGGTTGGACAGCATGGTAGGAAATAACTGCAATGTAACTGAAATGACTGTGTTCTAAGTAGGTCCAGATGCTGATGTGACCAATATAAAAATACAGGTCTTTATATTTTAAAATGTTTGTTCTGCTATAAGACAGCATAATATGTGACCCCTCGGCACAACTGAGCCCGGATGTCGCCAGTGCCACTATTGAGATATGCTCCATCGAACTTAACAATAAACAATAGGAAACAAAGGATTTATTGACTGTTTTATTGATTTTCACTACTTAAATGTCAAGTACTATAGACATGATATACATCATTTTAAAGCTAATTTCAAGCAGAATATTTTGGTTGAATATCTCAAAATGATGATTGGCGACTTCAGGGCTCAGTTGTGCCGAGGGGTCACATATGGGTTTCATTACTAAGAAACTTGATCCTAATAATGTTTCTTCTACCCGCACAGATCATGGGGTATAAAAGAATAGAACATTTCCACAGATTCATACTTTCTGTAGAATGCTTGTGTGAGAGAGGGAAAAGGGGGTAAACCATTGACAACTAGATTAGAATTAGAAGTTTGACTTGTGAAAGGTTGTTAAAATTAACAAAGGCTGGTAATCGTAAAAGGTGGTTAATGTTGGTCCTGGACTAAAGTAAGAAATATAACCTCTGTGTTTTGTCATATAAATGGTTTGTATGATGTAAAACATGTGTATAGTAGTGGATGCATAGTTACTCTTTGATGAGCTCCGGTTCTACTGGAGGAATTTCCAGCTATAGTCTGTATATCTACCTCGAGTCAACGGCACTAGCTTTGAAGTACAGCGTGTGCTGCGTCTTCGCATAGCGTGGTTCCTGGTGTGTACATATGCGGCACGTTGATCGCACGCGTTAGAGTATGTACACGCACCAAGTAACGCTTAGCTAACGCGGAACATGCTGAACTTCAAAGGTAGTGGCGGTGACTCGAGGTAGATATATAGATTATAGTAAAATGTTGATGAGGGTTTTGAAGGCTTTAATAGCCATTCAACAGGTTTTATTTTTGGAATGAGAAGAGCTTGCCACAGGTGATAAAAAAAACCATGTTGTACTACTAGTATACATAGTCCAGGACCTAAAGTGGATCTTAAGGTGGAAATCCAGAATGGATTTCAACATATGTGATTTGTAAATAAGTATGATTAGTGTGAAGAATGGATAATAATCATGAAGAAGAGAAGTATTTGGAAATGAAAATATTAGAGTCGGGCAGGAAGGAAGAGTTTGAAAGTTAGTAATAGATGGCAATAGAGTAGATGTTTAAAATAATATTTTGATTATTTTTGTGGGGATTATTTGAGTAGTATTATCCAAAAGTAGTGCAAAATAGTTAGTTGATTCAGCCATAGATATTGAATGTTGATATGCATTTGATACGGATTTAGATTCTGATATCTCTTGCAGTTTAATTTCACTGATCAACATTGTTTTTAGTATTACACAGAAAAATAACGAAACAACAACTTCCATAAATAAGCTGATATGGTAAAATATTTATGTGATGTCAGCTATGTAATGGTGCAAGTTTTGTAGGTAACATTTTCCTGTGCAAAGCTGAAAAGTTGTTTTTTTTTCTTTTCTTTTTTTCTTAAAAATATTTTTATTATCGTTAATATCTGACTTAATCAACCCACAGTTAGATTAATGTAATATGACCATGAATGGTCTTGCAATATTTTGATGCCTTGTTATTGCTGAGCTTTGTACATCAAAAATAACTGAAATGATGATTTTTTAAGCTTGCTGATTAAAAATGTTAAAAATAGTGTGTTAAAATTGTAAATCTTAATGTAAATTCCTTGAGATGTGTGCTTGGAGAGAGCAAACCTTAACTGTCATGAAGTAAAGTATAAATCTTTGTGGTAAAAACAGAGATAATAAAGTTGGTAACAGGTAAACAAGGTGTTTTTAATATTATGAAATAAATATGTTACGTAAAGCCCAAAGATTGTCAGATCTAAATAAAACTTTCACTCAAAGGATGTCAAAACTTCCCTGATATATGGCCATGTGTTTTGAACTCGCCACCCAAAAAGGGTGGCGGCGTTGCATTTTTCCAGATCCTTCCGCCAAAAATGTTTATAACTTGACAACTACATGTACTACAAACATAAGTGTGGTGTCAATTTAATGCTGAAACTCCATACTACATGCTGTGCGAAATTCATGAATGTGTGTTTTAGGGTGTTGGAGATATGTCCATTTGTTTTTGGAATATTCAGGGTGGCGGTGGCTGAGGAAGCGGTGGCTGAGGAAGCGGGCTGTACAAATGCTATGGAAGACACAGCATCATGAGCATTGCCGTTATATTTTTTTAATTGCTCCCATTTACAAATTAAAAGGCCCATCTCCATGTAACTTGGACCCAAGTGTCCATAAGTAAAGAGGTATTAGATAAGCTATGTTTTAGGTCAAACGCGGGGTCAAAGGTCACAGGACAAAGGTCATTAAAGGTCATTTACCGAAAAAGTAATAAAATAGGTATATGCCCTACCCTATATACAAGTATACATTTTCTGAAGGGAAATTTCATGGGGAGTTCAAATATGATGAGCAATTAAAGATAGGGGCAGAGGTTAAAAAAATATGGCTTGAAAGATAACAAATGAAAAAGTAAAATTTTAGCTGACAATTTCAGTCAGGACAACTTAACGATATTCCCTACAATTTTTTTAATGGCATATTTGGATTCCTCATGCAATTTCCTTTTAGGAAATGTATAGTTTGTATGGGGTGGAGTGCATATTTAACATTTTATGTCAACTTAAACCTCGGAAGGCGTAAATAAGCTCAAAAAGGCTGCGCAACGCAAAATGGGGCGAGTTCAAGACACATGGCCATATAGTAATTAAGAAAAGACGTTAATTGTTAAGCTAAAGAGTTGATACCAAAAACATGTTTAGTGATTCGTGCAAATTTAGAACAATAAAAAAGCAGTTCAGCATAAATAGAAGTGTCGTGTTTATTATTTCTGTCTTTGAGGCTGAATGTGAGAGTATTATAATCATGTAAGTAATAACTGAAATAGATATTATTTATGGAGCTACAGGGTGTCCTTGAGAGAAGTATATCGTCAGAAACTAAATTTTGTTGGTATTTTAATGCCCAAACCAAACATCACTAAATGATTGATGTGGTCAAGGAATAAATCGGCTATCACATACTTTTTTAATTTTGACAATTGAACGCCCGTTCTTGAAAAATAAGAATTTTACGAAACTCCCTCATTTTCAAACCTTTCCACGGATTCAAATATCAATCAATGAGCTGCATTAGGAGTGCCAATTACTGCTCACGAGGCGTCTATAACAGATATAATTTGTTATCGATTGATATTTGACTGCGTGGAACGGAATAAAAATGAGGTAGTCTCGTAAAATTCTTATATATCAAGAACGGGGTAGTTAATTGTCAAAATTCAAAAAAATTCAAAAATTATTTAATTATGTTTTGTTGTGGCGTGCATCAAAATACCCAAAGATTAAAGGTTTGTACAAAACAGTTCATTCAGGGACACCCTGTACCTCAGAAGTGAACTAGATTTTTATCCTTGATTGAAAAAAGAATTAAAGTGTGTGTTATTCTTTATTTTCAAAACTGAAGTTTCAAATTATTCGGATTTGTGAACTGATTAACTTGAAAGGGAAATAAAAATTGGAATGAAATTCGTGTTCTTTTCAGGAATCTCGGAATCGCCTACTGTGTGATGTATTACTGAAATTTTGGAGAGTAGTAATCTTTGTGCAAATAAAATCTAGTTTGAACAAGGCAAAAACTTCAACTTTGTACTTTCAATGGCGCGGAGACTGGAAAGGAAGCAACCAAAGCAATTAAAATTGAGTCGACCATGGGATTTTGTGATATTAAAACGTGGCAACATTATATCCGTGACGGTGATATGGCAAACAGGCCAATATGCATTTACATCATACTGGGCTCATTTTAGTTTTGATTCTCACGTAAACAGGACCTCGCATAAGAAACTACAGATAGTTGAATATGGTTGTTCCTGTCATTGCCTGTGCGGAAATACACGTGGTTAGGACCAAGGACCTGTTTCGCAAATACTAACTTATTACTAGAGATCTTGTGATTTAAAGGGGATTTATCATGCCTATCAATCGTGCGGCTTTGTAGAACAAGCCCCGGATCTGTCAAATACCTCACCACAAGCTAACCTTTAAAAGCTTTCATACTATGCTAGCTTATACTGGTGTTAATAAAAAGAGCAGATTTAAAAGATTGCCAATAATTCAGGTATTTTGGTATTCCTGGAAGTAATAAATAACATAAAATAAACCATCGCAAACAAATAAACTCGACACATTTTGGGTCAAGAGAAGAGAAACTATTTGCAAACTCAACTGCTACTGTAATATTGCCGACTCACAGATTCTGAAGCTGCATGCATGGTGCACATGATGATCTTGACTGACCTTGAAACTCTTGGTTAAAGAGTTTTCTTCAGTTCTTGTAGCAGTATCAGTACTAGCTCTTATGGAATTACGGCACATATTTTATTGTAGCCTATATAGAATGGTTTTGGCCTACAAGTGTCACTATCAATTCAAACAAACCGTTTCAACCTTAGCATAGCAAGTTATATGCCTAATATGACTAAACATGTCCCACTGGTACCAAGTCATTAGATAGGAAGATGTTGGTCATGGCCATGTGACCGCCAAATCGAAACGTCCTCCTTTAACGGTCACAATTGCGAACTTGCCACTGAAAATTCTTGTTCCGGTGTTTGGGTCACTTTGAAATCACTGACACTCAGCAAGACTGTTGACTTTGTGAAAAAAAATTGTCGGGACACGGAATAGCTTGCTATTAATTGTTGTGTTGCAACCAACACTGTGTAGTACTTTTTTGTTCTTTGCAACTGTTTGCGACCTTGAATAGATCTATCAACTGGAATGAACTAATCTATTCAGTTACTGTTTGTGTTGCACCGCTGGTTTTATTTATTTTTTCTCATACATGTACACAAGTTCACCTGTATTTGTGCTGAATACGGCATGTTACAGATGTGATATTGAGTGGTGTAAGGAACTGCATGTCAGAAGTCTGAGTGTTTTAACCAGTTTTGTTCTCACAGGCAAGGTAATGTAATTTTTGATTAGACACATCTCTCTAGTAAATTTAAGCTAATTTAGGAGATAAATCACTCTTTTAAGAGTTAAAAAATAGCCATATCTGTGAGTGACCACCTTATGGTTGACTGAATTTCACTATCCTGTCTATAATTATTGAAGTGCATATCCAGTGTCATCAAACTTTAAACACGTCATATACCATTAATTATACTGCACCTCTATCCTGTCAGTGGTAGCTACAACTTAACCATGTTAACTGCTGCATAAGAGAAGGAACATAGAACTTGAGTTGGACATGCATCTCATAATGAAATACATCAAAAAGCTCCGTAGCAGAACAGAAGTGAAACTGAAAGAACCTGAAGTCAGCACAAATAGGCCTACTATAGAATTAGTCGTTGCAAGAGGCAATGTCTCCATAGCAATACAGTAGGGCACGTTGCGGTGGTCTGGTGGTAGATCATTTCAGAGGCATTCCTTGATCTCTTTAGATTCGTGTAAAACACAGGCAAATAATAGAAATGAACCATACTGTTTGAATGTTTGAACAGGATGTCAAAGAACAGCTGGGTTAATATAATGTCACAATGTGTGTATCGACTTTGTCTCTGGAAATTTATTGTTAATCTATACTGCATAATTATTATGTTTATTTATTTATTTACAAAAGCATCACACGTTGGTGCATAAGGAGCGTGTAATTAGTTATGCAATGTCAACATGGCAACGGATCTAATTACTGGACTTTGACATCTCAAAATGTCGCCTACGCTATTATAGCTAATGCGCCCAATTCACCAACTAGACATTGACCTTCGTGTGTTTTCATACGATCAGGCATTCTGGCAACCATACACGATACTTCATGATAGCTAGGCGCGGCAGCTTTAATGATCATCTGTGTCATCTCTGTAGTCGAATATATGTTTTCTGGTTATTACCATGCATTAGTGCTTGCTAATTGATGCAGCAAAATCAATTTGGTAGAATTTACTTCGAAGGTAGGTTACCTAATCGCTTTAAATACATGTGTATAAAAACATTTTGATATCAGTGAATACATATACATTCCTTCCTATTCAAAGCTAGTCATCTGGATCTGTCAACATACTAATAGCAATTTTTAAAGCTTTTGGACACATAGTATGACAGTTTACTCGTAGAAATACAGAATTCATTCAGATTCTATGAGTTGAGTAATATGGTGACAACTGTTCATTAATTAAGAGATTGGCATTAGTTAATGCTGAAACAACTAGAAGTGACATAGCCATGCTCTACTGATACGCTGATGTGTATATTTTCTCTTCTCAGAAAAGGTAAGTCAGTTATCGTAGTGATTTACTTTCATTTGCACAAACGTTCGTAAATATTGTATTGTCCGGAGTAAATTCAACAGCATACAAATCTAGCTTTAAGTTCCTATATTTACGGAAGAGATGTTGCTTGATTTGCAAACATCGGTCATAGTTCAATTATATAATTATTGTGTATTTATTATAATTCGGCGTAGTAAATTATGCAGTATAATAACAAAATATGACCTTGACGCATGTGAAGAGAAAATATATCTATTTTGGATTTTAGCTTTTTTACAGAATTTACAAAATAATTATTGTAATATGTGGGTATTACCCAACACTAAGGCAGACCACTAATGCATGACTATCTAAGCATGCTAAAGCTACGTTTTGTGTACAGTATCCATAACTACGAACATTTGTGTGTGATTATATACCATTACCAATGGCATCAGGACCAGCTGCGTTTATTTCAATGTCAGCTTATATAGCAATACCAAATCACTATTATTAGAAGTCTCTATTATGTGGCATGCAGCGTAAGGTAATTTACCATAAACGTATTCGTTTTCCAATATGGCACAAGCAGCATTACGAAGGTATAATGTTAAATGTCGGCCATTGGTAACAATATAATTTTGCCATTCACAAATTATCCAATATGGCAGAAATAGAAAAATGTTAATGTAAGTATATGGTGTCGCCAATGGACGAGGTACAAAACACACCAAGGATCAAAGGATGATACAAAAGTAAGCAAAATTACAACCGATGTTTCGAGCAGATAAACTGACTTCTTCAGGGACAAACGACAAAGATTATACAAGTGATATAAGCTAGTTATAAGTAGACTTGGGTAGCAAACAAAACCACAAAGTAGCGTCTCTACAGAAAGAAAGCTGCTACATTTCCTTATTTTACTTGTTCCAATACCTAAAAACACGACTTATCGCAGAACGCAATTGCACCAACACCATCAGGACCAGCTGATTGCGTATTAGAATACCAGTTTACCAAAATATAAGTTAAGTTTGGGATCGATATGTCGTTATGAATTTCTCTAAAACCTTACCAAGATTATTTTTAACACAACATGCATGTGGCATTATGCTTTAAATGATAAACAAAAACGGTTTCAGTTTCAGAATGAGATTCTGGTTGTCAATAAATACCTATATTTTATATTACCCGAAATGTGTGTTTTAATATGAAGACTGTTTTATTGGAGTAAATAGCATATAAAAATGATTATACCACAAGTAATTGGCCTGCTTTTAAAACACCAAAATAAAATACTTGTATTTTGGATATAGGTTTTAGTTAACATTCATTCGATTTATTTTGTTTTGGTTATATCTGTAATCTGCAGCTGCAATTAAGTGTCTACTCAGTATTATACTTAATGATGATTGCATTGTGCATTTAGGTATATACTTAGGTATATACCTCTGTTTAGATGTCATCGTTTTTTTGCCATGGGAGAGTAGGCCTATAGTGAATTTTGTTATATAGTAATTACAACATGTATTATATATCGGTAGCCATTAGTTTGCAGTGGTTATTGGTAAACTCAGTGTTAAAGTCGGAAAAAAAGGGGGGGGGGAAGATGACATTTTCGACAAATATCGTAATGCTGGTAGTTACCAATCATTCAAATCAGGTTTTTACAGGTTAGGCATAATTATGCTAATTGTACTTCTGTACTTGATTGTGTTTCTGCTAATCATGGGTGCTGCTCCTCGCCATAAATATGATAAACGGAAAAGAAGACACAATTCACGGTCAAAATGAATACTAGTATCCCTTTCTTTTGGAGAAACACAGTCATGTCCTGTTAATTAATTACATTTTACATTAATTGCAGAATATCTGAACTGAAACTGGAATAAGCCATCGAAACTAATCAAAAGTGAGTGATCATGGCGGAGGAAGTCGAGAATCTATTCGGGGATGACCCGGCATCCGTTGATGTCTGGATGCCTAAATTATTGGATGCCATGAAAGCAGACGACAGCCAATTTGGTGAGGTAGCGGATACGGCTTGGGACGCCATTGAAGACAAAGTTATCAAAGCCATAAAATCGGCGTAAGTATTGTTTCTTGCAAGAAAACTTCTAGTTCGGATTATAGGGTTAGGGCTAGCAATATTAAGAGTCCATGTCTTTAATATTTTAGTGTTAGTTCAAAGCATAATTTTTCCTTAATTTTATAGTGTGACATAAATTTGCGTGCATATTGTTCGCTTTAATTATGATCCCATGTCTACAACATAATATATGTATACACATTTGTAACGGGTCACTAAATAAAATGAAAAATCATGATATTGAACCCATAATAAAGCACGTGCGATGGATGTCATAATACAGTTGATTTATAATTATTTCAGTGATATTTATATGAAGTTGAGTGCAATACTCAAAACGGTCATTCTGTTTTCATCATTACGTCGCGTCGTACCGTACTTGTTCGAAAGACACAAGTTCAGCTGTTATAAGAATGAATATATTCTACGACAAAATACGACTTAAGTCGTGTCATATTTATCCTCTTACCTTTCTATCAACTCTAAATCACACGTCTGAATTGCTTAAATATACATCTATGATTAACGACCCCTTAATTTTCTTTGTTTACTTTCCAGAAAAGGCAAATTCTCCAAGCAGTTTTTAGATCTATGCAAATTCGCAGCAGAAAAGCGTAGATTACATTACTACAAGTTGTTAGCAGAAATTCTTGAAGAAAAGAGCCTCATTAACACCTGGAAGGTACATTAGACTTCAAGCAAACTATATATTTAAAGACCCATCTAGTTGATCAGGCAAACTTACAAGGCCAACCCAATTAAGAAGGCTTAAAATATAATCAAGTCAATGGTCACCTCTATACCACAAAAATTTACACAACTCCCAATTTCATGGGTTTTCCAGATATTTGGAGCGGCCTTTAACAATAGGTTTACTTTTGCATATGTAGGTTTACTTTTGCATATTATTCAATGCAAAAACAGCAGAGCAACACTTGAACACTTTATCTACATTTATTTATTTATTTTATTTTTAATGCCTAAGGTTTGTACAGTGAGGTTATAGGTATGTTAATTTATAAACACTAAAACACGTAAGATATGAGTATGTTTATGTTTTTAACATATTAACATAAATATCTTCATATTTTTACGTGTTTTAGTGTTTATAAATTAACACCCCATATACCTTCACTTAGCTAATAAAGTATTCAAGTGCTTATTAAGTGTTGCTCTACTGTTTTTGCACTGTTAATCTCTTATATGCGTCAAGAAGTGTAAAGGAAGTAAAAATATGAAAAATATAAGAGACAACAAAAACGTTAAAAAAATAAGATGAACATGCGACTTATCAGCTATTAGTATTACTCTTTCCAGTCTATTCTAACTTTAAAAATGTTACAGCCAACAAAATTATTTGAGAGCTTTTAACCTTCCTTCAATTTCAGGACAATATAGCGGTTGCAGAGAAATTAATAGCGAGTTTTGAGAACCCAGCTGATTTGATCCGAACAAAAGACGACGATTGGTGGGGACCGGACAGGAAACCTAGTGATTGTGAAATGGGAGAAGCCATACAAAAATGTATGGAACATATGGTGTCAGCCTTCGGGTAAACATGCCAGTCTACAATGGTCTAAAGGTTAAATACTACTGATGAGCAGTGCTTGAAGAAAAAGGCCGCGGACTATTTTCTTGCAGGCCATCTGAAATAGCTACTTTAAAATCACTGAAAATGCAAGCTATATAGCCAAAAATGTCACAATTTTAGAGTAACATGCAGAATGATATTTTTTCTATCATTATTTTACTACAGTTCTGATGAAAAGTTTCCCAACATTCATCCACTAGACATCGATTTTCCCACCCTACTGGTGTGTTACTCTCAGGTCCCAAAAAAGGATGGCGCACTGTAAATTTGTGGTCTTTACACTTCAGTGGTTAAAATGCCGGGGTTAAAACAAGGGAAGTCTCAGGTCATTTATGCTAAAATTTTGGTAATTTGGGGATTTAACCTTAAACTTCCATTTGATCTTCCAATTTTTTGGCTGTGAAAGTTCCATGTATGAGAAATTGATGGTATTGAACCTATATGATGTTGCATTTTTTGGGACTCTGTGCATGCCTACTAGAGACAATACAACAATTGTGTTACTTAATGGAAACGTAAATTCGAAATTCAGTTTAGCTTTAAACTTAATAAAGGAAGAATTAAAAAAATAGATGAAAAGTATTCTTACTTCATCTGGTCCTACGATATAAATTTTATTTATTTTCTCTTTTGTAATCGCGAGCATTAACATGGTTAAAATGGCATATACCTATATCTTGATATTGTTTGGTCATAAAAGGTTACAGATTTCTTTTTTCGTCATTTTCAGCAAAGGTAAAATCATCAAGAAGGTTAACAAGCAACTTGTCGGACTTGTTACTAAATGCTTCCAAAGTGGCAAAGAAATGCACATCGTTGTTGTCTATGGACTTGTACATAACGACATGAGCTGGGACGTAAGTAAAAAAACAACTTGATATGATTTTATTTCAATTATCCACGATAAACCATGATACAACAGAAACAGTCATATTAACCATGTTATGTCAAAATGGAGGAAATTTGAATTGATGACACTGGCAAGATCCTGTAATTTTAACACGCATGTGATGCCAGCTTTTTGATAAAAAAAAACTCGGTTTTGCCAATTGAGGAGCAGCGTGGCACACTGGTTAAGGTCTTTGCCTTTGGTGCGAGAGGTCCCGGGTTCAATTCCCCCCTCTCCCCGTGGTTCGTCTGGTAATGGCGGGGCAGATAGTCCATGATAAAAGACCTCGTTACAGTCGGTTCCGATTTCTAACGTCCGAATGTCGGCTACACTTGCCTGTCCTATAAAATAAATACCCAGACCAGTAGCTATCTACGGCAACCCCCTTCACCAGGTCACTTGAGCCTGGCCGAAGTTTCGTCGGGCATTATCTCCTAGATTTCAGCTGTTAATGCCTAGATATGCTCGACATAAAAAAAATTGAGACTGTTAAAAACTTAGAAAGAACGTCGTGCAGATGTTAGTTCTAGGATATTCAAATTGCCGGTCTTTCGGTAGTGCAACTACGCTCGGGGAATTGCCGATATTTCTGGAGGTTATACAGTGGGCATCACAGAGTAAACCCCAAATTAAAGAAACACACCCGCTGAATTATTTACTGAGTCCCAAACCTAATCAATATACACAGAGAATCTATCTTATTAATTAGAGATCTATTTTCTTCCAACAGAATACCGAAAAACTGTATCCTGCGTTATTTAAAGCAGTTGGAGAATGGATCAGTCGCGATTCTGTAGATTTATCAACCGTTGGGCCAACGGAAACGAGTGCAGCGTCGCAGTTATTCCAAAACTGCTTCCAAAATTCAAGGTAAATTTTTTCAAAAACAATACTTCCATCCCAGCTTTCACGTGATACCATAATTGAAACGGTATTGATCAATTTGTCGATATCATGTCCATAGTCCCCAATGAGTTATTGCAAGGAGATGTTTAATTTATGGAATAAATATTTAAAATGGCGATTCAGACACATCTTTTAATAAAAAGCAAATACCAGACTCAAAGTAACTATCGTAATTTATTCATTTTGTTGTCATATCTCTAGTTCCCCATTGACATACTCAAAGGAAGTATTCATTTCATGGAATGAATGTTTGCAGCACGATCTAGAAGGAGAGCCGTTATGTTCGGGATATGGCCAAGTCATCATGAATATCCTAACTGGATTTTTAATGAAAGTAAGCATTTTTATTTTCACGATGTCATTATTCAAATCTTAAAAGGTCAATCAGTAGCGATGAGGGATGTACCGTTGACCAAAGAAATGGATTATCCGTTGCATAAAAAGGACAGTTAAATTCTTTTTCATTGTTAAAAAGGCATGAAGTAATAATGGTTGTAGCTTTTTATGCGGCGTAACATTTATACCTACCTTGTCTCTTTGCATGCAAGCAAATGTAAAAACATTCGCCCTAACCAACACACCCAACACAGATACTCAAATTATTACTTATGTCTTCCTTTTGCATACGATTTGTTGAAATTATTGTTGCCCACTACATGCCTATCTCGATACAATCATGCTACTAGTGTAAGCTTTCCCGATCTGGGTTGTACATGAAAAAACAAACCACGCCCACTAATGCCCGGCATTATTCGACGTTACAAAAATCAATTACCTCTTGCTGCTTACATTGAACCTTGTGATGGACAAGACATCGTTTTATACTGAATAACAACGATACGAAGCGTTACTGGCGATGGCGTAGAGTGGGATTTTCTACATTTTCAAATCGGTTGGGGGACATACTATCAATTACTATGAGCTCCCCACTCGTGCCCTATGACGCTTCGTTATATGCTACTAAAATGCCTTCTAAGTTGCTCCAGGAAGACGCAGCACACCCGGGCAGCACACTTGATCAATGATTACAACGGTTTCCAGGCACAGAGGCTTCAGTCTGGTCATACAGAAAATAAAGTCAAACATTGTTACATGCATCCATCCATACTGTTTTAATAATATTTATTATTGCATGTTTTTTCAATTCAGCATTACGGTACCATGGATGCAGTCCGAGACTTTGTCCCTGGTGTAATGAAAGTAATGAAATGTGATGTGCCCGTCCTTGTCCAAACGGCGTCCAGTTTCGTGACCTGTATCTACCAGCAAACTGAACTTCTTTCCCCATGTGCTGATGACGTGTTAGATGTATACTTGGAAGGAGATTCAAGTACAAGAATGATGTTGGGAAGTAAGTTTTTGCTTGATTCCTATCGTTATAATTTCCCCATTCAAGTTATCGCAAATAATATATTCATGCTTTATTAATCATTGCAGTTTAAGGGAAGGGGTGTGAACGTTTGGACAGTATTTATTGTGGAACATTAGAGCATATCAGACATATCGAATTGCATTCTGAATGCGAAGAATGTCCTTCTGATATCAAATAATTTTGATTTTTGAAATTCGCAATGTAATACACATTTTATGGCAAATCATTAAAATTGATATTTTTGATATTTAACAGTACTTGAAGTAAACTTTATAAATCTGATGATTTATACTTAAAGTGTATGTAGGTGGGATGAAAAGCCGATGATCAATTGAAAATTTTGACCTTTCGTATTGAAGATATGGATTTTTTTTCCCAAAACACCAACAGAAAAATAGGTCTTTTTGGGAAAAAAAAATCCATATCTTCAATATAAAAGGTCAAAATTGTCAATTGATCGTCGGCTTTTCCTTCCAGCTACATACACTTTAAGAATATATCATTAGATTTATAAAATTTATTTCGAGGACTGTTATATATCAAAATTTGAAAAATATCAAATTTTAATAATTTGTCATAAAATTTGTATTATATCGTAATTCAAAAATAAAAATTATTTGATATCAGAAAGACATGCTTCATATTCAGAATGCATTTCGATACGTCTGGGGTGCTCTCATGTCCCACAAAAAACACTATCGAAACGCCATAAACGCTCATTCTAGATCCCTTAATGTATTGTGATCTGGTTACCAAAATACAAATTAATGCGGAAAATATTACTGTTTGATATTTACTTCAGTGGCTTTGAAACCTCTGTACATATCAAGCTCAGACAAAATCATGCGTCGATTCAGTGCCTTACTTGAAGAATATGAAGACATGCCTAAAGATCAGCGTATGATGGTGTACATGATGTGGGAAGAGGTCGCCAAAGATCAACCGGAGGTAAGGCGCGTTGCAAGCTAGTAAGTTCTTGCTTTAGTATTATTGTAAAGGCACGATGGACTTTACCGTATCACTTTGTAATACTAGTATCTCAACCGCAACTTCAATTTGAAACAGTATTGTGTTTTGATGAATCCAAGTTCCAAGTGTGTAAAAAATATTGGATGCAACACATAATAATGATAAAATTGGATGCTTTACGCCCAATGTTTATTGGTCTCGCTATGAGTTTTAAAATATTGGACTCGACTACGTCTCGTCCAATATATTTTAAAACTCATAGCTCGACCAATACATATGGGCTCAATCGATCCAATTTTATATCAATGTTTTCTAATAGATGCTGTAATGCTATGTTTATTGTATCGAAAAGTTTAACCTTTTACATCTAAATCAGATAAGGCGCGGCTTATACCTTTATAAATACGGTATACTTGCATATGACAAGTAGCCTACATCAGGAGGACAACCATCTTTGTCCAAGCTCAATGACCCATTATTTCTTAATTAATGCAGTAGGCATACACTGCCAATTTTAATCTTTCTTGTTAATACTTTAATTACCTCGGTATTTTCGTTAGAAATTGATTCCTCATATTGCTTCGATGATGGAAGACATCACCAACCAGCGATGCAGCTACCAGGTACTCTCTATACTTAGCGCATTGTCAGCGACAGTACCGGAACAGTTTGAGGAGAAATTAGACGACATGGTCAAGGTTGCAGATCAAATGCCACATTCGGTTTACCAAACCGGGACCATAATTGCCAATGTTGGTTTGAGAAATCAGGTACAATTTTACAGCAGTAGATTTTCCTTTCTCTAGATCTATATAAAAGAGCTAATATCTTCCCGGGAAAAGCAACGAACCTAATTTGTTGGGGATCTATATTAGACAACGTCTATCTATTATTGTGAGTTTCTTTCTTCAAAAGCAATTCTTGTCGATTTATATTCAATTAAATCATCTGTCAACACTGCAAAAACAAGTGTTTATATTTAAACACCATATTGTGTTTATCAGAGCAACACTTAATAAACACATAATTCATGTTAATGGTCTAACACTAATGTTAATGGTCTAACACTAATGTTCATAAATTAACACTTGGTGTTATATTACAAACATTAGTGTGTGTAATATAACACCAAGTGTTAATTTATGAACATTAGTGTTAGACCATTAACATGAATTATGTGTTTATTAAGTGTTGCTCTGATAAACACAATATGGTGTTTAAACATAAACACTTGTTTTTGCAGTGAAGTTATTATGGTTGGGTTTTAGTGTGTTGTTTAATTTGGTAAAATGATCGAACTCAACACATGCTCAAAGGAAGACTTTGTACCCGATAAAGGCTGTGCTGCATAATATTCAGTTTGGAGAGAAAAAAAGACACTAAAGCTTTTCAACAATAATTCATCATAATTCGTTTGTTGTGTGACCCTTAAGGGTATCCGTAGGGAGAACACTTTGTTTTACGGCCAGGTCTGGCCAGGTGCATGTTTGTTCGCAGTCTACAGGTGTAACTAGGTTGTTGTATATTCTATAATTTTCCTGGTGTGTTAACTGTGATTACATCTAGACACCAGTTTATTTTTTATTTGAACGGGACCCTAATTTAATGAGAAAAACGCCGAAATAGAGAGGCCCGGCAAAAGCCGATTTGCAGACAATTTTGTAGCTACAGACAGCTCGTATTCCATATAACAACTACGGAAACCAATCAGTGCCAGAAGTGTTGATTTATATTTCATCCACTTAGGTTTGGCTTAACCCACTAAAAGGTGAAACTTTAAGGCTGATCATTTTAATTATAAATGTAGTGTGTGTGTGTAAAAGTATATTTCTGATCATTTTAATTATAAATGTAGTGTGTGTGTGAAAGTATATTTCTCAAAATGGAGGAGAGCGCCTATGACTATTGTCCGTTCTGCTACATGGTCTATGATAATTATTTTCTTACCGAAATATATTCACTTAACACAGACCACGGTTGCCAAACAAATGAGGGCAAACCGCGGGTCAAATCATTGAAAAGTCGCCCAATATTTTTTTATCAACCGTTGGTTTCTATGAGATAAAAAACTACCAGAAGTCGCGTAAGCCAATGTTGAGAAGTACCGAAATATATTCACACAGACGGTTGCCAAACAAATGAGGGCAAACCGCGGGTCAAATCATTGAAAAGTCGCCCAATATTTTTTTTATCAACCGTTGGTTTCTATGAGATAATAAACTACCAGAAGTCGCGTAAGCCAATGTTGAGAAGTCATGCAATATTTTTCTTAACCATCAATTGGTGTCTATAGGACAGGAAATTGTCGCGAGGAAAATCTTCAAAACTCATCCTATTGACCTAGGCCTATTACATCGCGGGTTTGGCAACCCTGCAATATATACAGTTATATAACATCGCACCGCATTGTGAGGTGAACGAACTGAATGTTGACATTGTATTCAGGATTTAAAACAAGAACTGTCTTTAACCAGACAATGCGGTTGGTATAAAACATAGCGTGTGATATCATGATATCAACTTCAAAATCTAAAATCAAAAGTAAAGAAATAATTTAGGGCGAAATAAATAAACAGCGTACAGCAGGTGCTATCTTGTCAATAATGATAAGAGGAACATGAAAAAACCAGCAGAGAGCATGCACCCCAGTAAAGAGTTAAATAAAGCAAGGAAAAATCATAATGTGCAGAAGGCCTACTTTTCGGATGATATTCACAGAAACAAAAATAAAGAACTAAAGATCTAAAAACAAAAGTAAAGAAAATGAGGGCGAAATAAATAAACAGCGTACAGCATGTGATGATAATTATACACTTCGACCAAAAATTAAAAAAATACTTAACACGCGACATAAATAAACAGCCATCTATCAAGAATGACAAGAGGAACATGAAAAAAAAACACCTAATATATGAGAGCATGCACCCCAATAAAGAATTGCTTTAAAATAAAACAATGAAAAATCATGACATGTGAAATGTATGTTGATACACTTATAAATAATACTCAAGGGTGAAATAAAAAACACCTTATCTACCGATATTTCCACAGTTAAACATACTCAGTGATCACTTGTACTGAAACAAAAATAAAGAAATACTTCACAAATGATAAGAGGAACACATAAAAAATAAATAAGCGAGCATGTCCCCAAAAAAAATTAGTAAAAGATAAAATAATGATAAAACGTACAAGAAGGGGCAAAATATTTGTCGCAAAAACTTATTAAATGCTCATTTGCTCTAAGATATTTAATGTTTGCAATTTACTCCTAGTTTATCATTTATTTATTATTTATCTAGGCTTATATATCTTTTATTTATTTATCTATTAATTTATCTATTTATCAATTTATTTCAATATCATTATTATTAAGTGCCTATTTATAATGATATTTAAATCTATCAACATTATGCTTACGTCATCCAGGAGTTATTATCCCACTTGAAATCGCCATATAAACACAAATTAATAAAGAAATACCCAATGGGTGAAATAAAAAGCATGATCTATCTTTTCAAGAATGAAAAGAGGATATAAAAATATAACAGAGCATGTCCTATAAACATGATAAAGAATTATTTAAAATCGTACAAATGTGAAACATGTAATATGACATATACTTAAGGGATCTGGAATGAGCGTTTTGAGCGTTTCGACAGTATTTTTGTGGGAAATGAGAGCACATCAGACATATCGAATTGCATTCTGAATACGAAGAATGTCTTTCTCATATCAAATAATTTTCATTTTTTGAAATTCACGATATAATGCAAATTTTATGACAAATTATTAAAATTTGATATTTTTCAAATTGTTGATATATAACAGTCCTCGAAGTAAATTTTATAAATCTAATGACATATTCTTAAAGTGTATGTAGCTGGGAGGAAAAGCCGACGATCAATTGAAAATTTTGACCTTTCATATTGAAGATATGGATTTTATTTCCCAAAAGACCTATTTTTTTTTTGGGGGAAATCCATATCTTCAATACGAAAGGTCAAAATTTTCAATTGATCGTCGGCCTTTCCACCCAGCTACATATACTTAAAGAATATATCATTTAATTTATAAAATTTACTTCGAGGACTGTTATATATCAAAAATATCAAATATTTAATGATTTGTCATAAAATGTGTATTACATTGCGAATTTCAAAAAATCAAAATTATTTGATATCAGGACATTCTTAGTATTCAGAATGCAATTCGATATGTCTGATGTGCTCTAATGTCCCAAATAAATACTGTCCAAACGTTCATACCCCAGCCCTTAACATTAAACAAAATAAAACGGTCATGATAATATGACATTAAGGGCGAACACCACTAATGAAGCGTCTTGGTTGAAATGCACGTGAAAATTAATGTCTTTCTTTGCTTAATTTGAGGCCTTTTTGGCTCTCATAGTTGCCTGATGTACCCCGTTACATTTTATTAAGAAACAAGGTAGTATAGTTTCTCTCCATTGATTTTGCAATAGCGTCTCCAGGAGGGGGGCTCAGAGGGGCTTTCAGATTTAGGCGGTGGGGGGGGGGGGCTTAATGGCTAAAATCGCCAAAAACCAAAAACCGCCTGATTTTACATATCCCTCTAGCGTTGGTTGTCAGTAGATTGCAGTCACTCCTCATCAAGTGTTGACAAAGACAACAGTGGTTGTTGAAACGTACACAGTAATTGCATTTTCTTGGATCAGATACTACGAACTCTGGTTTACTAGTTTACTCTACCGATCCTGATGAATTTGTTCAATCAATAACGATATCTGGGGGACCAATCACAAGCCAGATTCATTTAAAGATGCATTACATCATGACCAATTTTAGTTAGGCCAGAAATTGGCCTAACTCTCCATAGAATCCCGTGTTAAAAAGTTATCCGCAATCCAAAGTCAGTAGTCCACTTGGGAAGCTAACAAACAGAGGGCGTACGGTGACTGAAAAGATTAGATGTGAAAATCTATCAATTGTGCACAAATAATAATCAGAGTTTTAAGCTTAAATGCAATAGCCAGAAGCACAATTGGCAAGTGGAGTACGGAGAAGTCTAGCTACACCCTGGAAGGAAAAAACAGTATTTTGAAACGAGGAAATGTGCAATATGACTTAATGTAATACATTAGAAAAGGCTTAAAAGGCAACTATTAGGCCCTGATTCATATTTAATCATCATTTAGGCCTGTAAATTAGATTGTCTGTGTAAATTTAGCAGGATCCGACTTTTTATGACGACTTTCAAAATGTGTTACATTTCAGAAACACCAAGCTGTTTGTGAGGTGGCGTTAGCTGTATGGGTTATAGGTTGAACTTTTTACAATATTTCTGGAAAACAAATCCTGAAATCCATATATTAATTTTTACAATGGATGTCGTCATCTGACCTTCTGCTTGCAGAAAGGGGAAGTTTTGAAGAACTGAGTTGTTTTCCCGGCCCCTGTCTGTACAGAAAGTCAGTGGGGTTATTTACTGGTGTGCACCCTAAAAGGCCCTTGTCATAACCAATGGTGGCGGCATGATTTTTCCCGTGCATGAGGGTTTAGGGAAAATTAAATTATATGTCTAAACTTGAGGTTGCATGTGTAAAACATGGTCTTTTTTAACGCATGTTTGGGGTATTGAAATGATATTTTTTGGCTTGCACAATCATGGTAAAGATCCATGTCATACATAAGAGATTATAGGACATACAATACTTGGTAGGCCTAATGATAATGCGTAAACTTTGTACCTGTTAGGGAACTGAAATCAGACTGAAAACACAAACGTCATTCGAGGCTCTGTCTCACCAGTTGCATTTACAAGGCCCTTGTTATAACCAGTGGTGGCGGATGATTTTTTTCTGGGGGAGGAAGGGTCACACAAGGTTCTGAACAGAAGCGTCACATACGGACCAACCCACACTACCGAGAACCGCGAATGCCGAGAACCGCGAAAGCCGAGAACCGCTCTAGTTTGATATTGCCTTTGTTTTTTAAAATTTATACTTGTGTTATTTCATGTGAATTATGGGAAAAAATAAAATATCTTGTATATCTTGTATATCAATATTATCAGCTTGGTCCTATAGGCCCAAAAGTTTAACCTGAGTCATTTTAACAAATTAGGGCCCGATTAAATGATTCACCAGAGGAGCCATGAGAAATATCGTAAAACTCATAATTAATTGGAAATCTACAGTAATTTTATATGATTTTTCCTGATACGTCCCTTTCAAATATATACACAAGAGGTGTATTTGAAAGAACTTTTGCCACTTATATTATGGACAATCCTGATGAACGTATTCCCGGATCACACTGTATTACATATGTTTTGACAGTTGCTGCATGTTTTTCTTAAGAATGATAAGAAATCCGCATTGAAGTTTTTACTATTATCTTTTTAACGTTCTTAATATGTTCTTCTAATATCATTCACATTCAGGAACAAGCCGAGAGGTGCCTTAAGATCTTGTCAGAGCAGGTTGCTAAGGCAACTGCTGTATGGCAACTGACTCTCTTACAGCAGATGAAACGAATTGGACTCAAACATAAAGAGGAACTCAACAAATATCGAAGTCAAATAGAAGCACTGAAGGACAGTCCCCAGTCGGGAATGTCAGAAACTGTCCAGAATATTATTGACTATTTAGAAGGCAGAAGGTACTTGGTTCATATGGGGAAATTTCTTTGGCTCAACCAAATTGCCTACCCTTGCCAATTATTTAGGACTGAATGAGGTTTTATTAATGTAAACGTAGCTTGCTTACATATATAGTTTTAACGCAGATCCTAGTAATAGGGTATGTGGTTCATGCTGTGGTAGATCAGTTGGTTAATGTAATACCTTAATTTAAATATAATTTGGGCATTTTGTTTTACTTGGTCAGTTGTTTTTGGAAAGATCCAATATGATTTTTGCTAAATTTAATTACCTTGTTTATCTATTCTTTGATTTATCTTGATAATATTTTGGATATCAAAATACTATAAGACATCATAAGCTATGACAAGACAAGCGTATATTGAAGCGATACCGCCGCCTTTTTCAATCGTGATATTATCACAATATTCTTGTCATCTTTATCTTATCTTAACCACAGTCTAGAAACGTTGGATGATCAGATTCAAGAAACGAAAGAGGACGTGAAGAATCTTGATAACCGGGTTACCGAGACAGAGAAAGACGTTGATCGCTTAGATAAAACCGTTACTGAACAGGGACAAGATTTGCAGAATGTCAAAAACGAGGTCAATGAACAAGGAGAACGATTGGACGAACTGGAAGAAGTTGTTGATGAAACTGTGGAAAAAGTGGAAGAAATCGACCACAAGGTATGTTGGTATCTTACAACCTTTTATGCAACTTTTAATACTGTAAATAATGTCATATAATTTTGTATAAATAATTGACATCAACATAGAAATTGCTTCAATGTTAACATTTACTTATAACCTTCAGTAATCATTCAGAGTTCTTTACCAATATGTTTGGCATATGGTAGGTATAATTATAAGCCTACGTAATTATAATCATCTGAACTGGCCGCGAGTACTTTGCCATCGACTCAAGTGAATTCTGTGTATCGCTACAACTATTATTCAGCGCAGTAAAGTGAGCGGGAGATGAATTGTGTGATTAAATTATCAATCTGGTTCAAGTGAGAAAGAGTTTTGCTCCAGTGAGAAATAGTTTTGCTCCAGTGAGAAAGAGATTTGCTCCAGTGAGAAAGAGTTTTGCTCCAGTGAGAAAGAGTTTTGCTCCAGTGAGAGAGAGTCTTGCTCCAGTGAGAGAGAGTTTTGCTCCAGTGAGAGAGAGTTTTGCTCCAGTGAGAGAGAGTTTTGCTCCAGTGAGAGAGAGTTTTGCTCCAGTGAGAGAGAGTTTTGCTCCAGTGAGAAAGAGTTTTGCACCGGTGAAAGAGAGTTTTGCTCCAGTGAGAGAGAGTGCTCCAGTGAGAGAGAGTTTTGCTCCAGTGAGAGAGAGTTTTGCTCCAGTGAGAGAGAGTTTTGCTCCAGTGAGAAAGAGTTTTGCTCCAGTGAGAGAGAGTTTTGCTCCAGTGAGAGAGAGTTTTGCTCCAGTGAGAGAGAGTTTTGCTCCAGTGAGAGAATGTTTGCCAAGAAAGCCACCACTCTTTGATAATAACTTTCGACCTCTAATGAAAAGCTGGCATAATCATTTAACAACTTCTTTCTCATCAGACGATTCACAACGCACCTAAATGGTCTCGAGACGTCTCCAAACTTCTCAATCCCGAGCATGAATATGACTGGCGTTACTTGGCTATACGACTCGGATTCAACAGCGAAGATATCCGGAATTGGGCACTCTCTCCTGATCCCACAATGGCAATATTGGCCGAGTGGTATACCATACATAAAAGCAGTGAGGCAACCTATGCAATACTGACAGCTTTGGAAGATATGGGAAGAAGTGATTGTACTGAAATAATCGAGCAGGCACTGAGAGAAGCAGGTTAGTACATTCATTAACCAAATGGTTCAACCGGCACCATATGAAAAATAAAAACAAATGTTGGTATTTATACAGCGCCTTTCACATGTGCACATGTATACCAAAGCGCTTTACATCTATAATGGAATTTCCGCTGTTGTTAGAATATGTCAGCTGCCATACAATGCCCAAGGCATGCTCATACCTTTGGACGGCGCTTAATGGACAATACTCATATCAGCTCCCCATTTCACCCCTGGGTAGAGAGAGGCAAGTAAAGTAATGCGCCCTGTCCAAGAGCACAAAATGATGACACCGCCGGGGCTCGAACTCGCAATCCACCGATTTCAAGGCAGAGCCAGTACCGCTGCGCCAACGTGCCCTCAAAATATGATTGGGTTGTGTGGTATTTGCTTTTCATAGTGATGAATTCCAGATCATTTTAAACTGCATTCTTTGATTAGCACAACCAATGAACAATGAGGATGACATTTTTGTCCAAACCTCATTACCCTACATTGAAATGAACTATCGAATTCATGTCACTATCTGACCTTATCATTCTATATCCTAAGCTATCCTATCATTCACAGATCAAATGGTTCCAAGAGCACCTGCACCAACCGATGGTGAGAAACCACCGAAAGTGTTCTTAAGTTACCAATGGGATCATCAACCTGAAGTGAAAGCGCTGAAGACACATCTGGAGATGGCTGGATACACCTGTTGGATGGACATTGGACAGATGGGAGGAGGAGATCAACTGTATGCGAAAATTAACGAAGGCATGAGATCATCCAAGATTGTACTTTGTATGTGTACTGAGAAATATTCAAAGTCAGAGAACTGCAATAAAGAGGTAATCATCATACAAATCTATCATATCGATGTGTGTGTTCATAATACACCACAAAGCTACATCACGGATAATTCTTTTTCGAGATATCTATTGAAACATCCAAAATTGTGCTTAATCAATAAAATTGTCTTTCGAAATCAGGCAAACTTCCGCTTCTAAAAACCCAATGTGTTAAGTTATGTGACTTGTTTTGTTGTTATGTTGCCTATGTCACCTTACTTATAGAAATTAATTAATCACCAATTTGTGTTCATTATCTGATACCTGCTGACATGCATTGCTATAGGAATGGTTTGCTGATCAAGGTCACCGTTCTGCAACATCTTACTACAAATAAACTATAACAGATGCAAATCTTCAACATTTTGTTTGAATCATTTGCAGGTTAATCTTGCCAATCTGTTGAATAAACCCATCATACCAATCCTAATCGATAAGATGGCATGGCCGCCAGAGGGATCCATGAGTATGCTCTTCGCTCAACTACTCTATATCCAACTGTACAACGACAAGGAATACGTACGAGGAGATAAGTTCTGGGAGGATGCAAAGTTTGCAGAGCTTCTTGCACAGGTCAATTACCATGCTGCTCCAGATCAAGAGATGATAACGGATGGTAGGAGGCTTTGTTTTTGTCTTATATTTAGATCGCCGTTTGCACTGTTTGTATATAGGCCTACCCTCTGTGGCGTTCGGCTTGAGCCACTGTCTCTACAACTTTTTTGAAACTAATTATACAATCTGATGAACATACTTGTACGAGCCTGGTACACTTGCACAAACCTGATGAATACACTTGCACGAACCTGATAAATACGCTTGCACGAACCTGATGAATACACTTGCACAAACCTGATGAATACACTTGCACGAACCTGATAAATACGCTTGCACGAACCTGATGAATACACCTGTACGAACCTGATAAACACATTAATTGCACAAACTAATGCATACACACTTGCACAAACCTGATAAATACACTTGCTTGCACGAACCTGATGAATACACTTGCACGAACCTGATAAATACGCTTGCACGAACCTGATAAATACGCTTGCACGAACCTGATGAATACACCTGTACGAACCTGATAAACACATTAATTGCACAAACTAATGCATACACACTTGCACAAACCTGATAAATACTCGTACACTTGCTTGCACGAACCTGATGAATACACTTGCACGAACATAACTCTTCATGATAGCACAACTGTTGCATTATTTTTTAATTATGCAACAAAATGACATTAAACGCTGATCAGCCACCTGTTTGGCTAATGAACGTTCTTGAATCGGAGTATTTAGTGCCAGTATTTATACCATATATGTTAACTTTTTTAAGTTAATCAAGTTAAAAAATAACTATTGTGTTAATGGTATTATAAATAGTCTTGACGATATTAAAACATATCAAATCTTTTCAATAAATAAACTACCTAGTATTTTGTGGTACTTTACAAAATCGTCTTTCTTCATGATCAAATTAATGCATCACAACATACCTTACACTCCCTATAAGTTTAAGGGTAACATAGAGCTGCCTTTTTGTGTGTGATTTTTTTCTTCAGAATATCGTAACTGGATTCCTCAGGTTGAAGACACATCCACAGAGGTGAAAAAAGCAGGAGATAAATCAGACAAGAATGCACCACAAGGAGAACAAAATCAGGTAAATGGTTTCACGCTATAGCATATGTGAATCTGCAAATGTGATTTACATGTGCGCTTTCCATATCGTGCGACTTCTCTGAAATACAAGTTTGTAATAAAAAATGTTTAAAATACTCATAAATAGATAAAGGGAGAGGGAAAAACACGCATATATACTTACCCCCACACACCCAACACCCCCTTTATTACACATATTACCGAGGACCTGAAAATGACGAAAAAAATTGACTTTCCGTGCTCCAGACCTTACCGATAATAATACTGATGAATGTATTTTGTTAGTTTCTACTACACACACCTTCCTCTCTCCTTTGTAAATTGAAGGTATCTGCCGATGCTCCTGATGTGTTCATATCTTACCAATGGGGTATGCAACCACAGATCAAGAAGCTCTATACCAGATTGACAAGCATGGGATTCCGTTGCTGGCTTGACATTAACCAGATGGGTGGCGGTGATCCACTTTACACCAAGATTGACAAAGGACTGCGGAACGCAAAGGTGAGTGAAGTGATTTTTGATATCGGGTTATCCATACGCACCGCCACACCACTGACTGCTAAAGGGGTCACAAGAAATACCCCCCCCCTCCTAACGTTACAAAACATTTCTTTGGATAACTTGACATACATTTCGTTGATCTGAAAAATTAAAAAACCTGTAAATAAAGGAATTTTCCTACCCTCCCAAAGTTATCTTTTTTGTTTTGGCCAAAAACAATGTCGAAATTTTCGTAGTTTCATACGCATGTCCCCGCACAAATACACCTTTTACAAAAAGGGATGGGTTTATGTTGCAACTGCTATATAGATAACGTTATACAATTGAATGCAGTAATTCGTCCTAGTTGTTGCATCATACATGGTAAATTCATGACGTAAATACTTTGAATATTCATAACATCTCTTCGTATACCTGCAGGTTGTCATCTCAAGTGTCACTGCCAAGTACGCATTATCAGCCAACTGCCGCAGAGAAGTAAGCTTAGCAGATGCCCTGCAGAAACCCATCATCCCTCTACTGATGGAAGACAGTATGTCATGGCCTCCAGAGGGACCCATGGGAATGACCTTCACACAACTTCTATATATAGACTTTAGCAAGGAAATTAGTGATCAGAAATTTGAGGAACTTGTACAAAAGTTAAAAGAACATGCTTCACCTCAATCTCCTGGACAAGAACCGGTAGTTGCATCTGTTGAAAATGGTAGCAAGGAGACACAAAAAGAAGCAGAGACAGTACAGAAACCATTAGAATCTCAAGTAGTACAAGCACAGCCTCAGCAATCAGAAATAGTAGAAGCTGAAGACGAGTCGAAGAAATCTCAAAAGAGTCCTAAAAAGAGTCCGAAGAAGAAAAAGAGTCCTAAGCAGAGTCCAAAGAAATCAAGACCCAATTCCGCAAAGAGATCTAAATCATGCTCAATACTATGATGATATTGATATTTAACAACATTATGTAATTGAAACGTTTTTAAATGTTATGCCTGAACCAATACATTGTTATTTCTCAACTGTTTAGTAAAAAGGAACAAAGCAACAAAATGAGTGGTATTATGAACTTAGCAATTATTGAACATGCAACATGATACACTAGTGCAATGTTATAACATTACAACCGAGCCCTGACCTTACAAAATATGATTTTAATATGTACATCTGAAAGATTATGGTTTCAATGTGAAAATATTGAATCATTATCTTACTATAATAAAAGTCAGAAACTAATTCGTGTCTGACTATCCTGTCAATCAAATTCCCCGCAGCCCGTGATTGGATAGCGCGCAAAGGGATGTTGATTCATCTGGTGCCTTCCTCGAAGAAAAGGAATAGTAGAAAATGGTGGACGATGCCAAAAAAATTCTAGGCATTGTTGACATGGTACATTCAGAAAAGAAAGTTTCCTATTATTAAGACCTCACTTTTGAGACGGTTTGTATATTTGAGGGTGCAAAACTAATCATAGGGTACGCTGTTTTTGCACTACATTCAGAAATTGTAATCATCACGACAAATCGTATAAACAGGCCGTTTCAGAGTTCAACAGGTGACGTCAGACGCGAACTTGTATTTTTAATTCCGATTTTTACTATAATCGTGATAATGGGCGGATTTGTAACAAAAAACAATTGATGTACAGGTGATTAAATCTGAGAGATATCCATATCTTATTTAAACAATAATTATTATCAAATTCTCTCTCCAAAGTTTTATTTTCGATTCCTAAAGATTTATTTTTATTCTAAGAGTGACAAAAACAATAGGACTTAAACAATATAAGTCGAGAGTCAGTATATTCCTATAGATTTAAAATATTGTAACGGTTTATAAATATATAAGTTGAATTTTAAATTTCAAATGATGTAAATGTTTGTCGTCAGGCCGTGAAAAGAATTTTAAACTTTGGAATTTAGGGACTTCGTTACGAAATCGGCGTTGTATAAGTCGACATTATAAACTTACACGACATATGATAACACAATTCTAAGGCAATTGTAGTTGGCCTTTTTGATTAATTCTCAAGGAATTTAGTAGTGCCTTTTTATATTTGAAATAAACAATTTTTTATTTTTTACATGAACCAACGTGACATATCAAGAACTCGAGACCTGTTGAACCGATGGTAATATGTAATATAGTGAAACTTCTACTTATCTTAACTCTCTTCACGCGGGTGTCGACTGCAGACGACATGTTTCAATTTTTTTTTTTTTTTCAAAAATTTCAGAAATGTACATTTTCATGACCATATTTGGAAGCAGCATGACAAATGCATTAAAATGAGTACAAACAAGCCTAGTATTGGTTCAGTAGTTGTTAAGATAGCTCTTGATATTTAGAGAAAATATTTCAAAACTTCAACTTTTTCCGTTGAAGCGCATGGCTAGCACGCAGAGCATTAAAGAGTTGTTTTCACACTGCTATTGTGAACTTTTGAAGGAAATGGTGATGGAAGGAATATTGAATATGCAGCTGAACCTCTGCCTTTACATTGCAGAAATTATAAGCAGCATGTAGGCCTACATAATAATAATCAGGTTTCTAAACTATTACACGTATATTACCAAATTATTTAAATGTATAATCAAAGTAGACGATTCTGCAACACACAGTGGTATATATATATATATATATATATATTATGTATTATTTAACGTACTAACATCTCAGGAACAAAGTTATAAATGTTATATCATACTGAAATAAAAATTTACTAACGTATTCTAAAAGAATACCCATATTTCATATTATTGTATGATGGTGTATAATTGCTGTATGCATGTGAGTTTGCGTAATAAACTGATAATTGAAATTATGATAATGCTACCAGTAAATATGATAAGGATAATGAACTGAGTGCAATGCATTCGTCAAGATAATCGCACGCGCCGTGGAGTTATTGCATTTAGCTTGAGAGCCGATAGGCTCGAAAGCTAAATGCAATAACTCCATGGCAAGTGCAATTATCTTGACGAATGCATTTGCACGAGTACATTATCCGTCATACACTTTGAGTGTAGGCCTATTAAAACAATAGGCAATATTAATTGCTGCATTCATTATATTAGTTTTAATATTAGGAAAATATCTTACATTTTAAAAACACCGTCAGGACATTGACCAGCTACGTAGCATTTAACTGGTAAAGAAAATCAATCCCTGTAATCAATGGTATCGATTGCGCCATACGTCATACTTAGGTAACTTATTCACGCATTGACTTGACTTTATGTTGTGATCATTTAATATCGTGGTTTCGAACACAGAGAGCACTGAACCAGTTGGAAACGATCGATTTAGATGTCAGACTAGTACTACGGTGAATATCAACTGGACTTTATAGCTCTATAATTTGAACTACTTATATTAAAACACACGACATTGGGATTTAACAATTTGTTCAGTATTATCATAGGCCTTCAAACACATGTGTTTGAAGGCCTATGGTACTATAAAGCATGATCATGATATTATGCGCTAGTGTGTGTTTCCCGGGCCCGGCTATGTTATTTTAGATATAGGCCTACATGTATTTCATTTGTAAAATGCTGAATATTTTGCAATGGTGTCATCTTGTATAATTATGATCCACCTGTTTTTGGCCCTTTTTAATTAATAGAAGCTCGATTATTCTCATTTGATGTTTGATTTATTTGAGGTCATTAATCATAATTTATGACAATGATATTTGCAAGGGTGCAACTCTACTAGTCTTATTACAAGACTGCCCTATCCCAACCCTAAACCCTAATCCTAAACTCCGTAAACGAGGACTGGACTCAAGTCTAGCGAGTTGCACCTTATTCGGTAATTGTACACTATTATAGAACACCGTTTGTAACTATACCATTTTAACACCACAGAATGTATATTCGTACTTTTTTGTTGGTATATATATCGAACAGACAATTATATAGTTATGTGATCTCTGTGTCTGCGCCACCTAACTCTACTTAATGGTTATGTGAAAGTAGTATTTCTAGTATTTGAGCGTGCACGTATTATCTAGAATCTATTGTTTAGCGTGCAGGTTTTAGATAATGCATTGTTTAGCGTGCAGGTTTATATAATTTGGGCTGTGAAGGGTAGTTCGCGAAAATAATGCACAGGAGAAGAATACATAACGATGAATAGAAACGGGCACTAGAAGTGTATGGTAAAATAAAGTCGTTTTCAAAATTCCATACAAGTGAAGAAAAAGGTATACGAAGAAAAGAAGAAGCGAAATAGAAGAACAAAATAAAATATTACAGCACAATTACCAAAGCCAAAAATGTGCCCAGATTCACATTAAAATTGTCACAATATGCAATTACTCGAATGTAAGTTCATACGTGCTGGTAATAAACAATTTCCAAAAGTTTCAACCAAGGTCGTATTTATATTTAATACCATGCTAAATTTTATTTACTGCCCAAGTTAAAATTTAGAAATAGGGCGAAAATGTTAACGACAGGTTCCAAGAAAAAATACCAAGCAAAGAAGTGGAATTTAGCTAGTGCTACTCTCTCACAGCTAGTGCCTCACACTCACAGTTATCAGAGATCACAGTCCTCATCATGCCGAAATAGCTCAGTTGGGAGAGCGTTAGACTGAAGTTCTAAAGGTCCCTGGTTGAAATCCGGAGAGTTCGCTTGAACTCTGAACTGAATAAATTTTGAAGGTGGACCACATCGACTTTGGGCCCCCTGAAAATGTTGAATTTGCAATAAATTTCATCTTCGTGAGGGCGCTGTTCCAAATGTAAATGAGTTGTGACCTCAATTTTTTGGATATGCATTGTATTTATCCTATATATAGCATCAGTGATAACAAAAAATAATTAATCTGACAAAAATTGTGAATTTAGGGGGGCTAAACTTGCCAGTTTACAAAACATTACATTTTTTCTTAAATGACCCCGTGACACAACGCGCAATTACAGAATTTTTTTATTTTTTTATTTTTTGACAAATTATTGGGCATGCAGTTAGTGTGTGTACAAAGTTTCAGACCTCTCTCTCTCATTTAATAAAGAAGGCACAGACTCCCAAAGATGAAATTTATTTAAAGGGCAACTTTTGGGTCCAAATTTAGACCCCCCTACTCCAACTTTAAATGGCTGCCACAGAAAATCCGTAAGAGCTACAGACCTCAAATTTACCAGGTTTTTAATATTTTTACAGGTACAACATATGACTAAAATATAAAGCAAATCTGAGGGGGTCAGGTGGGGCGACTCCTTGATTTCATATGGAGTGACCCATTCGCGAGTAAATTTGCTGATATGAGACAATTGAAATGTTTATGTAACATTATATGAAAAAAATCGACCTTGCCAGGACTCGAACCTGGAATCCCCTGATTCGTAGTCAGATGCCTTATCCATTGGGCCACAAGGCCGATGCTATTCCGTGAGTCCTAACTACCATTTGTGACGTAGTATATCGAAAGGAGACACTTTTTAGATAGGATCGTAAATGGAGAAATAGCAAAAAATTTGTAATGTTAATAATGTTTAAAATATTGTTCAATAGTTTCAGACCGGAATGTAACTGACATCTTGTATTTTTTCAGACATTTGTCAATGGCATTACTATTCTCAACATTGTCAATAATACTTTTAAAGGCCGATATCTCAAATTCCAATTTTGCAATACCCTAACTTATGAACTCCATGTCTTCGCTTAGGAAGGTTTATTTTTATTGGGAAAACGTTGCGGAGCAAAATATATCTATATTTAAGATAATACAAAACACTCAAAATTAATAGCCTGCCCAAAAGTGTCTCTTTTTGATATGCCATGTCACATCATTTTGATTCTTAACGACATGGCATGGCATAAAGTCACGAACAAATATGGAACATAGTGCCTCACACTCACAGTTATATATCAGAGAGGTCAAAATCATCATCATGCCGAAATAGCTCAGTTGGGTTTTTTTTTGTTTATGAGGCAATTGAAATGTTTATGTAACATTATATGAAAAAAAAATCGACCTTGCCAGGACTCGAACCTGGAATCCCCTGATTCGTAGTCAGATGCCTTATCCATTGGGCCACAAGTCCGATGCTATCCCGTGGTCCTAACTACCATTTGTGACGTAGTATATCGAAAGGAGACACTTTTTAGATAGGATCGTAAATGGAGAAATAGCAAAAAATCTGCCCGGGTGTGATTTTGTCACAATTTGGGTTTGTTGGAAATTTGTAATGTTATTAATGTTTAAAATATTGTTCAATAGTTTCAGACCGGAATGTAATTGACATCTTGTATTTTTTCAGACATTTGTCAATGGCATTACTATTCTCAACATTGTCAATAATACTTTTAAAGGCCGATATCTCAAATTCCAATTTTGCAATACCATAACTTATGAACTCAATGCCTTCGCTTAGGAAGGTTTATTTTATTGGGAAAACGAAGATATGCAAAACACTCAAAATTAATAGCATGCCCAAAGGTGTCTCTTTTTGATATGCCATGTCACATCATTTTGATTCTTAACGACATGGCATAAAGTCACGAACAAATGAAGAGCTTATTTCCAAACCGTGAGTCCACAAGATTCACTTTGAAGAAAATCAGGAATTTTCTTTATGGCAATGAAAAAAAGTTCGATTTCTATAAAATTACAGTGAAGTGAAGGTGACATATCAGGACCATAAAAACATGTTAAGTTAAAATCTAGAGACTTTTGATTTTTTTTTAATGAATTAATTTGTTTTAAAAATAGCTTGGACTTAACACGTTTTGACACAAAACGCAATTTCTGGCATGGACTTAACACATTTTGACACAAAACATGGTATCTGTAACACAGAACTAACCATATTTTTCTCAAACTAGTCTTAAAAGATAACAAATTTATTAAAAACATACAAAATGTGATTCTCTCTACTATAAAAGATAATTTTTCCACAAAACACCTTGCATCTCGAACCCCCTCCTGCTGCCCATTTTTTTACCAAAATTCGACGTTTAAAATAGTTCAAAATTCAAAACTTAGTTGAATTGCATTTCTCAGAATTAAATAAACATCATTTCACTGACAATAAGTGATGACCTGAAATATCCACTTGTTTTATCACATTATCACAAATATTTCCCCCTCCCCATGCTGCCACCCTAATCTCATATTGACAGTCGTAAGTTTTAAGTCCTAAGTTTTTTTATACCTTTAACTTTAAAATTATATCTTGAATTTAGTAGCACATTTTGATAATCATACAAAATAATAATATCAAAAACTAACTCTACCACCATCCTCTAACATTAATTCTACCATCACAGCCTCTCCCTCTCCCCCTTCCCACCCTATTCATGTCTTTCTCGAGGTATCTATCAAATATTTCAGAAATCCCATACAAACTAAGCCTACTAATATAAAACAAAAACAACAACAACAACTTTTCATACAGACCAAATTCATGTATACTAGTCTCAGGACCAAACAAAAACTTTGGCGATTAGCTATTGGAAGCCCTATGCCGTGCTACTTGCCTACAAGCTGCCCACAAGGGCAGTGTTCGTGGACTTAACACAGTTTGCTACAAAACTGGATTGGACTTAACACGTTTTGGACAAAAATCAATACTTTGTGTGTCAATATTTCGGAACTTGACTAATTTTGGGAAAAAACAAACACATTGCTGGATAGCCCTAGTTACTCACTACCCATTTTCATCAAAAACTCAATTTTGAAGGTGGGTGGACTTAACACGGTTTGGAAATAAGCTCTTCAAAATGGAACATAGTGCCTCACACTCACAGTTATATATCAGAGAGGTCACCATCATCATCATGCCGAAATAGCTCAGTTGGGAGAGCGTTAGACTGAAGATCTAAAGGTCCCTGGTTCAAATCCGGAGAGTTCGCTTGAGCTCTGAACTGTCCCGGGTTTCGGCAGTTATTTTTCTGCTTCGCTTTTGTATTATACTACTGCTAATAATATTTTATAACTATTTTAACTGTTTTTTTGTGGGTTTTTTTGTGTTGTTTTTGTCGTTGTTTGTTTACTTTTTTGGTATTTTGTTAACAATTATTTCCTTTTGGTATACTACCCATTTAAAATATTTCTCATATTTAAAGCCATATTGGTAACTTAAATATCCTGTAAAAGACAAAAGTGCCCAAATCAAAATATTTGTAGTCACAAGTCAGTTACGCTGGTACACGATTTAGGCACTTGATAACACAACTACATGACTATTATTTCATCTATCCTACTTATTTCGGCCACAAATGGGTACATTTCTAATGGTAAAAAGTAATATAATTTTTTAATTTGTTGATGAGGCAATTGAAATGTTTATGTAACATTATATGAAAATAAAATCGACCTTGCCAGGACTCGAACCTGGAATCCCCTGATTCGTAGTCAGATAGATGCCTTATCCATTGGGCCACAAGGCCGATGCTATTCCGTGAGTCCTACCTACCATTTGTGACGTAGTATATCGAAAGGAGACAATTTTTAGATAGGATCGTAAATGGAGAAATAGCAAAAATCTGCCCGGGTGTGATTTTGTCACAATTTGGGTTTGTTGGAAATTTGTAATGTTAATAATGTTTAAAATATTATTCAATAGTTTCAGACCGGAATGTAACTGACATCTTGTATTTTTTCAGACATTTTTCAATGGCATTACTATTCTCAACATTGTCAATAATACTTTTAAAGGCCGATATCTCAAAATCCAATTTTGCAATACCATAACTTATGAACTCAATGCCTTCGCTTAGGAAGGTTTATTTTTATTGGGAAAACGAAGATATGCAAAACACTCAAAATTAATAGCCTGCCCAAAGGTGTCTCTTTTTGATATGCCATGTCACATCATTTTGATTCTTAACGACATGGCATAAAGTCACGAACAAATTAAGAGCTTATTTCCAAACCGTGTTAAGTCCACAAGATTCACTTTGAAGAAAATCAGGAATTTTCTTTATGGCAATGAAAAAAAGTTCGATTTCTATAAAATTACAGTGAAGTGAAGGTGACATATATAGGACCATAAAAACATGTTAAGTTAAAATCTAGAGACTTTTGATTTTTTTTAATGAATTAATTTGTTTTAAAAATAGCTTGGACTTAACACGTTTTGACACAAAACGCAATTTCTGGCATGGACTTAACACATTTTGACACAAAACATGGTATCTGTAACACAGAACTAACCATATTTTTCTCAAACTAGTCTTAAAAGATAACAAATTTATTAAAAACATACAAAATGTGATTCTCTCTACTATAAAACACAATTTTTCCACAAAACACCTTGCATCTCGAACCCCCTCCTGCTGCCCATTTTTTACCAAAATTCGACGTTTAAAATAGTTCAAAATTCAAAACTTAGTTGAATTGTATTTCTCAGAATTGAATAAACATCATTTCACTGACAATAAGTGATGACCTGAAATATCCACTTGTTTTATCACATTATCACAAATATTTCCCCCTCCCCCATGCTGCCACCCTAATCTCATATTGACAGTCGTAAGTTTTTAAGTCCTAAGTTTTTTTTATACCTTTAACTTTAAAATTATATCTTGAATTTAGTAGCACATTTTGATAATCATACAAAATAATAATATCAAAAACTAACTCTACCACCATCCTCTAACATTAATTCTACCATCACAGCCTCTCCCTCCCCTTCCCACCCTATTCATGTCTTTCTCGAGGTATCTATCAAATATTTCAGAAATCCCATACAAACTAAGCCTACTAATATAAAACAAAAACAACAACAACAACTTTTCATACAGACCAAATTCATGTATCAGGACCAAACAAGAACTTTGGCGATTAGCTATTGGAAGCCCTATGCCGTGCTACTTGCCTACAAGCTGCCCACAAGGGCAGTGTTCGTGGACTTAACACAGTTTGCTACAAAACTGGATTGGACTTAACACGTTTTGGAAAAAAATCAATACTTTGTGTGTCAATATTTCGGAACTTGACTAATTTTGGGAAAAACAAACACATTGCTGGATAGCCCTAGTTACTCACTACCCATTTTCATCAAAAACTCAATTTTGAAGGTGGGTGGACTTAACACGGTTTGGAAATAAGCTCTTCAAAATGGAACATAGTGCCTCACACTCACAGTTATATATCAGAGAGGTCACCATCATCATCATGCCGAAATAGCTCAGTTGGGAGAGCGTTAGACTGAAGATCTAAAGGTCCCTGGTTCAAATCCGGAGAGTTCGCTTGAGCTCTGAACTGTCCCGGTTTCGGCAGTTATTTTCTGCTTCGCTTTTGTATTATACTACTGCTAATAATATTTTATAACTATTTTAACTGTTTTTTGTGGGTTTTTTGTGTTGTTTTTGTCGTTGTTTGTTTTCTTTTTTGGTATTTTGTTAACAATTATTTCCTTTTGGTATACTACCCATTAAAAATATTTCTCATATTTAAAGCCATATTGGTAACTTAAATATCCTGTAAAAGACAAAAGTGCCCAAATCAAAATATTTGTAGTCACAAGTCAGTTACGCTGGTACACGATTTAGGCACTTGATAACACAACTACATGACTATTATTTCATCTATCCTACTTATTTCGGCCACAAATGGGTACATTTCTAATGGTAAAAAGTAATATAATTTTTTAATTTGTTGATGAGGCAATTGAAATGTTTATGTAACATTATATGAAAATAAAATCGACCTTGCCAGGACTCGAACCTGGAATCCCCTGATTCGTAGTCAGATAGATGCCTTATCCATTGGGCCACAAGGCCGATGCTATTCCGTGAGTCCTACCTACCATTTGTGACGTAGTATATCGAAAGGAGACAATTTTTAGATAGGATCGTAAATGGAGAAATAGCAAAAAATCTGCCCGGGTGTGATTTTGTCACAATTTGGGTTTGTTGGAAATTTGTAATGTTAATAATGTTTAAAATATTATTCAATAGTTTCAGACCGGAATGTAACTGACATCTTGTATTTTTTCAGACATTTTCAATGGCATTACTATTCTCAACATTGTCAATAATACTTTTAAAGGCCGATATCTCAAAATCCAATTTTGCAATACCATAACTTATGAACTCAATGCCTTCGCTTAGGAAGGTTTATTTTATTGGGAAAACGAAGATATGCAAAACACTCAAAATTAAGGTGTCTCTTTTTGATATGCCATGTCACATCATTTTGATTCTTAACGACATGGCATAAAGTCACGAACAAATTAAGAGCTTATTTCCAAACCGTGTTAAGTCCACAAGATTCACTTTGAAGAAAATCAGAATTTTCTTTATGGCAATGAAAAAAGTTCGATTTCTATAAAATTACAGTGAAGTGAAGGTGACATATATAGGACCATAAAACATGTTAAGTTAAAATCTAGAGACTTTTGATTCTTTTTTAATGAATTAATTTGTTTTAAAAATAGCTTGGACTTAACACGTTTTGACACAAAACGCAATTTCTGGCATGGACTTAACACATTTTGACACAAAAAATGGTATCTGTAACACAGAACTAACCATATTTTTCTCAAACTAGTCTTAAAAGATAACAAATTTATTAAAAACATACAAAATGTGATTCTCTCTACTATAAAACACAATTTTGCCACAAAACACCTTGCATCTCGAACCCCCTCCTGCTGCCCATTTTTTACCAAAATTCGACGTTTAAAATAGTTCAAAATTCAAAACTTAGTTGAATTGTATTTCTCAGAATTGAATAAACATCATTTCACTGACAATAAGTGATGACCTGAAATATCCACTTGTTTTATCACATTATCACAAATATTTCCCCCTCCCCCATGCTGCCACCCTAATCTCATATTGACAGTCCTAAGTTTTTAAGTCCTAAGTTTTTTTTATACCTTTAACTTTAAAATTATATCTTGAATTTAGTAGCACATTTTGATAATCATACAATATAATAATATCAAAAACTAACTCTACCACCATCCTCTAACATTAATTCTACCATCACAGCCTCTCCCTCTCCCCTTCCCACCCTATTCATGTCTTTCTCGAGGTATCTATCAAATATTTCAGAAATCCCATACAAACTAAGCCTACTAATATAAAACAAAAACAACAACAACAACTTTTCATACAGACCAAATTCATGTATACTAGTCTCAGGACCAAACAAGAACTTTGGCGATTAGCTATTGGAAGCCCTATGCCGTGCTACTTGTTTACAAGCTGCCCACAAGGGCAGTGTTCGTGGACTTAACACAGTTTGCTACAAAACTGGATTGGACTTAACACGTTTTGGAAAAAAATCAATACTTTGTGTGTCAATATTTCGGAACTCGTAATGTTAATAATGTTTAAAATATTATTCAATAGTTTCAGACCGGAATGTAACTGACATCTTGTATTTTTTCAGACATTTTTCAATGGCATTACTATTCTCAACATTGTCAATAATACTTTTAAAGGCCGATATCTCAAAATCCAATTTTGCAATACCATAACTTATGAACTCAATGCCTTCGCTTAGGAAGGTTTATTTTTATTGGGAAAACGAAGATATGCAAAACACTCAAAATTAAGGTGTCTCTTTTTGATATGCCATGTCACATCATTTTGATCCTTAACGACATGGCATAAAGTCACGAACAAATTAAGAGCTTATTTCCAAACCGTGTTAAGTCCACAAGATTCACTTTGAAGAAAATCAGGAATTTTCTTTATGGCAATGAAAAAAAGTTCGATTTCTATAAAATTACAGTGAAGTGAAGGTGACATATATAGGACCATAAAACATGTTAAGTTAAAATCTAGAGACTTTTGATTTTTTTTTAATGAATTAATTTGTTTTAAAAATAGCTTGACTTAACACGTTTTGACACAAAACGCAATTTCTGGCATGGACTTAACACATTTTGACACAAAAATGGTATCTGTAACACAGAACTAACCATATTTTTCTCAAACTAGTCTTAAAAGATAACAAATTTATTAAAAACATACAAAATGTGATTCTCTCTACTATAAAACACAATTTTTCCACAAAACACCTTGCATCTCGAACCCCCTCCTGCTGCCCATTTTTTTACCAAAATTCGACGTTTAAAATAGTTCAAAATTCAAAACTTAGTTGAATTGTATTTCTCAGAATTGAATAAACATCATTTCACTGACAATAAGTGATGACCTGAAATATCCACTTGTTTTATCACATTATCACAAATATTTCCCCTCCCCCCATGCTGCCACCCTAATCTCATATTGACAGTCGTAAGTTTTTAAGTCCTAAGTTTTTTTATACCTTTAACTTTAAAATTATATCTTGAATTTAGTAGCACATTTTGATAATCATACAATATAATAATATCAAAAACTAACTCTACCACCATCCTCTAACATTAATTCTACCATCACAGCCTCTCCCTCTCCCCCTTCCCACCTGCGCCCTATTCATGTCTTTCTCGAGGTATCTATCAAATATTTCAGAAATCCCATACAAACTAAGCCTACTAATATAAAACAAAAACAACAACAACAACTTTTCATACAGACCAAATTCATGTATACTAGTCTCAGGACCAAACAAGAACTTTGGCGATTAGCTATTGGAAGCCCTATGCCGTGCTACTTGCCTACAAGCTGCCCACAAGGGCAGTGTTCGTGGACTTAACACAGTTTGCTACAAAACTGGATTGGACTTAACACGTTTTGGAAAAAAATCAATACTTTGTGTGTCAATATTTCGAACTTGACTAATTTTGGGAAAAAACAAACACATTACTGGATAGCCCTAGTTACTCACTACCCATTTTCATCAAAAACTCAATTTTGAAGGTGGGTGGACTTAACACGGTTTGGAAATAAGCTCTTCAAATATGGAACATAGTGCCTCACACTCACAGTTATATATCAGAGAGGTCACCATCATCATCATGCCGAAATAGCTCAGTTGGGAGAGCGTTAGACTGAAGATCTAAAGGTCCCTGGTTCAAATCCGGAGAGTTCGCTTGAGCTCTGAACTGTCCCGGGTTTCGGCAGTTATTTTCTGCTTCGCTTTTGTATTATACTACTGCTAATAATATTTTATAACTATTTTAACTGTTTTTTTGTGGGTTTTTTGTGTTGTTTTTGTCGTTGTTTGTTTTCTTTTTTGGTATTTTGTTAACAATTATATCCTTTTGGTATACCTACCCATTAAAAATATTTCTCATATTTAAAGCCATATTGGTAACTTAAATATCCTGTAAAAGACAAAAGTGCCCAAATCAAAATATTTGTAGTCACAAGTCAGTTACGCTGGTACACGATTTAGGCACTTGATAACACAACTACATGACTATTATTTCATCTATCCTACTTATTTCGGCCACAAATGGGTACATTTCTAATGGTAAAAAGTAATATAATTTTTTAATTTGTTGATGAGGCAATTGAAATGTTTATGTAACATTATATGAAAATAAAATCGACCTTGCCAGGACTCGAACCTGGAATCCCCTGATTCGTAGTCAGATGCCTTATCCATTGGGCCACAAGGCCGATGCTATTCCGTGAGTCCTAACTACCATTTGTGACGTAGTATATCGAAAGGAGACACTTTTTAGATAGGATCGTAAATGGAGAAATAGCAAAAAATCTGCCCGGGTGTGATTTTGTCACAATTTGGGTTTGTTGGAAATTTGTAATGTTAATAATGTTTAAAATATTGTTCAATAGTTTCAGACCGGAATGTAACTGACATCTTGTATTTTTTCAGACATTTTTCAATGGCATTACTATTCTCAACATTGTCAATAATACTTTTAAAGGCCGATATCTCAAATTCCAATTTTGCAATACCATAACTTATGAACTCAATGCCTTCGCTTAGGAAGGTTTATTTTTATTGGGAAAACGAAGATATGCAAAACACTCAAAATTAATAGCCTTCCCAAAGGTGTCTCTTTTTGATATGCCATGTCACATCATTTTGATTCTTAACGACATGGCATAAAGTCACGAACAAATACGGAACATAGTGCCTCACACTCACAGTTATATATCAGAGAGGTCACCATCATCATCATGCCGAAATAGCTCAGTTGGGAGAGCGTTAGACTGAAGATCTAAAGGTCCCTGGTTCAAATCCGGAGAGTTCGCTTGAGCTCTGAACTGTCCCGGGTTTCGGCAGTTATTTTTCTGCTTCGCTTTTGTATTATACTACTGCTAATAATATTTTATAACTATTTTAACTGTTTGGTTTTTTTTGGGTTTTTTTTTGGTTTTTTTGTCGTTGTTTGTTTTCTTTTTGGTATTTTGTTAACAATTATATCCTTTTGGTATACCTACCCATTTAAAATATTTCTCATATTTAAAGCCATATTGGTAACTTAAATATCCTGTAAAAGACAAAAGTGCCCAAATCAAAATATTTGTAGTCACAAGTCAGATACGCTGGTACACGATTTAGGCACTTGATAACACAACTACATAACTATTATTTCATCTATCCTACTTATTTCGGCCACAAATGGGTACATTTCTAATGGTAAAAAGTAATATAATTTTTTAATTTGTTGATGAGGCAATTGAAATGTTTATGTAACATTATATGAAAAAAAATCGACCTTGCCAGGACTCGAACCTGGAATCCCCTGATTCGTAGTCAGATGCCTTATCCATTGGGCCACAAGGCCGATGCTATTCCGTGAGTCCTAACTACCATCTGTGATGTAGTATATCGAAAGGAGACACTTTTTAAATCTCAAATTCCAATTTTGCAATACCCTAACTTATGAACTCAATGTCTTCGCTTAGGAAGGTTTATTTTTATTGGGAAAACGTTGCGGAGCAAAATATCTCTATGTTTAAGATATGCAAAACACTCAAAATTAATAGCCTGCCCAAAAGTGTCTCTTTTTGATATGCCATGTCACATCATTTTGATTCTTAACGACATGGCATAAAGTCACGAACAAATATGGATAAAGGTGCGATGATGGTTATTTAGCGCGTTAGCGCTGCTCACTAGCAAAATTGCAAATTGCGCGGTATTTGCAATTTTCTGTTTTTTCCACGTTAATAGCGCTAATATCGCCGATAGCGTGATAATAGCAAACCTCTGCTATTTCGTGCTAATTGTGGTGAACCAATTGCGCGCTATTACCAAAAGTCCTAAAACTGTTCTCGGCAAGGTAAGTGATATTAGCGCTAATATCGTTAATAGCGGCCATTAGCGTAATGCGTGCTATTAGCGCTATTAGCGTGAGTCGTGCTATTTTCATCACTAACGCTATTAGCACTCATTAGCATGTCACTTGCGAAAGTTCTAAAAATGCTCTCAATAGCGTAAGGTTTGCTACTACGCTATTAGCACTAATAGTGCTAATAGCACTCATTAGCGTGAGATACGCTATTAGCGCTAATAGCGAAATGCGTGTTATTAGGGCTATTAGTGCTAATAGCGCTAATAGCACTCATTAGCATCAGATGCGCTATTAGCGCTAATAGCGTAAGGCATGGTATTAGCGCTAATAGCGACAGGTATGCTAATAACGATATTATATCTTCTACGGATGGTAGGTGCTATTAGCGCTATTAGCGCTAATAGCGCTAATAGTACTCATTAGCATGAGATGTGCTATTAGCGCTAATAGCGTAAGGCATGCTATTAGCGCTATTAGCGCTAATACCGACATGTATGCTAATAACGATATTATAACTCATTGTATTATGTGCCAAATTGTTTATTTTCTGCGAATGGTAGACGCTATTAGCGCTAATAGCACTAATAGCACTCATTAGCGCGAGGTGCGCTATTAGCGCTAATAACGTAAGGTGTGCTACTAGCGCTATTAGTGCTAATAGCGTAGTGTGTGCTAATAGCGATATTAGCGCTCATTAGTGTATCGTTTGCAAATTTTAAAATTGACCATTTTCTACGGATGGTAGGTGCTATTAGCGCTATTAGCGCTAATAGCGCTAATATCACTCATTAGCGTGAGAGGTGCTATTAGCGCTAATAGCCTAAGGCGTGCAATTAGCGCTATTAACGCTAATACCGACAGGTATGCTAATAACGATATTATATTTTCTACGGATGGTAGGTGCTAGCGCTAATAGCACTCATTAGCATGAGATGCGCCATTAGCGCTGATAGCGTAAGGCATGCTATTAGCGCTATTAGCGCTAATACCGACAGATATGCTAATAACGATATTATGACTCATTGTATTATGTGCCAAATTGTTCATTTTCTGCGAATGGTAGACGCTATTAGCGCTAATAGCACTAATAGCACTCATTAGCGCGAGGTGCGCTATTAGCGCTAATAGCGTAAGGTGTGCTAATAGCGTAGTGTGTGCTAATAGCGATATTAGCGCTCATTAGTGTATCGTTTGCAAATTTTAAAATTGACCATTTTCTACGGATGGTAGGTGCTAGCGCTAATAGCACTCATTAGCGTGAGATGTGCTATTAGCGCTAATAGCGTAAGGCGTGCTATTAGCGCTATTAGAGACAGGTATGCTAATAACCATTTTACAACTCATTGTATTATATGCCAAATTGTTCACTTTCGGCAAATGGTAGACGCTATTATCTCTATTAGCGCTAATAGCGTAGTGTGTGCTAATAGCGATATTAGCGCTCATTAGTGTATCGTTTGCAAGGCCGCAGGGCCGGCAGGCCTGAGGCAGGAGACTCCCATACGACAACTAAACACTCTAAGTGAGTTCCAATATAAAAGGGCCCCGCAGGGCAACAAAGCTAGTGTGACCACTGTCGTCACCATCAACAAAAAACATCAAGGCCGCAGGGCCAGCAGGCCCGAGGCCGCAGACTCCCATACGACAACTTAACACTCCAAGTGAGTTCCAATATAAATAGGCCCCACAGGGCAAGAAACTTAGTGTGACTGCTGTCCCCAACATCAACAAAAAACATCAAGGCCGCAGGGCCGACAGGCCCGAGGCCGGTGACTCCCATACGACAACTAAACACTCCAAAAGAGTTCCAATATAAAAGGGCCCGCATGGTAAGAAAGCTAGTGTCACCGCTGTCCCTACCATCAACAAAAAACATCAAGGCCGCTGGGCCGGCAGGCCCGAGGCCGGTGACTCCCATACGACAACTAAACACTCCAAGTGAGTTCCAATATAAAAGGGCCCCGCAGGGCAAGAAATTTAGTGTGACCGCTGTCCCCAACATCAACAAAAAACATCAAGGCCGCAGGGCCGGCAGGCCCGAGGCCGGTGACTCCCATACGACAACTAAACACTCCAAGTGAGTTCCAATATAAAAGGGCCCCGCAGGGCAAGAAATTTAGTGTTACCGCTGTCCCCAACATCAACAAAAAACATCAAGGCCGCAGGGCCGGCAGGCCCGAGGCCGGAGACTCCCATACGACAACTAAGCACTCCAAGTGAGTTCAAATATAATAAGGCCCCACAGGGCAAGAAACTTAATATGACCACTGTCCCCAACATCAACAAAAAACATCAAGGCCGCAGGGCCGGCAGGCCTGAGGCCGGTGACTCCATACGACAACTAAACACTCCAAGTGAGTTCCAATATAAAAGGGCCCGCAGGGCAACAAAGCTAGTGTGACCGCTGTCCCCACCATCAACAAAAAACATCAAGACCGCAGGACCGGCAGGCCCGAGGCCGGAGACTCCCATACGACAACTAAATACTCCAAGTGACTTCAAATATAAAAGGGCCCCGCAGGGCAGGAAACTTAGTATGACCGCTGTCCCCGCCATCAGCAACAAACATCAAGGCCGCAGGGCCAGCAGGCCCGAGGCCGGTGACTACCATACGACAACTAAACACTCCAAGTGAGTTCCAATATAAAAGGGCCCCGCAGGGCAACAAAGCTAGTGTGACCGCTGTCCCCACCATCAACAACAAACATCAAGGCCGCAGAGCCGGCAGGCCCGAGGCCGGTGACTCCCATACGACAACTAAACACTCCAAATGAGTTCCAATATAAAAGGGCCCCGCAACGCAAGAAATTTAGTGTGACCGCTGTCATGTCCCCAACATCAACAAAAAACATCAAGGCCGAAGGGCCGGCAGGCCCAAGGCCGGTGACTCCCATACGACAACTAAACACTCCAAGTGAGTTCCAATATAAAAGGGCCCCGCAGGGCAAGAAAGCTAGTGTGACCGCTGTCCCCACCATCAACAAAAATATTAAGGCCGCAGGTCCGGCAGGGCCGAGGCCGGAGACTCCCATACGACACCTAAACACTCCAAGTGAGTTCAAATATAATAAGGCCCCGCAGGGCAAGAAACTTAGTAAGACCACTGTCCCCATCATCAGCAACAAACATCAAGGCCGCAGGGCCGGCAGGCCCGAGGCCGGTGACTCCCATACGACAACTAAACACTCCAAGTGAGTCCCAATATAAAAGGGCCCCGCACGGCAACAAAGCTAGTGTGACCCCGTCCCCACCATCAACAAAAACATCAAGGCCGCAGGACCGGCAGGCCCGAGGCCGGAGACTCCCATACGACAACTAAATACTCCAAGTGACTTCAAATATAAAAAGGGCCCCGCAGGGCAGGAAACTTAGTATGACCGCTGTCCCCGCCATCAGCAACAAACATCAAGGCCGCAGGGCCGGCAGGCCTGAGGCCGGTGACTCCATACGACAACTAAACACTCCAAGTGAGTTCCAATATAAAAGGGCCCCGCAGGGCAACAAAGCTAGTGTGACCGCTGTCCCCACCATCAACAACAAACATCAAGGCCGCAGGCCCGAGGCTCCCATACGACACTCTAAGTGACTTCAATTAATATAAAAGGGCCCCGCAGGGCAAGAAACTTAGTATGACCGCTGTCCCCGCCATCAGCAACAAACATCAAGGCCGCAGGGCCGGCAGGCCCGAGGCCGGTGACTCCCATACGACAACTAAACACTCCAAGTGGTATTAGCGCTAATAGCACGCTTTCCCTAGACTTAGGGATCTTTTTAGATTTAGCACAATTGCATATGACGTGCTATTATTTGCTATTAGCGCTAATAGCTAATAGCACACTGTTCCTAGACTAAGAATCTTTTTGGATTTAGCACAATTGCATATGACGTGTTATTTATCGCTATTAGCGCTAATAGCACGCTTTCCCTAGACTTAAAATCTGTTAGATTTAGCACAATTGCATATGACGTGCTATTATTTGCTATTAGCGCTAATAGCGCTATTAGCGCTAATAGCGCTATTAGCGCTAATAGCACACTGTCCCTAGACTAAGAATCTTTTTAGATTTAGCAAAATTGCATATGACGTGCTATTAATTGCTATTAGCGCTAATAGCGCTATTAGCGCTAATAGCACGCTTTCCCTAGACTTACAATCTTTTTAGATTTAGCACACTTGCATATGACGTGCTATTATTTGCTATTAGCGCTTATAGCGCTATTAGCGCTAATAGCACGCTGTCTCTAGACTTAGAATATTTTTAGATTTAGCACAATTGCATATGTCGTGCTATTATTTGCTATTAGCGCTAATAGCGCTATTAGCGCTAATAGCACACTGTTCCTTAGACGTAGAGGCTTTTTAGATTTAGCACAATTGCATATGACGTGCTATTAATTGCTATTAGCGCTAATAGCGCTATTAGCGCTAATAGCACGCTTTCCCTAGATTTACAATCCTTTAGATTTAGCACAATTGCATATGATGTGCTATTATTTGCTATTAGCGCTAATAGCGCTATTAGCGCTAATAGCACGCTGTCTCTAGACTTAGAATATTTTTAGATTTAGCACAATTGCATATGACGTGCTATTATTTGCTATTAGCGCTAATAGCGCTAATAGCACGCTGTCTCTAGACTTAGAATCTTTTTACATTAAGCACAATTGCATATGACGTGCTATTAATTGCTATTAGCGCGCTAATAGCACGCTTTCCCTAGACTTAGAATCTTTTTAGATTTAGCACTGTCTCTAGACTTAGAATATTTTTAGATTTAGCACAATTGCATATGACGTGCTATTATTTGCTATTAGCGCTAATAGCGCTAATAGCACGCTTTCCCTAGACTTAGAATTTTGTTATATTTAGCACAATTGCATATGACGTGCTATTAATTGCTATTAGCGCTAATAGCGCTAATAGCACGCTTTCCCTAGACTTATAATCTTTTTAGATTTAGCACAATTACATATGACGTGCTATTAGCGCTAATAGCGCTATTAGCGCTAATAGCACGCTGTCTCCAGACTTAGAATCTTTTTAGATTTAGCACAATTGCATATGACGTGCTATTATTTGCTATTAGCGCTAATAGCGCTATTAGCGCTAATAGCACGCTGTATCTAGACTTAGAATCGTTTTACATTTAGCACAATTGCATATGACGTGCTATTAATTGCTATTAGCGCTAATAGCGCTATTAGCGCTAATAGCACGCTTTCCCTAGACTTAGAATCTTTTTAGATTTAGCACAATTGCATATGACGTGCTATTAATTGCTATTAGCGCTAATAGCGCTAATAGCACGCTTTCCCTAGACTTAGAATCTTTTTAGATTTAGCACAATTACATATGACGTGCTATTATTTGCTATTAGCGCTAATAGCGCTATTAGCGCTAATAGCACGCTGTCTCCAGACTTAGAATCTTTTTAGATTTAGCACAATTGCATATGACGTGCTATTATTTACTATTAGCGCTAATAGCGCTATTAGCGCTAATAGCACGCTGTCTCTAGACTTAGAATCTTTTACATTTAGCACAATTGCATATGACGTGCTATTAATAATTGCTATTAGCGCTAATAGCACGCTTTCCCTAGACTTAAAATCTTTTTAGATTTAGCACAATTGCATATGACGTGCTATTATTTGCTATTACCGCTAATAGCGCTATTAGCGCTAATAGCACGCTGTCTCTAGACTTAGAATCTTTTTAGATTTAGCACAATTGCATATGACGTGCTATTAATTGCTATTAGCGCTAATAGCGCTATTAGCGCTAATAGCATGCTTTCCCTAGACTTAGAATCTTTTTAGATTTAGCACAATTGCATATGACGTGCTATTATTTGCTATTAGCGCTAATAACGCTATTAGCGCTAATAGCACGCTGTCTCTAGACTTAGAATCTTTTTACATTTAGCACAATTGCAAATGACGTGCTATTATTTGCTATTAGCGCTAATAGCGCTATTAGCGCTAATAGCACGCTATCTATAGACTTAGAATCTTTTTACATTTAGCACAATTGCATATGACGTGCTATTAATTGCTATTAGCGCTAATAGCGCTCTTAGCGCTAATAGCACGCTTTCCCTAGACTTACAAACTTTATAGATTTAGCACAATTGCATATGACGTGCTATTAATTGCTATTAGCGCTATTGACATATTTGCAAATGAAGCACTAATAACTGCTAAAACGCTAAAAGTGGTTTGGTAATAGCAGTTTTAACGGATTTTTCATTAGCATTGCTATTAGCACTATAATGCATAGAGATAGCATACTTATTAAATGCTAATAGCATTTTTAGCATAATAGCGCTAATTCTGCTATAAGCCATCATCGCACCTTCCTCCAAATATGGAACATAGTGCCTCACACTCACAGTTATATATCAGAGAGGTCACCATCATCATCATGCCGAAATAGCTCAGTTGGGAGAGCGTTAGACTGAAGATCTAAAGGTCCCTGGTTCAAATCCGGAGAGTTCGCTTGAGCTCTGAACTGTCCCGGGTTTCGGCAGTTATTTTCTGCTTCGCTTTTGTATTATACTACTGCTAATAATATTTTATAACTATTTTAACTGTTTTTTTGTTTTTTTGTTTTTTGTTTTTTGTCGTTGTTTGTTTTCTTTTTTGGTATTTTGTTAACAATTATATCCTTTTGGTATACCTACCCATTTAAAATATTTCACATATTTAAAGCCATATTGGTAACTTAAATGTCCTGTAAAAGACAAAAGTGCCCAAATCAAAATATTTGTAGTCACAAGTCAGATACGCTGGTACACGATTTAGGCACTTGATAACACAACTACATAACTATTATTTCATCTATCCTACTTATTTCGGCCACAAATGGGTACATTTCTAATGGTAAAAAGTAATATAATTTTTAAATTTGTTTATGAGGCAATTGAAATGTTTATGTAACATTATATGAAAAAAAAATCGACCTTGCCAGGACTCGAACCTGGAATCCCCTGATTCGTAGTCAGATGCCTTATCCATTGGGCCACAAGGCCGATGCTATTCCGTGAGTCCTAACTACCATTTGTGATGTAGTATATCGAAAGGAGACACTTTTTAGATAGGATCGTAAATGGAGAAATAACAAAAAATCTGCCCGGGTGTAATTTTGTAACAATTTGGGTTTGTTGGAAATTTGTAATGTTAATAATGTTTAAAATATTGTTCAATAGTTTCAGACCGGAATGTAACTGACATCTTGTATTTTTTCAGACATTTGTCAATGGCATTCCTACTCTCAACATTGTCAATAATACTTTTAAAGGCCGATATCTCAAATTCCAATTTTGCAATACCCTAACTTATGAACTCAATGTCTTCGCTTAGGAAGGTTTATTTTTATTGGGAAAACGTTGCGGAGCAAAATATCTCTATGTTTAAGATATGCAAAACACTCAAAATTAATAGCCTGCCCAAAAGTGTCTCTTTTGATATGCATGTCACATCATTTTGATTCTTAACGACATGGCATAAAGTCACGAACAAATATGGAACATAGTGCCTCACACTCACAGTTATATATCAGAGAGGTCACCATCATCATCATGCCGAAATAGCTCAGTTGGGAGAGCGTTAGACTGAAGATCTAAAGGTCCCTGGTTCAAATCCGGAGAGTTTGCTTGAGCTCTGAACTGTCACGGGTTTCGGCAGTTATTTTTCTGCTTCGCTTTTGTATTATACTACTGCTAATAATATTTTATAACTATTTTAACTGTTTTTTGTTTTTTTGTTTTTTTTTTTTGTCGTTGTTTGTTTTCTTTTTGGTATTTTGTTAACAATTATATCCTTTTGGTATACCTACCCATTTAAAATATTTCACATATTTAAAGCCATATTGGTAACTTAAATATCCTGTAAAAGACAAAAGTGCCCAAATCAAAATATTTGTAGTCACAAGTCAGATACGCTGGTACACGATTTAGGCACTTCATAACACAACTACATAACTATTATTTCATCTATCCTACTTATTTCGGCCACAAATGGGTACATTTCTAATGGTAAAAAGTAATATAATTTTTAAATTATTTTGTTTATGAGGCAATTGAAATGTTTATGTAACATTATATGGAAAAAAAATCGACCTTGCCAGGACTCGAACCTGGAATCCCCTGATTCGTAGTCAGATGCCTTATCCATTGGGCCACAAGGCCGATGCTATTCTGTGAGTCCTAACTACCATTTGTGACGTAGTATATCGAAAGGAGACACTTTTTAGATAGGATCGTAAATGGAGAAATAGCAAAAAATCTGCCCGGGTGTGATTTTGTCACAATTTGGGTTTGTTGGAAATTTGTAATGTTAATAATGTTTAAAATATTGTTCAATAGTTTCAGACCGGAATGTAACTGACATCTTGTATTTTTTCAGACATTTGTCAATGGCATTACTATTCTCAACATTGTCAATAATACTTTTAAAGGCCGATATCTCAAATTCCAATTTTGCAATACCATAACTTATGAACTCAATGCCTTCGCTTAGGAAGGTTTATTTTTATTGGGAAAACGAAGATATGCAAAACACTCAAAATTAATAGCATGCCCAAAGGTGTCTCTTTTTGATATGCCATGTCACATCATTTTGATTCTTAACGACATGGCATAAAGTCACGAACAAATATGGAACATAGTGCCTCACACTCACAGTTATATATCAGAGAGGTCACCGTCATCATCATGCCGAAATAGCTCAGTTGGGAGAGCGTTAGACTGAAGATCTAAAGGTCCCTGGTTCAAATCCGGAGAGTTCGCTTGAGCTCTGAACTGTCCCGGGTTTCGGCAGTTATTTTTCTGCTTCGCTTTTGTATTATACTACTGCTAATAATATTTTATAACTATTTTAACTGTTTTTTTGTTGTTTTTTTTGTCGTTGTTTGTTTTCTTTTTTGGTATTTTGTTAACAATTATATCCTTTTGGTATACCTACCCATTTAAAATATTTCTCATATTTAAAGCCATATTGGTAACTTAAATATCCTGTAAAAGACAAAAGTGCCCATATCAAAATATTTGTAGTCACAAGTCAGTTACGCTGGTACACGATTTAGGCACTTGATAACACAACTACATGACTATTATTTCATTTGGTTTTTTTTGGGTTTTTTTTGTCGTTGTTTGTTTTCTTTTTGGTATTTTGTTAACAATTATATCCTTTTGGTATACCTACCCATTTAAAATATTTCTCATATTTAAAGCCATATTGGTAACTTAAATATCCTGTAAAAGACAAAAGTGCCCAAATCAAAATATTTGTAGTCACAAGTCAGATACGCTGGTACACGATTTAGGCACTTGATAACACAACTACATAACTATTATTTCATCTATCCTACTTATTTCGGCCACAAATGGGTACATTTCTAATGGTAAAAAGTAATATAATTTTTTAATTTGTTTATGAGGCAATTGAAATGTTTATGTAACATTATATCAAAAAAAAATCGACCTTGCCAGGACTCGAACCTGGAATCCCCTGATTCGTAGTCAGATGCCTTATCCATTGGGCCACAAGGCCGATGCTATTCCGTGAGTCCTAACTACCATTTGTGACGTAGTATATCGAAAGGAGACACTTTTTAGATAGGATCGTAAATGGAGAAATAGCAAAAAATCTGCCCGGGTGTGATTTTGTCACAATTTGGGTTTGTTGGAAATTTGTAATGTTAATAATGTTTAAAATATTGTTCAATAGTTTCAGACCGGAATGTAACTGACATCTTGTATTTTTTTATACATTTGTCAATGGCATTACTATTCTCAACATTGTCAATAATACTTTTAAAGGCCGATATCTCAAATTCCAATTTTGCAATACCATAACTTATGAACTCAATGCCTTCGCTTAGGAAGGTTTATTTTATTGGGAAAACGAAGATATGCAAAACACTCAAAATTAATAGCATGCCCAAAGGTGTCTCTTTTTGATATGCCATGTCACATCATTTTGATTCTTAACGACATGGCATAAAGTCACGAACAAATATGGAACATAGTGCCTCACACTCACAGTTATATATCAGAGAGGTCACCGTCATCATCATGCCGAAATAGCTCAGTTGGGAGAGCGTTAGACTGAAGATCTAAAGGTCCCTGGTTCAAATCCGGAGAGTTCGCTTGAGCTCTGAACTGTCCCGGGTTTCGGCAGTTATTTTTCTGCTTCGCTTTTGTATTATACTACTGCTAATAATATTTTATAACTATTTTAACTGTTTTTTTGTGGGTTTTTTTGTGTTGTTTTTGTCGTTGTTTGTTTTCTTTTTTGGTATTTTGTTAACAATTATATCCTTTTGGTATACCTACCCATTTAAAATATTTCTCATATTTAAAGCCATATTGGTAACTTAAATATCCTGTAAAAGACAAAAGTGCCCATATCAAAATATTTGTAGTCACAAGTCAGTTACGCTGGTACACGATTTAGGCACTTGATAACACAACTACATGACTATTATTTCATTTGGTTTTTTTGGTTTTTTTGTCGTTGTTTGTTTTCTTTTTTGTTTTTTGTTAACAATTATATCCTTTTGGTATACCTACCCATTTAAAATATTTCTCATATTTAAAGCCATATTGGTAACTTAAATATCCTGTAAAAGACAAAAGTGCCCAAATCAAAATATTTGTAGTCACAAGTCAGATACGCTGGTACACGATTTAGGCACTTGATAACACAACTACATAACTATTATTTCATCTATCCTACTTATTTCGGCCACAAATGGGTACATTTCTAATGGTAAAAAGTAATATAATTTTTTAATTTGTTGATGAGGCAATTGAAATGTTTATGTAACATTATATGAAAAAAAAATCGACCTTGCCAGGACTCGAACCTGGAATCCCCTGATTCGTAGTCAGATGCCTTATCCATTGGGCCACAAGGCCGATGCTATTCCGTGAGTCCTAACTACCATTTGTGATGTAGTATATCGAAAGGAGACACTTTTTAGATAGGATCGTAAATGGAGAAATAACAAAAAATCTGCCCGGGTGTAATTTTGTAACAATTTGGGTTTGTTGGAAATTTGTAATGTTAATAATGTTTAAAATATTGTTCAATAGTTTCAGACCGGAATGTAACTGACATCTTGTATTTTTTCAGACATTTGTCAATGGCATTCCTACTCTCAACATTGTCAATAATACTTTTAAAGGCCGATATCTCAAATTCCAATTTTGCAATACCCTAACTTATGAACTCAATGTCTTCGCTTAGGAAGGTTTATTTTTATTGGGAAAACGTTGCGGAGCAAAATATCTCTATGTTTAAGATATGCAAAACACTCAAAATTAATAGCCTGCCCAAAAGTGTCTCTTTTTGATATGCATGTCACATCATTTTGATTCTTAACGACATGGCATAAAGTCACGAACAAATATGGAACATAGTGCCTCACACTCACAGTTATATATCAGAGAGGTCACCATCATCATCATGCCGAAATAGCTCAGTTGGGAGAGCGTTAGACTGAAGATCTAAAGGTCCCTGGTTCAAATCCGGAGAGTTTGCTTGAGCTCTGAACTGTCACGGGTTTCGGCAGTTATTTTTCTGCTTCGCTTTTGTATTATACTACTGCTAATAATATTTTATAACTATTTTAACTGTTTTTTGTTTTTTTTGTTTTTGTTTTTGTCGTTGTTTGTTTTCTTTTTTGGTATTTTGTTAACAATTATATCCTTTTGGTATACCTACCCATTTAAAATATTTCACATATTTAAAGCCATATTGGTAACTTAAATATCCTGTAAAAGACAAAAGTGCCCAAATCAAAATATTTGTAGTCACAAGTCAGATACGCTGGTACACGATTTAGGCACTTCATAACACAACTACATAACTATTATTTCATCTATCCTACTTATTTCGGCCACAAATGGGTACATTTCTAATGGTAAAAAGTAATATAATTTTTAAATTATTTTGTTTATGAGGCAATTGAAATGTTTATGTAACATTATATGGAAAAAAAATCGACCTTGCCAGGACTCGAACCTGGAATCCCCTGATTCGTAGTCAGATGCCTTATCCATTGGGCCACAAGGCCGATGCTATTCCGTGAGTCCTAACTACCATTTGTGACGTAGTATATCGAAAGGAGACACTTTTTAGATAGGATCGTAAATGGAGAAATAGCAAAAAATCTGCCCGGGTGTGATTTTGTCACAATTTGGGTTTGTTGGAAATTTGTAATGTTAATAATGTTTAAAATATTGTTCAATAGTTTCAGACCGGAATGTAACTGACATCTTGTATTTTTTTTTTTTTTGTCAATGGCATTACTATTCTCAACATTGTCAATAATACTTTTAAAGGCCGATATCTCAAATTCCAATTTTGCAATACCATAACTTATGAACTCAATGCCTTCGCTTAGGAAGGTTTATTTTTATTGGGAAAACGAAGATATGCAAAACACTCAAAATTAATAGCATGCCCAAAGGTGTCTCTTTTGATATGCCATGTCACATCATTTTGATTCTTAACGACATGGCATAAAGTCACGAACAAATATGGAACATAGTGCCTCACACTCACAGTTATATATCAGAGAGGTCACCGTCATCATCATGCCGAAATAGCTCAGTTGGGAGAGCGTTAGACTGAAGATCTAAAGGTCCCTGGTTCAAATCCGGAGAGTTCGCTTGAGCTCTGAACTGTCCCGGGTTTCGGCAGTTATTTTTCTGCTTCGCTTTTGTATTATACTACTGCTAATAATATTTTATAACTATTTTAACTGTTTTTTGTGGGTTTTTTGTGTTGTTTTTGTCGTTGTTTGTTTTCTTTTTTGGTATTTTGTTAACAATTATATCCTTTTGGTATACCTACCCATTTAAAATATTTCTCATATTTAAAGCCATATTGGTAACTTAAATATCCTGTAAAAGACAAAAGTGCCCATATCAAAATATTTGTAGTCACAAGTCAGTTACGCTGGTACACGATTTAGGCACTTGATAACACAACTACATGACTATTATTTCATTTGGTTTTTTTTGGTTTTTTTTGTCGTTGTTTGTTTTCTTTTTTGGTATTTTGTTAACAATTATATCCTTTTGGTATACCTACCCATTTAAAATATTTCTCATATTTAAAGCCATATTGGTAACTTAAATATCCTGTAAAAGACAAAAGTGCCCAAATCAAAATATTTGTAGTCACAAGTCAGATACGCTGGTACACGATTTAGGCACTTGATAACACAACTACATAACTATTATTTCATCTATCCTACTTATTTCGGCCACACATGGGTACATTTCTAATGGTAAAAAGTAATATAATTTTTTAATTTGTTGATGAGGCAATTGAAATGTTTATGTAACATTATATGAAAAAAAAATCGACCTTGCCAGGACTCGAACCTGGAATCCCCTGATTCGTAGTCAGATGCCTTATCCATTGGGCCACAAGGCCGATGCTATTCCGTGAGTCCTAACTACCATTTGTGATGTAGTATATCGAAAGGAGACACTTTTTAGATAGGATCGTAAATGGAGAAATAACAAAAAATCTGCCCGGGTGTAATTTTGTAACAATTTGGGTTTGTTGGAAATTTGTAATGTTAATAATGTTTAAAATATTGTTCAATAGTTTCAGACCGGAATGTAACTGACATCTTGTATTTTTTCAGACATTTGTCAATGGCATTCCTACTCTCAACATTGTCAATAATACTTTTAAAGGCCGATATCTCAAATTCCAATTTTGCAATACCCTAACTTATGAACTCAATGTCTTCGCTTAGGAAGGTTTATTTTATTGGGAAAACGTTGCGGAGCAAAATATCTCTATGTTTAAGATATGCAAAACACTCAAAATTAATAGCCTGCCCAAAAGTGTCTCTTTTTGATATGCATGTCACATCATTTTGATTCTTAACGACATGGCATAAAGTCACGAACAAATATGGAACATAGTGCCTCACACTCACAGTTATATATCAGAGAGGTCACCATCATCATCATGCCGAAATAGCTCAGTTGGGAGAGCGTTAGACTGAAGATCTAAAGGTCCCTGGTTCAAATCCGGAGAGTTTGCTTGAGCTCTGAACTGTCACGGGTTTCGGCAGTTATTTTTCTGCTTCGCTTTTGTATTTTTCTACTGCTATTAATATTTTATAACTATTTTAACTGTTTTTTGTTTTTTTTTTTTTTGTTTTTTGTCGTTGTTTGTTTTCTTTTTTGGTATTTTGTTAACAATTATATCCTTTTGGTATACCTACCCATTTAAAATATTTCACATATTTAAAGCCATATTGGTAACTTAAATATCCTATAAAAGACAAAAGTGCCCAAATCAAAATATTTGTAGTCACAAGTCAGATACGCTGGTACACGATTTAGGCACTTGATAACACAACTACATAACTATTATTTCATCTATCCTACTTATTTCGGCCACAAATGGGTACATTTCTAATGGTAAAAAGTAATATAATTTTTAAATTATTTTGTTTATGAGGCAATTGAAATGTTTATGTAACATTATATGGAAAAAAAATCGACCTTGCCAGGACTCGAACCTGGAATCCCCTGATTCGTAGTCAGATGCCTTATCCATTGGGCCACAAGGCCGATGCTATTCCGTGAGTCCTAACTACCATTTGTGACGTAGTATATCGAAAGGAGACACTTTTTAGATAGGATCGTAAATGGAGAAATAGCAAAAAATCTGCCCGGGTGGGATTTTGTCACAATTTGGGTTTGTTGGAAATTTGTAATGTTAATAATGTTTAAAATATTGTTCAATAGTTTCAGACCGGAATGTAACTGACATCTTGTATTTTTTCAGACATTTGTCAATGGCATTACTATTCTCAACATTGTCAATAATACTTTTAAAGGCCGATATCTCAAATTCCAATTTTGCAATACCATAACTTATGAACTCAATGCCTTCGCTTAGGAAGGTTTATTTTTATTGGGAAAACGAAGATATGCAAAACACTCAAAATTAATAGCATGCCCAAAGGTGTCTCTTTTTGATATGCCATGTCACATCATTTTGATTCTTAACGACATGGCATAAAGTCACGAACAAATATGGAACATAGTGCCTCACACTCACAGTTATATATCAGAGAGGTCACCATCATCATCATGCCGAAATAGCTCAGTTGGGAGAGCGTTAGACTGAAGATCTAAAGGTCCCTGGTTCAAATCCGGAGAGTTCGCTTGAGCTCTGAACTGTCCCGGGTTTCGGCAGTTATTTTTCTGCTTTGCTTTATTATTATACTACAGCAAATAATACTTTAAAACTATTTTAAAGGTTTCTTTTTATTTTGTTGTCGTTGTTTGTTTTCTTTTTTGGTATTTTGTTAACAATTATATCCTTTTGGTATACCTGCCCATTTAAAATATTTCTCATATTTAAAGCCATATTGGTAACTTAAATATCCTGTAAAAGACAAAAGTGCCCAAATCAAAATATATGTAGTCACAAGTCAGATACGCTGGTACACGATTTAGGCACTTGATAACACAACTACATAACTATTATTTCATCTGACCTACTTATTTCGGCCACAAATGGGTACATTACTAATGGTAAAAAGTAATATAATTTTTAAATTTGTTGATGAGGCAATTGAAATGTTTATGTAACATTATATGAAAAAAATCGACCTTGCCAGGACTCGAACCTGGAATCCCCTGATTCGTAGTCAGATGCCTTATCCATTGGGCCACAAGGCCGCTGCTATTCCGTGAGTCCTAACTACCATTTGTGACGTAGTATATCGAAAGGAGACACTTTTTAGATAGGATCGTAAATGGAGAAATAGCAAAAAATCTGCCCGGGTGTGATTTTGTCACAATTTGGGTTTCTTGGAAATTTGTAATGTTAAGAATGTTTAAAATATTGTTCAATAGTTTCAGACCGGAATGTAACTGACATCTTGTATTTTTTCAGACATTTGTCAATGGCATTCCTACTCTCAACATTGTCAATAATACTTTTAAAGGCCGATATCTCAAATTCCAATTTTGCAATACCATAACTTATGAACTCAATGTCTTCGCTTAGGAAGGTTTATTTTTATTGGGAAAACGTTGCGGAGCAAAATATCTCTATATTTAAGATATTCAAAACACTCAAAATTAATAGCCTGCCCAAAAGTGTCTCTTTGATATGCCATGTCACATAATTTTGATTCTTAACGACATGGCATAAAGTCACGAACAAATATGGAACATAGTGCCTCACACTCACAGTTATATACCAGAGAGATCACCATGATCTTCATGCCGAAATAGCTCAGTTGGGAGAGCGTTAGACTGAAGATCTAAAGGTCCCTGGTTCAAATCCGGAGAGTTCGCTTGAGCTCTGAACTGTCCCGGGTTTCGGCAGTTATTTTTTCTGCTTTGCTTTTGTATTATACTACTGCAAATAATACTTTAAAACTATTTTAACGGTTTCTTTTTATTTTGTTGTCGTTGTTTGTTTTCTTTTTTGGTATTTTGTTAACAATTATATCCTTTTGGTATACCTGCCCATTTAAAATATTTCTCATATTTAAAGCCATATTGGTAACTTAAATATCCTGTAAAAGACAAAAGTGCCCAAATCAAAATATTTGTAGTCACAAGTCAGATACGCTGGTACACGATTTAGGCACTTGATAACACAACTACATAACTATTATTTCATCTGACCTACTTATTTCGGCCACAAATGGGTACATTACTAATGGTAAAAAGTAATATAATTTTTTTATTTGTTGATGAGGCAATTGAAATGTTTATGTAACATTATATGAAAAAATTAATCGACCTTGCCAGGACTCGAACCTGGAATCCCCTGATTCGTAGTCAGATGCCTTATCCATTGGGCCACAAGGCCGCTGCTATTCCGTGAGTCCTAACTACCATTTGTGACGTAGTATATCGAAAGGAGACACTTTTTAGATAGGATCGTAAATGGAGAAATAGCAAAAAATCTGCCCGGGTGTGATTTTGTCACAATTTGGGTTTCTTGGAAATTTGTAATGTTAATAATGTTTAAAATATTGTTCAATAGTTTCAGACCGGAATGTAACTGACATCTTGTATTTTTTCAGACATTTGTCAATGGCATTCCTACTCTCAACATTGTCAATAATACTTTTAAAGGCCGATACCGTAAAACCCCGTCTACAAGGATATACCTAAGAAACGCCCTCAATAAAATTGGTTGCTTTTTGTATTTGGAGTTTGAGCAAATATATACTGGCACTGGGTGGCTATGCATTCCATCTAAGTATGTTGTAACACCAATCAATTGTATTGACATAATAACGACTGTTTCGTATATCAGGATCGTATAGCTCAATTGATAGAGCGTCAGACTTTGGAACTGAAGCCATGCTGAAGAGAGCATGGTCCGGGCACGGTTCCGTTTTTTCATTCTCGTTTAATTTTAACTTTTGACATGTTCTTTTATCTTTCTTCAAATCTACCTTTCTACTTTTAATTTTAGGTGTGTTTTTTTTATTTTTATTTTTAATTTTTTTTTATAGTTTTTTTAGTAATTTTGTGGTTTTATAGAAACTAGTAAAAGCATTTATTCTAAATAATAGCGAAACCCACGGTTAGACAGATGTGTTGTAACTACTTGTCTGTCCTCGTCTTTGTAATAAAAACCTATGTTGCACCTTTGTGCCATCCCAATTCTTGAGGAATGGTAGGTAGGGTGCGTTTTTGGCTTAAGCACGATTTTGTTTCTACTTGAAATGAAATCAAAATAAATATTGTTCTGTTGCCACAATTGCAGTTTTTTCAATAAAAAAAATAGATGAGGAATAATAATTATTCCATATTTGAATCTATTGTCCCATCAAGAATAGAGTGTCTTCAAAAACTTCAATCAATTCATCTGACAAAGGAAACTATTCTGGTCATTCAATTTTGTTTCGCTTGCACCTGTTATATCACAGGCGTTGGTAGAGAAGGCACACTTCTCTTGTCTTCACCGAAGTAGTGATGTAAACACTAACATGATTAATTACCATAGCTAGCAATGGACATACACTATTTTTGTTCCACTTGAACCCATACTCATAGGCTATTCGCTGTCGATGTGACGTAATTAATCGGATTAATTACCATAGCAATTGATGAATACAATTTCGAATATATAGCCCTGCACTTCATCGTTCACGTGGCACCTATGCATTAAACCATAGTTGTCAAAGAAATGCTAATCACTCGCCATGTAAGATTAGTATTTATGAAAAGAGTGGTATTCAATCTATGTTTGGTGACATACGCGGGTGATTAGTGCAATCTGCTTGATGGTAGTTATTGCGATTATTACGTCACTTCGACAGCGAATTGTAGTATAGACGAATCCAACAAGCCAAGTGATGGTCAGAATTTATTCGGCCATTATACGCTGGTGAAGTTGCGTAATTAATCGGATTAATTACCATAGCAAATTAGGTGAAAACAATTTTGAACATATCGCGCTGCGCTACAAGCAGGTTACACTCATCACCTGTGTATGTCTGCAATCATAGATTGAATACAATACTGGTCTTTTCAAAGATACTAATCTTACAGGTGCAGCATGATATGGTTCAATGAAGAGGTACCGCCTGAACGTAGGCCTATCAGTGTATAACGCGGTATATTCAAAAATTGTTTTCACCTATTGCTATGGTAGTTAATCCGATTATTACGTAACTTCGCCAGCGTATTGGAATAAAACAGGAGGATGTGAGTTCATAAGGGCAATGTCGGGGATTATAGGTCACAATCGATGTGGAGAGATGAGAGGTCCGACCAACAGCCATAGCGAATGGTTCCAGCGGACGGTCTGTGGCTAGTAAGGAATCGTCTTTGACCACATGCGCAGATCTGTCTCGTCAGGAAGATATTTAATATCCCGAATTTATAATAGGCCTATGCCTACCAGTTCCATCGTATAACCGATCTGCTGGAGAATATTTGTTACCATGTTTAATAAATTCGTATTTATCGTATAATAAAATGTAGCCAAATGTATATTATGTGTCACACGGTTTTCTGCTAACCACTAGCAGGCTATGTTACCACATCTATGACAATGACAAAGGTGAATTTTGATGATTTTTACGATCGTCCGGATGAGCAAATCACTGAATGGGTCTTTAGTTCCTCCTCTCCTTATCCTGCCAATATTATATGAATCAAAGAAAAATAAAGAAAAATAAAATTAAACAAGAAAAAAAGACAAAGAAAAGAAACAATAAAAGAAAAACAATAGAATAAATTAAACTAAATATGAAAAAAAAAAAATGATCACGAAAGGAGTCTTTAGAAAATGCAAGAAAATATAAATGAAAAGTTTGAACAATATTTTGTTTATAAAAGTTTGTGTGACCGTGATGAGGCTGGAACTCACCATCTTCCGATCTAAAGAACCAAAGTCTTATGCCTTGCCAAGTGAGCTATGCTCGTGAGATGCGAAATAAAGATAAAATAATACATTGTATACCTGCTTGTGTCGGTAAATGATTTGCTCAAATTCCATAATTTGAGCAAATTGTGGAGGGCGCTAGCGTGAAATATGCTATCATCACAGTCGCTACTATTCCTATAGACGGGTTTCTACGGTATCTCAAATTCCAATTTTGCAATACCATAACTTATGAACTCAATGTCTTCATTCATTCATTCATTCATTCATTCATTATTTTTTATTTCCTTAAAAATCAAAGACATTACATAAAAATAATATATAAACACGGTACATATGGAGGAAAAGGCTGGAAGACCAAAAAGGTCTGAAAGTTACATGATGCAGTCATGTCTACAGTAGAATTCAATTCGACCTTTGCAGGACTTAAACCCCATTAAAAGCTATTAAACCAAGATAACACTCATTGAAAACAGCTCAACTGATTAAATCATATCTTCTCTGGTTAAATACACACAACATATGTGTCTGCTTTAAACGTACAATGGAGCAATGAGCTGGGATTATACTTTCAGTTGGGTGAACGATTATAAAGCGAGCGCTAGAGAACAACTGTGTGTGGTCTTTGTTTACGAAATGAGACAATACGTGCTTATTGTTAACCAGCGTTCTTGAAAATGAGAAACATGGTGGTTTGCAGACTTAACACGGGTTGGAAATAATTTCTTCATATTTTTTGGTGTTATCTGTCGTTTACATATCCTTCCTAAAACACCAAAGTACGAGTATTTCCAAACATCTAAATTTGCTAAAAATTTAGGACATGTTACCAAACTATATTGTCTAGAATTTTAGAAGAGTACTTTTAATATTGGCCGGTTATTTTTCACACAGCGACGTTAACTAGGCAATGTACTATTACCTATAACATTAACTAAAACACCAAAGTACGAGTATCTCCAAACATCTAAATAAGCTAAAAATGTAGGATATGTTACAAAACTATATTTTCTAGAACTTTAGAAGAGTACTTTTAATATTGGCCGGTTATTTTTCACACAGCGACGTTAACTAGGCATATCCCCATACTTTTAACGTAGGCTATTTGTAGAGGTCACGCGTCAATGGGAAAGAGCACTGTGTATTTTGTATAGGAAAACGGACAGTAACTGCAGTATGAGCCTTTCCCTGAAATCAAATAAAATTAACAAAATAAATCAACATCACATAACATAACCAAAAGACAAGGGAGGGGGTGCTCACGGAAAAGATTAATTATATATAGAGATCAGTTTTGTTTTGAATTGATTGCGGAAATGTTTAACAGATTTTGAAGCTTTCAGATTTTTATCTAAAGAATTCCAAAGAATGGGACCTCTTGTACGTATGGCATGATCAGAAAAGACTTTCTTATTTTTGGTTAGATTTAGGTCATTTACATATCGTGTCTTGTAGTTATGTATGTCAGAACGTTTGGTAAAATAATTATCAAATGAACAGGGCAGCTCATTTATAGAGTGCCTGTACATGAATGTACCTAATTCCAGTGTGTACATATCTTCAACTTTTAATATATTATAATTAGCAAACAATGGCGCTGTGTGGTCTCTATAGTGAACGTCTTCGCTTAGGAAGGTTTATTTTTATTGGGAAAACGTTGCGGAGCAAAATATCTCTATATTTAAGATATGCAAAACACTCAAAATAAATAGCCTGCCCAAAAGTGTCTCTTTTTGATATGCCATGTCACATCATTTTTTCAGACATTTGTCAATGGCATTCCTACTCTCAACATTGTCAATAATACTTTTAAAAGGCCAATATCTCAAATTCCAATTTTGCAATACCTGTCTTCGCTATTGGGAAAACGTTGCGGAGCAAAATATCTCTATATTTAAGATATGCAAAATACTCAAAATTAATAGCCTGCCCAAAAGTGTCTCTTTTTGATATGCCATGTCACATAATTTTGATTCTTAAGGGAACTGGAATGAGCGTTTTGAGCGTTTCGACAGCATTTTGTGTAGGACATGAGAGCACATCAGACCTATCGAATTGCATTCTGAATACGAATAATGTCTCTCTGGTATCAAATAATTTTCATTTTATGAAATTCACGATATAATACAAATTTTATGACAAATTATTAAAATTTGATATTGTTCACATTTTGGAGATATAATAGTCCTCGAAGTAAATTTTATAAATTTAATGATATAGTCTTAAAGTCTATGTAGCTGGGAGGAAAAGCCGACGATCAATTGAAAATTTTGACCTTTCATATTGAAGATATGCCGAAATAGCTCATTTGGGAGAGCGTTAGACTGAAGATCTGAAGGTCCCTGGTTCAAATCCTGAGAGTTCGCTTGAGCTCTGAAATGTCCCGGGTTTCGGCAGTTGTTTTTCTGCTTTGCTTTGTATTATACTACTGCTAATAATACTTTAAACTATTTTAACGGTTTTTTGTTTTGTTTTTTTTTTTTTTTTTTTTTTTTTTTTTTGTTTGTTTTTTGTCGTTCTCATATTTAAAGCCATATTGGTAACTTAAATATCCTGTAAAAGACAAAAGTGCCCAAATCAAAATATTTGTAGTCACAAGTCAGATACGCTGGTACACGATTTAGGCACTTGATAACACAACTACATGACTATTATTTCATCTGACCTACTTATTTCGGCCACAAATGGGTACATTACTAATGGTAAAAAGTAATATAATTTTTTTATTTGTTGATGAGGCAATTGAAATGTTTATGTAACATTATATGAAAAAAAAATCGACCTTGCCAGGAGTCGAACCTAGAATCCCCTGATTCGTAGTCAGATGCCTTATCCATTGGGCCACAAGGCCGATGCTATTCCGTGAGTCCTAACTACCATTTGTGACGTACCGTAAAATGGGGTAACTTTGGGCACTTTTCAGAGTTTTTAAACCACTGCTTCCAAACAAAACCAATTATATTTCTAATTAACTCTTTTTGTGACATTAGGGTTCCCTTCTACACCTTGAAGTTGAAAAAGATTTTTTAATAATTTTGTAAGGGTGCCCTAGGGGTTCAAAATGACCTGACCAAAGTTACCCCGCCTTTGGGGCAACTTTGGTCACAGTATTACATTCCATGAAGGAAAAAAATCAAAAAATTGATCTTCGCTGAATATGGGCAAGTTGTTGTTTTCTGTGACATTTGACACCTTGCAAAATTAATCAAACACACATCCTTGCTCACAAATATCGATTTTTATTTTTTCTGAAAAAAATGTAAAAAATGCTGATTTTTGGTCAAAAATCCCGCTTTTTTCGTAAATTTCAAGGAAATTACACATGAGGGACTATTATTTCTTCCAAACATATTTCTTAACAAATTGACACCAAATATGACTAAAAACAATATTGCTGTACGAAAATATGACCATTTAAAAAAATATATTTGACCGACCAAAGTTACCCCGCTGACCGAAGTTACCCCATTTTAAAATGGTAGTATATCGAAAGGAGACACTTTTTAGATAGGATCGTAAATGGAGAAATAGAAAAAAATCTGCCCGGGTGTGATTTTATCACAATTTGGGTTTGTTGGAAATTTGTAATGTTAATAATGTTTAAAATATTGTTCAATAGTTTCAGACCGGAATGTAACTGACATCTTGTATTTTTTCAGACATTTGTCAATGGCATTCCTACTCTCAACATTGTCAATAATACTTTTAAAGGCCGATATCTCAAATTCCAATTTTGCAATACCATAACTTATGAACTCAATGTCTTCGCTTTGGAAGGTTTATTTTCATTGGGAAAACGTTGTGGAGCAAAATATCTCTATATTTAAGATATGTAAAACACTCAAAATTAATAGCCTGCCCAAAAGTGTCTCTTTTTGATATGCCATGTCACATTTGATTCTTAACGGCATGTCATAAAATCACGAGCAAATATGGAACATAGTGCCTCACACATTTGAAAATGTTACGATTGTGTTTAAAAGTATACCAATGGTTCAAAAGGCCAAACTATAGCAAGGGTTCACATGGTCTATGGGGATCGACAATCTTAGTCCAGTAAAGAACATACTGAAGTGTCATAGGTAACAGTCGATCAACGTTTTCTGTTTTGGTATGACCAGACGAGGAATTTGGAATCGGAGTATTCTGAACTGATGTGTACAAACGGATTGACATTGAACCTTTATACGCGTGAATACTCTCTAAATTTGATTCTTAACGACATGGCATAAAATCACGAGCAATATGTATACCAATGGTTCAAAGGGCCAAACTATAGCAAGGGTTCACATGGTCTATGGGGATCGACAATCTTAGTCCAGTAAAGAACATACTGAAGTGTCATAGGTAACAGTCGATCAACGTTTTCTGTTTTGGTATGACCAGACGAGGAATTTGGAATAGGTGTATTCTGAACTGTGTACAAAAGGATGACCTTGAACCTTTATACGCGTGAATAGGATTGAAATGGTACATAGATATGTCAAGCAATACCTTATTTTAAAAATGTTTTCATGACCTTATAATCCGACATTTACATGTTTTTATCACGTTTTGACCAAAGCCATAACGAGTTTACAACACGTTCATAACGTTTCACATTTTTGTGCTTGCTGGGTTTCCAATAGAAGTCATAATATGTTCCACAAAAACAAGTCATCATAAAGCATTCATTCTAATAAGAATAACAAGCTTATCTGTATCTTGTCAAAATAATTGAGATGAAGCAGATTTTATTTAGTGAAAACCCAATGTATAACTTGTTTTTCAATAGTGACCCTTTCATATCCTCAACCCACTTTGTACAGTTTAACCGATGTGCAATCTGCTACGAACAGAAGCCCGTCAGAGTTGAGAAGGATATCTTGTGGATGATACAATCCTTCAGCAAGACACTTGACGAGCTTTCCTGTAGTAGCACAGTATTGCTCAATGACACCAGTGCCAGGCACTGGTTTATCACCAGGAGCCATCTGCTCATTACGTCCTACAAGCATGCTATCGGTTTCTTCATGATAACATAACGCAAATGCATTTGGAATGGGTATTGTGCGGACTCCCTCTCCTGTCTGCAAGTGAATGATACAAACTCTACTTTCCTTCCAATTGCTCATGGCTATACAATCATTAGGCATCAGAGCAATGTGACCTAGAGAAATACTCGTTGGTATAATTTTAAGAATAGTCTCGTGCGATGATAAAACGATGATCTGTGAATGCGGCCGTGAATCTCCTATCACTATTCTACCATCAGGTAGTGCCTTGATCCCATACGCAAAACCAGCCGCCTCATCCGCCCTTTGTAAGTTAAGGACTCTTTGGTATCTTCCAGATTGGGAATAAACCTCAACGTGAGTCTTTCGCGTCACAAGTATCGCACCCTCTAATGTAGCAGCAACACCGAATGGTCTATCTGTTGTATTTCTGGACGACAGGTCTAATCTGGATTGCTTCTTATAGCTACCTGGTTTTTGCTCGCTATAAAGATACACCTTCTCGGCAACAGTATCGTTGATAACAAGTAAACCGCTTGGTGTGACGTCAACATTGGTAGCCCGTTGGAACTTCCCAAATTCATTTTTCATTTCACATTCTAGTTCTCTAATCTGTAATATTTTACCAAGTTTTCCTTTTGGCTCCATCGGTTTTCCACAGACATACTTACTCATACCTATAACTACAGGTACATTTACATTCCTGTCTATTCCTAACAAAGAGTCCACAGTCTGATCTAGTTCCACCTGCTTCAAGACAAGCTCTCGTGGTTCCATCGTTGCAACTGCGGTCTTGACTACAGCTAAAATGTTCTCCGATTCCTCAATTTGATTCGTCAACCGATCACTTTGAGCTTGAAGGAGATCAATTCGAGGCTGTTCTTTGTTTTTCAGTTCCTCTTTCATCCGCTTCATACTGCAGTTACTGTCCGTTTTCCTATACACAATACACAGTGCTCTCACCATTGACGCGTGACCCCTACAAATGATGTATGTTGAGAGAATGGACACTTGCCTAGTTAACATCACTGTGTGAAAAATAACCAGCCAATATTTTATTTATTCTCCAAAACTTCTAGCAAATATATTTCTCTAACATGACCTAAAATTACAGCTAGGTTAGATGTTCAGAAATGGTCGTACTTTTGTAAAATATGAGTGAGGGCAAGGCATAGCTAGCCAACTCCCCGTGTTATTTGAATGGAGATTTGACCGAAAATATTGGTATCGGACCGCTCACTTCTGAAGGATGCCACAAAAAACCGGTAAAAGCTACATTTAAATTATTCTAAATAGGTTCTAGAAAATAAAGTTTTGTAACATGTCCTAAATTTTTAGCTAATTTAGGTGTTTGGAGAGGGTCGTACTTTTGTGTTTTAGGAAGGACATGTAAACGACAGATAACACCAAAAATATGAAGAAATTATTTCTAAACCGTGTTAAGTCAAAAATCATTATGTTGCTCATTTTCAAGAATGCTGGTTTACAAAAAGCACGACATTGTCTGATTTCGTGAACAAAGCCACACATAACATTGTTTCCTTTCGTTTCCTTTGTAATCGGTTACCCAACTGAAGCTATGAATACTAGCTTTATTGCGATATCGCACATGAAAACAGTCACTTGTGCACAACCAGAGAAGATCCGATTTAATCAGTTGAGCTGTTTCAATGAGTGTTATCTTGGTTTAATAGCTTTTAATGGGGTTAAGTCCTGCAAAGGTCGAGATGAATTCTACTGTAGACATGACTGCATCATGTTTTCTCCTCATTCAGCTTCATAATAGCTTTTTTAGTCTCAGTGTCCATGTTCTTGCATTGTATTTGTATATTATCTGCGATTTCTTTACGGACACTTTCGAGTTGATTTCTACTTAGCTTACATCCCTCAATAACGTCCTCGGCGGTCTGGATGCTGACATGTATTTCATCTCTCCGATCCTTCAGGATATCATCTATCTTGACAGCATCGTGGTCTGGTCCCTGATGCAATTCCATCATACATGTACTACAACCGGATATATTACACTTTTTACAATAATAATCAATGGCAATACCATGTTCATTGCAAGCTTTTGCTTTTATTTTGCGGTGACCTTCATGTTTTTCCGCGAGATTGCGAATGCGTCGGTTTGTCTTCATGGCTTCAACCCCTTCATCTGGTATACATGTTTTACGACGACATTCTGGACACTCTACCTCTCTTCGTCCGCCTTCAATTATTTTCTTGATACACAGAACGCAACATTCATGCATACAGTCCAGAAGTTTTGGAGTGTTTGGTGCTCTTAGAAGTTCAGAACAAACAGGACATTCGAGATCTTCTTGAGCCGTATCTGCAAACGACAGGTACCGGTACGCCATTTTGTCCAGTAGTGGATAATGAACTTCTATGACTCAGTCTTGTGTACGCAGTCAGATAACATTGTTTATTCAAATATCGACATAATATGTAGCGATTTTTTTTCTATTTTACTTGGCGATTCATTTCAGAGATACGTGTATTTGAAACCCAGACTGAAAAAAAAAATACATATAAAATACTGCAAGCATTTCCGTCATTTTAGTATCAGATTTTATGGAAATTTTACTTACACCGATATTTTATTCATTATTGATAAGTTATTGTTTTTGTTAAGTTTTTCTTCCTTTTCTTTTCGTACCCTAATTTTAATGTATAGGTTGCTTGTATTGCAAATCATTAAGTAATTAGAATCACAACATTTGCTAGGCTACCAATCACAACCTTCGCTACACTATTAAGACGGACTTTGACTCGCATTACACCATAGACCAAAATAATGGTCTATGATTACACACACGATCTTCCCGGCCCTGCTCTACCACAAAACTTGATTCACGCCCCCTTTTAATTATTTATTTAACAAATTTCCCCTTTGACAATAGGAGGCGTCCCTACAACTCAGAGTGACCAGATGATGGTGGATGCGATATCGCTATTTTTGACGTCGCCATTGGATTAACACATAATCATGAAATCTTCACAAACAATTCTAAATTTGTTATGTGGTGTCAAAGCAAAATTATCTTACTCTAAAACCGTTGGGGTTCTGCCAAGTACCCCACTGCAAGTATGTTAATTGTCCATTTATAATCACTAACCGTGTATTGTGAATGGGGCTGTCAGCCCTGTATCTTCGCCAGCCTCGTACGTCCGTGTTGCGTGTCCTATGCCGCCTGGAGTGACGTGAGACGGGATGCGACATCAACGTCTGGAAAACTTACTTATATGCATTTCAGATTCGAGCATGATGCATTTGAGTAATTAAAGGAGTATTTCGCGATCCTAGCATCCTCTTTTTATGACATTTTTCAGTAGATATCCACGAAAAAACCTTATTTCCAAAATTTCAGTTGATCCGATTTTGCGTTTGCGAGTTATGCATGATTATGTGTATTACACTGCTCCATAGACAATGTGTTGTAATTTCGTTCTGGTGCACCAGAACGAAATTCAAATTTGGCGATATTTTTGCTAAACGAATTAATCTGCAAGAAATATTTGGTACATAAACATTATGTAGCCAGAGGTATCCAGTGGTGTAAAAATCTCAACTTTTTTGGGAAAAGTGGGGGATGAGGCTGTGGATCACGAAATGCCCCTTTAAGTTCAAAATCAAAAATAGTTGTGAACAAGCAACATAAACATTTAAATGAATAATATGTTTTGAAAATTAAACAATTTAAAATTCGGTTAATAATAAATTGCAAAACTAAAAAAAACATATAATTTTAATGGCATAGAACTCGATTATCATTTTCGATCACTAGGCCTATATTGTGAAATTCAGAAATATTAAAAAACTATTCGACTGTATGTAGGCCTATTGGTTTCAGCTTTGGCCATATGTGTGAATATGTGTGTCTTGATTCTTTCTTTCTTCGTCTTCTCAATTTCACTGATTTTGTCTTTGTACTGTTGCTTGTAGCTTTAGCCTATATACGTCAGTTACTTACCAGGTACATGTCAACTTTACCTCGTCCCGCCAACTGTCAAAGCTTTGATTACTTTGTCTTGTGTTACCAGTCACTAACGATTCACCCGTGTCATCACAACGGGACGTTTTCCCTGGCGCGCTTTCAACTTTTATTTCACCAGCACGAGCTTGCGAGTTTGTATTTCTTTCAATAGTATCAAAACTTTTTTGGTTGCAGTCATACTGAAATCTATTTCACTCGCTCCGACGAGCGATTGCTTTTTAACCAATGCTTTGAAGCGATTTTACGAATGCAACAAAACTCGCTCTACCTCATTGGTTCAATTTTGGTTTAACCCCAATGAGCACTACCTGCCGATCTAACATTGCCTCTGATTGGTCAATTACATGATATATTTACTTTAATCACCAATTAGAATAGAGCTTTGCAAACAATTCGCCCCAATTTTTTTGCGTGGTGAAATTATTCTAACAATGTTGCTGATTGGTCCAATCGATATGAACACTTCTTTTTGGCCAATCGGCAGGTAGTTCTCATGGGTTTTTTTTTAAACAATTACTCGTCGCTCATGTAGATTGGGTGTAAATTCAGCTATAGACAGTCAGAGTACAACAAACTCGAGTTCAAGTCGTATATTTGAACAAATTGAATAGCTGCGCAATGCAAATTGCATGTCAATAATGAGGTTATTCGGTATTTCAAGTTCAGATGGAAACCCTCTTCGACTTAAATTATTTTTTAAGTTGACATTCTCTGATGTCTTGACGATTATTGTTAAAACCTGTCTGTTATAAATTTGTAGCATTCCCGCCATCCTCTCGCAAAAAGACACTTAAGCCTAATTTACATGGGGACTTTACCCTTGCCTACATAATAACCATAAATTTTATTTTGATGGATTACTTGCCCTGGCGATGCAATTTACATGGGGACATAGAGTCCAGCAATTGTGACCTCAATGAACTATATCTGGGGCAGCTATGTGACCTATAAAACCATAAACCAGGTAAATGTGCTGAAAAGGCCAAGGAAAAATTAAATCCAATATTTAATATTGCATACACATTTTAGATTAATTGTGTAAAGTTATAATATAACAATGATACTTCATGTATACTATACTACAACAAAAGATGTATTAATTGTGTAAAATTATAATGACATAGGAATGAGACTACATGTAGGCCTATATTACTGCAATGTGCTATGGAATAAAATATGTATTAATTGTTTAAAATTGTAATGACAGGAATGATACTACATGTTTTATTTAATTACATTTTTATGTACTACAATAACAATGTACTATAGAATAAAATGAAAATAGTAACCTACCATCAATGCCCATCATACTTCCGATTCTCTCCAAAGCATCTTTCCTTTTGTTTTTGTTAAAGTAGTCCTGATGCTTGACATTCCACAGTATCTCTTCATCTTGATAAAGTTCTGCTAATTGTTTGACTAATTCAGAGGACAACTTTTTGTGTGACATTTTGTATTTGTAGGGTGGTATGATTAGCTAGTGTTCTATAACGTGCATGTAGAAATCAAATGGCAATGGAAATGGACTTGAACTTTGAGGAGGACAACAAAAGTGTGCATATGTCATCAACATACCAGAGAAAACTCTCTGGAGAGTGTATACTGTCCTGAAAAAATAGCCCCGGTTCTATTTTGAGGAAACTATGAAAGGTCAGAGGTCCAGGAGCATTGCCTGGCAAAATTACCAATATACACGGGACTCTCCTTGCTGGAAATAAATTTCAAGCAATAGAGTCTCCATGTAAATTAGGCTTTACACACTGAAAATCTTTCTGACCCTTTCGGAGTACATGTACCTGAGAAAAATCATTAGAATGTTTAATGTTAATTGAAAAAGAAACTTACAGAGTCCATAGAGGAGAACATCATGCAGTTTTGATGAAGCTGCAGGATTATACCACGTGTTTCTCTCCGCAATGGTTTTGGAAGAGGAACCATTACCTGCATGGGACACAAAAGAACAATTATTCTTCATCGTGCATCATGTGTATTTCGATATATATTTTATTGAATTGACTTTGTAATCAGGCATGTGGCAGCTATGTTGTGTTTTGCCTTTTCGAGATATGGCGGACAAAATAGGATGGCGCTACCGTGACGAAATGGGTCAAGTCTTTTGAATTTGCCGGGTTTTACCCATATTGAAGATTGTCCTCCCATTGTGTACGCCATATCTCGAAAAGGCTAATTACATTAATTCAAAGACAAAACCCACATTGGAGACACTAAGATGAAACTGAGACCTGCAGTATGCGTGCCTTTCTCAGACGTCATTGTGTTTATTACAGCCTCTGTTGTTTCAGTAACCATGGTAATAGGCATATAACCATATATACCGTATGATACATAATTGATGAACTCAAGACATGAATATTGAACCTGGTCTCATCAGGACTCAAGCGTGTGACGAATTATGTCTTACTGCTAGTTCAATCAAATACATTTCAGTACAAGTTTTTTAATTCCTGAATTACACAGTATACCACTTTTAGCATCATCTTGATACCAGTGCCATGCACATGTCATGAAAACAATCTTCTTGCATTCGAAGTTCATCTTTTTTGAGCTTCTGAAATCGTAAATTTATTGGTAATCGGTGTAAAACAAACAAACATATCCACCACTGAGATAGTCCATCTCACAAATAGTAACTCATTCAGCTTTTATTTGAGTTACATTGACGACGTCAATACGGGCGCACACCACTAAACCACTCTGTTATTGGTATAAATTTTTTTTTTTTTTTTTATTCATTTCAATCTTTATTATATACAATTACATCAAAACAGATCGAAAAGTAGACATACAAATCCAGACAAGAGTATGGCATCAGAAAGAATTCAGTTGCCATATCTCTGCAGGAGTCATTGATCAGGAGGAGATGATCAAAAGGCCATGAAGGCCAGAAGTGATCATCCCCTAAGACATAATATAAACAAACATGTTTTGAATAATATGTATAATTTGGATGAGTTTGGACAAAGGGTAAAACCATTTATATTTGAGTTATTTGCGTAACTTTCAGAAGAGAGAATAGTAGGGGAGACCGGGGATGGAAGTTACACGGGGAAGTTGTTACACCTCTCAGTGTGCCAAGCTGGAAGAATAGAGGGCAGGCTAATTGACATCCATTTGTTGCCTACACATCACTGGGGTATACTGCCAGTCGCGAGCTTTTTCCATTGTTCTAGTAAAAAGATATGTCAAAAAAACTTTTTTTGTCCTCTCCTAGTAACTTTCTGACAAAACTGTAATACTGTAATAGCTCTAACGACTGGAGGTGCATAATGCTAGCTTGTTATGGTAAATATAGTATGTGTAGGTCACTAATATATCCCTGAGTCATGATCTGTAATTCTGCCTCAGGGTTGTGTTATAATGGCGTATGTGTGCAAAACTCCCTATGGGGATAGTTGTTACACTGTAACAACCTACCCCATGTAACAACCTACCCCAATTACATTTTACATGTGTTGAACTAAATTTTGTTTCAATTTTCAGGTTTAAATATTTCATATGTTTACTGTGTATTTGCTTTACCTAGAGCTGTAATTGCTCTACTGTTAATGATGCCAAGAACCTGGAAAAGGAAGACAGAGAGGGGGAAAACACCTCTTCATGTATTATGGAAGCTGCTGCCCAACGTGTGTTGGAATATGGCGATTCTTTGCGGGTTGCAGCAGCTAAGCATAATATAAGAGCATCATAGTTTAATATAAATGAACTTATTATAGAATAAAAATGATCTAAATGCTTCTAAAGGCCTTTAAAAGGTCCATAAAATTTTGTAACATTGTAACAACTTACCTCAGCATGGTGTAACAACTTACCCGGTATGCGGGGTAAGTTGTTACAAAAAATTACCTTCATTAGTTAATTAGTTGTTTGATGTTTTCATGTTTTGTATGCCCCAAGGTTTAGTTAACATAATGTGCTAACCACACACCCAAGATGGAGTGTTTGAGTTCTTTCATTGGAATTATATGGGGCAAAATGTAAATTTTGTAACGTCCATCCCCGGTCTCCCCTATTTATTTGTTTTATGACCGGCCTTGTGTTTTGAAGTTTGAAGACAGATCTGAATTAACGATGGTGATATTTAAACGCCACTACCGCGAAATTAAATAGCGACGGTGAAAATATTAAAGCATTTTGTTTTTTCAGATAAGACATGGCAGGAAATCGAGCAAAGACATTTACGTATATTTAGGCCTACATATGGAAACCGTTCAAATCTTTTGTGTGCCCTTAAATCTGGGCGTTTCCTATTTATTCCGACTATCGCAGAACGCAGCCAATAAAAGGCCAGCATTGCATGATTACACGTACGCCTTGAATGTTCTTCACACATCCCCATTTATTTTAAACGAACCCGGGTCCTTTGCTTTATAATCAAACTCCCCTTAAGTCAGCAATATGGTTTATTATAAACCCTTGTTTATTGCAATATTTTGATCAATCAATTCAAATGAATTTCATTTGCATGAAGCCCGTACAACATTATAAGGGCAACGCAAGTATTAATTTGTCTGTTTTCGCATTCACTCCATGTAAAAATTGGCCAAACGCGGGCACTTGCGTCTTAAAGTACTCATGACAATTGTGGGCCATACGGTTCTTAGTGGGAAAATAATTGCGAATATAGCTTTTGATTTCCACAATTGACTTAATTTTGTGAAAAATATAGAGCTCTACAGACATACGGGCGAATGGGCTGTGTCTTGAAGCCATGTCTCAAGAAAGCCACTTAAGTGATCAAAATCAAACGGCATGAACATCAAGGGGTAAGAAAATTATAAGGCGGATTTCATTTGTGAGTGAACCGGTTACGACAAGAACAAAATGCTTTCAACCGTAATTATGTAAAAACTGAAATGGCTATGTCGAATTATTCAAACAATTCAGTTGATAAAAGAGTGTGGAAAAAATGCAAGGTAATGCATTAAGTATGGAAGATTTTTTTTCCGCGCGCGCCAAAAGCGGTGGAAATATTGCCGCTAACGGTATCTTGACCTACATCGCATCGGCCGCTAGTACTCTTACCTCGCGAACTACTTTTGGGACTAGATTGGTAAAAATTGACAGCGTAATCACATAATAGTGCTATTTATATGTTATGAATACATAAATCCACTTGCCGCGGTAGCATTTTTAGTATCCACTTAAAATCTGACTAGTTTGATCCCAACTGGCCCTCTAAGCAACAATTAGGCAAATTGGTTAATTGCATGACCAAAGCTAAATGATTGCCTTTAAAATCAATTATAAAACGATGGCTAATTATAATGGTTGCTGATTGTTGAGGTAAATAAAAGCTAATTCACCGTGTCATGGACTCCATTCCAAGAAAACGTCACACCAACCGTCTTGCATAATGTGTTCAAACTCTTTGGACTCCAAAGACCCTTTGGAATAACGAGTAAAGGTAAAGGAGACGATCCTGTATAAACAGTGATCGGAGTGCCCATCTCTCTCTTTCACTGGCGATTGGGCCAGACTTCTCAATGTAATGTTCCTATAGAGGGATTGCTATACCTCCTCCACAGCGAGTCTGTTACCTTCCCAGCATTTAAGAATGCCGGTACCCAAATATACCTGGGTGGAGAGGAGTAATTGAAATAAAGTGCCTTGGGGGCACAACACGATGGCGTCGCCGGGGCTTGAACCTACAACCTTCCGAATATGAGTCGTGCTCCCATTCGAATAACGACGAGTACGCCCTATCAAACCAAGGGCCCGAATAAAGATCCTGACCTGATGTGTTAATATCTTCAAGACAATAAAGAATCGTGTCCGTTTATATTTCTATTCTTTATATAAGAAACTAACCAATTTTGACGGAATTTAAAACAGGTGAGTTTTCAGTCAACAGTAAGGTCAGAAGTAGCCATCCCTTTTGAATAGGTATTTGAACTCGCCAAAGGACCCCGCCAAAGGACCAGTGCAGTGCAAAGTGAGAATAATATCTCAGGTTAAGTATAGGAACTGACTCATCTGTAATTAGTCACACAGATAGTCCCATAGCAAAATATCTAGCCAATTTAACTCCCATCTTCTCCAAGAAATCCTGTAAAGGTCTAAGATTTTTACACGCCCTAAATCCATGCAACAAAGTGCGTTTCCTTAATGTCACTATACATCAAGACGGTGGGTTCAGAAAAGTACTGCCACGATGCCAGTTAATTGCACGACGCCGCACATCACAAATGGGTTCTTTGCCCTATTTCTAACTTTTGGTGTTTTTATGAGTGAAATTGTCAGGTAAATTATTTACGCAAGATTATGAATGACAGTTTATGTTGCCCGATTCACTCTAAGATATAGTTGTTTTGACATTACAACTCTTGGCAGATGAGATGGAAGTTGGCTTTGCTTTGCAGCGTTGGTTTACAGAATGCGATTTCAGCCTTTGGTTATGTTTTGGGTTAAGTGGGAGTGCCAAAACCTAACGTAAACGGTGTCATCCTCCCTGAGATGCGCAACAATTAGTTGAAATTTTTGTTTACAACGTATAATAGGAAATGACAATGACAAAACATAAGCCAATCAAGTTCCTTTTGACAAGTTTAAACACGTTTATCAAATTTATATTTATGGTGTATTCTAAAGTATATAGCTTAGATATATCGTGCATAAGTTACTGTAATTTTTTTCAATTCACTCGAAATTATAAAATGCAAATGACTCCATGTTGTAATTAGATCGATTTTAGCATTTTCAAAAGCCTACGCATAACAATTTGTTGTTCATTCAGAAGTGCTGCATTGTTTAATCATAGGGATGCAGGAAATTAAACGAGTACACAACCTTTGGCATGATAGCTATATCCTCTTTATCATCAACAACAACATCTTCGTCTCCTACTCCTTCTTCGTCTTATTCTCCTTCTTCTTCTCCTCCTCCCTCCTCTTTCTTTTTCTTCTTCTTCTTCTTCTTCTTCTTTGTCTTCTTCTCCTTCTCCTTCTTCGTCTTCTTCTTCTTCTTTTTCTCTTCCTCCCCTCCTCTTTCTTCTTCTTCTTCTTCTTCTTCTTCTTCTCCTCCTCCTCCTTCTACCTCTAATACTTTTACTTTTGTTTCTTGTAATTATTTGTCCGTATGGGGTGCGTGAGTGAGTGGTTAAGCAATATGTTAAGAGCAAGGAACTTCAGAATGTGGAAAGACCACCTTCGAGTCACTGTAATTCCATACTCTTCGTATAGGACAAATCTGTATTTCAGAGTGGATATGTAAGTTGTGCACTTCGCTGTCTATGTTTTGACCAGCGTTATACTAAATTACAAGGATTTAAAATCAATCCTAAGGGATTGTGATTAGGGACCAATCATGTATTAGAATTAAAATTAAATCTTACAAATTTAAAATCAAATCTTAAGATTAAAAATTCAAACTATAAATTGAATCTGAAATTGATTGGTCCTTAATTACAATCCTAATGATTTATTTTTTAAATCCTTGTAATTTAGAGTGTTATATACCTGGTAATGATATGCGTGCGTGTCCCAAATTCTAATTTTTGTTAACTTAAAAGCGATACATAAATATAATTATTTTAAAAAGTCACAGAAATGCGTTTAAATGTGCTTAAAAATGTCATACAATTAGTTCTTCAATTGTCGGCAAAAAAATTTCATAAAATTATACAACTTGTTCTTTCAAAACTGGCATCATGGATTCAAGGACGATCCTTCTTCCATTACTCTCAACAAATTTCCAACCCTAGCAAATATTATTTTACTTATGTAATACAATTCTTTTATTTTTAGGAACATGACAACAGATAATAAACAATATAACAAAGTATGCTTTTTTGAATATTTATACTTTTATCAAATTCGGTAAAAAGTTAGATAAAGATTCAAGAGGAGCTATTTACGGAAATGTGATACATAATTTATCAGAACAAGAACACAGAGAAATCAATTTGAAAATGTAACTCGTTTCACGTAGGCCTATACATGCTTGATATTTAAAAATAGGAAAGCTTTGGTGCAACTTTTCTGAATATATCATAATATATTTAACAACCCAAGTATAAAATGAATCAGCTGAATCGTTTGTTATACTATATATTAAGTTGATAATGAAATTTTTTTAACCAAATTTGCTATTGTTATATACCAAATTTATGTCTATCGAATAACCCTTATGGGGTTCGGTCGATTGGTATAATTAAATTTCACCTTACGTTCGACACAAATCTCGTACTTTATTTCGCAAAATTCGTTTAACATGAGATAGATCAAAATGAATCTCAACGTTTATGCTTAATTATCTAAAAGTGGTTTTCAATCGAAATATCAATTAATATTAATCCCTAATTATACCAATTTTCTATCAATAATCTCACCTTAATATAACATTTTTGCTCTTAAAACAAAAACGCACTTAAGTCTGATTCTCTTCAGGCAAACTGGTTTTGAATTTCATTCCCGAGAAGATAGTGCTGATCATAAATGAAAATAAAACATCTGCATTTAGAAACAAACCTATGAATCAATACAAAACAAAGCAAAAAGTTTACTTAGTAAAGAGTATGAAAGGTTTTATTTATATTTTTATGGAAACAGACAGAAAACTTCAAATGGATGATATCGCCCTGGGGTAGATCCTCCCAGTACACACGGGTTAAGTGCATTAGACGCGTCATGTGTAATATCGCCGTCATCCCTACCTTACCTACACAAACAATACCTCAGAATCATGCACCAGCACCCAGGCATTTTAATGCCAAAATCCTCTCTGGTTTTATGGTATTTTGTACTCAAAATTGCTCAGAGAAATAATTAAGCTATATCTAAGTGATAGAGTGGTTCATTGATTTCGTACCTAATATTTAGCAAACAGAAGTCAACTGTAGTTTGGCGATTGTTTTTAACAACGCTAAAAAGGCATGAAAGAAAATGTGTTTCGTGCAATATGGTGTTTATATCTAAAACATAATAAATTCATCAGTCATAATGTGTTTACTATATAAACACAGCTAGTTAAAAGGTCCAAACATCAACCATCCCATTGTTAAACACATACACAGGTGTAGATTTTAAACATGCCCTGGACAGAGAAAAAGGGGGGCATCAAAATATAATTTCATTAAAAATATTGTTCAGTTTATTTGTCAAATTTCGTGACAAATTTTTATTTTTAATGCCAGAATATCATTAGATCCGTCTATGTACATTATCTTTTCATTTTGATATACTGTCGTAAATATCATTGAAAGTAATATGTCATTATAAATTTCATATCTTTACGACACCTTTCAGTTGGGTTTCCCGCTAGAGCTTAGTAAATTACAGCAAAATTGTTTGGTGTAAATAAGCGGGATGATCTTAATAATAGATATCTACTAAAGATAGGAATGTTCAGGTTCGTGAATCATAATAGCCAGCTACTGAAGATAGCAATGAACAGGTGTGTGGATCATAATAGCTATCTACTGAAGATAGCAATGAACAGGTGTGTGGGTCTTAATATCTATCTACTGAAGATAACAATGGACAGGTGCATGGCTCTTAATAGCAATCTACTAAAGAAATCAATGAAAAGGTGCGTGGATCTTAATAGCTATCTACTGAAGATAGCAATGAACAGGTGTGTGGATCTTAATAGCTATCTACTGAAGATAACAATGGGCAGGTGCATGGCTCTTAATAGCAATCTACTAAAGAAATCAATGAAAAGGTGCGTGGATCTTAATAGCTATCTACTGAAGATAGCAATGAACAGGTGCATGGCTCTTAATAGCAATCTACTAAAGAAATCAATGAAAAGGTGCGTGGATCATAATAGCTATCTACTGAAGATAGCAATGAACAGGTGTGTGGATCTTAATAGCTATCTACTGAAGATAGCAAGGAACAGGTGCATGGATCTTAATAGCTATCTACTGAAGACAGCAATGAACAGGTGTGTGGATCTTAATAGCTATCTACTAAAGATAGCAATGAACAGATGCGTGGATCTTATTATCTATCTACTGAAGATAGCAATGAACAGATGCGTTGATCTTTACACAGAGTTGTTCAAAATCCTGCTATCAGAAGCCGCATTATTTGCAGTATTTCAGTTCAGATGGATTTTCACGATGATATCTAAGAATAAAACATTGACGTTTCTACTGAAGATAACAAAGACCAGTTTTGTGGATCTTAATAGCTATCTACTGACGATAGCAATGATTAGTTGCGTGGATCTTAATAGCTGTCTACTGAAGACAGCAATGAACAGGTGTGTGGATATTAATAGTAATCTACTGAAGATAGCAATGAACAGGTCCGTGAATCATAATAGCCATCTACTGAAGATAGCAATGGACAGGTGCGTGGATCTTAGTTTTAATAGCTGTCTACTGAAGATAGCAATGAACAAATACGCGGATCTTATATCTATTGAAGATAGCAATGAACAGGTGCGTGGATCTGAATAGCTATCTACTGACGATAGCAATGAACAGGTGTGTGGATCTTAATAGCTATCTACTGAAGATAGCAATGGACAGGTGCATGGATCTTAATAGCTATCTACTGAAGATAGCAATGAACAGGTGCGTGGATCTGAATAGCTATCTACTGACGATAGCAATGGACAGGTGCATGGATCCTAATAGCTATCTACTGAAGATAGCAATGAACAGGTGTGTGGATCTTAATAGCTATCTACTGAAGATAGCAATGAACAGGTATGTGCATCCTAATAGCTATCTACTGAAGATAGCAATGATCAGGTGCATGGAACTTAATAACTATCTACTGAAGATAGCAATGAACAGGTGCATGGATCTTAATAGCTATCTACTGAAGATAGCAATGAACAGGTGCGTGGATCTTAATAACTATCTACTAAAGATAGCAATGATCAGGTGCGTGGATCTTAATAGCTATCTATTGAAGATAGCAATGAACAGGTATGTGGATCCTAATAGCTATCTACTGAAGATAGCAATGGACAGATGCGTGGATCTTAATAGCTATCTACTGAAGATAGCAATGATCAGGTGCATGGATCCTAATAGATATCTACTGAAGATATCAATGAACAGGTATGTGGATCCTAATAGCTATCTACTGAAGATAGCAATGGACAGGTGCGTGGATCTTAATAGCTATCTACTGAAGATAGCAATGATCAGGTGCATGGATCCTAATAGATATCTACTGAAGATATCAATGAACAGGTGTGTGGATCTTAATAGCTATCTACTGAAGATAGCAATGAACAGGTATGTGGATCCTAATAGCTATCTACTGAAGATAGCAATGGGCAGGTGCGTGGAACTTAATAGCTATCTACTGAAGATAGCAATGATCGGGTCGAGGATCTTAATAGCTATCTACTGAAGATAGCAATGATTAAATACGTGGATCTTAATAGCTATCTCCTGAAGATAGCAATGATCGGGTCGAGGATCTTAATAGCTGTCTACTGAAGATAGCAATGGACAGGTTCGTGACAAAATCTTATTGTACACCTACATTCGATATTAACACTGCGTGGGCTATAACCTATAATGGCTGGTTCTTTTCAAAACTAATTTAAACGACGCGGCCTATTTGTCAGAACCGTATCGCGTTTTGCTAACGACTGGGCATATGAATTCAGTTAATGAATACCATGCGACTATTTTTGAAATCACAACCTCAGATCTTATATTGTGGTGATAACTAATGGATAGTTCTCACTCGCGTAATGCGTCTAACAAACCATGAAATATAAACAGAATAAAAAGCATTATAACCATACCATCTATACCCAGTTTTTATTCTGTTGATTTTGGGCTATTTTTATTTACACATTATTCAGCATCGACAATTCCATTTTGAAACCAAACAGAAAATGGTATTGCTATGCGTTAGGTGTGACCACAACTTGAGGATTGGACTTTTATGTGGTTGGATGAGACCAATCTCATGCATTTTGCATTGTTTCTGACCTAAGATATTTGTGTTCCCTTATAATCTTATTTGACTTCAATAATCTCATCTTCGGATTGTAACAATAAAACGGACAAATACGATCGCGTATCTCTTTGAAATATGTGGTTGGGTGGTATATACAATCATCAAGTCTATTCTGCATTTTCCCTGCAAATGTTCGTGTTGGTTTTTTGACCATTTTCTTTAACGAAACTAGTAGAAGTATTTCCTATCATATGCCTATTCCAATTTGTTCACTAGAATCCTTTTCATGGATATCAGTCATTCAGAACAATTCAGCAAGAACTTAAAAGATGCGAATTATTTGACGTGATATTTTCGTGATGTATTGTCACGGTATATCTAATCTAGGCACTGTGAATGATCTTTCTAGGATTCTGCAAACATATGCCATAGCTGCCTCATTTGATGCACTGGCGTTAAAAATTGATATAGACTGCAATAAATGCCAAAACAATTTAGGGTATTGCTTAAAAGAAGCTTAACAAGTACAAAAGGCTTACAAATCTTAAAAATCAGGGTTACAAGAGATATGGTATAAGGGACATTTGAAAGAGTGGTTTGAACTCTTGTAGGAGTAGTTTTTACTCTTTTATGCATGATGTTCTTAGAGTAATTTTCACTCTTCTCACTCTTCTGAAGGGTAAATTTTGCATTGTTTATTCTTTTACATCAAGAGAATAAACTTTGGTGAACAGATTATTTTGGTCTCTCTTTTCTGTAACTTCTGTCAATATAATTATGGTACTTAACATTTGCTCTTTTAAAGTCACAACTTTATGGGTATATTAAAGCTAATCGTTTACACTAAACCTCAGATTTTGAGACAAAGGTTTAATTATAAACTACTTTTTTACTTTTCTGCACATGAATTATTATTTGAGCTCCCATTTATCATGTTTATATCGTCAAAGTTGACCACGAAGTTATTCATATCGAAAACTTGCCCGTATACACTTAAACAAATTGTTGATTGTAAACCTTTCCTCTGCCCAAATACATAGCTCAGCAGTTCCCTATAGCCGTGCCTATAGCGTGTATTATGCACACAGCAGCTATCGCGTTTATTTGCACATTATGTCCATATCGTCCTGACAAAACGATGATTATAGCCTACGGATGATCCGTCCAGGTCTTGATACTTCACCCAGCCGGTCGTCTCTCCTTTCATTTACCCATCATGTTCCTGATATCACCCTACCAATAACTTACAATCAACCTGAGTGCCGCGATACCGTCTAACTTTTTCAGCTCTTCTTTCTCGTGTAAATCAATTACTTGGCAATGACATTGCTTATAGTTAAGTAAGTAAAAACCTGCCGAAACTAAGCCAAAATTGTAGTATTTATACCTACTCACGGACATAATCTACGCGGGGCTTTTGCAGGGATGGGTCAATCGCACGTACTGTCCTCACAACATATGCCCAGCTGGAAACACCACTTAGAATTAGCGTTTATCAAGCTCGCGTGGCTGTGGTGTAAGTTTACTTCGAACGTGCCGACGCACCAAACCTTTTGCTAATGTCCTGAGCAGTCTTCGAGTTGTACCGAGTTGAACGCCAGGAGGTCCTGAGCTGAACTGAAATACTCCCGCTTGGTCCTTATATACCACACGATACACTTGCAAATTTTTGAAGCGAAATGGTGATTGGTAACACTGACATTCTCCTGTTCTGTCCCTGTAAGCAATTATGACAATATACTAATGATTTAATAAGCCCGAGTTGCATTTGATACCAGGGTCTCAGCATAGTGATTTCCTGGCCACCACGCTATAGGTTTAAATTGCCCGGGACAATGTTGCCTGTAGAAACAGGACGGGGTTACACATTATCAGGAGGGGGAAGGTTAATTGAAGTGCTCTAGATCTCAATGTCTAAAACGATAGGAAATAAGTTGCTGTTTAGGTGTGTATTCGAGAATGGTCTTATGATGGGTCTTATAGTGGTAAGTATTTTGACAAATAAGGCGTGGTCAAAAGGGCAATGGTTCTTTTTACTGATGAAGTACGTACGTCCGGGTGAATGACCATTTTCAAATCTTACTTTAAACTCCTTGGCAGTACACTCTAAGAAATAAAGGTTCTAAATAGAACCCTTTTTGTCCTCTCAGGAGAACACCCCTCTTCAACCTCTAAGAAAGGTTCTTTAATTTTAGAAAACCCTTGAAGGTTCTCCAAAGAACCGAAAACGGTTCTGTATCACATTTTGGGACCGTTTTATACGGATTTGATACCATTTTTGGTTAGAGGACAACTTTAGAACCTTTTTAGAACCTTTATTTCTTAGAGTGTAGATGGTTGTATTCTATATTTATATTATATTTGCTTTTATAATAACTTTTTAGGCATAGAACTAATTAACAATAAAAAATCACGCTCAGAAACTTTTATAAACAGCCACGCCTTTTACAGTCGTTAAATGTAAATGCACTCATCTTATTTGCCACGACAAAACCTAAAGTAACATTTCTTATTTCAAAACATTTTTGGTATTACAAATACGGTATTGGATCTAGGGCATTCAACCAACCTTTCTAAATCTTCACTTTGTGTAACTCCGTCCCGTTTCTATAGGCACTATGCCCAGCTATTTGACGTTGCCTATCACGTGTTGGCTAGAGGACCAGGAAATGACTGAAGCATGATGTGTTAAATTAAATTAAGTTAGATATATTCAAGTTTTCTTATAATATTCCATTATATTAATGGTTATTACATTCTACGTCTATAGCCATCACGTAATTGATATGAATTATGCATTTTGTCTGTTACACTTGTTGTTTGTGTATGTTGTCTCTCTTTGCTTGCATAGGTTCTGCAGTTTATTGCCACTAAGTCCGTTGAAACCCGCTATCTTCAGTAGATAGTCCTTTTGTTGAACGACAATTGCGAAACTTGCAAAGTTCGTATTCTATTTGAAAATATATACCGATAAGGCATTTGACAAGTAACGTAAAAATGAAAGTCAGCAATCTATTAAATGATCATATTCTATTTTACATGATGGATCTACGACAAGGACATTATCTTTGTAAGTTAACACCGGTGTGGTGTGTTTAGTTAGCCCACGTGCATCGCACACCCCTCTGTGTCACCTATAAGGGTTGAGACTCTGTCAAAACATAACACAATTGTAACACTAATAGAAACGTTACGAAATATGGCACGCGTAAGAAGTGTGGTATGTGAGTGTGATGATTAATAAATTAATGATAGGGATGGTGGATATCATATATATATAGTTGACATTTTAACACATTATTATATATTTTTGAAATTAACTTTTTTTTAAACAAAAAACCCTATTAAAGTTGACAATTGGCATCCCTTTTGAATCACATAATATAATAAACATATTTTCAAAAGGAGTGCCAATTGTCAACCCAAATGTGTTTTTGCTCAAAAGTAAATTTACAAATATATAATACCGTAAAAACTCGATAGTCAACATATGTGCTTACTATCGAGTTTTTACGGTAGTGTTTTTTGTATGCTCCTCATAAAACTGGAATCAGATCTTGTTTTTCACTTGGATGGGGCAATCTAATAATCATTAGAAATTTATTTGATTTAGTTTGTAGATTAGTTTGAAAATTATATAAAGTCAATGTGTTGTAACTAGAATACTAATTGTATTCAATATATGATTATGCTTGTTTCATTAAATACTTTATCGTTCTCGACTCGTTCTCCAACTTGTATTTCGGTTGGGTGAAACAGGATCATAACCGGTCAATTTATAACATTACTTTTTCATTCTTTCATTTTTTCAAAGAGGGAAGTCTGCCCCTTGTCACTCCCTGGTTACGTTCCCGAGTGCAAGGCTTTTCCTGCCTCCAGACCCTGCCTCCGGTTGCCTCCGGTAGCCTCCGGGTCTTGAATCGCATTTGCGCCCTCTGGGTGTAGCAACTGCAAAATGATGAGACTGAAAAACTGATGGTATCATGGTATACATTGTATCCGAATATTATACCTCACTTAGTAATTTCAATGTAAGGAAGGTATAAATCTAATCTTTACGACGATCTTTATACACTTTAACTATACTCTACTTCTTATGCCAGTAAAAAATGGCAGACTGTGTTTATCATTGTCTATATTAGTAGGGATGCCCACTCTCAATACAGTTTCCACTAGAACGATTTTTCATTTACTGTGTGCGTGCACTCACACACGTATTGTCTATGGAGAAACTGATCGATACAAGAAATCCCAGGCATGTTAAATGGCGTACATACTTGTTTTGATCCAAATGTAGGCCTATATCAGGGTGTTTCAAGAAATTCCTGATTCCACCAGAAAACATTCACCAAACTTTTTCCTGTTTGGTCAGTAAATAGAGAGGACCTTCCTGCATGAAGAGATCAACTTTTTTTAATGAAAACTTTAATGAGATGAGAACTACAACAGGTTGAAGTGACACCATTCCGTGCATCAGGTGTTCAAACGCAATTATCTCCGAATTTGGAGTGAATCAGACAAGCAAACTTACATACTCATAAAATTTAACTATTTATGAAGACAAAATGTGTAGGATGTTAAGAAATTTAAGAATGTTTAAGCCTACTGCGGCCCATCTCAAATCATGCACTTCCCCGTGCACTTCTCACTACCATGTCCATTTCATAGGGAGTATAAAAACCGGGGACCATCATGGCTTCCATGCACACAGTGTATTGCTCAATGTAGTAAAGATAACCTTTGAGTTGGAACAAATTTCTCAAAATTGGTAGTGATTAATGTTACCAAACTTATGCCATGATGAAATATAATAATTTTTGAAGATAAAATGTGCTGACCTTAAAAGATTGAACAATGTTTAAGACTACCGCTTTTCATTTGAAATAATGCACTTATTGTTCATCTCCTCTATGGAGATATTTTCCATGGCGGCCATCTATGATCATGCTTGAGGTTTCAACAAACAAACCATGGGTTTTGAGGTCTTATAGTTTTTGTTGTATGTCAACAAAATCGATTAAATTTTCAGGATGATCTTATTTTCATGTTGTTATAAGCAAATATAATGTTCCAGATAAGATAGTTAATAAATACATTAAGAAAAAGTACCTTAAAGTTGCACTTTCTGTTAGTATTCCATTTTGGACTTTAACTTTTTAACATGTTCTAGCAGCCCTATATAAAACCGTGACACTCGAAAGGCCATATCTCTGGAATGAAACGTCCGATTAAGATTATTTAAACGCCAAAATGTTTCTTTCATCAATTCCCATCCAATAAGTTAGGTCTGAATCAATTTAAAAGTACTTCAATTTTTAGTGGACATGCCTAATATTAGGACTAATTTAGGAAGTGATAGATGGAACTCTAGACTTTGAACCTGCAATTATTATGTCAAATAGCTAAAGACAAGATCTGTATGTTTCATTGAAGTCTAAAATAAACCTATCGATGTATAACAAAACTAAGGTGGGATATACTTGTAGGACTATAATAACTTTTAACAGTTTAATTAAGATATGATAGCTTGGGGAAAATATACCCGCGTACATTTATGACAAATCGTCGAAATTGTGAATATTTCTGAATTGATTATATCAATTATGTATGTGTCCGATAATTTGGTACGATGAACACCATGAAATAATTAGTATTCATCAGTATTCTTCAATGATGATTCAAAACAGACTACGATACGATCAGGGTTTATTTAGAAAGTGTAAATGTTCCATTCTGTATACGGCAAATCATCAAAGAAAGACACGGACCACTTGAAGCATATATCGCCTCTGTCGCAAGTAAAGCAAAATATTGCCCGATACAGACGCAATAATTATGATCAATGGATTGCGACCACTCGTGAAATATATAATTAATTGTCATGTTGTGTTTAAATTGTTAATGACTAAACCAACTGAGATATTAGGGCGACATTCTTAATGGCACGAATCATTCAATTTGCACTAGTATGTGCGGTATATCATGTGCTCAGTGTTTCCGCTCGCGAATGCCATCTTATAGCAGATTGTATTATGACGAGTCGAGATGAAGTGGTGAAATATTTAAGAAAAATTTAAACATGTTTAAAAAAATATACAGTTTCTTAAAATTCTCAAACGCGTTTATAAAATCATAATGGGAAGGTCAATTAAGAAAACGTGCCCAGTCTAGAGCTATATAATCTTGAAATGCTGCGTTTGGCGTGATCGGTGTTAATGGCCTGCAACATTTCATTTTCAAGAGTCTCATATACGACACTGATACAGTGGATGGATGGATGGTTAGATATACATAGAATCAGGGACTATATACAACAACAAAACATATGATTTAAAGTCTAACAGATAGTATAGTTATTGCTTATTTAAGCAATAAGTATAAGAACGAAGTTTTCCATTAATATTTGGTCATATTTTACTATAAAAGTCATATAGAAGATTCTTATAAGCTAAAAGTTCAATAGGAAATGATGAAGAACTTCAAATGACAATGGATGAAATCGATTTTTTAAGTAACACGTCTGCTACCTGCTGCTGATGGTACAAATGATGAAGTATAGCTATCTACAACGGAAGGTAGAACTGATGAAGTAGATATCTACTGCTGATGGTGTAATTGACGAAGTAGCTATCTACTGCTGATGGTGTAACTGATGAAGTAACTATCTGTTGCTGATGGTACATTTGATGAAGTAGCTATCTACTGCTGATGGTACAATTGATGAAGTAAAGTCTGCTGCTGATGGTGCAATTGATGAAGTAGCTATCTACTGCTGATGGTGTAATTCATGAAGTAGCTATCTACTGCTGATGGTGCAATTGATGAAGTAGCTATCTGTTGCTGATGGTACAATTGATGAAGTAGCTATATCTACTGCTGATAGTGCAATTGACGAAGTAGCTATCTACTGCTGATGGTGCAATTGATGAAGTAACTATCTGTTGCTGATGGTGCAATTGATGAAGTAGCTATCTACTGCTGACAATGCAATTGATGAAGTAGCTATCTACTGCTGATGGTACAACCGATGAAGTAAGGATGTGCTACTGATGGTGTAATTGATGAAGTAACTATCTGCTGCTGATAGTACAATCAATGAAGTAGCTATCTACTGCTGATGTTGCAATTGATGAAATAGCTACCTACTGCTGATGGTAGCACTGATGAAGTAGCCATGCTGATTTTGTGATTGATGAAGTAACTATCTACTGCTGATGGTAGAACTGATGAAGTAACTATCTACTGCTGATGGTGCAACTGATGAAGTAGCTATATCTACTTCTGATGGTAGAACTTATGAAGTATCCGTCTACTACTGATGGTGCAATTGATGAAGTAGCAATCTACTGATGATTGTGTAATTGACGAAGTAGCTATCTACTGCTGATGGTAGAACTGATGAACTTGTTATTTACCGCTGATGGTACCTAATGAAGTAGCTTGCTGCTGCTGATATAATTGACGCATTAGCTATTTATTGCTGATAAAATAGATATCTACCGCTGATGGTATGACTGATGAACTATCGCCAATAGTATAACTGTCAAAATAGCAACAATTTACTGCTGATGGTGCAACTGATGAAGTAGCTATCTACTGATGATGGTGCAATTTATGAAGTAGCTATACTGATGATGGTGCAATGACGAAGTAGCTATCTACTGCTGATGGTACAGTTGATGAAGTAGCTACCTGCCGCTGATGGTGCAATGACGAAGTAGCTATCTACTGCTGATGGTACAGTTGATGAAGTAGCTACCTGCCGCTGATGGTACACCCGATTAGTAGTTTTCTACTGCTGATGGTACAATTGATGAAGTATTTATCTATCCATTCTTTTGTTAATCATATAACAGGCAATGAAGTTGAGAACAGTGAAGCTGGTGCTACTCTCCGGCCTTCATTATACGATTGACACCGAAATAATTACCAATTGAGTTAATTAAATTAAATTAAGTTAAGTAAATTTTACTATGATTTTATAAAGCAAATAAATAATGATTTGCATACCTCAAAATATTATATCTTTAGCAAAACATAAACAATTCAACTCATACAGTATGGCCTTTAAACAAAATCCTCAAATAAAAGCAGACACGTCTTTACATTTTGAGTGTTTTGGTGTTCAAATAATATAGATCTACTGTCTATGTCTGTGCATGGAGAATTTGTATACCGTAAATACATTTAACGTTGAGTCCGTCCCTTATAAAACTAAAAGCAACACTTATACGCTGTCATTGTGTTAAAGAGCTTTTGCGATTAGTAAAACCAGGAGATATTGTTGTTGTTTGGTTTATACGATATGCACTTTCATTTGGGTTTCCCCAGTCGAATTCCACACACCCCCTATGGAAGACATGGCCTTAATTTCAAATTGTGTTATCTGAATGGGTGACTTCATTTGAAATCTACACTCCCTGTGTAGGAGGTTAATGTCATGTCTTCCATATGGGGTGTATGGATTTTAACTGGAATAACACATCATTGTACAGTATCCCTCTGACAATTGCCATACACACCATTAAAGCCATAATGTACGATCTTATAATATAAAATTGGTCAATTTTTTTCAAATCTTATTTTTTGGAATATTTGTAATTTTTACTTACTTACTTTTACTTTTGTCCTCCGCTTATTCCTCTCAGAGTCGCGGGGAAATGATGGGAAGTCTGTCTTGGGCTGCATGGGTAGCATCTGTCAGGTTGGTATTGTGCCTTGTCAGGATTTTCTTGACCCCTCAATCCATCTTCTTCTTGGCCTTCCGACAGGTTTGGTACCGGACAGTTTGCTGTTGTAGGACCGCAGGGCTGGTTGATTTGTGGGCATGCGCATAAGATGACCAAACCATTTGATGCGATGGCTTTCAATCTGGTCTAGCATAGGCTTGGTGCCAACCATGTCTCTGATGACTTCATTCCTAATTTTGTCCCGTCGTGTCTTGTTTACAGCTTTTCGTAGGCATTTCATTTCACAGGTGGTGATCTTCTGTTCAGTCTTTGTGTGCATAGCCCATGTTTGTGCCTGGTAGCAGAGAGTCGGGGTATAGATTGCGTTGATGATTGTTCTTTTTGCATCCATTGGCACAGCTGGGTGGGAAAGTATAGGCCCAAGCATGAAGGTGATGTTGTTTGCTTTCTGGCATCTGGTTTCAATTTCTCGGTCTATCTTCCCGTCTTCAGTAAAGATGCTGCCCAGATACTTAAACTCCTTTGATTGCTGGAGGGTTGTGTTGTCAATCTTGATGTCCAAGGTCTTTTGGGATCGGCTGATCAGCATGGTTTCTGTCTTTGGGATGCTTATGCTCATGCCATACTTTTGGCAGGTTGCGTGCAGTCTGTTGGTGTGGTTTTGTAAGCTAAGGCTGTCTTGGTGGATGAGACATTGATCATCTGCAAACAGTAGTTCATTGAGAGCTTCTTCATCTAGATTTGCTTCTTGGGTGATCCTGTCCATAAAAATGAGGAACAGGAGAGGCGAGAGGACACATCCTTGTCGGACACCTGACTTCACAGGAAACCACTTGGTGAGTCCGGTCCTTGTCCTGACAGTACAGAGGCTGCCCCTGTAGATGGCTCTCACACTGTCCAGCAGTTGCCCTTTACACCGTAGTCTTCTAGCACAGTCCAGAGTAGATCTCTGTTTACTCGATCAAACGCCTTCTCTTGGTCTATGAATATAGTGTACAGGTCTTGGTTGTACTCAATACTCCTTTCACACAGCTGTCTCAGAGCAAATATGGCATCAGTGCACCCTCTGTTCTTCCTGAACCCAAACTGTGCTTCACTCAGCTGATGTTCAACAACTGGTCTTATTCGTTTCTCTAAGATCTTTGCATAAATCTTTTACACATGTCCAAACTTCCATCTAAATGGAATCAGCCAAATTTGTTGTGTTTGTAGGTCAACAGAGCAAAGTTGGACATAAAGTCATAATTCATAAAATATGACTTTATATCCTCTTATAGAACTGCATGTTAAACGGCCAAAATAACCAGCAGGGTTTCTCATTTTACCTTGTTATTTCAGCGCAAAATGGACAGAAACCCTTCCCTACAATTATTACTAGTATTATTTCAGCATTTTGAGCATAGAATAACAAATTTGAAATTTGAAGGAAATCGTACATTAAGGCTTTAATGTTGATATCACATTATTTTCGACAAATCACCCAAGTGTTTACAAGGATCGCATACTATATATGTAATGATGTGTTGCTTTATAGAGACATTAAATGTCAAAGTGAAATTAAAATTTGTCAGGGTTTTTTTTCGGAAAGTTGATATAAACACATGAGTCCTGAAGAATTCTTGACTCTTTACTTCTTCAGACATGAAGTCACACACGGCAAACGCTTGACAACCTTTTCAATCCGATGGCACATCTCGTTGAAACATTGTGACCTAATATATCAGATTTTGAGGCCTTTTTGGTACTTGCTCATTTTTGACCATTTTCGTCAAAGTTTTCCCCCACCCCTTTGAAAGTTGTCCTCCCCCATGCCACCCTCTTATAAAATTCTGGTTACGCTACTGATTCTAAGTTTAACACAAAAATATCTTACATAAAAAGTTGTAAAACAGATTTAACTAAATGCACTTAACAAACACACTTGCTTTATGTCTACTGCCTATTCATATTATCTATATAGAAAACACTACCATGCATATATGTTATTAACCCATATAATTGATTGATTCATTTCATTTAATTTGCATATTTTCTGTTTCCAATTTGATATGCCAACGACATTTAATTCAATCACACCAAAATAAGTTTCATTTATATCATTTGCATGACTCAAGACAAGACAAGTGTGGAATATATGTAACGACGCACGGCAAATATCACATAAAAATCTTAGCTACAAATTACATTTTCTCTATCACTGATGTACATCATTTTATACGACACGGTATAATTCCTTTAAATTTTAACACCTCACTTGAATTCAGTGTTAATGTCACCGACACGAAATAAACTTCAGTGATGAAAAAAAAAGCTTCAATTTATCATCGGTAGGTTACAAAGCTATATAATGTGATATAACTCATTTCTGTTGAATTAATTTCGCATGTATGCAGTGAGTACCGGGCTTTGCACGCCCATCGCTGTCTGTCACAACCAAGGAGATTTGTGCCGGAGCCGACCCTTCTTTCCTAGCCGGAAATGTTCGGCCTGACTGAATGCGAGATAGCGCTTGCTTGGAAGGGTTCCATATGTTGCCTAAACCCAATAAATCAGTCGGGGATAACACAATTGTTACATCAGGTGGAAATTGAATAGTCAAAATATAAGAATTTTACAAGGACGTAACGCAATAATTTAAAGCTTCAATACTTTTTCCCAAGCATGTCAATATTGATCTTAAGTATTTGTAAAGTACATTGAAAACTAGTTTATGGATCTCCATGCGACAATAAAAACAAGAGAAAGTAGTCTAATTTCAAATGAAAAATAAATAAACGAACGTGAGAAAAATACCCTGGCACGTGTGAGTATCTTGTGGTCAAACTCATTGTAAGGACCCCATGATGTGTTGTAATTAATATGCTTATGACCTTATGGAACAAGCAAATAATTAATTGTTTTTAAGTAAATGTGAATTATATTAAATACAAGGCCAATGAAAGTAATTAAAAAAGGACTAACATTACTTTCTATTCTACAAATATTTTTATTCAAAAATATTTGAAACTCCTTTATAAAATAACATCAGATTTGTACCTTTGACCACTTTTTATCCATAGAAGTCACATAATACTTTATCAGCAGTAGATAGCCATCAGCTCAACTATCAGCAGTAGATAACTATTCTTCATCGGTTGTACTATCACCAGTAGACAGCTACTTCATCAGTAGTACCAACAGCAATAGATAGCTACGTCATTAATTGTACAATCAGCAGTAGATAGTTACTTCATCAATTGTACCATCAGCAGTAGATAGCTACTTCATCAATTGTACCATCAGCAGTAGATAGCTGCATCATCAATTGTACCATCAGCAGTAGATAACTACTTCATCAATTGTACCATCAGTAATAGATAGCTACGTCATTAATTGTACCATCAGCAGTAGATAGTTACTTCATCAATTGTACCATCAGCAGTAGATAGCTACTTCATCAATTGTACCATCAGCTGTACATAGTTCAGTCATCAATTGTATCATCAGCAGTAGATAGCTGCATCATCAATTGTACCATCAGCAGTAGATAGCTACTTCATCAATTGTACCATCAGCAATAGATAGCTACGTCATTAATTGTACCATCAGCAGTAGATAGTTCAGTCATCAAGTATACCATCAGCAGTATAGATAGATATACTTTATCGGTCGTATCAATAGCAGAAAGTAAAAGACAGGCAGAAAGAAATATAAATAAATGTTTAAGTCTGACAAATAATTGTCAAAAGACACTTAAATACTAGTTTCAATTTATATTGTTGGTAGTAAATATAGCTTCTTCGTCAATTGTATACCATCATTAGTAGATATACGTAATCAATTGTACCATCAGCAGTAGATAGCTACTTCATCAATTGTATCAGCAGCAGTATAGATAGCTACTTCATCAATTGTACCATCAGCAGTAGATAGCTACTTCATCAATTGTATCATCAGCAGTAGATAGCTACTTCGTCAGTTGTACCATTAGTAGTAGATAGCTACTTCATCATTTGTACTATCGGCAAAAGATAGTTACTTCGTCCATTGCACCATTAGCAGTAGATAGCTACTTCATCAATTGTACCATCAGCAGTAGATAGCTACTTCATCAGTTGTACTATCGGCAGAAGATATATAGTTACTTCGTCCATTGCACCATTAGCAGTAGATAGCTACTTCATCAATTGTACCATCAGCAGTAGATAGCTACTTCATCAGTTGTACTATCGGCAAAAGATTGTTACTTCATCAATTGCACCGTCAGCAGTAGATAGCTACTTCATCAATTGTACCATCAGCAGTAGATAGCTACTTCATCAGTTGTACTATCGGCAAAAGATAGTTACTTTATCAATTGCACCGTCAGCAGTAGATATAGCTACTTCATCAATTGTACCATCAGCAGTAGATAGCTACTTCATCAATTGTATCATCAGCAGTAGATAGCTACTTCATCAATTGTACCATCAGCAGTAGATAGCTACTTCATCAATTGTACCATCAGCAGTAGATAGCTACTTCATCAATTGTATCATCAGCAGTAGATAGCTACTTCATCAATTGTATCATCAGCAGTAGATAGCTACTTCGTCAGTTGTACCATCAGCAGTAGATAGCTACTTCATCAGTTGTACTATCGGCAAAAGATAGTTACTTCATCCATTGCACCGTCAGCAGTAGATAGCTACTTCATCAATTGTACCATCAGCAGTAGATAGCTACTTCATCAGTTGTACTATCGGCAAAAGATAGTTACTTCATCAATTGTACCATCAGCAGTAGATAGCTACTTCATCCATTGCACCATCAGCAGTAGATAGCTACTTCATCAATCATGGTAATAGCTACTTCGCCGGTTGTACGGCACGGTATACAGTAGCTACTTCATCGGTTGTACCATCAGCAGTACATGTAGACCTCATCAATTGCATCATCAGCAGTACAGCTTCAAATTGGGTGTTACAAGCTCTCTGGTCCATTGGTTGTAAAACAATAATATTATTGCAAAATTGTTTCAGACTAAAATTTGCCTCACATTGCATAATTTTGCAATCATGCAAATGCCAATTTGTCGGTGATTAATGCAAAGCTGTGTTTTATAATGTGTTTGTAAAATGCATAAAAGTTGATTACGTTTTCCCAACACCAAACCAGTCCAAATCGCTGCAGAAAACCAAGAACATAACCAGTATCGTCGTCAGGATTTAAGTGTTAGGGGGAAAACTCAAATTTTCGTCCCCATTTGTTAATTTTGTGTGTCCCATTTTAGGAATTTGAAGGATATTTTACTCTTTGCCGTCCCCGTTTTATCACCGAAAATTTTCTGTGGGGACAGTTCCTCCCCCCCCCCTACCCTGGCTACATCCCTGAACATAACGATAGAGACCTTTATAAGCCATGATAACGGTCAGTTATGAAAGTTTGTGTCAACAAAATTTCATTTTTGCCTTCAATACGTTACAATATTTTATCAACAAAGTCAATTACAGATCTTCTCCAAATATTGTGAATTAACTTGTGCAAATTGGACATCATGTTAGGAAACTTAAAACTCACTTGGGCAATGGACAACTCCCAAAAGCACCTGACAATTTTGCACTGTGTTTCCTGTCAAATTTATTGTAATGAGTTGCGCTGTTGAATCAAATCATCGGATCCTGCCTGATGTCGATACAAATTTAAAATGTCGTCATTTCTGAAGCATTTCTCAATGCCTGTTCATCTCTCCTCTCCCGTCCATGCTATACATTTCTCGTTGATATCAAAGAAACTCGACATAAATAATAACACTTTCATTTTATGAAAAGCCACCGGGGACATTGGTAGAAATTCTTCATTTCAAAGTAGACGTGAAGTGGTTTTAAGAGAAGTGGGGCAAACGGTGCAGTTAATTACATCAGGGTTTTAAGTCGCGATTCATGCTTATAAAACGAGACGACAAGTAGGAATTGAAGATTCTATACGTCTTTTATACGTCATGTTGCTAATAACGTTTCCCCTGATATCATATAAGTCCTCGGCCTTGCAATATCATTGAAAAAGGTTAGTCTTTTCAGTTTGTTTGTCCCCTGGGTCGGACATATCCTGGTAGTATTGCTACGACTCTGCAAGTAATAAGATTATCTTTTCTCGTGTATTGTGTGAGCAGTGGCCATGCGGGCGGGTTTTTGGAAGAGAAAAATAATAACACGCCCGTAGTTTTATTTTTGTTTCATTTCTCTTCGGATTTGACCCATCCCTAATATAAGAGTCTTTTGTTCAATTATCACGCCTCGAAGCACATGTTTCTGTTGTTAGTTCTTCAATTCTGATCGTGTTTACTGCAAGTGTAATATCATGGTACAAATCAACATAGATATGTGCATTGTTTGTGACAGATACACGTATTTTACGTTTTGATATTAACGAGGTTAAGTTTTCCGTACGCAGTGGAAGTGCATGGGTGTGGTATTATGTAATTGTAAGCCTCAACAGGGCCACAAATTGAAAAATGCTCCGATTTTAACGAAACTGATCTCAAATTGTTCCTTATTGTAAAAATATATCAAATAAGGAATAGTTTGCATTATCTAGAATGTTTCGTTATTGCAGTAATAGAGCAAGACAGAAATTTCTACTTCCACTACGCGTGGAAAACTTAACCTCGTTATTGTATCTGATGTATATAATATGCATTACATAAAAGCATATGTATGCCTAATACAATTTGTTTCATTACTGTATGATATGAATTGTATTTGAAATATAAAAAATACACAATAACATGAAAAAGTATGTTCTTTGAGATTGCATCCGCTAATGGATTTGCATTGCATAAAATGAGATTACACGACGGTGTCACACAGCTACAGGAAAATAGGGTTGATGACAACACGGAAGATGGGGAGATTTCTCTCTTGAGTAGTCTACTTTGATAGTGCCCCTAGGAAAACGCTAGTATACCCTCTCACGATCCATCGCCTTCACTTACAATAGCCCCAGGCCAGATGTACTTTTTCTCCGGTCAAACCTTTTATGCATTATCTATACGTCGTCCATACCATTGCAAGTGAGTTTCGAATCCGGGTATAGGAATATTTTGGAAGAACCTGCTTGAATGGAAAAGACAGGGAACAGATTGAGCTTGTTTCGCGGTTTACACACGTCGCTGGTTTGTCCACAAAACCTTGTGCCTCTGTCGTGAGCACGTCGCAATGGATAGGTAGAACCAAATAATAACATTGTCTACGTGAAGTGATATCGAAATAAATAGTTGATGGAAAATGATTGTAACACGTTGTTGAGGGTTATTTACTGTGATTGATGGGTTGCGATGATTCACGTAAAAGCAGAATATAAAGAAAATGAGATGGGTGAAAAATAAAAGAATAGGAAAACAAGCACGATTTCAAAGAAATAAAATGTGTTTTGAGACGATCATGATGTAGAAAAAAAAACAAGCGAAGACGGAGGAAAGAATGGGTATAAAAAGATGAGACGCAAGGACAGAGGAAACTGTGTGAGAGGAGAGTCCAAAACCAAGAGATAAACAATGAAGGAGTGACCGTGTTGAAGCAGTCAAAGGAGACTGACTGACAGACACACAGACAGACAGACAGACAGACAGACATACATACAGACAGACAGACAGACAGACAGAGATATAGAGTGAAGGACAGACAGACAAAAAGACAAAATAGACAGAGACAAAGAGACATAAAGTGAGACAGACAGTCATGTTCAGAGACAGAAAGTAAAACAGACAGACAGACAGACACACATACACACATACACACCGAGATACAGAAAGTGAGATAGCGAGAAGGCGAGAGGGAGTGAAAAGGAAAAAAGAAGGCAGAAAGAGAAGATATTAACAAACAGGACGAAGAGAAAGAGCAACTATTCTTCATTAATGGAACAGCAGGTAGAGAAAACAACAACAACGTGTGACCTTAAGCTATAACAGCTATCTTCAGTAGATAGCAAGTGAGTCAATGCACCAACCGAATCTTATCTTTACATAACACACACTTGTACATGCATAGACAAATGTACTCAACACTTCATACATGCATAATTTCTTTCAAGATAATTGCTACACTTTTACTTTTAAGGCAACAAAAAACAAACACAAACAATTTGTGTGATTCAAATAATTCATACGTCTAAGTAGTGTTAAAAAACACTTGACAAGTAACATCACAGTACAGCGTTTTTGTCGTTATAATATAACTTTGTATTTTGAACACTTTGCTTTCAAAGCAACTTATTTAAATAGATAAAGTGTTCTTCATATTTAAGGTATGGAAACAAATTGACACTCATTATTTTGAGTGTTGCATATGACAATGGGCTGTTCCAGTTATAATCCATACACCGCCTATGGAAGATGACCTTAAGCGTGCACACAAGGGGTGTAAATTTCAAATGGAGTCACCTATTTGAAATTCACACTCCTTGTGTTGAAGATGAAGATCCTGACTTCCATAGGGGGTGTATGGATTTCAATTGAATGGCCCAATGAACCAGAACTGTTGAACTAATAGAGAGTTTTATAACAATTCTCAATATTAAACAGATATATGCACGATTTATTGTTTTATATCTCATACAACTTGTATTTCACTATTGATTGTGGCTATTGTGGCTATCAGCGTCGGGTACGTGTGACCACAGACCAGTGATAATGTTTACTTTAAGTCAACGTTCTCACGTGCTGCATCCTAATTAGTTTTTTGACTAACGAGCTGCAAGTAAGTTCCAATTCTTTAGCCGAGTGTGCTTCTAACTATGTTAACATTTAGCCTATAACTAAGGGAACATTTTAAAGGTGTGTTACCAGATCGACATTCTCATTCCCCATTTTGTAAAAAGGAATAACCACTAACAGAGGTATGTAATATCCTATGGGGCATTTATACACACTTTTGCTTCTCATATCAAAGCCGCTGGAGTAATACAACTCAAAATATGGAAACAGATTATTTTAATGGTAGGCCTCAATATAAGATGAAAATATCATACCACCCATCTTTAATGTCACAAATTTACAATTTTATAACTGTATTTCCAAACAAATATTGTAATACAAATATGAGCATAAAATACGAACATACCTATTATATAGATTTGACTATTGACTATACTGTAATGATAGCCCTTAGATAGTTTTACCGATTATAAACTTGGTTCGGAACTATAGCTTGTAAAAGAGAGAGTAAGAGAGTTAAACCCACCCGATACGTTTTTATTGAGATTTTTAAAAAATACTTTGAACAAACTGTCCATCGCAGTTTTCACGAAAACGTTAAAGCCATAATTTACGATCGCATAATATGAAATGTTTCATTTTTTTAAACATGGATTTTTGTCAGAGCAATTTGGACATAATATTAAGTTCCCCATTTGACTCCGCATTAAACAGCCAAAATAGTATAGGGTTTCTTTCACTTTACTTTGTTATTTCGGCTTAAAATGGACATTAACTTTTCCGGACAGGTATTATTCTATTTCAGCATTTCGAGTAAAGAATAACAAAATTAGATTTGGTGAAAATCGTACATTATGGCTTTAAGGTTTCCATCGTCAATCAATTGTTAAAATGTTACAGCCATTTAATCCATTAACTTGTTAAAATGTTATAAAGGTTATTGGTTACACTTTAAAAACCAGTCAAAAGCATCAGTATGCAACATAAGTTTGACAATGAAAAATATAGATATTTCAAAGCAATTCTGATAATTGGAGAGTGTAAGTAACAATCCTCTATAATATTTCAATAACTTCTCGCTTTCAATATTATGTGCAAAATACTCTTTTTATAACTTTGACGAGGACTATCTCCCGTGTTTACCCTATCAGAGTGCACGAAGCGAAGCTAAATTGAACACACACTGTCATGGATATTGTCACAGCAATTCTCTCGTTATAGCAATATATTTTTTTCGTTTCCCCTATGAGAACTTACTGCGATACAAGACCTCAGCCAAATCCCAGTAACCCTGGTCTGAGTCCAGCCATATGCCAACAGATTGAGGTACCACCGCACTTAATCACACAGACGACTGCCTCATAAAAGCCCTACCAGGGTTTTCCCAGGACCTCATCTCCCAAGAGCCACCCGCTCATTATTATTGTTTACTCTTGATTCCCCCTCAAATCAACAAGGCGAATAATCACCCAATTTTACGCTTTCTGTACTTTATATCACACTGTTTGTTTTAGGTAGGTTCTAATGTCCTCTCTATTGGAGTATTTTTGACATATATTTGACTTGACCATCAGTCGGATGACTGGTTTTAGATCCGTGGGATCTTAATTTAGGTAGGGATTATAGCAATAGAGTTTGTTTAATTGCCGATTTCACTGTCTGTTGCATGTATAGAAAATGACCAATTAAAGCCATGACTATCACAAATGTCCACAAATGTTTGTCAAATGTCTTTTGTCTTTTCATCACAGTGATAATTAAAAATTGTGATGCAAAAATATCAACTAAAATAAAGCATGTGACACTAAATGTACTTTGGATGCGTTTGGTGATATTTGCACCAATTTTACTAACTCTTATAAGCAGAACATATGCCATTTAAATGACAGTTTGAATAGAGCGAAGTCAGGATCAGTATCTGAGACGTGTGGTCAGTAGATACGACGTAATTATGAAATGGCTAATTGTTACACATGTGTCCATACAACTTCAAAACAATGTTCACGTTGAGTGTGACACGTGTGCTATCTACCGTAGATAGCAGATCATAGCATAAATATGTTAGCAGGCGCGCGTCCTGTCTAGCGACACTTCGTCACTATATTCTCAAATATGTATTGTGAAAACAAGTTAACATTTTTTATTGTTAGTGCCAAAGTATCAACTATTTATTTGAGGCATCTAGGAAACAATATAACAATCAAGATGTGAAACAAGCAAATTAATTAATAAGTCAACTACATCTATTAATACATAAAGTATTACCAAATATGGCTTAAAACAGGCAAACATTGCACATGACGAGATGAAACTTTTTGGACTATCTGGAACGTTAATATAAAGTTTCCTACTACTCTTGGAAATACAGCTATTAAACAACTTGACAATAGTCCAAGCATATAACATAATATACAAACATTAAAATATTACATACATTTTATTTTAAGTATACTATTTATGTAATCGCGTTATATATATTTCAGCACACATTTCGTTTACACTGTTAATGTTGAATTGTTCAGTAGCTTACGATCCTTAAAATCCAGACAGCCCCATGAATAGTCACCCAACAGCACAGACAAAAATACACACCAAACACACCGTATCGACTTAAAACAATCTTATCTATACACACCATCAAAAGAAAAAGAAATTTCTCAGTCTATGTACATCTACACAAAACATTTCCTCCGGCTAGAATTTGGTCCACTGGAAAAAAATCAGTTGAGAAGAGAAGAAATGGAAATGGAAGTGTTGATATTATGTCGTGCGCCCACAAATGCGTGTAATTCGCTAAAATGCCATGAGCTATAGAATTCGACAGGTATATGGGTTTGGTTTAATGACAGCTTTTTAGAACCTAGTCTTGTTTTTGCGATGTCCGACTGATGGACTATATATAAAAGCCAACATATGTCATGGACAATTTTTATGGTACGAGTTTGTTTTAGTTTACCTTTTCCAGTACAATTATGGCCCCATCCTTAATCCACAATGTGTTTTTAACCCGCTTGACAGAACAAGAAGATCCTCATCATCATCATCATCATCATCATCATCATCATCATCATCATCATCATCATCATCATCATCATCATCATTATCATCATCATTATAGAACATTGTCATCATCATCATCATCATCATCGTTGTCGTCGTCGTCGTCAAGATGAAACCTTTAATTAAGCTTGCCCAAAACAGCTTCCATACAAAACACTGAATAGCCACATTTTGTGACACATGCATGTGCTATTTATCTGCTATCTACGGTAGATAGCAGACGTGTGCTATCTACGGTAGATAGCAGATGACAGCAAAATATTAAGATCGGTGTGTTTTTAAAACACACATAGAAGATGACATATAATCCATTAATTAACACATTAAGCTTAGGTATAAACTCAGCTTCACATCGATATTACGTCCACTCGTGAAAAAATTACAAAATGTGAAATTTTAATTTCCATTCATTAAATACCTTGTCTATATTCTATGTAATACATGTTTTATATTAATGTTTCAATACTTCATGAAATATGATGAATACGATCTCATATCCGCTGTGTATGTCACATTACAGGTGCATCAGTCATCTATTGTTCTCTATACTAATTAAATCAAATCATATTATTGATATAGCTAGTGAATGGTGATATTATTACAATCACCATATTCAAGTTACACCATATTTGTCACCATAGACAATACTTTAAACACATAGGCTTAATTTCATAACAATATCGGCTTATATGTATAATAAATCTTAACCATTGGAAGCCAGAGGCAAGGTCCATTAAAGCACCATCAAACATTGTGGTCTATAGCGACCATAATCACGTCAAAATAATGCGAGGAGACAGGAGAAGAAATGGCTTTTATATGTCTGCTGTCAACCCATAGGCATGGCCTTACAGCAATGATCAAGAGATGGCGATGAAGATGCGGAATTTTCAGGAAATCTTACAGCAATTTGTAACGCATATTTGCATTGGTGAGTGTGGAAAGTGATAGAATCTGCATTCAAATATATACCATTGTTTATGGAAGAAAATTGTTTAGTTTTTAGTGCACCAAATTTGTTCTTCAATGACTTAACCTAATACAAACCCATAGCCAAGACAAATATATGAGGGGATATTATACATTTACATAAAATTTGGATCTATTATTATAATACTTTTTCTCTATACCTTTTATCTTATATCCCTATTCCTATCTGATTTTAATTCCAGGCCCCCACTAAAAACTACAATAACACCCATTAAAAGATATCGTACATGACACGCACCCCAACACATATGCAATAAAACACTCAGTTCAGAAGAAAATAACGTTTTATATACCTTCAAAATCTACCCATTTGTAAAGCTGAGATAGGTATCAAGTGTGAGAAGAAAATGTATATACCATATTATACCAGCTACGTTTTTACACGTTTTTAGGTATTTTTTCACAGATAGGAGAAGATGAGGGAGCGATAGAAAGTGAATAGAGAAATGGATAGAGAAAGGAAACCAGGAGAAAGACAGCGACTAAGAGAAAGCGAGAGATAGGGGGAGAGAAATTATTTCTCCTAAATACAGATATAATCGAAAAATACAAATAAAAGAGCGAACGCGAAGACAGAGACATAGAGAAGCAAAAACCATTACGATTGAATTTATTATACGAATGTGATTTCGCAAAGCATTCTAACTAAACACATAATTAATCAATCGTTTAACAACCGCGAGTAACACTCCGGTTCCAGTCGTGCTTAAAGGAGTCAGATTTAATTGGATCATATTTGGATAAAAATATTCGTCACAGAAAATTGGAAATCTGAAATTTTAATATTGACCTTTCGGTGTTTTTGCGCTACTTGAAGGTTAGATATGGTTGTAAATGATGAAAATAAGTTGCTTCAAGTGTGATAAGAGGCGATTATCACTCGCTCTATCAACATGAGCAGATTGTTTTGATGAAATACATGAATACTCAAACATGTTTTACATAAAATAACAATTTTTAATTATAGCTTGAGACTTATGTTTTCAAAGACACAATACGAGCTTGATGAGATATAAGAGCCTTATTTTAAATTCTCTATATAATAGACAATTCTTTTAAAAGGGATTTTATTAGTTGCATATTTTAATTAAAATCTACATTTCTTAATCGTTACCTTGAAACTTTAACCATTTCAAGCATATCTATTGGCTTGAACAGTTCGCCTTTATATTTTGTTTGTAACAGGTACTTATCCTACTAGTATAGGGAATCACGTATATAAGGTGCAATTATTGTTTTGTTATTAATTGATTAATAAATGAATAAAATGATAGTGATGCTGTACTTCTTTCTTTTCTTCTTCTTTCCTTTCATCTTCGTAATCTTCTTCTTTTTCTTCTTCGTAATATTTTTCTTCTTCCTCTTTTTCTCCTTTCTCTCCCCTCCCTATTCTCCCCTTCTACTCTCCTTTCCTTCGTCTATTCATCTTTCTTCTCCTTCTTCCCCTCTTTCTCCTTTCCTTGCTTCTCCTTTTCAGTTTCCTCCCCTCTACTTTTCCTTCCCCTGCTCATCTTCTTCTTCCAATATTCACATTTTGGCAGAGTTCATGAAGTAAGTGTAACACTATCCAATAACCTCTGCTCTTAACCTCTTCATAATCTCCTTCAAAATATTTGGTAAAAATCCGATAACTTAACTGTCAGAAGCCATAAATGGCAATGTTCATATCAAATAGTGTCATGTTTCATAAAGCATATAACACAAAATAATGAAGTATGTTCAATCTGATTAACTAAATTGATAAAATTGATGAAATCAAGAAAAACTTTGCCATCAAATATATTCATCGTTCTACTTTTAGAACCATTTAAAGCAAAAATATAAAATCACATTGTGTTTTTTCTGTACCGGCACTATATGAGTATATCCCAGTCACTCATATATCTGTACAATAACATTTTGCCTGCAGATGTACATTGATTACAAAACTAACCACATTCCGTATTTTCACATTAATGTAAAACCTATTTCAAGAACCACTACATCATTTTTGGTTATATTTGTAATCACTTGAATGCATTTTTCACGAATATCCCAAATATGAAACTATACATGTGTTAAATTCCATTTTTGTTGGGAAAAATGTGTACAATTGTCCGAGGTTGCAGTATATACAAGTGTAGCAGGTTTTTGTTTAAGCTACACGACGTTTTGCCGTAAGATTGATGATGCTTTTATCTCATTTTCCAGCATGAGTTCTTTTGAGATAATTCTCTCTCCCGCGCTAAGCTTTTAACTTGTAAAAAAACCTTTCTGTGTTTATATGGTTGCCATGGTTATCTGTGTATAATTGAGATGATGAATAGTCAAGATATATGTTTATTGTCATAGATTACCCACCGTGGATACATGACGTATTTCTATAGTGGTTTGTGCGCCTAGGTTTCCTTTTTATAAGACTGATGTTTTTAAGTGTTTTTTTTTCTTCTTCCTTTTCTTCTTTTTCAACATTTCATGGTATGTCTCAGAATTCAAGAAACCTCAAATTTGTTAACTTACTAGGCATGTTTGTACTCATTTACATATCGTAAGCTCCTTATATAGTACAGATACTTGTAGTATGGATCATTCAATCAATCTTTATTTTACAAAACATATAAAGAAGTAACATATAAACCCAGGTCATGAGCTGGAAACCCCAACTCAAGCAGGGTAAGAAAACATCGAAAAGGCAAATATAACATACACAATAATCAAGGAAATATAAAATACAATGGATGTATGCAATGTTGAAACACAGTCAGAGGAACCTAAACGTTGGTGTAAGGGTACTCTTCTTATATTTATACAAATTATAAGAGTAATAATTCTGTATTTTTCTTTGAAACTATACTTTTTAGTTGAGTTGTTTGCAACCTGGATGAATAATATTATAGCCTAATGAATTTCTTTTTCATGCCCCTTTGGGGACTTGATTTGAGACTAAAACAGACCCAGATTATGTTCCCTACCCTTTTTTCATCTCTAGTGACCTCCTAAATTGTCTTTATTTTGAATAGATTTCAATTAAGTGTCCCTCGTATAGATTACATTAATTTTTGAATGCTGGTTTTAAAGCTATAGCCTCTATTCAATAAGAATAAGATATTTGTAACAAAGTTGTCTGCATAAGATTTATGATGCATGGGGGACAACTCAAGTTAGTGCTTTTCCGCGAATGTTGAAGGTATCCACACTTATTGCTTGAAGAAAACAATCTGAGAAATCAAAGTTCGCTAAATGTTCCAGTTATTAGAAAAAAGTTCATTGTGTTATTTGCTATATATCATGATATAGCTTCTCAAAACAGATTGCAAGCACAAGCAGTGAATTACATACTTTTTATATAAATCGTGCATACAATGTGTACGATATATACGACTTATACTCTTTTCATTCTGAAACGGCAACCTTAAATTTTACTTTTTTTAAGAAGAAGAAGAAGAAGAAGAAGAAGAAAGGAGAAGAAGAAGAAGGAGAAGAAGGAGAAGAAGAAGAAGGAGAAGAAGAAGAAGAACAACAACAACCATAACGATGACGACGACAACAAGAACAAGACATATAAGAAACTTTGAAGTTCAATAAATTGTTCAAGTATTATTGTCGCCATCAACTACAAGGCCATTCAAAATATCTAGACCAATTCATGCATGGTGGTGTTGTTAGATAGATAGATTTTTATCACAATCAATGCACAAATATAATTCACTCCTTAAACGATGCACTTAATAAATTCAAAATAAATTACATTTTAAATAAGCTTTGTTAATTGGTCCAATTTTACTCAATTTACCAAATTGATGAATAAAAATGAGCAATACTTTATTTTTGGCAAAAGGTCAGTACAAAATACCATTCCAATCATGGTCGCAATATATAAAGACTTTCAATAGACAGAAACCCACAGAACGTCGCATCTATTCAAAACTGCCACCCGTACAGACGGACACCAAATTAAATTTAAACTTCATTAACAATTCTAAACATGGTACGGCATTGTATTCCTAAAGAAAGGCATACAATCGAACAGTTTCCCTGTATTTTCAATTTACAATCCTAATAACCATAATTGTTGGCCAAAATATTTTACCAGCTATATATTACTATTCAAACCATGGAATTGATCAAATCTATTAAAATGTCATCTATTTTAATATTTGACACTATGTGGCGGTGCGGTTACCGCCATTATCTTTTTCACACGCGTTCTCTTTTCTGACAAAAACCACGGTTGTAAGATGTTGCTTAAATTATTCATTTGCATTTGATAGATGTATTTTTTATCAAAGTTACCGAGCATTTTTACCGTTAGCCCTAGGGGGTTTATTTGCCCTTTGGACCTTCTTAACGTTTGGAAAAAGATTACGAAATATCCAATAGCTATAATTATATCAATAATTTAGTTTCTTTATTTAGTTTCTTTCAAGTCATATACTCATCTCCATACATGCTCAACATTTAAAAACATCAAACGGCTGTAAAATTAATATTTTATTCTTTCAAAACAAATGACCATTTCTTACATGATATTTTACAAATGAAAACTTTCCTAAAGTCCAGGCATAAAACAGCGATTAAACATTAATCTATTTGTATGAAAAGAGAGTGAAATAGAGAGAAAGGGAGATGCGGGGAAAGAAAGAACGAGATAGAAAAAAGGAGAGAGAGAGAATATTCGTTGTATGTTATAATGGATATGCCCTAGATCCCCAACATACCAAAACACCACAGTATACTTTTATGTTCAGATATCACATTAAAATCTTGCAACTAACACAATTGAATGTTTTCATAAATTGGAAAATGTATCTTTTACAGTGGTACACATTTTGTGAAGTGAGGTGAACTGAGGTCTAAATCACGTGGCATTTTAAGTAAACTGTTTTTCACCATCCATTACTATTATATATAATACGTACGTATCCTCCGACAGTCTCACCAACCCTTATTCACTATACACTCTCCACGCGCGTAATGTTGTTTTACCGGCACCTGGATTATCGCGGATGATACTTTAACATTTCTTGTTTTATTACCGTCGAAATAATATATTTGTTTATTTGATCGTATCTGGTTCTTGATACTTTTATTATTGTTTGATATTTACAATGTTAAAAGTCATCATCATAGTCTATTAATTTACCCATGCACCTACCATAGACTCTTGTTAGCACATAGAGTCCATGCTTTTATATTGTCACCAGTTGGGTTTACACCAACCCGGATTAACCTTGATGATGACTTCAAAATTTGTCTTCTTTAACTTTCAAAGTTGTTAATTTTCATTTGTTGAGTGTTCTTTACTTTAGAAATCTTATTAACAGTACCCAAGCAAGACTAGAATTTAATGTTGCATTTGACATTAAGATTATATATAGTATGTTATCTTACCTGCGCTGTAGGATACGCATCAACTGTATAAAATCAGTTTCATTGGGTGCCCTTGACAAAGCCAGATAGCACGTAAAAAATGCTTAATGTTTTTCGTTTCATCTATTTTATGTATTTGATTGTATATTTGTTTTTGTTAGTTGTTTTATAAGCATCAATCTTATCATCACAAGCCATCGAACAATTATCTATCCATCTTTCACTCACACTGTTTATGTGTTATTATCTTACCAACACATCATATGCACAGAAAACACGTTTTTCTCACTCTCCCATATTTGACTTAATGACGTAGTCAAATCGCTAAATACCCATTATTCAAATTGACCGGTGGTTCAGATATAAACTAGATAACTTCTTATTTATATTATTATGATATTTATATAACTCAAGCATAAACGTACAACTTTAGTCACCTGTGCTGTGTTGTTGTGGCAACGCAACATGTCCTGAAATCCCAAAATAGACTAAATTATGCTGATTTTACATGTTTTGCCCAAATACATGCACATTGATAGCCGAGAGGAGCTCTCTCAGCAAGCAGGGGTAAGTGTGGTGTCATCTGGTATACCCGTATATGGACAACCTTAAGTCTGTCACAATTAAAGAAACGGACAAGGATTAAGAGTGGGCTTACGTTACCCATGGTGTCTATTTCCATGCAGTTTAAAGCAAAAGTTACATCACTTATATCAAACCTTTTGATCTCCTTTGTAGGACTCATGCCATTCCTCTTGTATGTCAGTATTTGAGTGCAAACACCACTCCCCTCCGATCCGCCTTAATAATTGAATGGTTTGGTTCTTTTTTGTTTCGTTATTGTGCGTTCTTATGTTTGTTTGTTTATTTGTTTGTTTGTTTGAATATTTGTTTGTTGGCTTATTTGCTTATTTTTTTCTATAATTGCAGCTAATTATATATAGCTTTTACTTACACTGCAAAAACTCGAGTGTTGAAAGTAACACCAGCGGGAACACCAGTTGGAGTCAATATAGAGGACCGCGCCCATCAGGGGTGTTGTTTTTTAAACACTTTTGGTGTTACTGTTATACCTTCCAGGTGTCAAAAATGACAACTAGAGTGTAAAAATAACACCCACATGAGTTTAAAAAAATAACACCCCTGCAGGTGCGGTCCTCTATTGACTCCAACCAATGTTACTTTTAACACCCAAATTTTTGCAGTGTATACACACAGAAAAACGATACGAATCCAAAAATAGTTATACACTACTCGAAAAATTAAAGGATCAGACTTATTTATTAGCATTTAAAAAAAACCAGCATTAACCTTGTAAATCAGCTGATATCATTTCATTCAGTAATATTTTAGGCAACAAGACACTTGCACTACCGAGTACCGATGTCTCGTGACACTGAAAAACATATTGGTTAGGACCATAAGAACAGAAAAGAAAGAAGGTAAAATCGAGATTGTCAGATTCTGATCCTTTAATATGTTCGAGTAGTGTATCTTTAGTTGCTAGTCTCTAAACGGAAAAAACCGATACATGACAAAAGCTCTGAATTTTCCTATCCCTGCCGAATACTAAAAGTAAAAAAAGAAACCTAGAGCCGCTGCCTTTTGTTGCGTATAGCGCCGTATATAGCCCGCGGAGATAACAACATGCCTAATGGACGAGCTAGTCTAGCTCGGTCTCTCGCAAAAAGCGTCTTTGATAGGAGGTGGTTTCCATTAAGCTACTGGGGATGTACATACCTTACTGGATTTCTCCCTTTTCCTTCTACCCTTCTCTGAATCTTATTTCCCTTTTAGGCTTTTCCAATTCAAATCCACACACCCTCTATGGAAGGCGTGACCTTAATCTCCCACACAGGGGGTGTAGATTTCAAATGGAGTCGCCCATTAAGGTAACCCCATTTGAAATACACACTCCCTGTAGCTCCCTGTGTGGGAAGATTGAAGTCATGTCTTCCATATGGGGTGTATGGATTTCAAATAGAATATCCTTTTTCGGCATAACCTAGTAACAGAAAAAAAGAAAGAACGTTGAAGATAGTGATTCCTGTATCGTCCAATCAATAAGACCCGTTTCCTGCGTATAAGACGTCACTGTCAGTTTGCAAATAGATTCATAACTAGGACTTAATCTCGGGCATAATCTTTACGAGATCATTCACCACAGAAATATCTGACTTTTCTGCCATTCATATTTTTTCTTCAACTTGTCTGATATCTTTGAAGTCGTGTTATTTTGCATATCATATATCATCTATGCGGGGGTTGATACACATCAACCTTTTTTAACCGGAATACGACCAACCTTTCTTATATGAGAAAAGACTTTACCCTCATTTTAAGATGGATGAAGCAGTAAAAATAGTCTGCTCATCAAAATAGCATAAGTATTTTGGGCATTTTGCCCTTCGTCCTTCTTTAATCACACTAATTTTAACCTGTTATCGAATGCGGCGAATCTTTATATAGAATCGAGTACATCTTTACATCCAAGTGTCCTTTTATCCAAGTGTCCTTTTTGTCCTTGTGTTAGACTGTCCCACAGTCTCGGTTCCATCTCTGGGTAAATAATTATTATTTTAATTATTTATTATTATTATTATTATTAATTAGAGCTAAAACCACCTTCTCCTTCACTCCAAAGATTAAAACCAACACACCACTAAGCCCTAACTTTTTATAATAGCTCCTATCGGGTTTATTTAATGTTATATAATTTACATTACCAGTCGTTCTCCATGGACCCGAGGGAGGGTCTATCCTTGTGTATTCGCACGATCATTTTATTGACTGGATGATTTTGAACTTTCTTTAATGTTTGATATTATTTCAGGTGGAGAAGCAGCAAATAGATTACTTATATAAAAGAATTACGCAATCAATTTTGTCTTTTAGGTGCCTGCTTTACCCACCATATAACGTATTTTTCTCTATAGTATTATTTTGAGGCCGATTGCTGTGATTTTTAAAAACATTTTCAATCATGATTCCCTCAAATAGGCCAACATAAAAACAGAAATGTGTCACTCTAAATATAAAAAAAATAGTAAAAGTTTTTTACTAAAAACAGAGCAAGAAAATGAGCCAAATGGAACTCAATGTTTATTAAAATTTTATTCAATAAAAGTTATAAAACAGTACAATTTAATCAACATTAAGTTCTATTCACTAATTTTGTTTCTCTGTTCCCTTTTTTACTTTTATTCCCCATTTTGTAATTTATGTCCCCACTTATACAGTGAAAACCCGTTTCATGTCCCCACAATTACGGAAATACGAGAGTTCTCTCTCTCTCTCTCTCTCTCTCTCTCTCTCTCTCTCTCTCTCTCTCTCTCTCTCTCTCTCTCTCTCTCTCTCTCTCTCTCTCTCTCTCTCTCTCTCTCTCTCTCTCTCTCTCTCTCTCTCTCTCTCTCTCTCTCTCTCTCTCTCTCTCTCTCTCTCTCTCTCTCTCTCTCTCTCTCTCTCTCTCTCTCTCTCTCTCTCTCTCTCTCTCTCTCTCTCTCTCTCTCTCTCTCTCTCTCTCTCTCTCTCTCTCTCTCTCTCTCTCTCTCTCTCTCTCTCCTCTCTCTCTCTCTCTCTCTCTCTCTCTCTCTCTCTCTCTCTCTCTCTCTCTCTCTCTCTCTCTCTCTCTCTCTCTCTCTCTCTCTCTCTCTCTCTCTCTCTCTCTCTCTCTCTCTCTCGTCATTTCAGTTCTGAAGAAATGTGATATATCTTCTCTCACTTTTCGTTTAAGACTGAAGAAGATGAAGTTAGAATTACGAATACGGCAACCTGTACTGTCTTATTTCCTGTGGTGGATTCGTTAGGGACAGAATGTTTGTCACCAATTATTGATAAAAATGTGAAAATTTATAACTACAAAGCTTCACGGTCATATTTAACATCAAACAACAATCTTTCCAAACTCGTCAACCTATTATTAAATAGTAGAATCTCCAACTAGTAGGTCGAGGCCGTGCATTCTTCCTTAAAAGCAAAAGCATAGACGGCACGAACTGTTAATGGGTTCGAACGGCAAAAGTTACAATCGATCGATAGCTGGCGCTATGATTTTCCCGCCAATTTTGTATCTAATATCATATATTTTTCGCCCGAGCACCTGGTAGCCTAAGGATGTACACGTTACTTTAAGTGTTACATGCTTTCAAGCAAACTCGGCAGACGATATATCGGTGATATTTCACAGCCCGATGTGATAAAGTGTAAGTACCCCCTCAGAGCAGGTTTTTCAGCTTAGGGAAAACACCTCTCGATTTCTAAAATCGAAAAAAAAGTGATAGGCCTCTGGTCTGTAGACTCTTGTGTTGGCATTAAACTTGGCTATCTCCGATTCCACGCAAAGTCATATTATATAAATTTGCTGGTGATGCCTTGATTATATGACAATTAAAGATAGCAATCAGCTTTTCTGTATGCGTATGTTACCAAAATGTTTGCAATTATCCACAAATGTGTGTGTTTTTAAAGTACTTTTATCAGGAATATTATGATAATTACACAAATTCCTGTTGTAAGCACCAATTTCACGTCATCCATCTTACATCAGGGAAATAAAGTCCAGTATTTTATTGTCAATGAAGCTCAGAATTCAAATTCAAATGTGTTACATACAATGGCGGATTTAAGCTGTCAGACCCCCTCCCCCCTTGCTATTTGGGATTTCGGCCCCGTGCTTTTTTTGGGGGGAGGGCTTTTGTTTTCCTACAAAGTACAAGGTTCTTAACAAAAAAAAACCAACTTCTTATTGATAAGTAAAAGCAAAAGTGACCTTTGTCAATTTTGGCCCAGATATTCAAGGTCAATGGCTCCCACGGCCCAAGAAATCGCTTGGTCTAAGCAGATATAGCTATAGAAATTAACCAATATAGGCCTATGATTGCATTTCTAACAAGAAAGCTATAAGAAGATGTATTTAGACTTTATAAATCAATTTCAGGTCATAGCACATCTAAAGCTTAAGATTCAGGTATTCAGGTTGCTATAAAATTAGATATCAGTGTTATTCAGGGTTTACTATAAGATGCTATATAGCTATACGTCTTAGAAAAATGCTTTTAGAGTTTGGTTCCATTTTAGGTATCCATCAATGTCTATTGTTATGTGATACTGACAATGGAATGCATTTTTTGTATCTTTTTTACATTAGTTAGCCCAGAACCCAAGGCCAATATTTAATATTCTCCTCGTTTTAAGTAAAAATATACTACCTCGTAATTATGCGACCCTGTGTAATTTACAAAGATATTTAGTTCTTATCATTGTGTAATATCATCTTTTTATTCGATCAAAAAATTGTAAAATTAAATAACTAAATAATAATTTTTTTCTTATTACTTCACAACCCTTAATTACAACCGCGTAATTTCTCTTGTCACTCCTTCCCCTTGCCCCCCCCTCCCTCTTTCCAGCTCTCATGTAGGTGGTGCATTGCAACACTTATATATTATTGAGCATGCAAATCGGCTTTTTCTTCCATTTCTGTTGTTAAACCCACTCTTAAATTCCCTTATATCACCGACGAAAGTACCTCTGACTTTCAATGCATTGTGGTATAGGCAAAAGGTATATATTCCTCCTTCCCATGGTCATCCCAGCCATCAAACCAGAGTAAATTACTGGTTGACAAACGCGGTTTAATTGGTTGCGTTCAGACTTCATATTACAAGTCCAAGCTGGGTAAAAGACACTAGTTTTTCTTTCGTGTTGGAAATAATTACAAGACATTCATTCGTCCAGTAATTACCATGATGAAAGTAGCCTAGTCCTGATCCTCCGTACGTCCTCCCTTTGACAACCACCTGTTTTATGTTTGATAGGGAAAATTACTCAAACTTATATTGTACTTTTAGTTGTTATGAAATCGTTATTTAGGATTCAATGTATGTTTTTGGTAACGATTAAAATAGCATATAAGTCATATAAGTCAATCGTGCATAATGGTGGGATCAATATTTCGTTAAATTCATCAGGATTCGCTTAGTAAAAACAATACATCATTATGCCTTTATTGACATAAAGGGTTCACAAAAAATAACTCCCCCCTAAAATTACAAAACATTGTTTTGCATAACTTGACATATATTTCGTGGATTTGAAAAATTTAAAAACCTGTCAACAAAGGAATTGTTTTTCTACCCTCCTAATGTTCTTTCGTCTGAAAATCTTTTTGTTTTGGCCAAAAATAATCACGTTTTCGAAAAATGATGCTTTCAGAAAAAGTTGCACTTTTCATCATCTTCATTTATGTCAAAATTAGCTTCAACAAATCATTATTTTGCACTACGTGATGGTTGCATGGGTGACTAAGAGTTCAGAGACAAAAAGGTGAAGGAAAAAAAAACCAATTAAATTAATCGTAACATTAATACCGAGAAAGTTTTGTACATTACATGTATGGGATGTTGAAAAGCGCAACTTTTTTTAAAGCATCATTTTGGAAAAATGTGATTATGTTTGACCAAAACAAAAAAAGATTTTGAGAAGGGATAACTTTGGTAGGGTAGCAAGAAGATGCCTCTATTCACAGGTTTTTAAATTTTTCAAATCAACAAAATGAATGTTAAGTTATGCAAAGAAATTTTTTGTAACTCCTAAATTGATTTTACCATTTTTGAAACACCGGCTCAATAAAATCTTCTAGAAATACCCCACACATGTTAATTATTCATTGGTTTATACTGCAAGATGATTGCATGGGTGACTGGGTAATCGTATACATAAAAATTAAAGAAAACAAAAACACCATTAAATAATTCAAAACATTGATATCGAGAATGTTTTTGTACATTAAATGTATAGGATGTGGAAAAGTGCAACTTTTTCTGAAAGCATCATTTTTGGAAAATGTGGTTATTTTTGGCCAAAACAAAAATATTTTTGAATGAAAGAACTTTGGGAGGGTAGGAAAATGATTCCTTTATTCACAGGTTTTTATATTTTTCAAAACAACGAAATCTATGTCAAGTTATACAAAGAAATGTCCTGTAATTTTAGAGGGGGAATTATTTTTTGTGAACCCTTTATGCATTGTCTTTGAGATTCACAAACATGATAAATACCTGAGTAATTTTATACAGCAGTAAAAACATATTGATCAAACGTATAAATTATACAGTTATGTTGATTATGTCATTGATAAACTGTATATTTGGAGTAGCTATCTACTGCTGATAGTACAACTGATGAAGTAGCTATCTACTGCTGATAGTACAACTGATGAAGTAGCTATCTACTGCTGATAGTACAACTGATGAAGTAGCTATCTACTGCTGATAGTACAACTGATGAAGTAGCTATCTACTGCTGATAGTACAACTGATGAAGTAGCTATCTACTGCTGATAGTACAACTGATGAAGTAGCTATCTACTGCTGATAGTGGTACTGATGAAGTAGCTATCTACTGCTGATAGGACAACTGATGAAGTAGCTATCTACTGCTGATAGTGGTACTGATGAAGTAGCTATCTACTGCTGATAGTACAACTGATGAAGTAGCTATCTACTGCTGATAGTACAACTGATGAAGTAGCTATCTACTGCTGATAGTACAACTGATGAAGTAGCTATCTACTGCTGATAGTACAACTGATGAAGTAGCAATCTACTGCTGATAGTACAACTGATGAAGTAGCTATCTACTGCTGATAGTACAACTGATGAAGTAGCTATCTACTGCTGATAGTGGTACTGATGAAGTAGCTATCTACTGCTGATAGGACAACTGATGAAGTAGCTATCTACTGCTGATAGTGGTACTGATGAAGTAGCTATCTACTGCTGATAGGACAACTGATGAAGTAGCTATCAGCTGATGGTATGACTGATAAAGTAACAATACCGCTGATGGTGCAATTGAAGAGGATGAAGTCATCTACTGCAGATTGTATATAAACTGATAGCTATCTATTTCTGCTAGTACAACTGATAAGACTAATGGAATAAATGAAGTAGCTATTTAATGCAGCGGATGCATCTGATGAAGTAGCAATCTACTGCTGATAGAATAACTGGCGAAGTATCTATCTACAGCTGATAGTACAACTGATGAAGTAGCAATCTACTGCTGATGGTACAACTGATGAAGTAGCTATCTACTGCTGATAGAATAACTGGCGAAGTAGCTATCTACAGCTGGTGGTACAATTGACAACTGACGAAGAAGCTATCTAGTGCTGATGGTGCAATTGATGAAGTAGCTATCTAATGTTATTGGTACAATGGACGAAGTAGCTATCTACTGCTGATAGTACAACTGATGAAGTAGCAATCTACTGCTGACGGTGCAATTGGTGAAGTAGCTATCTACTGCTGATAGTGGTACTGATGAAGTAGCTATCTACTGCTGATAGTGGTACTGATGAAGTAGCAATCTACTGCTGATAGAATAACTGGCGAAGTATCTATCTACAGCTGGTGGTACAATTGACAACTGATGAAGTAGCTATCTACTGCTGATAGTGGTACTGATGAAGTAGCTATCTACTGCTGATAGTGGTACTGATGAAGTAGCAATCTACTGCTGATAGAATAACTGGCGAAGTATCTATCTACAGCTGGTGGTACAATTGACAACTGACGAAGAAGCTATCTAGTGCTGATGGTACAATTGATGAAGTAGCTATCTAATGTTATTGGTACAATGGACGAAGTAGCTATCTAATGTTATTGGTACAATGGACGAAGTAGCTATCTACTGCTGGTGGCACAACTGATGAAGCATTTATCTACTGCTGACGGTGCAATTGGTGAAGTAGCTATCTACTGCCGATGGTGCAATGTAGTTATCTACTGGTGATGGTACAATTGATGAAGTAGTCATCTACTGCTAGTGTCACAACTGATGAAGCATATATCTACTGCTGATGGTACAATAATTGATGAAGTAGCTATCTACTGCTGATGGTACAATTGATGAAATAACTATCTACTGCTGATGGTACAATTTATGAAGTAGTCATCTACTGCTGGAGACACAACTGATGAAATAGCTACCTACTGCTGATGGTGCAATTGATGAAATAACTATCTACTGCTGATGGTGCAATTGATGAAGTAGTCATCTACTGCTGGAGACACAACTGATGAAATAGCTATCTACTGCTGTTGGCACAACTGATGAAGCATTTATCTACTGCTGACGGTGCGATTGATGAGGTAGCTATCTACTGCCGATGGTGCAATATAGTTATCTACTGCTGATGGTACAATTGATGAAGTATATATCTACTGCTGATGGTACAATAATTGATGAAGTAGCTATCTACTGCCGATGGTACAATTGATGAAGTAGTCATCTACTTCTGGAGGCACAACTGATGAAGTAGCTACCTACTGCTGATAGCACAGCTGATAAGTAGATATCTACTGCTGATGGTATAACTGATGAAGTAGCTATCTACTGCTGTTGGCACAACTGATGAAGCATTTATCTACTGCTGACCGTGCGATTGATGAAGTAGCTATCTACTGCCGATGGTGCAATATAGTTATCTACTGCCGATGGTACAATTGATGAAGTAGTCATCTACTTCTGGAGGCACAACTGATGAAGTAGCTACCTACTGCTGATAGCACAGCTGATAAGTAGATATCTACTGCTGATGGTATAACTGATGAAGTATAGCGAACCATAACCCTTACTTTAATATCAGTATTCCACTACATCAGCCATATTTATAATTATTCTATTGCGTTACAAAAGGCATGATTATAAACGTAATTTTCCTCAGATGCCCAAAGACACCCCTATACATTTCATGAAATTGTGAACTAAACTTTATATTATCATCAGACCCGGGTGTAAGGTGAAACTTTTTTTTCCACTCGACTTTATCACATCAACTTGAGATTGTTTTTGTACCAATCCACATGCTGTTGATACCTCAACTGGTGCTGCAGGAGGTTTATCTAAAGAAAGAGTGAATGTGTTATTATTATCCTTATTTAATTTGTCATGTGTCAATGAATGTAAGGAAAACTCCTCCTTTTCATGATCACAAGTTCTTTTGTGTTACCATCAAATAGCAAGTATCATGACGACTCAATGAGCATAGCAGGGGATGCTTATGGCACACAATCATTCAGCTAAAGTAAGACGCAGCACGGGAATGAGTTTTGTTTGAGATATGTTCTACTGGCAGTATAAAGTGGTGGCTAGTAATCAGTATAGTTCTTACAACCTTTAAATTCTATTAAACATATTAAACCTTTAGCTGCAGTTAGAAAAATATTTTTTCTTGACACACTGGGTTAAACACTACATGCATGTTTAGATTACGAAGGATGAACATGAATGGGAAACTACTGTTATATATTTTAAAACTAAATTGTTGAGTATTAATCTATTAATTATCAAATACCACTGGTGATGTATATGCTGCTGATGGTACAGTTATACTGCAGATTATATTTAGCTCATGATATAGCTATATGGTACAACTGGTGAAGATGAAGTTGATATCAACTGCTGGTAGTATGTAATTGATGAAGTATAGCTATCTACTGCTCATGGTACAATTGATGAAGTAGCTATCTATATATTCCTGATGGTAGAACTGAAGAAGTAGCTATCTACTGCTGATGGTACAATGAAGTAGCTATCTACTGCTGATAGTACAATTGATAAAATAGCTATCTACCGCTGATGGTAGAACTGATGAAGTAGCTATCTACTGCTGATAGTACAATTGACGAAGTAGCTGTCTGCTGCTGACGGTGTATTTGATGAAGTAGTCATCTACTGCAAATGGTACAATTTTTGATGGATGTAAATAGTGCTGAATTGATGCACTGTTCTATAAATATTTTTGCCAAATCACCAAAACAATGCAATTGTCTTATGTCTTACATAAACTGCTTTCTATAACAAAAGCTACACAAATTACTTTGAAACGCTTAGAACGACGTGAACAATTCTCGCGTAATTTCCGCACTGTACAGATTCTTTCGGTCGATCAACCCTCCTGCAATCATCCCAAATGCATTGCATCTTTAGTGTGCACCATTGCCCCATACATCCATTATATACGACCAGGTATTCCATCTGCACCCAGGCCATCTTCACCTCGCACTTATACCATATACACTTAACAAAGTACTATCTCTAGGCTACCATTAGATCTTCAATGACGATCGTTGCGGAGGACAAGAACAACACAAAAATTTGCCAATTCTTGAATAGCGCTAAAGCGATTGCTGAACAATCCAAATGGTTTTTAAAAAGAAAAGAACGCTTTCCGAAACCAAGCCTTAAGGGTGATAGGTGAATCTGGCTTTTGAAAGGATAAAATAGAATAGATGGCCTTCTTTTCTCCATCTTTAGACTCTAGTCATACCGCTATAGACAGGTCCAAGCATGAATGGAAGACCGATGTAAAGTCCTCATCGAATGATGCTGCAAGGAAACAAAACGCTATCGAATTTTAATTAGCGAGAAAATATGAAAAATCGATTTCTTTTATACTGAGATTTTTCAGCTTAGGGTGATCTAAAAGTTTGAGACATAATAGGGGCGTACCATGTGCACTATTCTTGTCAGTAGCCATATCTTTTTATCTTACGTTGGTTTGATCACAATGATAGTGTATCAAATTTCAATTGTGACTTTTTTGTTGTATATGCGCTGGAATTTTAAGCTCAACTCCCAAGTTACTAACCTTCTTTACTAATCTAACAAACAGCGTAAATTCTTGTATTTTTAATAGAGAATTTGGAAATTTAGAGAAACTGGAAAAAAGACTTAACATTCCATATCAAATAAAGTTCCAAGCATTATTATCAAAAAAATAAATAATACCATACCAAAATGGGATATTCGATATTCCAGCCTTTTCCAAAAATTAACCGAATCTTGAAGTCATATCTTCTTTCCCAATAGGGCATATCAAAGGTCGAGCTAATTTAATAAACATGATAAAGGGGTATTTTGCTAGATTACAAGATCATTCATCTTCTTTTGTATTCAGAACTTTGAAAATTGAGGTCTGTATTAAACCTGCTAACATTTTGTGAACGAAATCATAAATTGTTTAATAAATACCTGTCTACTAAAAAGTTTTGATTTTACATAAATATAATGTTGGTATATTATAACATTACTCTACTTGAGATATCACCTGAAGACAACGCCCGGAGGCTAGCGCCATATCGCCATCTAGATTTCAATCATGGTCCACAATGACTTCGTATTCTGTCGTAAATGATATCGAAATTTAATCTCACCGGGTGTAATTTCCCTCTTTTGATTAACCCAAGTTGAAATAATTTTGTTACGTCTATTTTCAACGGGAGTTAATTCAATTAGCAGAACAGCGAGAAGAATATCATTGTGTTTTGATGATGAGTGAGACAGCGAGTATGGTAATATTTCGAGCGTAAACTTTGCTATACCTGCATGACGTCGCTTTTTTGATCCAATAGCAACAAGGTCATTTTCAAAGCAAAATACAAAATCATTTAAGGGATGAAATCAAAACTCGACCGGCGGTCGACCGCCGGTTCCGGGCGGTTTGCAGCTGATTTACATTGTTCTAAACATTGGAACGTGGATCAACCGTCAGTGTTTGAATCTGAAGATACATTTATTTTGGTTTCAGCCATGAAAAAAATTCTTTTATGTTTTTACTGCATATTTTGCTTCCGTCTTTCTTGAGGTCATTTCAAAATCATTTTCCAAACTCTCAAAACAAAATGCACTTTCTTCTTAAGTATTCTGAGCGCTATAACACATTGTCAGATTGTACTGTATTGTATTGTATTATTGTATTTAATTGATTTTATTGTAAACAAGCACAAATCACTCAGATTTTGTAGCAAAGGTCATCTATATATCAACGTGATCCTGAAACACTCTTTTGTTATATGCTAGAAATAGACGTAAAAGTAAGTGAAGCTGTATGGTAATGATTGTATAAGAAAAAGAATGCTTAGTGAAGTGTAAGATGTAATTTGTGATGCATACATTGAATATGATACAAAGAAAAGTTGGGAAATATAAAAGCTAATAAGGAAATAAATTCTTCTTGCACTACCGCGTGTGACTTTGATATGTCTTATCATTGACGGTTGAAATCAAGCGAGTAATAGAAATAGGTCTATAGCTTGATGTGTTTACGGACCAATGGATTCAATGATATATTTGATTTGATAAAAAGTGCATTATTTCAGTTACATATTGTCGCGGTAAAATGAAAACAGTCAATTTTAGAGTCAAGTTAAAAGCTTGAATTGCATGTAACATTGCCATTGGTGGATGCGACATATGGTGTATTCAAACATAATGGGCGACATTTTAAATATTTCATCAATTGATTGCAAGATTTCATTTGTTGAAATAATCAACGTCAACGTAAATGTTTACTTTTTTGCTTTACATTTATCTTCTTCTCCTTGTTTTTTCTTTTTTTTTTTTCTTCTTTTTTAATAATTGCTTCATGTTTCCAGCCTGCTGTTAATTTTTCCATCTCCCTCAATACTTCTTCCAATAGTTTAACTTTTTCTTATTATTTTGATCTTTTCAAACATCTTCAGGAATATTTCTATCGTTAGCTGTGTACGTTCCCAACAAGAAGAACACCAAGTTTGAAAAGGCTTACTCATTCTGGGAGAAATATAACATTTAACAGAAATTATTGCAATATTTGACACTGCTTTCTTCTCACATACATATACAAATAGCCTATTTTGACATTTATATAGAGCCTTTTACCTGCAGACGCTGGTAAAAGGGAAGGAAAGACATAGAAAAGAAGAAAAAGACAGAAAAACAACATGTCAAACACTAGAAAAGTTGGATTTCTTCTCATCTCATCCGCATGCCTTTAATAAATTTTATCCTTTTTCTCGCTTTTCTTTCTTAGTCTGCGTCTTTACCCCCTTCTCATCATTACAACTCTGCGGTGGCATGATGCATCCGAGATAGGATGTGAAATATTGCCACTCATCAAAAGGTAAGTCCAGTAGATCAGATTATAATCTAAAGTTCATAGTTGTTATTACCTGGATGAATGATAATCTTCATAATCGTATCTCCTTTTTGAGCATCTTCTTCTGCATTTTCTTTTTCCTCCTCATCCTGTCTCTTCCTTTCTTGTTCTTCGTTTCCTTCAACTCTGTCAATATCGAACTCTTTTACATGTAAAAAAGAAGGTTCGATCCAAGAAAATTACATTCCATTTTACTCAATTTTCTATCAGTATACATAGCTATTACGCTATACAAAGCAGACGCACGCCATCTTTCGGTCATAACGTCGAGCAACTTCAAGTGCATGGGGTTTTTGTCCCTTGACAAATCTGCGGTGGAAAAGAAATATAACAATATGCGAGTTATGAATTATCAAAATATAAATCGTTTACGATTTATAATCAGATTAAAAATCACTTATGAAAATAACTGGTGAAGTAGCTATCTACTGCTGATAGTGGTATTGATGAAGTAGCTATCTACTGCTGATGGTGTATGAAGTAGCTATCTCCTGCTGATGGTACAATTGATGAAGTAGCTATCTAATGCTGATGGTACAATTGATGAAGTAGCCATCTACTGCTGATGGTACAATGGATGAAGTTGCCATCTACTGCTGATGGTACAATTGACGAAGTAACTATCAACTGCTGATGGTGCAATTGATGAAGTAGATATATACAGCTGATGGTACAATTGATGAGGTAGCTATAAATCTACTGATGATGGTACAACTAATGGAGTAACTATCTACTGCTGATGGTACAATGGATGAAGTAGCTATCTACTGCTGATGGTACAATTGATGAAGTAACTATCTATTGCTGATGGCACAATTGCTGAAGTAGCTATATACTGCTGATGTTGTATAATTGATCTACCATGTCTACTGATGATAGTCTCAACTGATGACGTAGCAATCTACTGCTGATGGTGCAATTGATAAAGTAGCTATCTACTGCTGATGGTGCAATTGATAAAGTAGCTATCTACTGCTGATGGTATAACTGAAGTGACTATCTACAGCTGATAGTTCAATCGACAACATAGCCATCTACTTCAAATGGCACAACTACCTACTGCTGATAGTGGTATTGATGAAGTAGCTACCTACTGCTGATAGTGGTATTGATGAAGTAGCTATCTACTGCTGATATTGGTATTGATGAGGTAGCTACCTACTGCTGATAGTGGTAGTGATGAAGTAGCTATCTACTGCTGATATTGGTATTGATGAAGTAGCTACCTACTGCTGATATTGGTATTGATGAAGTAGCTACCTACTGCTGATATTGGTATTGATGAAGTAGCTACCTACTGCTGATAGTGGTATTGATGAAGTAGCTATCTACTGCTGATAGTGGTATTGATGAAGTAGCTACCTACCGCTGATAGTGGTGTTGATGAAGTAGCTATCTACTGCTGATAGTGGTATTGATGAAGTAGCTACCTACCGCTGATAGTGGTATTGATGAAGTAGCTATCTACTGCTGATAGTGGTATTGATGAAGTAGCTACCTACCGCTGATAGTGGTATTGATGAAGTAGCTATCTACTGCTGATAGTGGTATTGATGAAGTAGCTACCTACCGCTGATAGTGGTGTTGATGAAGTAGCTACCTACCGCTGATAGTGGTATTGATGAAGTAGCTATCTACTGCTGATAGTGGTATTGATGAAGTAGCTATCTACTGCTGATAGTGGTGTTGATGAAGTAGCTATCTACTGCTGATAGAGGTATTGATGAAGTAGCTATCTACTACTGATAGTGGTATTGATGAAGTAGCTATCTACTACTGATAGTGGTATTGATGAAGTAGCTATCTACTGCTGATAGTGGTATTGATGAAGTAACTATCTACTGCTGATAGTGGTATTGATGAAGTAGCTATCTACTGCTGATGGTACACTAGATGAAGTAACTATCTACTGCTGATGGTGCAATTGATGAAGTAGCTATCTACTGCTGATGGTTAATTTGATAAAGTGGATGTATAACAACTGGTGGGACAACAAATAAATATCTTCAAAATGTTTACTAAAATATGATTTTATCAGGTTTATTTGCACCATATATTTTGCCTCGTCATTGAAAAATCTATGATATGAGTTCATAACACTGAAATCTAATCGATGCACGAGAACCATCATTAAGTAGAAATGGCACCAATGGTCCTCTCCCATCCCAATATTAGGAAAATAAGAACACATACATGGCGATTGCAAAACATCAAACCCTTTCAACGAGTTATGTTAACCCTGACCCTGCACTGTTTTTATATTTATAGAACTCGGTCTTCCAAGAAAATGTAGATTTGAAGCAACCAGTCAGTCGCTTTGTAGCCATGAAACTTGTATTTTGATGGCTGTCATTTACACAGTAAAGAATGTGGGACTCTTTTGGTGGTGCGGATCCTTATCCACTGTACTTTCATAATAATGCTTAAAGTGACATAGTGTCAGTCTTTCCTCATCGATGTGCTGGAAGTGGACGAACACGATCCTGCAAAAAGTGAAACTAAGCCCATTATCATCGACTCGTGCACAAACTTTCCGCCCATTTTAAAGGGAATCAAAGAAGACAGAGGTACTGTAAGTGATGGCTGATGCCCCTGATCCGTCCGCATACGCCACTTTTTGCAACTTGCTCTTCAGTCACCACTGACATTCGGCGTGTAGAGAGTAGGATTTCAAGATTCCTGTTCGGCGTTCATCATTTATAATCTCAATAATTTAATCGTGGTATCAAGCAGCCGGATTTCTCACCCTTAAGCAAAATTCGACAACCCATACACACCATCACGCACCAAAGTTACCCAATCCAACACACCAGTGTTGCCATATTTAAGAAAGAAAGTGGCGCTTCTATTTAGGTAAACTAAACATACTAAATGGAAATAAAGTTTGATAAACGAGTTACAATGTACATTTGTAGTACTAGTATTCACGGCAAATGTAATCAAAAGAATATGGCACAATTGGACAATATAAGAAATTTATAATTTTGTTTTCATCTTGTCAAATATAAAGTCCGACTACTAATTTCCATTGTTAGTAAAGATAGAGCATGACTGGATGAACAAGATAGCGTTATTATTTGCTTTTATTATATTATCAAAAATAACACATGTTTATTATGATATTTATGAGTAAGGCTAGTGTTTGGTATGAAAAGTCAAGATTTATCAAGTGTATATAAGAATACTTTTATACGTCGTGAATACCAAGCCGCTGAATGTACGCGTCCTGTCGCGACTTGTTTCTTCGGTAATTTCTTGAAGAAAATTTGTACTTGTATTGATGGTCTTCCCGACTCAAACTTTTCAAGAACTGATTATGAATTGAGCAGTGTTCACTCCAAATTTCAATGGGATGAAACTGAAAACAAAGAGGATTGAACTTATTCTTGTTTAATGATTTAATGATGAACTAACTGATTTAGTTTACCCTACAAAATGTACTTTGTGCTCCTTTTTGCACCAATTTTAACAGCTGCTGTAAGCAGCAACTCTGAACAAAATATACAAAGTGTTGTTGTTGTTGTTTACAAATATCGTATTGTTGTTCTCGTCTGGTATATGTTGATTGCATATTTTTAGTATGTATGTTATTTTTATGGTCTTTATCGTGTAGCATTGTATAGTGTAGACTTTCATGACTTTGGACCTCAATGCAGCATAATACAATTTCTTCACTATACTTTACTTTGTTTTAATTAAAGGCCCATTCAGCATTTGCTCATCCGGACGATCATAAAAATCATCAAAATTCAGATTTTGGTACCTTTGTTATTGGCACAGATGTGCTAACATAGCCTGCTAGTAGTTCAGCCGAAAGCTGTATATAAAAGACAAAATAAGACACTTTACATGAATCTGTAATTTATATTATACTGACAGTATAAAAATTAGCTACATGTATTTCAATGGGGCTTCAAATAATGCTGTTTTCTTGGTTTTCTGCCCAAATTTTTCATTTCAAAAACGCTTAGGGACAAGTTTAACAACTTATCCTTCACTTTTAAGGGATTTATACACAATTTTAATATACTTTCGCTGGGATCACTGAATGGGACTTTAACCCGTTGCATCATTGTATAATTACCTTTGTAAATGTTTTTGTTTACAAATTAAACTCTTGACATTGCCCCATGATGTTTTCATCAAACGTGTTTGTTTGTTCGTATATTTAATTGTTTATTTCTCAATTTCTCGTCTACAGTATTATGAATTATACAATATGAACCATAGAGCTTAATATTCATATGTCATGTTGTTTCTGTATATATTTGTTTGTTTGCATTTGTTCGTTAATTAGTTTGGTTCCTCGTAATCAGATGTCATGGATATCCGGAATTCAAACTACATGTTTCAAACTTACACGTCTTTCCTAGCATGATAATGATAAAACTTCGACATTACAAATTTTGCATTATAATTATGATAAAATAAACTGGCAACTTTTTGATGTTATGGCCTAACAAGTCGACAGCCGAATTTGATGAAGTGCAGGAAAAGGTTCCATCCTATACACGACTCCTTAGAAGATAGATGGAAAATGAAAAACCCCGACGGACAGTCTCAGTGACAAACGTGTAACTGATATCCGCTATTCCCATCACGGAATTTGATCACTTCTCTTTCAAAAGAACACATTAATATCAACTTGAGACGAAACTTCAAATTAATACTCTACACTTCTGACCCATAGTGTCAATGGCGAGCGCCATAGGGTGAGCCAGCGGGGATGCGACAACACTTTACGCCTCAAGAGTGGTCTTTGGACAATACTTCAAAAATTGCAAAAACAATGCAGTGATGACACAACACAAATTACACTCACCATCCTCGTGCGTTGATGAAGTATCCAAGACAATGATTTTCTAAACACACGAGTTGCATGATAGAATGAATAGAAAGTAACAATGTGTCTATCTTGTTCTTTTCATGGTTAATTATATCATGAACAAATATTACATCCGGAGGGGGGTGTGTAGATGAATGAACATGCACCTTGGCCTTAGAGACGTACCTTCGTGACCGTGCATTGATTCTAAGACATTATTTAATATATTACTTCTACTCTTTACTACATAGCCGATTTGATCTCAGCATCTCTGAACAACACGTACGGAGATGATCTCAGGATTTATATCAACTTTGGGTAAAATTGAATAATATTATAAACTGGTATTTAATAATAGGTTACAGCACTTGTAAAGTTTGCAGCTTTGTTTGATATAGTTTTGACGGAGGGTTCTTGATGCTAAAATAGTTATCAAGTGAAGCCTATATGTGATGCGGAGGTGATGTGCGTATTTTGAATGATCAGAACTATAATTAGTAATTATATAATTAGAGCATTTCTATACTGATGTGGTAAACATCGATATAACGATAGCGAGGACAATACGTATCACGTGATCATAAAATAGCAAAAACGAGGGCAAGAAGGGCGTGATACCGATGTTCACCCCATCAACGGCAGGACAGCGGCAATTATAGGAATGGTCTACACAATTAAATGTAGGACTACTCCTGGATCCACAACTGCATTTTGTTATTTCTGTCAAACCTGGTGTAGTATTCGATATAAGATTCAATATTGTCGGAAGCACCATGAAAAGTCGATATTCCTCGAACGAAGAATTGACGTGGTATATACAAACTTAATAGTCATGTAACCCTCTTCAAACTATTCAGAAAAATTCGTTAGAAGGGGCACAAAAATGCATAATTTAGGTTTCGTGGTTCTTTGGTAGACTTAACAGACTACTTTGTGGCGAATCCAAGAGAATACTGTTAGTATTTATTGGTGGAATGACATTCATCACCCGCACAATTAAACACATATACAGCTGACCATGAAAAAGATGCTATACGCAGAATTAATTGCAAGCAGGCTGGTAGACACAAGCAGCACATAAATGTGCACATACGGATATACGTGATTAATCAAATACCAAATTAATAACAATAAAACCCGATCATTTTGTAATTTACAGTCATCTGCTATGATAAATTAGGTGTTGGTGGATTAATGCATTAATGCGAGCAGGCAGCGATAGGGCCCAAATTGAGTAGTGATTATACGCGGGAATTGGCGGGAAAATAGGCCACTCAACCTTCTGCTATTAAACGCCTCGTGGCTAGAGTAGGTACAGATGGGTGCTTCTATGTATTATCATGGGTAATCACAATTCATAATCATAAGCTTATTCAATAATTATTTATACTGGAGGCGTCATGTGCTTGTCTTTAATTGATGGGCGGTATATCTGACTAGGCCGGCAACCCAATGTTGTAAGGTAAACATTCTAGCGCTAGAACCAGACTAATCTGCTTGCTATGTTTTCCAGCACATTACGACTATGTTAAGTGAGTCATTAGTCACTACCAATAGGTTCAGGATATACCATGGTGTAATTGCTATGACAATATAGGTCAATATAAACCAAAACCAAACCAAATATATGCCCATACAGGTTCACTTACATTGTTAACAAGGCTAACACAAGGCTATTATATCTATTGTTAAAAATGGTTAGATTCTTCATCAGTAATACCATCAGCAAAATATAGCTACTTCATCAATTATTATACCATCAGCAGTAGATAGCAACTTCATCAATTGTACCATCAGCAGTAGATAGTTACTTCATCAATTGCACCATCAGCAGTAGATAGTTACTTCATCAATTGCACCATCAGCAGTAGATAGTTTCTTCATCAATTGCACCATCAGCAGTATATAGCTACTTCATCAGTTGTACCATCAGCAGTATATAGTTACTTCAACAATTGCACCGTCAACAGTAGATAGCTACTTCATCAGTTGTATCACCAGCAGTAAATAGCTACTTCATCACTTTCACCATCAGCAGTGGATAGCTACTTCATCAGTTTCACTATCAGCAGTTGATAATTACTTCATCAATTGTACCATCAGCAGTAGATAGCTACTTCATAAATTGTACCATCAACAGTAGATAACTACTTCATCAATTGCACCATCAGCAGTAGATAGCAACTTCATCAATTTTAACATCAGCAGTAGATAGTTACTTCATCAATTGCATCATCAGCGGTAGATAGCTACTTCATCAATTGTACCACCAACAGTAGATAGTTACTTCGTCAATTGTACCATCAACAGTTGATAACTACTTCATCAATTGTACCATCAGCAGTAGATAGTTACTTCATCAATTGCACCATCAGCAGTAGATAGTTACTTCATCAATTGCACCATCAGCAGTAGATAGTTACTTCATCAATTGCACCATCAGCAGTAGATAGCTACTTCATCAGTTGTACCATCAGCAGTAGATGAGTTACTTCATCAATTGCACCGTCAGCAGTATATAGCTACTTCATCAGTTGTATCACCAGCAGTAAATAGCTACTTCATCTTTTTCACCATCAGCAATAGATAGCCAATTCATCAGTTTCACCATCAGCAGTTGATAATTACTTCATCAATTGTACCATCAACAGTAGATAGTTAATTCATCAACTGCACCATCAGCGGTAGACAGCTACTTCATCAGGTGTACCAGCAGATAACTACCTCATTAATTGCATCATCAGCAGTATATAGCTACTTCATCAATTGCACCATCAGCAGTAGATAGTTACTTCATCAACTGCACCATCAGCAGTAGATAGCTACTTCATCAATTGTACCATCAACAGTTGATAACTACTTCATCAATTGTACCATCAGCAGTAGATAGTTACTTCATCAATTGCACCATCAGCAGTAGATAGTTACTTCATCAATTGCACCATCAGCAGTAGATAGTTACTTCATCAATTGCACCATCAGCAGTAGATAGCTACTTCATCAGTTGTACCATCAGCAGTAGATGAGTTACTTCATCAATTGCACCGTCAGCAGTATATAGCTACTTCATCAGTTGTATCACCAGCAGTAAATAGCTGCTTCATCTTTTTCACCATCAGCAATAGATAGCCAATTCATCAGTTTCACCATCAGCAGTTGATAATTACTTCATCAATTGTACCATCAACAGTAGATAGTTAATTCATCAACTGCACCATCAGCGGTAGACAGCTACTTCATCAGGTGTACCAGCAGATAACTACCTCATTAATTGCATCATCAGCAGTATATAGCTACTTCATCAATTGCACCATCAGCAGTAGATAGTTACTTCATCAACTGCACCATCAGCAGTAGATAGCTACTTCATCAATTGTACCATCAGCGGTAGATAGCTACTTCATCAGGTGTACCATCAGCAGTAGATAGTTACTTCATCAATTGCACCATCAGCAGTAGATAGCTACTTCATCAGTTGTACCATCAGCAGAAGATGAGTTACTTCATCAATTGCACCGTCAGCAGTATATAGCTACTTCATCAGTTGTATCACCAGCAGTAAATAGCTACTTCATCTTTTTCACCATCAGCAATAGATAGCCAATTCATCAGTTTCACCATCAGCAGTTGATAATTACTTCATCAATTGTACCATCAACAGTAGATAGTTAATTCATCAACTGCACCATCAGCGGTAGACAGCTACTTCATCAGGTGTACCAGCAGATAACTACCTCATTAATTGCATCATCAGCAGTATATAGCTACTTCATCAATTGCACCATCAGCAGTAGATAGTTACTTCATCAACTGCACCATCAGCAGTAGATAGCTACTTCATCAATTGTACCATCAACAGTTGATAACTACTTCATCAATTGTACCATCAGCAGTAGATAGTTACTTCATCAATTGCACCATCAGCAGTAGATAGTTACTTCATCAATTGCACCATCAGCAGTAGATAGTTACTTCATCAATTGCACCATCAGCAGTAGATAGCTACTTCATCAGTTGTACCATCAGCAGTAGATGAGTTACTTCATCAATTGCACCGTCAGCAGTATATAGCTACTTCATCAGTTGTATCACCAGCAGTAAATAGCTACTTCATCTTTTTCACCATCAGCAATAGATAGCCAATTCATCAGTTTCACCATCAGCAGTTGATAATTACTTCATCAATTGTACCATCAACAGTAGATAGTTAATTCATCAACTGCACCATCAGCGGTAGACAGCTACTTCATCAGGTGTACCAGCAGATAACTACCTCATTAATTGCATCATCAGCAGTATATAGCTACTTCATCAATTGCACCATCAGCAGTAGATAGTTACTTCATCAACTGCACCATCAGCAGTAGATAGCTACTTCATCAATTGTACCATCAGCGGTAGATAGCTACTTCATCAGGTGTACCATCAGCAGTAGATAGTTACTTCATCAATTGCACCATCAGCAGTATATAGCTACTTCATCAATTGCACCATCAGCGGTAGCTAGCTACCTCATCAAGTGTACCATCAGCAGTAGATAGTTACTTCATCCATTGCACCATCAGCAGTAGATAGTTACTTCATCAATTGCACCATCAGCAGTAGATAGTTACTTCATCAACTGCACCATCAACAGTAGATAGTTACTTCATCAATTGCACCATCAGCAGTAGATAACTTCTTTTTAAAACACTTTTATAATCAGCAATAAATAGCTACGCGTCAACAGTTATGTTAAGGAGAATACACGAAGAACTGTTGATTCTTGAATAATAATCCACGAGGCGTTAGCCGAGTGGATTATTTTCAAGAATCAACAGTTTTGAGTGTATTCTCTGACTTAAACCATTGCTTTATACTAACAACTTTTAAGTTGTTAAAATATTTTCTTAAACTGTGGATTCGTAAGTTACTAGTAATAATAAATGGAAAAAGCAAACATTACACTGTTCCATTGTAATTTCTTTATCTGTTGATTCGTATTATTGATGTATTACATTTACAAAGTATCTCACACCTGTAATTTCTATATCTGTAGATTCGTACATAATTAGACAATCAATAGTTGTTTATACCATGCACTTCTGATGTTTAGTACTGAAGTAGATGCGTTTATAGGTCTCTATTTTGCATAACAAGGGAAAATTGCCAAAATAGATAAATTTTTAATTAAAATAAGTAGAAAAAACAGAACATAGGCAGCGACTGCCTTTTGAGGAGAGCAATGCAATGCAATGCAATTACTCCTAATGCTCTCCTTTAATCTGATATTGGAGAGTGTTTTAGCTCCTTAGTTAACCATTCTGTCCCTATATTCTAGGCTGAGTAAAAAAAAAATACATGTTTCTCGTCCGCGCCCTCCTCCTTTTTTGAAGATTTTTCAAATTTCTTTTTATTTTGTAAACTTTCAGTTAAAACTTGTTGAAAAAGATGTTTCAGAACGTGAAACTTATTTTACAGCTTCGTAAATACAAAATACATCATTTAAGAAGTTTTGTGATCACTAGAGGGGCCTACCAATAAAATAAAAAGAGCCTCCTCCTTTTTCTCAGATATCAATCTGTATGTCGAATACCCACAATATGGTGCCAAATACCTGTATTTAGTGTCGTTTTCCAATAAAAAAATAGAAAATAAAAAGCCCCTCATCCTCCTAATTTTCAAAAACCCGGACGAGAAACAAATTTTTATTTTTACTTAGCCTAGCTTATAAATGCTCCGAACAGCTCTCCTTGATGGCACAGAAAAGCTATTTAATGCTCTCCTGAAAATTTCAAATGCCAGTCCCTGCACAGGCCTATGCAAATCTTGGTGGAATAACAGATTTATGACACAAATGAAAGTGTAATGGCCAAGTTACACTAAAAATGCAAAATTTGCGTTGTTATTTTACAATACAATTTTGTCATGTTTGTAGGCCTATACAAAAGCTCGGTAGGCTATATAATTTTGGAAAACGTAAGATCAGCGCATGTACAAATAAAATACCACGGTATTCATTGTATTTTTAGTGTAAAATGGTTTCATAATTTTTGAATGTCGTTCATTTTATTTTATTTGTTCATGATATTATCATGAACAATTATGTTCCTTTTCCTATCACTTACTTTATAGAAACAGCCGTAATTCTATTTAATAAACTGTAGATTATATGTTTAGTACGAATCCACACTTCTCTGTACGAATCCACACTTAACTGTAGATTCGTGCAGAAAAGTGTTGATTCGTAGAAAATAATCTACAGTTTATTGAATAGACTGACGTCACAGCAATGGTTTAAACCATCAGAAGTAGATAGAGCTACTTCATCAATAGTGCCATCAGCAGTAAAGCTACTTCATCAACTGTACCATAGCTACTTTATCAGTTGTTACACCAGTAGTATAGATAACAATGGTTATTTGTTGGTACCATGATTAGTTACTTCATCTGTCTCAAATCATCTGCAATACTTTGACACTGGTATCAGCAACAATATAGGTGACAATTATTATTACATAACATAGGACATTATCAGTGATTTGATATATATGTTGGCCCAAAAGTTGTGATTTTATAACAATTCGACAGGTGCTTAACAATACTGTTTTTCACGAGCCTTTTGTTTTATACAACTTGCGTATCACGCTTGAGAACGTTCCTAAATTAATTTCACGAGTATTTATATCAAGTCGTTTAAACCAAATCATGTTTGAAATATATTACTGAATCTTAATCTTTTTCACAAAAAGACACTACCCGTCTTACAATAAGGCACCATACACGCATCAATCAGCACATATGCCACATACAAAGACGTGTTGACAGAGGAGATGTCACACCTCTCGAGTTTTCTCAATTTAATTCTCAAGATGTTTTATAAAACTCATCATCATCGTGTGGTAAAAATTCCCCGAATGACACGAATATGAACCATAATTCCTTCTGAATTTATTCTACTCTTCTGCCGTCACAAACCAATGCATTGTTGTAAGCGCTCGTTACGTTGGATAGTCATAACAATTAAACAAGCCGGATAGTGCTCAACACACGTTTGGTGCACTCACTGATTGAAAATCAAGACATCAACAGCAATCATCTGTATTCATTTTTCACACTTGATTTTCAAAAAGCATTCATTCATGACAACAAGCATATTATGGTCCAAGGACAGGACACGACATGTTATAAAGGCACCGTGATCAGCCACCTGAGTTTCAATTGTCTTGTAATCTAGCGGGTGTGTGTATTCATTACATATAAAGCACATATTTCGTGTAATCAAATTAAGGAAAGCAAAAGATGTTTTTACAAAGCCTGATTTTATTGATTGAAACATATCTGAACGATGGCTTTTGTGGTTAGTGAAAATGATATATCAAAGGGAATTGTAAATAGTCGTTTTCTGTTTATACACTCTAATTATACCACATGATTCTGAATTTGTATTCTGTTTTATATTTAGCCTGAATTATTTTACATGGTTTTATTGTTTTGTTTGTTTGTTTTGTGTGTGTTCGTTTACTTATTGCTGCTAACTTTTATTGGCATATTGTTTTATAGATGAGTTGACTTCTGACGTCAATGCCTGGCAGTATTCGCACGCATCATAACAATTTCCTTTGTTTTTTGCCTGACAGAATGCGTGCGCATCATATTTTGTTCAGGGCTCGTGTTTTTAAAACTCCCGCCACATCACAATGAGGCTATTGAACAGTGCAGTGGTTACATGGGGTTCACTCAAGCATATCGATATACCAGTCCCTTGTTGACCTCAATGTTTATCAACATTTAGGTCAACTCATTTATAAGTGATATCATTGTGAAATTAATACGTCTTAAAGTGTAAAAAAAGAAGATTCCAGTGTTTAAACATAGTATGTAAACCCAACTAAGGATGGTGGCTACTCTTAACTATAATCCTAAACATAACACTGGTCTCTTAACCATAGCCGTAATACTGACCCAAACCCTAATCCTAATATATAAACCTCACCTAAACCTAACGATGTTGGCAGTTATTTTCATAAGTCCTGCCTAATAAACTTTTGACCGAAACACCAAACACTGACACCGCCCTTAATACAAATGAACCAAGTATTTGGGTTTCAAGATCTGCAAAATTCTCCAGTAATATTCCCGCCCCCATATATTCGGATTTTTAAACTCGAAAACCAATGGGGTATGTTCTATCTATTTTATGGACCATTCATGAGGCCCGATTTATACTTCATAATTTGTTAATGGATATTCGTTATACGGAGTATATACACTGGGCATAATTGTGTTTTTCTCATATTAGTTCAATCTAAATCAACACAATTAGACATTACACTAAGAACGAAAACATTTTAGCATCTGTAAAATTTATTTGCATAAATGAACGGAGACCAAGTATTTGGGTTTCAAGATCTGCAAAATTCTCCAGTAATACTCCCGCCCCCATATATTCGGATTTTTTAAACTCGAAAACCAATGGGGTATATTATGTTCTATCTACGTATTTTATGGACCAGTCAAGAGGACGATTTATACTCCATAATTTGTTAATGAATATTCGTTAACAGCTATACGGAGTATATACACCGGGGCATAAATGTGGTTTTCCCGTATATTAATTCAATCTAAATCAACACAATTAGACATTACACTAAGAACGAAAACATTTTAGCATAAAGTGTACAAATACTTTGCCAAACACACTATATCAAACAATAGCAATCATAAAATTGTTATCAATTGTTTTATGTTTTGTTTTCTAATAAAAACTCTAAATGTACCATTTGCATTTTGAATAGTATATTTTTAACTATCTTTTACAAAAATCAGTAAATGTCCTCGTCGTTAGCAGTAGATGCACATCTTTGTGGAATATATTTTGACAAATTCCCAAGTTAAATATCACATTTTATCAACTAAACCTAATGGGAATAAAACAACCAAGTAAGTTTTCCGAGAGCGCGGGATTTTTCAGATGTAATTGTTCTACTAAATATACACCGGAAGGCCAAATAACAATACATTTCTAACAAGATAAACTTGCAAAGTGTCAAACAAAATAATGTAAAAACGTTTCAATTAATTGTTAACTTTTCAGCTTTTTTTTATCAATTTTCACGGGCGTCTTCAGACATGTTAGAGTTTGCAATTTTCGTATCATTATATTTAGCCTCTTCCGTGCGAGTGTCGAGATGAAAATAGCCGAAGCGATCAAAAATGCTTTTAGAAATAATTGTAGATAACAACTGGGCGTTTTGTATCACTATATTTGAAATCTTCATGTAAAATGCATTCAATCGAGTACAAACAATCCTAGTAATTGGTACAGTGGTTCTTAAAGAAGGATTCAATGTTGTGATTAACCCTTACTGCACATAATGGTGTAAGGACCTTTAATACTGCACATAATGGTAGGGCCGTACGTGAATGGTATAAAATTGGCATTGGTACTTTGATAATGAAACACCAATGAATGTGTACAAATCAAGTCGCAGGCAATAAATGCAAAGCCAATTTTAATTCGTTCTCTGTTATTTTATGTGCATAGAGATTTGCCGAGTATATTTGTGAAGATGCCCTCATGCTCAAAAATATCAACTGTGTTTTAATGTAAGGAAATTAATGCACAATGATGTTACAAAGCCTCGTACATTTTGGCTGTCGGGGGTTTTGTGTATGCATAAACATTTAGTCCTAAGCTTAATTTAATTTAGTCGTAGATGAGCAAAGAAAACTGCTAATCATGGGCTTTAATGGTAGCCGTGGGTATACGGGAGTAGGCAGCAAAAGGCAAGAAGGTACAAGAATGAGCCTTTATTAAACCATAGGAAATAACTTTTTGACTTTTAACAACAGGAAGGGTAGTAACAATGGTTCTATAAACTTCGTGACTAAGAATTGCACTTTTGTTCATTTTCTGTCTTTGTTAAAACATTTCTCTTGCCTGAAGCCGCGACCTTCAGCAAATCACGTGTTGACAAAGTTTCACTGATTTCACCGATTGTTTATTCTATTACCAATGTTACTTAGTTGGTTATCTAATTAGTTATGTATAGTTAAACATTCATTCGTTCAATTGTGTGCTTGTTAGAAGGGAGTAATGATAGAGGGAGAAAATGAGAGGATGGAAAAATAAAGAGAGGAAGTAGGGAATAGGGATCAAATTAGTTAACGGGGAGGAGGGGAGTAAATTGGTAGCCTAATTGGGCATAATGAACAATCGTATTAGTGTTGAAATCGTATTAATGTCATCAGTAAACAAGTTTGATCATGTTTGATCATACTGTCTGATTGATAGATTCCATAGTTCAGTTTTATTACTTTCTAATAGTCAGTTTATGCCAAAACCGGTTTTTGACGTCTTATTGAATATCGATTACCGCGCGGTACTACATACTACCATCACATCACCCATCTCACCAAACTGATAGGTCTCATCTCATATATTGCTCAATCTATCCCTCTGTGCCAGACAAACGGAAACCCTATCTCAAATTGCATAGCAAATTGGTTCCCTTGTTTTCTTCAACCCAGATCCTGATCAATTTCTCACAGTCCCACGTGGTGTGAAGAGCATGCTATGGGCCCTGTTCAAGTTTTATCCCGTTTATGAGCTTTTAATGCATATTTGATATAAGCGTGATTTCCGTAGACAATCTGGCTCAAATTATCACAATTTTCCGATTTCAAAGTTTGCAGAGCAAACTGGAATATGTGATGCTTTATTGAAATTTAAGGTATATTTTATGGCACGATTTAGGAGGTTTATCAGTGTTTAACAATACGTACGTTGATAGTCACTAATATGTGTATTTAGATAATAATCAGTGAAAAAACTTGGCAAATAGACATATTCTTAAGGGTACGTTATTTGATGTCAAATCTGTCTGCGCATTTCATGCCCTGGTGGACAAAACGAGCTACTATTGTATCAAATAATATATAGTATGAAATAGTTTATAGAACGACTGCCTCTTATACATGTACATAATGTGATCTTGAAATAAAGTGAAAGTAACATTGTGCCTGATGAGAACTGTGCAATTGATGAAGTAGCCATCTACTGCTGATAGTACTACTGATGAAGTATTATCTACTGCTGATGGTACAATTGATGAAGTAGCTATCTACTGCTGATGGTAAAACTGATGAATTATTATCTACTGCTGGTGGTACAATTGATGAAGTAGATATCTACTGCTGCTGATGGTGTAATTTATGAAGTAGTTATCTACTGGTGATAATGCGACTGATGAAGAATCTATCTTCTGTTGATGGTGCAACTGATGAAGTAGCTATCTACTGCTGATGGTGCAACTGATGAAATAGCTATATACTGCTAATTTTGTAATTGATAAAGTTTAAATTGGTGAAGTATCCGTCTACCGCTGATGGTGTTCTATGACGTAGCTATATCAACTGTTGATGATGCAACTAGTGAAGTAGCTCTCTTCTACTGATGGTACAATTGATAAACTACTGCTGATGGTGTCATTGATGAAGTAGCTATCTACTGCTGATGGTAGAACTGATGAAGTATAACTATCTACTGCTGATGACGTACGCAATTGATGAAGTAAAATATCTACTGCTGATGGTACAACTAATGAAGTAGCTATCTTTTGTTGATAGTACACTTAGTAGCTATCTACTGCTGATGGTATAATTGATGAAGTAGCTATCTTTTGTTGATAGTACACTTAGTAGCTATCTATTGCTGATGGTGCAATTGATGAAGTAGCTATCTACTGCTGATGATGCAACTGATGAAGTACGTACATGTATCTACTACTGATGGTGCAATTGATGAAGTAGCTATCTACTGCTGATGGTACAACTGATGAAATAGCTATCTACTGCTGATGGTACAACTGATGAAGTAGCTATCTACTGCTGATGGTACAATTGATGAAGTAGGTATCTACTGCTGATGGTATAAGTGATGAAGTAGTTATCTACTGCTGCAACATATTATGATTGAAGTAGCTATTCATTGCTGATCAAGCTAGTGATGATGTAGTGGTCATCTGCTACTGATACACTCTAAACATGTTGCGTAAAACTTTGCATTTACACTTCGACGTGGCTTAATGTTCCCAACATATATGTTTCTGGGTTTGTTATTATAAAGTGCAAGAAATAATGCAAGCACACTCGATCATATAAATGATGTCAATTAATGTGCAACACTATGATGTTGACATTTATTGAACTCTACATAAATAATATAAGAATCATGCATGAGCGCACAATAAATCTGGAAAATCCCTTGCATACACACTCAATGTGCCCTTAACAACCAATGGTTCTTCCATCTGATGTTCCTAACAAAGATTTTCGCTAGCGACTCCTCTAATTTGCCATGTTAGGGTATACGGTCACGTGCCGAACAGCCGGACTGTGACGAACTCACGTGTCCTCTTTTGTTGTGTAACCCCCGATACACAATGCATGAAATGTGCCGTAACGGTGCAACGTCAAAAACACAAAATCACCAAATCTGTCGCGCTTTAACGCCGCATAGTACAACCTATCACATACAAGACTATAAGATTAAAGCCTATGTATAAATACGTCCCAGAAAAAAGACAATGGACTGTTAGAGTTTTTTGTGAGTCACTTTCAAATGGGATAAGAGACACACAAAACTATGACTTTTTTTTCTTATTCCGGCATGTTCGGTAAAAAAGAAAATGTTGTAGTAGGAACTCACTGTAATGGTAAAAGAACAATTATTTAATAGCCGTGAATGATTTCTCTCAAGCATGACAAACGTATCAGGTTGCATAAAATGACATTTGTATGATAAAGGATTTATGATTATGACAAGTGGCAATACGACTGCATGAGATTTGTATATAATCTCAATATGATGATCTTTGATCTTTATATTTCTTATATTGTAGCAGTTTTGTTAAAATCTGATTCTGTTCAGGAGATAATCTGCAGAATGATACTGGTCACTAACAAAAGTCATACACTCTTAGGAAAAAAAGGTTCAACTTAGAACTTGTTGTCCTTGTTGCAGAACCCTCAGCAGTAATATGGTTCTAAAAAGAACATTAAAAAGGTTATATAAAGAACCTGAAAGATTTAAATAAGCCTAGGGACATTCTGTTTCATTCATTCAGAGACTCATCACAAAGTTAAGAAAAGTAAAAAGTAGTGTTAACCCTTTTTGGTACTAAAAATCATTTTCTTGGATAAAGAATTTTTTTTCTGTTCTACTTAGAACCTTTTGAGGGTTCTTTCTTAAAGTTTCCTTAAAGGTTCTTCAAGATTAAGGTTCTACAAAGAACCTTTTTCTTGGCTACAGAACTTTTTTGGTTCTACAAAGAACCCCAATGGCTTTCAATGTATGTTTTTCATAATCATCTTTCCCTCTCCCTCCCCTTTTATCTTCTCTCACTCGTTCTTCGCTTTCTATCTCCTTGCTCTTATATTTAATACATCTTTCTTTTCCTCTGCATCCATGCAACCAGTGCTATCATATTTATATATATATTTCAGTTAGACAAGTTCTCAACTCTCCTATACTATATTACATCTCATCATTCTCCATAACGTCAGCTGCCTTCTTAGTCTTTACTCCTCATATCCATAACTAATCCTCATCCGTCCTTTGCTCCACACAAATGAATAAAATTGTAAATTACTCCCCATTTCCTTGAGGAATGGAATTAGAGTAGTTTGGGTCATTAATATTATTTCCTTGTGGGCGATACGGCACTTTTCTCAAAACCTGTCATGCATTTCATCAAATTCGTTTCCCCTAAAGCAATGGTCAAATATGGAAATTCTACATTTGTAGCGAATAAATGAAATTAAAACTAGGAATAAGAATTGTTGAAAATAATTATCGCATGCATAGGAAACGAGCGGTATACCACCAGTATCTGTCAAAATCGATTAACTACAATTTGTCTTCTAGTATTACACAACTTAATCCGTCATTTAAATGATTTGCATAATTCAAGATTCTGTCTCCGTTTATGATTCATTGCACTTTTGGGGTAACTGATAAATACCTGGGACATCTATGAACACGACGCTAGACTGCTATCAAGTCAGAACGCAGTATAGCGTATAATAATGGCTTTGTTGAAGACTGGATCCAAGGCTAGAGTTTCGAGGGTATGATGCCTAATTTATCCCCAATATTTATATTTATCCTCAAAAATTCTGCTTCACGCAATGAAAAACACATGAATTTTAAAGATCTTGAGTTAATTAGTTTTAATATAAATTCATTGTATCTGTTGTTGGTGTTAAATCTGTTTAGACATATCACAGTTTAAACATTTATACTGCAATGCTGAATATTTATTTATTTCATTATGAATAAACAATGGCGGTTTCTTATAAAGTAAATCATCGTATTTGGGGAAGAATTTATGGTAGATAAAATTTGAAAATATCATATACCTTAAAAAACTGTATAAATCACTTATCATGTCATTTATATCTTAATCGTGCATTCCTCTAACATAGTAATTATTTGATTAATGATAGATTTATCGAAAATGTCAGGCAAAGTAAGCGTCTGGTTTGAGTATAACGTACCCAAGTACCACCGTCATGACTATTCCAGAGTGAACCTGTTGTCATGTTTGGTCTTGAACTTGTAGTTTAGAATAAATGCTGTACACAAATATACGATGGCCTCATAGAACAGCATAATTAAATATTATGTATTTCAGAAAGTTTTTGAACTATAAAAACGCAAAGAGTGAACGTACGTGTTCACGATATGCGATCTGAATATAAACGGAACTTTATTTTGTGCATAATGTACATGTCGATGCACGAGCTTCTCATTTACAGAGGTTTAAGTGTTCATTTTAACCTTTCTCGGTATCAACACATGACAATGAAGAAAATGTATCCCTTTATCTATTGTCGTTGCTACCTTACAGCAAATCAGTAACACTACCTCCGATATGGATTTTTGCTATAGTTGCTATCTTTAGAAGATAACATTTATACATGTATACTGCTGTCTTCATGAAAAGAAATTGGTATTTATAATTTTGTAAATACATGTACCACTTACTCAGAAATGCTATCTTCAGTAGTCAACAGCGGCAGCGGAAGTATTAAAATTTAGGGGGGTCAGAGACGAGCATATTTCGTTCTGGTTTTACCGGGACTTTTTTGCGAGCTCGCAAAGCGTGAGAAAAAAAATTCAGACCATTTTAGAGTTTTTCGTACTAAAAAGGCAAATGTACGGGGAAATTATAGTTTTATTTTTTCTTGTGTTATGATTTTAGGGGAGACGTATCCCCTTGCAAAAACTTGCGTATACCCCCGCCCGCTTCCTCCACATGGTAGACAACATTATTGCTATCTCCAGTAGTAGTTAACTCTTATCGATATTGCTGTCTTCAGTAGACAGCACTTGATAAGTATTCTTATTTATTACTGAGCTAACAGGACCAGACACCAAGAATGGTATGTTGGGTAGAGCCGTTTGGGGAGCCATTACCGGAGTCCGACTACAAATTAGTGTCGACCTAAACATGCAAATCTATAGCTGTGGTATCACTTAATCAAAAATGCTATCTTCAGTATACTGAAGTAATCTGTATACTGATTCGGACACTGGCAGTTGTCAGACACAGCTTTGCTATAAGTATTGCTATTTTCTATAGTAGCTATATAATTATATATACCCTTAATCAGTTTTGCTCTCTTCAACAAACTTGCAGTCACTATTGCTATCTTCAGTAGACAGCAAATGAAAAAAAAACCCTTTTTACTCCTGACTTTATAAACACGATACACACTGTGATGTTTTTAGTAAAGCTTTATTTAGTGGTGGACTTGGTCTGACAAATTTATCCACATTTGCAGACAAAAGGTATAACGTGTAAGTGTTAGTATATTAATTTGACTATTTCTTCATGCTTTAGTAATCTGCTATGATTGACAATTTATAGTTTGCGCTACGTATAATGCGATATGCATATATGGCTTTAATTAATTAAGTTACAGTGTAAACTTATCCACTTTGCAAATAATTGAAGGCCATTGACATTGGAAACTGAAAAAAAAGTTACTCTATTTAATCATGACACACAGATGCGCCGTTTCAATGTCTGAAATTTTAATAAATTGCATTGAATTGAAACACACGTTTGCATTAGTTAGCCTCTTTTTGTGTAAATATATTCAAAACTGATTCAAATAATAATATGACAAAAGTTGAACCAGGAAAACAGAGCATGACGGCAGAGAGATTCATGAACTTATTGGTGTCGAGAGCAAACTATAGCAGTAACCCGGGGGCATCGAGTGATGCGGCCGGGCGGCTGGGCGGGCGGCGTCGGACTGCGTTTAGGGATCCGCCACTTTGAGCGCCAGAGGGATATATAAGCACGGCAATCCCCAATGCCTGTGTTGCTGTTGTGACCGAAGCCGTTTGGACATGGTTATATATTAAGTGATTGCAATGTTTTGGACTGAATGCCTTAGAGCGACAAAACTGGCTGTCCATGCTAAACCCTCACAAAACAAAAGATTAAAGTCCGTATATCTTCCAATTTTGCACGTATAGATGCGTGGAAAATGAGCATTATTATGCGTTTTTGTACACTTTTCTAGTTAAATCATGTTTTTTTGTCTGATGTTTGTGCCTTTGTTACTACTTTAACCACTGATAACATTGTATATAAGCCATGTATCAATTAAATATGAAAGTTGTAGACATATTCGCCGTATAATTACTCCTCCAATAATCTGTTGAGGGATTACCGGCATGTCGCTCCTGGTATACAGACTTATTGACAATATGTTTGTCATTTTATGAAGCATGTTATTAATATTTGAAGCCAATGGTTTTCTAGTATATTAACATGGTATTGTGGTCGATAGGACGGAACATGTATATTACATAAAACTCTTCAAAAGAAATCATTATTTTAGCCGACAGACATGCAAGCCATGCGGTATATGAAAAGGGATGTCCATCATGCTTATATTAAATTTTAAATAAAATAAAGTAAGATGTAGCAGCTATATTCTTTCATCATAGTGGCGATATATTATAGAGGAAAATGTGCACGTAACTGGCTTGTTATCTCCTCAATTACACTGACCATCTCGTTCCTACCTCCCCTTCCCTCCTTCCTCAGTGGTGAAGCATATAAGATAAATTGCACCTTCCTACCTGTCTGGCTCCCTTCATTCTGCAGTCATCTCGTTCCCTTTTCTCTCCCTCCATCCTCCTCCATCATCTATCTGTCATCTCCTTCCATCAATACATTTGAAAGGTTGCAACAGTCTGCAGATATGCCCCCTCATCCCTATTCACCATTAAATGTTGATTTATACCGAGATATGATACACAGGAGAGTGAATATAACGTGTACTGTGAAAATTTTGTACTCATGTGAGTTTTTCCCACAAGCAATCCTTTATGTATCATCTTAATATGTCACTGGAACTCTAATGCTGTACTTTTGTTTTCAAAATTAGCTCCCAAAAAATCACTATTTGAAAAACACGAATTTCATTCATTATTATTAGCTTTATGAAAATGTGTGCTGCAGAATTTACTGTTGCAAATAGTATTATTGTACTCCAATATTTTAAAATTAAAAAGTATTGCTATATTCTTCTGAACTCGGTAGAAAGTAGGTACTTTCACTTGTTAAATGTGCCTTAATGCAAGTCATTGCACGAACTTCACCTGTAACCTACTTCCATTTATAAGGAAACTGTTGCTAAAGTATAAGTAAGCCACTAATGATGAGTACAAAATATATAAATATAATTCCTTTAAAAAATCTTTAATTGTTATCTTGCTATTCACGCACTGTTCTCAATGTGTGCTACTGTTGCTGAATGATGTTATAACAATAGATGAAATTAGATGGAATCGGGCTACTTAATTGCATTTCATCTGTTCATTATTCATTATTATGTCAATTATGACACCTTGCATTCAACTCTATAGAGACCTGTTCAAATTGCGATGCATGCATGACATGAATGAACCAGAAACAAATTTTGAAATAGCTAGATAAAAATAGGTCATGCATTCGTTTCTGTGGTTTAATCCAATATGTACAAATGCTGTGAGAATAATGTAATAAAACAAGAAACAGCATGTCTCTTAGCTCTACATAATAGACAAACATGTCAAAATATGATTTATGAAAGGTCGTATAAAACATTCAAATTCAATTTGTTCTCTCACGCATATATGGACAAGTTCAGGACCACGTTTGGCCAATGTAGTAACCTTACACTGGAGCATGTCTGTACTGGCACCCACAAGAAATATCATAAATCGCCTTGGGTCACGAAGGAGGAAGAACAGCGCCTGAGGCGTCCGTCTTGAGATGCTTATTATTTTTCATCAACTTCTTCTCACAATATCCATTTCGTCTCTCTACTTTGAGTTTCTCCCCTTATTTCTAAATTGACAATCGGTCCTAACACCACTGGACTTGTGATTTCATTTACATTAAATACTCCTCCAAACTTTAATCAATCTAAATTTTTGAAGAGCTTTCGTAATAATTGTAAACGACTCAAAAAACGGATCCCCAAAACTGCAGGTGCTTTTCGGGCCGTTGGGAGCTGAATCCATATTTTTTCTCACTTTTTTTCTCACCTTAAAACATTTAAACATGTTTGTTCTTACCGCAAAAATAAGACATATGAATCCTACAAAATATGATGAAATATGTTAACCAAATATTTTAATAGAAGATGTAATTTGACAAATGGAATTACATTTAAGCAATGACACACGTGCCGCGTAAATCCCAGGATCCCGGTAATGACACGATCTTTTAACAATATTAAAACTCCTGAGCAAATGTATCTTGGGAATGGAAAGGGAATGGATTGACATAACTAACAATATCAGGTTTCTTGCGTCGAACATGTAGTATGTAAAGAAACTTTAATGTAATTTTAAGATTTAGTAGATGGGCCTTGTATGGGTTGAAAGCATTTAGATACGTCATTGAGGCTATTCAACGTTTATTTTCGTTTCTGTTATTTTGCTAATCTTGTTGTTGCTGTGTTGTTGATATTGTTGTTGTTCTTCTTCTTTCTCTCCTCCTTCTCCTGTGCTTCTTCCAAATCTTCTAATTTCCAACCTTCTTCTTCCCAATAGGCTATTCCATTTAATATCCACACTACCCTGCGGAAGATTTAGCTGACATCTTACACAGAGAGAGTATGAGTTTTGATTAAAAAAGAGAAATTGGGTAACTTTTATTTGAAATACTCACTCCATTTGTGGAAGATATAGGTTTAAGCCATGATACAGAGGGGGTATGGGTTTCATAATGATTAACCCTGTCCAATTACATTTGAAAAACATTCTCCCCCTGTGGAAGACGTTTTTAAAATCTTCCACAGGGGTAGTGTAGATTTCAACTGGAATAGCCCAATCTTGTGAGTCTTCTGCGTTGTTATGTTGATATCCCTGTTCCACATAGCCCTATCCAGTCCCTAGACAGAATTAATCTTATACACTTTTTTTTTTATCGGAGGAAGAACTACGCAGACGTAGAATTCTGAAATTGGGCAGAGTTAAAAATTGTGTGGTTTCGCTTCTGTTGCGTTCAATCGTGACGTATAGTGAACGACCTACACTGTAAAAAAATATGGATCGGTCAGTGTTAACTAGAAGCGTAATATTGACCACGCCTCAGTGATTTGTTAACTAGACAATGGTTAATATTGAGTCCAGTGGAGTAGGGTCCCATTTTTCACACTGTAGTATATTTTTACTCAACACTGAGTAACTATGTTGAGTAAAATTACTCAACATTGAGCTCATTATAGGTCACAACTCAACTGTTGAGTAAAACATTACTCAACATTGAGGGTTTTTTTACTCATTTGTTGAGCTGTGACCTATAATGAGCTCAATGTTGAGTAATTTTTTACTCAACTGTTGGGCTCTGACCTTTTTACTCAGTGTTGAGTAAAATATTTTATACAGTGTATGAGAAAAATGGGACCCTACTCCACTACCGACTACAACATAGTTAACCATTGTCTCATACTCGTCAAATCACATGAGGTGTGGTCAATATTACGCTTCTAGTTAACACTGACCGATCCATATTTTTGATGATCGTCAAGACAAGCGAGACAATTTCGCCTCTAAGTGACGGAGGGAGAGTATAATTTTATATCCTTGCCCGCTACCTTCTGGTAACGATACTAATAATACCTGACAGCCTAAAGAACCTTCGCAGACGATGGTTGATCTAATAACTAGAATTTCTTGAAAACAAGAAAGTAATATGTGATTTTTGGCGCCGTGTTGTTGACATGGTCATACATCTGTGTTTTGGGGGCTTGGCTTTATTATATGAAGGAAACAATAACTATGTGTCTTTCAACCTGGTCATTGATTTTTTTTGTAAGGATGATAGGACAAGAAAATTATGAAATGAAAAATGTGACAGAAGGTTACACAACTTGAGGGTAGCTCTTCATGTAGCGGCGCGGTTCAATATGCAGTACGTCAGTTTTATGTGCATTATATATAACGTTGACTAGTTAAAGATATAATAAATCAGAGCCCTTCATGATTATCAGTTGTAAAATCGTCAGTAGATAGCTACTTCATAAATTGTACAATTATCAGTAGATAGCTGCTTCATCAATTGTACCATCAGCAGTAGATAGCTGATTCATCAATTGTACCATCAGCAGTAGATACATACTTCATCAGTTGTACCATCAGCAGTAGATAGCTACTTCATCAATTGCACCATCAGCAGTAGATAGCTACTTCATCAATTGCACCATCAGCAGTAGATAGCTACTTCATCAATTGCACCATCAACAGTAGATAGCTACTTCATCAATTGCACCATCAACAGTAGATAGCTGATTCATCAATTGTACCATCAGCAGTAGATAGCTGATTCATCAATTGTACCATCAGCAGTAGATAGCTGATTCATCAATTGCACCATCAGCAGTAGATAGCTACTTCATCAATTGCACCATCAGCAGTAGATAGCTACTTCATCAATTGCACCATCAGCAGTAGATAGCTACTTCATCAATTGTGCCATCAGCAGTAGATAGCTACTTCATCAATTATACCATCAGCAGTAGATAGCTACCTCATCAGTTGTACAATCAGCAGTAGATAGCTACTTCATCAATTGCACCATCAGCAGTAGATAGCTACTTCATCAATTGCACCATCAGCAGTAGATGGCTACTTCATCAATAACCATCAGCAGCAGATAGTTACTTCATCAGTTGTACCATCAGCAGTAGATGGCTTCTTCATCAATTGTACAATCAGCAGCAGATAGCTACTTCATCAATTGTACCATCGGAATCGGCAGTAGATAGCTACTTCACCAATTCTACCATCAGCAGTATAGCTACTTCACCAATTGCATCATCAGCAGTAGATAGTTACTTCATCAATTGTACCATCAGCAGGAGATAGCTACTTCATCAATTGTACCATCAGCAGGAGATAGCTACTTCATCAATTGCACCATCAGCAGTAGATAGCTACTTCATCAATTGTACCATCAGCTAGCTACTTCATCAATTGCACCATCAGCATTAGATAGCTACTTCATCAATTGCACCATCAGCAGTAGATTTCTACTTCATCAATTGCGCCATCAGCAGTAGATAGCTACTTCATCAGTTGTACCATCAGCAGTGGAGATCTACTTCATCAATACCCATCAGTTTCAGTTTCAGTTTTATTTACCATAAGTCATACAAATTAAAACATACGATAATGCAATGGGGGTTGACCAAAAAAGAGCACAAATAGCTACTTCATACCAGCAGTAGATGACTACTTCAACAACTGTTCTATCAGCAGTATGACTACTTCATCAGTTGCACAATCATCCGTTTAGATTAGTAGCCACTTTGTCAGACACCCACCCAGACATACCCACCCCATCCTACCCGGTACCCTTCACACACCCCATCCACGTGCTGCGCATATTTCGTATTTACTGAAGTTCCAAAATGTAGACTATACGATATCTATAACTTATTCATCAATTGTACCATCAGCAGTAGATAGCTGATTCATCAATTGTACCATCAGCAGTAGATAGCTGATTCATCAATTGCACCATCAGCAGTAGATAGCTACTTCGTATTTACTGAAGTTCCAAAATGTAGACTATACGATATCTATAACTTATTCTAACTTTATAAAAATGCACAAAACTTCATGTTTGAAACACTTACGTGGCAAACATTACATCATCGATCGTAAAATTATATACGTAACCCATATAGTATGAACCTAAATTACTTGTATGATTAGGTTCTAATATTGTGGCAGATTGTGCCTCGTTGATACTTGTTTCAAATTAAAAATCAACACTTGTATTAGTTTCAATTTATTTGAAATTTTAACTAGAAAGTGTGAAAAAAGACACGATGATTTGAGGTTTCGTTTAAACAAGTAGAAGGCTTCAAATCTGAACCAATTCAATCAGTACGTTCTTCATCAATCATAAAATAATCACCATCAAATCCAGCGTTTTTCTCTCTCAAATCTTGTGCGCGTATGAGCATTAGAAATCGAAGCTTAGCAGTGGGATTGGTCGAGGGTTTTCGGTTCTGATGCCTAAGGGGTGGTGTTGGTCAGTGATCGTGTGGATTACGCCCATTGACAATGCTGAAGAGTGATGAGTGGGGCATGGGGAGTCTTATACGCATGGTGGTTGTGGAGTATAACGCGAGTGGCCAGAAGTTCTATATTTTCATTATAAATCAGAGGAGGTTTTTATGATATTTCTATAGTTGATATTATCAAATGTTAGTTAAGAACTATTAAACTAATACTGGGCATATTGGTACGTATTTGAGTAGGTTTTAGTGTTATTTGCTATGAATGATACTTAAATTTACGGATTTTGCTTTTCAAATTAATTTGCTTCCAAAATGTGTGTAAAATTACTTTTTTAGTTTGTGGCATATATCGGCGAGAAAAGGTTATAAGAACTTTTTCTTGAGTACGATCTCCGGGGACAATGGCTCGCTTGCGTGGTCCGTTTAATTAAGAAGAAACAAAATCTTTCATTGTCAGATTTATTATAATAATAGGATGATGACCTTACATTTGAACGTTTTTATGTCAATGTTAAACCCTCCCAGGCATAATGTGTAGGGGCGTGCCCAAAGAATACAAAACTCACCATTTCCGAGGTGTTGGTTTCTTGAAAGTAGTTTTCAGTTGCAAAGCCATAGGCCAATTTATCCATAAAAGACTTGACTTACAGAATTGTGCAATCCTATTTCAATAGAGCTGGTGAATTATTAGCCTATAAAGTCTACAAAAGTACAACATCAAGGACAAAACCTGGTCTTTTGAAGATGGGCATAAGTTCAAATCGATCCTTGTTGCTTGTAAGTGTTGTTGTCACTGATACCTTGATACCAGAATTTTCACAGGACCCGATTTAAAGTATACGTTTATATGTTAATTCCGTTATATTTATATAACACGGAGGAATAAGAAGATAACAACATGATGTGTAGAAAAAGACAAAGAATGCATCGAAAATAAACGAGAAGAAAACAATATAACATAAAGAAGAAATAACAACAACATACGTTTAACAAGATGGTAATAAAGAAGAGTAGGAAAAATATAATATCTTGGAGAACAAGAAGAAGAAAAGCAAGAAGAGATACGATGTAGAAGACGTTGATAAAGAAGATCAAGAAGAAAAGCAAAACAAGATCAAAAACAAAAGAGAAACACTTTTTGAAGGGTTGATTTGTGTTCATCCTAAAATATATTGAACGTGTATATTAACTTATCTACGAGCGCTCCGAAGAGTGTTACCATGCAATTATATATTGTAAAGTGTATAAGTTTTAAAATAATTTCCTATTTATTCTACGAGTGCATAATTATAAAGGATGTACTATAGACAAAATATAAACAGAATAAGTTCATTTACTGGTTATCTACACAAGTTTTGTGATATGGTTTATAGCAATAAAGGTGAAACTTGTTGCATACAATAAACAAAGTATATCGCCCTATAGTCGCTGAATGAGTCTATGTTTCGTCTCTCATTCTTTTCTTTATATTTTCCTTTTTCTTCTCTTTCGCTCTCTCTCCCCCTTCCCCTTCTGGCTCTCTCCCTCTCCTCCATCTCCCCTTTCTCACTCAACCCGTCCCCTTCTATTTCCATCCATGTCTTCCATATCTTCTTTCTCTCTGCTAGAATCATATAACCAAGTAAACACACACTGTATTTGGGCAAGTAATTTTGGCACGTATTATTTGGTGTGATTTGGTGTGCTATGGTGACGATTGAGCAACGCAAATTACAGAGTAATCACTCTTAATCACTACGCTGTTTTCTATTACCTCATCGTTTCCTCGTTATCGCTAGAGCTCGGCCCATCAATACGGTGCAGGTGGCTATATAAATAGATACAACAGCTGGTTGGGGGATTCCTTCCACATAATCAAAGGCTATCACAAGAACAACTAGGTATGTTTGTACTCTGCTTGAATGCATTTTTCTTTAAGAGTATTATTGTCTTAACGTATTGTCAAGTAACTGTTTTGACTATTTATTGCATTTTGGTATAGTCTGCAATGTACATTTTAAAATCACCTCGAATCAAAGAGTGTTATTAGGCAAAGGGTCAAGCTGAATTGGAACAATCTCTCTTCTTCTCCTCCCTCTCTTTCTCTTATCTCTCTCTCTCTCTCTCTCTTTCTCTCTCTATGCCGTCGCCCACGATATTTGTTCGCTCTCAATGTTTCTCTATGAGCATCGGGTACTTTAAGCACCTAAGTACAAGTTTAGATTTGTTTCTAAATGACGGAAGCTTGTTTTGCCACGTACGTCTTAAAGAAAATAATGAAGTTACGTTGCTTTTTTTTAAATACATATCTTTGATATGTAAACAAAAGTCATTTTCAAACTTACGAAATTGCATTTCAGAACACGTATTTAGTAGAGCGCTCGGATTGATTGGAAGTGTTAGGCTAAATAAACATGGTAAAGCACTGAAGTTTACTTCCGATGTGTACGCTCGCATCTTTAACTTATGAGGTGTGCGTTTGTAAATGCCGTCTAACGAGGACCTACATATGGATACACACCGTAAAACGAGGACACACCTCCAAACGAGGACGTCCTCGTTTTGAAACTATGCCCAGGATGACGTAAATGATGCAAATATGCATATAAGATAGCATATAAGATAGGTCCCCCATAGCGGGTATAGGACGGGTCTCAGTTGGATAGTAAGTTGCCTGGTGTGTTTGCGTGAGGTCCACGGTGTGTCGATTAAAAACGGGTGTGTAAGTCCTCGGTTAGATCCTTCTAAAGTCGAGGTCCTCGTTTGAACGTATTTACAAACAGTGGTGTGTGGTGCGGGTGTACGAGAAGGGTGTGGTACATGGTTGTGGATTTAAATGTTGTTAAGGGGGTACTACACCCATTGAATTTTTTTTGCATTTTTTTGCATTTTGTGAAGAAATTACAAAAAAAAATTGGACAAAGTGGTATGCAAAATGAAGGGGCAAATCTTCTCGTTTTATTGGTGGCATCGGTATCAATGTAGCTTACATGCTTTTGAAGATAGAAGCCAAAAGGAGGTACATCACTGATGATTTAAATTCACTTCATTTTGGAAAGCTTACTATCAACGGATTTCGTTAAAATTTTGGATATGTGTTGCTAACACATTAGGGAAATAATGTTGATATGTAAAATGGGAATAAGTGGTCCCTGATTTCTTTTATGACTTCATGAACTTGGTGCTCCACAACTATCAAAAAACGAACCGGTTAAAATGCTTCTATTTTCAATGTCGAGCTATATTTTGTATTTTGAACTTGCAACACTATGTCACTGAAACTTAATTAAGCCATAGGTAACAGGTTACCACAACCACACTACAGCAATGTTGAAAAAGATTGTATTTTTTGTCACCTATACCACCATATTAGGTAGTTTTCCGTAAGCTTCATTTTTGTGATTTTGGTAACTATTTTATATTTATTTGCCCAATCCAACTCAACTAGGCAATCTAAATTGTACTCACCATTTACATCCCAAGGTATTTTAGTATATCCACCTCACACATTTCCATTATATATCCAGTAACAGACAAAATATCAAAATTGATGCCTCATTATGACATGTATGATATCACAGACTATCACATGTATTCATAATTGATGCCTGAATTTGACCTGAACCAATTGACCTATAACCTGACCTTTGATGACCTTATAGCCTTTTTTAATCTCTTTTCCTAACAACATATTATAAAAGATACATACATGGTGTAGTATCAAATTGTGTATGTGGAAGAGATTATTTAGGCCTATTTAATTTATTCAGTGTTATAGATAGTATAACAAAGGATTTAATGTATTCTATTCATGTATTCTACTTGGACATGTTCAATAGAATAAATCATGGTTTGTTATGAAACACACATCTCAGTTACCAGGATACAGTAAACAAAAAAAATATATAGGGCTAAAATGATTTTCTAAAATGGTTTAAAACCACTTTTTATGTAGAGATATTTTATAAGTTCAGGACATGAGATGATGAACATATTTATATACTTTATAAATTTGCAACAAAAAAAAGAAGATGGGTACTGATGAAAATCGGGGTATTAAATCGCCTTAAACAAGTATAATCTTACCACATCATCTTAATTATTTGATTCATTGAGTTATATACACTTTTTTTGTAAATTCAAAGGCTCGTGTAAATTCAGCAACTTGATGAAGTAACAATTTACTGCTGATGGTACAATTAATAAAATAGCTATCTACTGTTGATGTATAATCGATGAAGTAGCTATCTACTGCTGATGGTACAATAAATTGATGAAGTAGCTATCTACTGCTGATGGTACAATAAATTGATGAAGTAGCTATCTACTGCTGATGGTACAATTGATGAAGTAACTGTCTATTGCTGATGTTACCATTGATGAAGTAGCTATCTACTGCTGATGGTACAATAAATTGATGAAGTAGCTATCTACTGCTGATGGTACAATTGATGAAGTAACTGTCTATTGCTGATGTTACCATTGATGAAGTAGCTATCTACTGCTGATGGTACAATAAATTGATGAAGTAGCTATCTACTGCTGATGGTACAATAAATTGATGAAGTAGCTATCTACTGCTGATGGTACAATAAATTGATGAAGTAGCTATCTACTGTTGATGGTACAATTGATGAAGTAACTGTCTATTGCTGATGTTACCATTGATGAAGTAGCTATCTACTGCTGATGGTACAATAAATTGATGAAGTAGCTATCTACTGCTGATGGTACAATTGATGAAGTAACTGTCTATTGCTGATGTTACCATTGATGAAGTAGCTATCTACTGCTGATGGTACAATTGATGAAGTAGCTATCTACTGTTGATGTATAATCGATGAAGTAGCTACCTACTGCTGATGGTACAATAAATTGATGAAGTAGCTATCTACTGCTGATGGTACAATTGATGAAGTAACTGTCTATTGCTGATGTTACCATTGATGAAGTAGCTATCTACTGCTGATGGTGCAATAAATTGATGAAGTAGCTATCTACTGCTGATGGTACAATTGATGAAGTAACTGTCTATTGCTGATGTTACCATTGATGAAGTAGCTATCTACTGCTGATGGTGCAATTGATGCAGTAGCTATCTACTGTTGATGGTACAATTGATGAAGTAGCTATCTACTGCTGATGGTACAATTGATGAAGTAGCCTATCTACTGCTGATGGTACAATTGATGAAGTAGCTATCTACTGCTGATGGTACAATTGATGAAGTAGCTATCTACTGCTGATGGTACAATTGATGAAGTAGCCTATCTACTGCTGATGGTACAATTGATGAAGTAGCTATCTACTGCTGATGGTACAATTGATGAAGTAGCTATCTACTGTTGATGGTACAATTGATGAAGTAACTGTCTATTGCTGATGTTACCATTGATGAAGTAGCTATCGACTGCTGATGGTGCAATTGATGAAGTAGCTATCTACTGCCGATGGTACAATTGATGAAATAGCTATTTTCTGCCAATTTTTACAACCGATGAAATATCCATCCCCTATATACATCATGTAAATCGAACAAGTAACAACATTCACGGTAAAACTGAAACAGTCGTTTTCCTTTGCTGATGCTACATATATAACTGATAAGAAAGTTTTTACTGCAAAAGTATAAGCTCAAATGTTGAAATGGTTCATATAAAGGTGCGTGAGTATTAATTTGGCTTATCATGAACAAATTACATTAACAATTACGGTATGCGTATGGAATCTACACACTGTTGATAATGCCTTGATATAATAAAAACATCACATATTATTCGTACAAAACAACTGAATCGGTTTTATCAAGAACCCAATAGCAGAAGCGTCAATTGAAACCAGAACATGATGAAGTAGCATGACCTTTGATTCAATCTTACAAGAGCATGAAATGGTTTGTGATGCCCACACTTTGTGAAGTAGGTCAGTGAAAGAGACAAAGATTCATTATGTTGCGAGTTTTATTCGCTTAGTTAAGTAGATAATCCATGTCAAGTTTCAAATGTTTCCCCTGCATCCCACACCAATTGCCGCAGACGCGTACGATCTAGCCATGTATATACTTATTACCAATTTTACTGATGATACCGCTAATAATGCATCTGACAATCATGTTCAATTGTTTCAAATGTATGTCTTTACAAATAGCTTTAAGTCTTACGTACTTACCGAACTTGAAAGCGAGCTGGCGGTCAGTACTTGTCTTTTTAATGGATTAAAACTTTATTAAGTGTAATCTTAAGTGTAATATCTTAAGGCTTAATATGAATAATCAAGCTTATTGCGCACTTCACTATAATAAATATTCGACTATATACCAGTGTGCCCTTACGTGTATAAACTTGTTTGCGCCCTTTTCTTAAATAATGCTAATAAACAATTCATTAAAAGGTGAATATTGATAATTGAAAATTCTTGTCCCATTCAGATTTATAAAACACCAGAATATTTCTGAAATCAGATAGCATTACTATGGATAAGAATGTGTTTGTTATGGTCTTCAACCAAGCACTTAGCGCTATTCGTTCACATTGAACGTCTCACTGTGCAAAAGTTAAGGGCAATCTTCAAGAAGTGCATGAGCGCTTTTCTTTTATAAGCATGTTTAGACACGTTGAATTCAGAAACAAAACTGCGTACTTTATTGCGGGACTGTCTTCTTTCAATGTGCCTCCAAGTCTAAACCAAGTAGCAACAGTTTGTTACTATTGAGCGGCTAATGAGTCGTGCTATGTACTGCCTATAGCAGCTTTTAGCGCAATTTTCAAAGTGGGAAAGCTAATGAATGAAAGAAAAAAGACATCAGGTAAAATCGGTAAAGTTTGGGTGTTTTTATTGGCTTGGCCCGTATAAAAGGAGGTCAGAAATGCTATGATCTTGTATCTTTGGTATGTAGAAAATATTGGAGTGGGCTTTTATGATAGTGAAAACAAGATAAGGCATGCCTCACTACATAAATATCATCTAAGTAATTTGCTTTTTAGTTAAGTTCGATGATTTTACTCTGATGCATAACTATTTATATATCTTGGGGTGTGTTGAAAGTTGGCAATTCATTTCCTGAAATAGACGGTGTGGATTGAGCCATATAGCTTTGTAAGAATTCTGCATGAAGATGCGTAAGTTAAGTATTATTACCTAGAATACGAGGACTTCATTAAATTTTATCAATATAATTGACAGCTTGAAACAAAGCTGCCACATTTATCTCTTAAAATCAATGTCAAAAGACTATTTGCCCAAATAATCACAAGAAAAAGCCAATTTGAAACTAAATTGGCGTTTTGATGGTTACTTGACATGTTGGGAGTTACTTTTAGTACAAATCTGTCTAAAATGGTGGATGGTAATTTTAACAAAGCTTTGACGTCAATAGAGGTTATCCGTGTTCTAGGCCTATAAGCTGCATATCCTATCAGCGACTGCTATACCTTGTTTAGAATTTTCAAAAGAAGTACATGCATATGCAACCATGACTGTTTCAAAAGTACCCGCCAAAATCATGCAGGTAACTCCGAGGCCGTACATTGAATTGGTTTGAATGAAGAATACTACGGGAACCAGCGCCTTTTGTTAGAAATCACACATGAGTAACGTGGATAACCTCTATAAGAAATCAAATTTGGATGTGGCCAAAACGTAACATTATTGTGTTTGGTCGTGTTGTCATAGTCACATCGTTCTTGCAAAGTTAAATTATATTGGTGAAATTTAAAATTTTAGAAAAGTTTGGAAAATCCAGCAAAAACCAATGATTTGCCAGTTCGGTTGATGTTTAAAATACCCCTCTCATACGGTAGATACTATATCCAAGTAAGTGGTGCAATTACCTGCACAGCTCAGGTTGTATGCCCGCCTAATATAATAAATAATGCCAAACAAACTTTACCCAAAATGTTTGATTTTTAATCAAACATATTCGTAGAATAATTTACATTATTATATTTCGCCAACATTATCGTGTTCGTACATTTCCGGCTTTTCTGCATTATCATCGATTACGGTAGATGAAACCATCAGAGCTGAAGTAATCTGTTATGACTTGATAACATCGTATGATTTCCCTTTCATTTTCATTGAAAATTAATTTTACGATTGTATATATTGTCATTGTTAGAAACCAAACAATGGGATATTTTTGTCTGGTACGGTCGTAACCATGTATCTTGCACAAACAGCAGAAATGAAGAATTTTAATTGAATTTATTCGAGGGAAAGATTATTTTTGTGTAGTATAAAGGGCAAAACCACAGAGGGGTCAATCGACATTTAATTATGAATTATTTGTAATAGTTTTGTTTGGTAATACTCAAATATTATTTTATTAGGCAAGTTATTTGAGAACAAAATAGTAAAAGAGATATGATTGCAACCACAAATAAAAGAAAATTGTCACCGTTTTCATTTTGCTAACACTTAGAATTGTGGTCCACGCAGAGGAACAGGATAATTATAAGATAATGAATGGAAAATGGTTCGTGAATACAAGGACAAAATTATATAGTTAATTCGAAATATTTAATCATCTATCAGCAATATTTGTACAAAAATACAATGAGATCCTGGATCTACACATTTGTATTATCTAACAACAAGCGCAATGGAGATCCTGGTTGTAGTAAGACCACATTATTGAGTAACATTTTTATATCTGACAACAATATAAGTACATTGGCGATCCTGGTTGTGGTAAGACTGCATTATTGAGTAAGGTATAAGATTGTTACTCAATAATACAGTCTTACCACAACCAGGATCTACATTGTATACTTGTATTGTTGTAAGGTGTAAGATTGTTACTCAATAATGCAGTCTTACCACAACCAGGATCTCCACTCTACTTGTATTGTTGTCAGGTATAAGATTATTACTCAATAATACGGTCTTACCACGACCAGGATCTCCAATGTACTTGTTTTGTTGTCAGGCATAAGATTGTTACTCAATAATGCAGTCTTACCACAACCAGGATCTCCACTGTACTTGTATTGTTGTCAGGTGTAAGATTGTTACTCAATAATGCAGTCTTACCACAACCAGGATCTCCACTGTACTTGTATTCTTGCCAGGTGTAAGATTGTTACTCAATAATGCAGTCTTACCACAACCAGGATCTACATTGTACTTGTATTGTTGTAAGGTATAAGATTGTTACTCAATAATGCAGTCTTACCACAACCAGGATCTCCAATGTACTTGTATTGTTGTAAGGTGTAAGATTGTTACTCAGTAATGTAGTCTTACCACAACCAGGATCTACATTGTACTTGTATTGTTGTCAGGTGTAAGATTGTTACTCAATAATGCAGTCTTACCACAACCAGGATCTCCACTGTACTTGTATTGTTGTAAGGTATAAGATTGTTACTCAATAATGCAGTCTTACCACAACCAGGATCTCTAATGTACTTGTATTGTTGTCAGGTATAAGATTGTTACTCAATAATGCAGTCTTACCACAACCAGGATCTCCATTGTACTTGTATTGTTGTCAGGTGTAAGATTGTTACTCAATAATGCAGTCTTACCACAACCAGGATCTCCACTGTACTTGTATTGTTGTCAGGTATAAGATTGTTACTCAATAATGCAGTCTTACCACAACCAGGATCTCTAATGTACTTGTATTGTTGTCAGGTATAAGATTGTTACTCAATAATGCAGTCTTACCACAACCAGGATCTCCATTGTACTTGTATTGTTGTCAGGTGTAAGATTGTTACTCAATAATGCAGTCTTACCACAACCAGGATCTCCACTGTACTTGTATTGTTGTCAGGTATAAGATTGTTACTCAATAATGCAGTCTTACCACAACCAGGATCTCTAATGTACTTGTATTGTTGTCAGGTATAAGATTGTTACTCAATAATGCAGTCTTATCACAACCAGGATCTCCACTGTACTTGTATTGTTGTCAGGTATAAGATTGTTACTCAATAATGCAGTCTTACCATAACCAGGATCTCCATTGTACTTGTATTGTTGTCAGGTGTAAGATTGTTACTCAATAATGCAGTCTTACCACAACCAGGATCTCTAATGTACTTGTATTGTTGTAAGGTATAAGATTGTTACTCAATAATGCAGTCTTACCACAACCAGGATCTCTAATGTACTTGTATTGTTGTCAGGTATAAGATTGTTACTCAATAATGCAGTCTTACCACAACCAGGATCTCCACTGTACTTGTATTGTTGTCAGGTGTAAGATTGTTACTCAATAATGCAGTCTTACCACAACCAGTATTTCCAATGTACTTGTATTGTTGTCAGGTGTAAGATTGTTACTCAATAATGCAGTCTTACCACAACCAGGATCTCCACTGTACTTGTATTCTTGCCAGGTGTAAGATTGTTACTCAATAATGCAGTCTTACCACAACCAGGATATCCACTGTACTTGTATTCTTGCCAGGTGTAAGATTGTTACTCAATAATGTAGTCTTACCACAACCAGGATCTACATTGTACTTGTATTGTTGTCAGGTGTAAGATTGTTACTCAATAATGTAGTCTTACCACAACCAGGATCTCCACTGTACTTGTATTCTTGCCAGGTGTAAGATTGTTACTCAATAATGCAGTCTTACCACAACCAGGATCTACATTGTACTTGTATTGTTGTCAGGTATAGGATTGTTACTAGATAATGCAGTCTTACCACAACCAGGATCTCCAATGTACTTGTATTGTTGCCAGGTATAAGATTGTTACTCAATAATGCAGTCTTACCACAACCAGGATCTCCACTGTACTTGTATTCTTGCCAGGTGTAAGATTGTTACTCAATAATGCAGTCTTACCACAACCAGGATCTCCAATGTACTTGTATTGTTGTAAGGTGTAAGATTGTTACTCAATAATGCAGTCTTACCACAACCAGGATCTCCACTGTACTTGTATTGTTGTAAGGTATAAGATTGTTACTCAATAATGCAGTCTTACCACAACCAGGATATCCAATGTACTTGTATTGTTGTCAGGTGTAAGATTGTTACTCAATAATGCAGTCTTACCACAACCAGGATCTCCACTGTACTTGTATTGTTGTAAGGTATAAGATTGTTACTCAATAATGCAGTCTTACCACAACCAGGATCTCCAATGTACTTGTATTGTTGCCAGGTATAAGATTGTTACTAAATAATGCAGTCTTACCACAACCAGGATATCCATTGTAACTATATTGTTAAAAGTTGTAAGATTGTTACTCAATAATGCAGTCTTACCACAACCAGGATCTCCAATGTACTTGTATTGTTGCCAGGTATAAGATTGTTACTAAATAATGCAGTCTTACCACAACCAGGATATCCATTGTAACTATATTGTTAAAAGTTGTAAGATTGTTACTCAATAATGCAGTCTTACCACAACCAGGATCTCCACTGTACTTGTATTGTTGTCAGGTATAAGATTGTTACTCAATAATGCAGTCTTACCACAACCAGGATCTCTAATGTACTTGTATTGTTGTCAGGTGTAAGATTATTACTCAATAATTCAGTCTTACCACAACCAAGATCTCCACTGTACTTGTATTGTTGTAAGGTGTAAGATTGTTACTCAATAATGCAGTCTTACCACAACCAGGATCTCCATTGTTTTCACAGGAATGTGAGGAGGTGTGTGAGGAAAACTTAGCACAAATACAATTATGGATCTCCTCGAATCGGAGGCAAAAATGCCAGAAAAAGACGTCCTAACCCCTTTATAGGGTTCTCCACTTTGAGGAGCTCCTCGAAATACTGCTTTCGGGTTTAACCTCCCCCAATGGCAGGTTTGTGTAAGCACTCAAATCCTGGTTGATGTGAACGCACCTCACACACCCAAACACCCCAAACACAACATCCAAACACCCCCACCCACCTACAACATACACACATAAACAAAAACACTCCTGTGATCACATAAATAAAATAAATTATTTATATAGCGCATTATGCCAGGCCTCAATGCGCTGAACAAGAACTTAATTACATTAAGCAAAACTACATTAAAAGTACATAATTTTAAAAAGGTAACATAATTATATAATTCTTATATATCATTGTGCTATTCAACAATCAATGACGTGGGGAAAACTCGAATTGAATGGATGCTTTTATCGCTAACATTGTTGATACATGCACAGGTCATGTCAAAATCGTATAAAAAATCCTCAACATGTTACTGTTTCAATTTTTCAATTCGCATCCCACTTTACACGCTGCATTATTGCATGCTTAGTTAGCCGTGCTTTATTTGGCAATTGTAATCCTTTTACCTCGCTGCTTTCTCCGCCTTAAAAGCCACTTAACAATTGTTCTGTAGAAGAAACGACACATTTAATTTGACTTAAATTCATAAAGTAAAGATTTCAAACCATATAAAAACACAAGAGCGCCTTTATTTCGATTCATAAAGCAATAATTGATAATACAAATAAAAATCGGGTCATTCTTTCAAAGGAAAACAGGAAAAATCATTGTTAAAAATCACGTTCTTCTTTTTTTAATATCAGAGAATCAACAGCATGCAATTCATATTCGATATAACATGGGATCCATTAATTGGCCATTTGGCTTTTCATTCACACCCGCTTGGAAACCCTTTCAGATAATGTAACTTAAATGGATGAAATACCATTTTTGGAATTCTCTCAAATTTCATTTTCCACTATAAAGCATGAGGACAGAAAGGCATGAGGGAAAGAAAGGAAGAAAAAAAATGAGCGAAGTGTCTGTCAATAGGTGACGCTTTGAAATGGTAGCTCGGACCGGACGGTTGGATGGTAGATGCTATACATGAGCCTCTTTGGTGTTCACACTTTTTCACGATGACAAGGCTGCTAGCTAACATTACTGATATGAAAAATTCAATTACTATAAAGCACTTAACTATAGTTGTCATGTTTCTTCTTTCACACTTTGAGAGTTGGCGACGCCAACAAGAGAAAAAAAGACTTGAGAAATTCCCTTTTGGCTGGAGTCCATTATATCATGACGATGAACTTGAGAAAGTTATCTTACCCGAGTTATGATGGAGAAAAAGGTGGGAACATTAGAAAGATGAAAAGTAAGGAGTATTTTTGCTGCACTTACTTGCTCACTTTTGCATTTCAAGAATTGTAAGGGTATAAAAATAGATCGAATTTCCATTAATATAATGGAAGTGAACTTGAAAGAAAAAAGTCAAGAGAAATTCGTTTAAGTTCATTATATTAAAGCTAAGCAGAGGCTTGCCTCTTAATCGCAATGATCCATTTGAATGCATTATTTCCCTTTTGTTTTTGTAAACAAGTAAAGGAGTACCGAACATAACACCATAAAACTGGTAAACCCTCCAATCTCACTCAAACAAAAGGAAACCAACTTGACTCACTACACTGTCCAGCCACTTTTTCTTTTTTCATTTTATCAATTATTTCATTTTCTTACTATTTTGAGCATGTGCTTTAAAAATATCAAGATTATTTAAATTGGGTTGAAACAAATATGTATAATCTATAAGATACTAACAAATCCGGTAACATAATTTTTTTGAAATATCTTTCGCTTACGGATACTGAGACCATGTTGAACTAGGCCGCGCCTGGGGCTATGGTCGTTTAACAGGCTACAAGAAATACCCCGGATTTGATCGAAAATGCTAGATATTTAGTCTCTCCTCTGCCTTCATTAATTGCATTTTAGCATAGACACAATAGAGTATAACCGTTGGATTTTCGAATACGTCAAATTTCTCCTGTTTTGTATACGTCAAAATCGTTACATTCATTCGTTTAAGTGAATTGCATATACTCTGGATGCATGATGCTCGAGTATTTAATTCGGATCTTACTCTTAGTGTTAACATTATCAAAACATCGTTTTACACTCTGAATTACAAGCTATTACAAGTGAAATCAGAATATTGCCATGTTGTTTTTAGGAGTGTATTCGTGTTTGATGTTGTCTTTATTGTACAGTCACATAAATGTAAGTATTACTAAAAGAAACAGGATTTTTAAATAGGAATTACTTACACGATTTTAACTCCACCTCAATTAAAACATTTGATGTATCTCTCTATATCTCATATATCTTTTTTTTTAATAATATGAAGCCTTAATGCACAATACTAGACAGGAGTAGGGTAAGCTTTCATTATAGTTTTTAATTTGACATTCTTACAAAGTTATTCTCTTAAACTTGATGACTTTCGACCAAAGTTCATAATCCATTTTAGAATGCCTCAAAATGTAACATTTGACACGCGCACTCACAGACAATGACCCATGTGTCTTCTCCTTTGTTCTTTCCTAAAATGATACTATATACTCCAATGACTCTTAAAAATGCAATATCGTTGCCCTAATCAGCAACACCTTGCACCTTTTATTATATTATTACCCACGAAATAAGAAGAAGATATTATCGTTTTTAGCTCTCATTTCTCGCCGCAAACCAGCACAGATTTGGTGTCCTCTTTCCGCTGCTAGCTTTAGGCAGACACCTGGTCTTCAATCACGGTAAGATGAAATGCACTGCCGTGATACGGTGCTATATTGTTTGGTTGACTAGTAAAAGAAATTGAACCGTATTTTACCATATCTTATTGAACGAGGAAAGGAACATATAGCAATGATAACGCAGAACCATTTATTGAAAAAGGAATTTGTTTTATTGTCATGCTGGTTTATCAATTGTTTGAAATTGGTCGCAAAAGAAATGCCAAGATTCCCTGAACGGAGTTTGATACTTATATACCAAACATTTTATACATGAGATCAGATGTGAAGTAAAACATGTGCTAGAATTTAGTTTGTTAGTCTGTGAAATATTAGGACTGAAAGATGATGTATAAGTCAAAATGTGTCTAATATAAAGTGCCACTTTTTCGTCGCAGAGTATTTTGTGGGCCATTCAAAATACTAACTTTTGGCTCTGGCCTCAAAGGGATCGGAATACTAGCATGAAACTTCACAAGTGAAGAGTGGATGTCAAAGTCATTCAACCAAGATGGATATGACATGTGACGAAATCAGACCATTCTCCTTTAACACTGTTTTGTATTCAGTAAATTAGTGAAAATAGTATGCATTTTGGAGCAAAAATTATCCGTTATTATTTTGTAAAATCAATAATAAACACTAAAAAATAAACGTTTTACTTGTTACACGTTGCTGCAAATGCTAATGCTGTTGCTGATTGCAAAATACATACATGAAGAATAGACACATGAAGAAGCTATCTACTACTGATGATACAATTAATGCAGTCGTTATCTACTGCTGACGCCACAACTGATGAAGCTATACGGTATGTTACTGATGGTAGAACTGATGAAGTAGCTATCTACTACTGAAAGTACAATTGATGAAGTATGTATCTGCTGCTGACACCACAACTGATGAAGTAGCTATCTACTGTTGATGGTACACTTGATGAAGTAGCTACATACTGCTGATAGTAAAACTAATGAAATATAGTCATATACTGCTGATGGTTTACATCCTATGAAGTAGATATCTACCGATAACTGCACCATCGATGAAGCTATCTACTGCTGATGGTATACTTGATGAAGTAGTTATCTTGTTTCTTTTTGCGTGCAGATGCCTTTATACGTGTTGGCAGTCATAAAACATCCCCTCCTTTTTTTATCGCTTCTAACTTTATCATTCTCTTTTTAATTATTTAATATGTAGGTGTGCAATACGATCACTTGTTTTATCTTATATACATGTCTTCATATTTATATGCCCGAGATGAAGTGTAATAAAACAAATATCTGCTGCTGATGGTACAACTGGTGAAGTAGCTATCTACTGCTGATGGTGCAATTGATGAAGTAGCTGTCTACTGCTGATGGTGCAATTGATGAAGTAGCTATCTACTGCTGATGGTACAATTGATGAAGTAGCTATCTACTGCTGATGGTCCAATTGATGAAGTAGCTATCTACTGCTCTGATGGTGCAATTGATGAAGTAGCTATCTACTGCTGATGGTGCAATTGATGAAGTAGCTATCTACCGCTGATGGTACAATTGATGAAGTAGCTATCTACTGCTATGGTACAATTGATGAAGGTACAATTGATGAAGTAGCTATCTACTGCTGATGGTGCAATTGATGAAGTAGCTATCTACTGCTGATGGTGCAATTGATGAAGTAACTATCTACTGCTGATGGTGCAATTGATGAAGAAGCTATGTACTGCTAATGGTGCAATTGATGAAGTAGCTATCTACTGCTGATGGTGCAATTGATGAAGTAGCTATCTACTGCTGATGGTGCAATTGATGAAGAAGCTACGTACTGCTGATGGTGCAATTGATGAAGTAGCTTATATCTACTGCTGATGGTGCAATTGATGAAGTAGCTATCTACTGCTGATGGTACAACTGATGAAGTAGCTATCTACTGCTGATGGTGCAATTGTTGAAGTAGCTATCTACTACTGATGGTGCAATTGTTGAAGTAACTATCTACTGCTGATGGTGCAATTGATGAAATAGCTATCTTCTCCTGATGGTGCAATTGATGAAGTATTTATCTACTGCTGATGGTGCAATTGATGAAGAAGCTACGTACTGCTGATGGTGCAATTGATGAAGTAGCTTATATCTACTGCTGATGGTGCAATTGATGAAGTAGCTATCTACTGCTGATGGTGCAATTGTTGAAGTAGCTATCTACTGCTGATGGTGCAATTGTTGAAGTAGCTATCTACTGCTGATGGTGCAATTGTTGAAGTAGCTATCTACTGCTGATGGTGCAATTGATGAAGTAGCTATCTACTGCTGATGATGCAATTGTCGAAGTAGCTATCTACTGCTGATGGTGCAATTGATGAAGTAACTATCTACTGCTGATGGTGCAATTGATGAAGTAGATATCTACTGCTGATGGTGCAATTGTTGAAGTAACTATCTACTGCTGATGGTGCAATTGATGAAGAAGCTACATACTGCTGATGGTGCAATTGATGAAGTAGCTTATATCTACTGCTGATGGTGCAATTGATGAAGTAGCTATCTACTGCTGATAGTGCAATTGATGAAGAAGCTACGTACTGCTGATAGTGCAATATCAAGTAGATATCTACTGCTGATGGTGCAATTGTTGAAGTAACTGTCTACAGACAGTCTACCCTGTCTTGACAAAACGGGGATTTGCCATTTGGTCTAATGCCACTTGGTCTAATATCCATATCGTCTACATCCATTTCGTCTAAACCCATTTGGTCTATATCCACTACGTCCAATAATCATTTGGTCCTTTAACCATTTGGCCCAATAACCATTTGGTCCGATAACCATTTAGTCTAATAACCAATAAGTCTAAAACCATTTAGTCTAACAACCATTTAGTCTAATACCCATTTGGTCTATAACCAATAGGTCTAATAGCCATTTGGTCTAATACTCATTTGGTCTACAAACCATTTAGTCTTACAAGCATTTAGTTTATTAATAAATAGACGAAATGGTATTAGACTAACTGGTTATTAGACCATACGAGTATTAGACCTAACGGTTATTAGACCAAATGGGTATTAGACCAAATGGTTATTAAAAAATATTAGACCAAATGGTTATTAGACTATATGGTTAGTAGACATACCGGTTATTAGACCAAACAATATTAGACTAAATGGACATTAGACTATATGATTATTAGACTACGTGGCAATTAGCCTTTCTGGTAATAGACCAATTGAATATAGACTAAATGGGAATTAGACGAAATGGTATTAGACCAAATGGCAATTGTTTAGTTAAATATGGAAGAAAATACTACGATTATGACGTTTTAATCAGTTTATTAGTTGTAATTTATCAAATACAAACAACTTTCTTTAAAGATTATGACCAATTTGCCTAAAGTTGTTGAAACAATAGGCAATTATTTAGTCATTGCTTCTTTTTGTGGTGGTTTTTCAGAGATTGTCCTATACTTTCTATGTACAAATTTAAGGAAGCAAGTATTCAACATAAAATTGTTCAACTTTTTCGAGACATAACTAAGGTATACTTTTATTCAGGAGGAAGATACTTGTTTATAGGTGTAATATAAGCAATAAAACACATTTTGAAATAACTGATGAAGTAGCTATGTATCTAACGCGAATTGTACAACTACTAAAATAGCTAGAACTGATGAAGTAGCTAGTTACTGCTACTAACGCAATATAATGATGAAGGAACGTGTGTATCTTACTAATAACATCAAAACATATTCAATGATAGCTTCCTTTATAATTCAATACATTAGTTTAGTAAAAGGAAGCAATGCTATATATCCTTTCTACATAATTTGTTGTATATGTTCTTCGACAAATTTGTGGCAATGTTTTTCTTTCACGTTCTACAAATCCAAACTGCCAATTATCACCAAGAGAGGTGACTGCACCTTAATTTTCCCCTAGCCTGTAATCTAATCCACTCGCGACATCATCAGATACCTATCAACGGATACCCCACAACATCTCACATCACTCTCATCCTCCCTCATCTCATCCTCATCATTCTTTATAAGACTTTAATATACCTACCTGAATTTTCACTCCTTATATCACCAAGAGATTGCGACCATGTCATCAAGACAGACCAAAGCAATGTTTCATCACCCGGATTTGGCGCAGATATTACCTATAAGGCGACCATAAGGCGTTCTGTGATCATCTATCGTTGAAAGGCAAAAGAAATACATCTCCAATTCTTGTGCGATTTCCACCATGGAATAGTTCGCGTTAAGCTTACGGTACAGACTTATTTCTATTTAGGCGCCCATATTATGCCAATTTTCTTCCCCGAGTAATCCGGCCCGATCAGAAAGCAGTTCTCGATATCAGAGTAATCTGCTGCTGACCTCAAAAAGTAGGAATAGAAAAAATAGTGGAAGTAATTTCGTCCCAACTGTAGTGAATCTTCGTTCTGTAGTTTATTTCTAAACACACCATATTAATAACGTGGATAAGTTTCTTTTGACGCCGAATCAACTTCCTATAGTTGTCTCTATTTTGTAAAAAGAGAGCTAAGGAGTTTTATTAAACAGACATGATTACGTGATTATAATAAAGATTGTTGAATGTTGTTCTCAAACTGTCTATTAAAATGTGATGTCTGTGATACATTAGCCAACGTTACTTCATCGGTGTCTTTACATTCTGAATCTAGTTCACGAAACTGAGTGCGCTAAAGATCCTGTTAACGCGAAACTATTTTGCAAAAATGCAATTGTATTCAATGTTAAACAACATAGGATATGTAGGAGCTGAAATTAGATATAAGATAATGTAGGTTTATTGACAATTATTATTTAGTTCAAGTAGAGAAGTTAAAATGGAAAACAAAATATAAAGCAAAGTAAAATAAAATAAACAAGATCTGGTTGACAACATTAATGTTATTTCAAGTAAATGTTATTTCAAGTAAATTAAAAATAAAATGCAAAATTGATAATTAAATGTTTGATTTATTTCGACTTAACCAGGAAAAATTATGTTATGAAATTTCGAGTATGCTTGAAATATTTTATGATGCAGTTAGCAGTTTGTCGTAATTCGCACTGAGTCGAATATGCATTGAAAGAATTGCTTTATACGCAACAAATAATATTCTTCAGGTATGTTTGTTGATGTTCTGCGCATATTTATGCTTAAAACATTGATTTTACACAAAAAAAATGTTCGTTATATAGTATTGTTCGAGTTGACTCCATAGCAAAGGAAGAATTTCAAGACCCACCTGCTGCAATCACCATATTGTCATCGCCGTCATGAATCCACGTTTCTGCACGCAAGGATGCAGTCAGATAATCAAATTGGCAAAGATTTTTGGACGGTTTTTAGAGAAATTGGAACTGGTGTAACAGAATCTTGTATTCGCGTATCTGTTATCATTTGTATCATAGCATGCAAATCGATGGGTATAGTCAGGGTATAGTGTTATAGGATATAGCATCATCAACGCTAGACTGCATAGTGTAACTGATATAACATGGGTTGTACACGGTGTAATATAGCCACGAAAATCAATCGCACATCTATAAGACACAAATATATGGCTACATAATCAAGAACAGCAAACTGTAAAGTTTTTTAAAGTTTATATGGCTACATAGATGAGAAACGAACTGTATAAGTTTTGCGTTGTTTCATGTTTCATTGTTGTGTGTATATGTGAGAGCAGGGGGTGGGGACGGGTGTGTATAACCATGGACCATGGGCATATGGTCGAATCCAACGAAAAGTGTACACGGCATGTTCAGGGCCATAACTTAAAAGTATTAATCAATTGGCATTCGTTTTTGTATTGTGTTTATTCGCCTTGATCATACGCTTCGCGCCATATATAATAAGACCCCCTTCTGTGAAAAACTTAGACACATAGACCCCAAAACATGCTATTTTTACCCATTTTTTCAAAATATTTCTTAAAGTATTTTTAAAAACATCTAGATCAGTTATGAAAAGAAGTCATTGGATTGAATCTAAATTGATTTCCTGAAAGGTGTGTATTCAAAGATTGTCTGTTCAATTTTTCACATATTTGTACATAATTATGATTTTTTTGGGATAATTTTTTGAGTGGTATTTTTTTACATTACCTACGAATACAATTTTTCATAGCACTAGATATATCTTTAAAAAATGGAAATCACTAATAAATGCGCAATTGATACAAGCTTTGATATGTGTAATACTGAAATGCATTGCATTCGGACATCTTTATTATTGTGTTTAGCTGCCAGAAATTCTAAATGGCACAAAGGTAGGTTTGGTAAAAAATATGCATTACCTCCGAATACATGTTAAAAGCTATGCCATTTCCACAAAGTGAGAGAAAAGTAAACAATAGTTAAGCAATAGGTGCAGGGTAATACACTCTTTATTTCTACCAAGTTTCAATAACCTGCGTTTAAATATTTCTGAGATGTCAACAATAAAAGCAAGTATTCGTAGGTAAATTTCGGTAACCGAATGTTACCTACGAATACACTTTGACATCATGCCAGTATTGTGAAACACCGCCATTCATGCCAATGCCCGTATTGGTACATAACGAAGGCCTGTATGTTTGCTATCAAATCATATGTCAATGAAAGTTGCGAATTCACATACATGCCCACCATGCAAAACTGAATACGGCTTAATTGGTGAAAAATATGTACTGAAATAGACGACGGTCTGCTCATTTGAAAGAAAAATCAGATTCAAAGAAGATTAGAAGGGATAAATACTTGGATTTGTCAACTGTCATGTGTGCTTCATTTTAAATGTTTACCGACCTTCTGGTTTCTGAGTAATTTGTGTCCAAATTGATTTATTCGAAGGTAACTTTTGACGTTTTCGCTAAGGTTACCTACGAATACCATGAAAAAAAAAAACGACTGTTCTCATTGTCTCATGATCTAGACAACACATTGATGGACCCTGGTATAAAGCTAATTGTAGTTGCCCTCAAACGAAAGGCCACAAGACGTAACTGACTCCAAGATGGACTTCACAAGTCTGCAATAACTTCACAAGTCTGCAATAAGCGATTTGTGTGCAATTAAGCAAATTAAAGTCACTTTAGTGCCTTTGTTTCTTACTTCAATCCTCTTTCAACCGCTGTAAACCGACATTATTAATACATGATAGGGTCTAAAGTATCAATAAACGCACATAAAGAAAATAATACATTCAAAGTGCTTTATAAAATGAAGTTTTGATTGCGATATCCACCAAAAGTCTAATTCTTACCTACAAATACTGAAATGTTACTTACGAATACAGCATAATACATGACATGTGTAATGAAGTGTCCCTACCAATGGAAATTAATTGTCAAAAACTTTAAGCGGTACCCCAGGACACTATTATTACCCATATACGGATTCATTCAACAATTATTTATTATGTAAAATTGCTGATTAACTACTTGTATATCAAAATGAAGTGGTCAAAATCTTGCGAAAATCATCAAAAAATTTTTGATCTAAGGTAATAGCATTTATTCATTTGGACGTACCATCTGAAAGAGATCTAAAACTATCATTTTATTAATTCATTACCATAATAGCAAAATTTAAACCTATAAACTCAATATAGATATTGTTAAATTGCTCATGTTACCTACGAATACCCGGGTTTCTTCACCTTTTCATTGTATAAAGCGTTAGGTGTATGCGTATAATTCCTAATATTCTTGAAAACATATATCATACTCGTTCTTATACAATGTGTAAATTGATTCATACTCATTTGATAAATAAAATACAGAAACTGACCTAAACTTCATTTTCAAAAATAAACTAGCATAAATTGACTAAGATCATATTGATCGCGTTATAAAAATAAAACAAATATTTTCTGGTTGAGCTAGCATTTTCCTGACACCCTGTGGTCTACATTACACGAAAAAAGCGTTAATGGGAATATTCCATTTGTTTTAGGTTGATTAGTATTGCGATAGTGAAAGCATCCTAGTGGTATTCGTAGGTAACATTGGGTTTTGATATCACATTTACTATCACGGTCCTGGATTTATTTTTCAAGATTAGTAATGGCACTTTTGGTTCCTATAAGGCCAATATGTCATCAATCAATGGGCAAAAGGAAAAAATTGTGGAGACATTTTATTTCGGACTTTTATTTTTGGCCCGTGGACACTTTTGGTTGGATTCGACCATATACACTCTAAGAAGTAAAGGTTCTACCCTTTTTGTCCTTTCAGGAGAACCCTACCTCTTGAACCTCTCAAAAGGGTTCTTTAATTTTCAATTTTTGGAGAACCCTTAAAGGTTTTATAAAGAACCAAAAACGGTTCTGTATCACATTTTTGGAGCCATTTTCGACGGTTTGAAACCATGTTTGGTTCTTTAGAGAACCTCTAAGGGTTCTCCTGAGAGGACAACCTTTTAGAACCTTTATTTCTAGAGTGTATAGACCATCTTCCGTATAGTGCAATAATATGGCTAATCATTAACAGTAAACTACATTGTGTAACTAATAAGAGTATAATACATTTGGCCTACAGGTACAGTGATCATTCAGAAAACTAGAAAATGTGTGGGTCAAAGAAGATACTGGGTGAGTAGGCCTACAGTTGGAGCCACAGTCAAGTTAAATACGGTACCGTATGATCAACATTGTGCCATCACTTTAAATCATGTACATTCATCTCATACGGTATATGCATAGAAATAGACATCCACCGATCAGCTGCCTATGGTGCACGAACACACAAATACCCCCAAAACCCCCCACCACCATCAATACCACCACCACCACCACCATGCACACACCCCTTCCACCCGACCAGTGATGTAGATTGTGATTTCTTCCTAGCTCGGGAGGAACATTTTTAAATATTTTTCTCCCTGTTCCTTTTTTCTGTCACATGTTGCAAATTTGATAGCCATTTCCTAGGAGCGGTGTTCCCCACTCGATCACTTTCTGCATCCGTGACCCGACCGCCCACAAACCCACACATCACAACAATATTTTTATATGTAAATGTGTAACATTAACGAAGACCCTGGGTGTGGAAAAACTACATTATTGTGTAATTTGTATAGAGTAACTTTCAGGCTCATATATACTGTGTAAATGTTTATAAATATCTAACCACCCCACCCCGTACACACCCACGTAATCACCCCTTCGTCAACATTATTCCACCCCACCCCACCCCACCCCCTCAAAACCACACGAATCTATACACCAAACTAGACACGCGCACATCATAAAATGCATATTATTGTCAACAATTTGTCAATGACTGTACAATACGTTGTAATTTTAGTCTATTATTTTCTGCACGTAAATAAAAATGCTGATTTTAAAGAAAAAATACCAATAGTAACAATTTCTTCGTCAAATATGATAAGACAAGATCAGATCTGATGGATGAACGTAGGGAATTAAGGGTTGAACCCTTTGACTTAACATTTTACTTGCTGTAACAAATTACAAATAAATGTAACTCTATTAATTTGCGAAATTGTATGGTATACTTAGTATAAGTGCAGTCGTGTTTTATTGTATTACATGTTTCATAATAGTTAAAGTAGTGCTTTTACATAAAAATGTGTGTAATTTATACTTGTTTTTAGCTTTATTTCCAACAAAAGTTGAAAGTGAAAAAGATTTTGAGTATACTGTTTTGAGAAGATGGAGTGTTAACAGTGTCGTATCTCTACACGGTATATTCCCAAAGAACGGAAACGCCACAAAGACGATTATAGAACCACGCCAGTACAATTTGATCAACCCAAAACGTTGCCATGCTTTTTGCTGGGGATTTAAGCTGAGTGCTATACGGTCCCTGTAGATAGCATACATGTCATTTGTGTTTATATTTAAGATGGTTCATTCCATACCATCTCAGTTGCTTCACGTGTACGCTTTTTTATGCGAATATATCCCTGTTTTTGGGACTTTGGTTTATATAACCTTGCAAGTATCCCTGATGAATTTACAACCGCTTTTTTACACAAAAGGTTTGGAATAAACAGGGAAATGACGCAAGGACCGTTAGATATAGACGTACATAGCCTTACCATACTAACAACTTTTATTTTTATCTTTATCTTAGCTGACTATTAATGCGTGTTCTTCTAAATCAATATAGTGACACTACGCGTTATGACACTCGTCTTATGTACCCATGCAGCAAACACAAAAATGTTTTTTAAAACGTTACAACGTGTTAGAACAGTACTTGCGCTCTGGTTTAGTCAAAACGTTTCACTGCAACAACATTTTAAAAATATTGTAAAAATGTCATTATACAATATTTGTTGGCAAATAACAGGATGCAGATTCGTTCGGCACAAATGTCGAATTCCTCTCGGAGGGTCTTTTAAAGATACAATTACATTGAATTGAATGTAACAACATGAAATTTTACCTCTAAATACCAGGTACGTGTCTTCATATGGAAAAGCTGTATAATTTTTGGTGCCGCATCAATATTTCAAAAAGGTACACGCCAAGTGGACTATGATTTTATATTTCCCGCGCATTAATTAACCTTTGTATACCATGGTTGGTTGTGAATGTGATGTCAATGAAATATGTACTACCTATTTTGGCGAGTTATGGCTTCAGGCAGAGACCCTTATTTTGTTCCAAACTCATACACATTCATCCATGGCGGATCATATCACCATTTATTCTCAAGATATGGCGTCATTAAAAACACCTACTAAAATTAAGAAATCTATAGACAAAGTATATAAAGTTTGTACGTTTCTTCCTCGAGCTTGTGAAATTCAAGCAACCGTGCCACCCATTTTATGCAAATGAACTTGGTATGGACAATTAAAGTAACATGTCCATTATGCGCATTAATTTTTGTGGGTCAAATTCATCTCGTCAAAATAGACTCTTTCTAAGCGCGCCTGGAACGTGGATTGCACATACCATCGCAAAGGTGCTCTCTCCGTTGACGATCCACCGTCTGTCAATACTCACACAACGTACTCGGTAGTTGATGACGTTGTGTTACAGCCTAATTATTGGACATTTGTAAATAGTTTCGGACACCTAATACTTGCAATACGCGTCAATCATGAACATAACAAACATTTAACATAGCTATGTCACGCCAATGTTTAATTACCAGATTTTGGGCTGATTTTTTAGACAAAGAAGTTGAGCTAAATAAAAAAGCAAAACTTATATTTGCTTGTGTTAAATAGTATAATGTTGATACTTGCTTACGTAACTTTCTCACTTTCACATTCGCCCAAGTATAATATCCAGGGCAGGTGTTTATAGACAAAGTACAAATATAAGAAATGTTCTTTTGTTGTCTCCTGACATGCTAAAACTGAAACAGTTGCGCGATTTCGGGATTGGATCATGGCGATTTTATGCATAAATGGCTGTCTTGAAAAAGCACTGTCTTAAAAAAGAAAGAAAAGGGCCATCCACTTAAGAAAAAAAACATATAAAAACAATTGATCATCTAAATATTAAAATAGGGTAAAAATATATTATTTGTATCGGGCCTGCATAGAACACCTTGGCGACAAGTACAACTGTGAACCATTGTTGCAATCTATTAAGCAAATTGTTGGCAACAAATCCTAATGAGCGCCACCTATGTACCAATTAGCCTGATTACTGATAAAGCAATTAAATACAAAGGAGCTGGCAAACCACAACGCTGATTACCATGTACGATAAAGGTTTACTATGTTGGCGCTCATGAAGAATCTATATTTGAAATGTTTACATTTTATACAAATATTTCTTTATTTCGTTAAACGTTCTCTTTATCCATTATTAAGTTTAATTGACCTTCTCGGTAAATCCCATAAGCCTTTGCGAGTACACCTGAGATGTCGTCATTTGATGTCACGTCGACTTGCAATAACGATGTTCGCTAAACGGCGCAGATCGGCGTGACGTCAAATGACGTCATGGGCTTATGGGATTTACCTAAAAATTCAATTAGCGTTATTCTGTAGCATTTAGTTAGGATTTGTAATCACGATGACAAAACAATGCGTCACGTGATTTTTGGGATTCTGAACGTTGGGAAGATATATTTATATGATTGGATATTCGAAATTACAAAATACAAATAAAAAACTGAACACAAAACCGTAAGTGTTCAGGCCCTGTGTTTATGTATAGGCCTACACATTAGTGCTATTGGCATTATTCTAGTGCGTGCATGATCTAGATTTATGTGCTATTTTCAGATTGAAAATGGTACAAGTAGAAAACATCGTTGATCAGATCACCAAAAGTACACTTGCCTTTTGTTAGCCAGACATACATCTTTGTACTTTTAATTGCCAGGTTCACACCTTAGCCTTCGATGATAGACAATGGTGAAAATTCCATGCCAACACTACCAATGACAATCACCACGTCTGGCCTATCTATTGCTGCTCTAATCCAGACCCACCCACCTATGTGTTTGGCTAACTAAGCTTAACCAAACTAGTCTCGTTGATACAGCCGTTGCGTAGGCTCTTAACCCCACACACAGAGTTGCTATCAAACTACCTTTACACCACATTGACAACTGATTGTGAGATTAACTGATCACAAGAAAGAAAAAAAGGAAATGCTTGATACCTTATAAGCCAAGAAAAGTTTGAAGATTGATGTGGTTTCTTGTCCTGGACAATCCTATCTTGAGGGTTTGTTGTTTCGTCGGGATAACAGTGTGGATGGATGGGTATTTGCACAAGTATCGACTAACGTGAAACCACGCTATGAGTTACGCTTGCTCCAAAGTTATAGGTCACTTACCTATACTATAGGTTATCGCATCTCTCAGAAGTTTTGCTACAAGGAATGTATGTTCAATATATGTTATTAATGCGGTTTGAATAACTTAGCATATCTAAAAAATATCTTAACTCTCTTCACGCGGGTGTCGACTGCAGACGACAAGTTTTAACAAAATTTACAAATTCAAAAATTTCAGTAATGTAAATTTTCATGACCATATTTGGAATAAGCATGAAAAATGCATCAAAATAAGTACAAACAAGCCTAGTATTGGTCCAGTAGTTTTTAAGATAGCCCTTGATATTTTGTGAAAATATTTCAAAACTTCAACTTTTTCCGTTGAAGCGCATGGCTAGCACGCAGAGCATTTTCCATATAGGGCCTAGGCTTAACCAATCAGAATCAATTGGACTATCAGGGTCAATTTAAAAGGTACGTGCCCCCCCCCCCCCAGTACAAATTTGACATAGTCTTTACTCTTTTGACAAAAATACCAAAAACCGACCGGTGCGGTGCCTCCTCAATCAGACACAGTGTCCCCTCCATCAGTCCCGGTGCCCACTCCCCTAATCCAGAGCTGCCCCTAATCTGAAAATGTCATTAGACATACACGTCGTATGCAAGTATGACATAAGGTAATTTTAAAATCTTTAAAATTATCCAAGATGCATCCAAAAAGATAATTTTAAAACCTATAAAATTATCCCAGGTCCATCCAAATATTAAAAGAGCCCTCGGTTCACCTGCGTATCCTAAGCCCTCAGGTGGTATGCGACAAAGGTGTTAAAGATCACATGTTGTGGTTTATGCACGGTGCGATTTATTAATAGGTGTAGTCTTGATTAAATGCTTAGAATTATTTTCTTCAAGTACCCTTTTCAACAAACCAAACCGTATCTGAAAACAAAATTCATACATTTGATTCTATATTTACTCTAGAGTATTTGTTTGATATTTGCCAAAAGAATACACTCTTCAAAGCTTGGAGTGTACACAGTACAGAGGTAGCGACAAAGGTGGTTTGATTCCACAGTTTGGCATATTGATCGACTAATTCCCTAAGAACACAAAGTCCGATTGCTGATAGTCGCCAGTCAGTCTCCGATGGACAAACTACTTGAGTACTCCTTCAATATTGTGAATATTGTCTAACCCCCAGCTACCGCGTATACCATGCCCCCCTTAACTCTTGATCAAACTCCCCAACACAAACAATCCGTATTGTTCGATACGCACCTCTATTCAATATTAAGCAAAATTCTTTTCTCGGTTTTACGTTTGATTTTTGGTTCAATTCAGGAGCTTGTGTGGTGTAAGGAATGTCAATGGTCTGCGTAAAGCTAACACAACCCCGATAGTGTAGTTTGTATCAACCATAAAAGTAAACCGATCATAACATTTCAGCAATAACATTTATATGGAAACCGATCGACGATAGGGATACAAATATTAATAATATTAAAAGGTATATCATAAATCGATGGACGTTTTGCGTATATTGACGTATTGGCATAACGTTCACGCAAATAAAGTATAGACAATTGAAGCTAGAGAATGAAGGTAGATGGAATATAATCAGACAGTTAGCAGCCTGCACAACCGATTCTTTTGTTTGGCAAGGCTCACTCAGTCATTTAATGAGGCAATACAAACGATCGAATTTGGTGTTGAAATGAGCTCAATTTTTAGTTACACCTTTTCGATGTAAAATTAATTTTCTCGGCCAAATGAAAAGCAATCATTTTCATTTTTTCAGTAAATGTCAGGAAAAATTGTAGTGCTTGATACTGTATTTTTTTCTTCAAATTCTAGTGTTAAACTTAGGCGTGAAATTTAGTCATTTAGTGTAAGATTTTCGATTTTGATAGGCTTAAACTCTGTCCGCGAGCCTTTTTTGGATCAACCTTTTAGCTTTTCAAAGTAAGATAGTTCGCTAATGAAGGATTTTTCCCAACTTTCTAACGCACATCACCGTGAGCGATATATCATAGTTTTGTCAGAATTTGCGTTTTCATTTCACTATTTTAACTGCCGGCTGACCATTTTTCAAAATCAACGAGTGAAATCTAAGGCTAATACTAGCATTGTGGATCGATATCCCTGGGTTTAATAGGAATACCGGCATGGCTACAGTGTTGCTAGAACTTCAATATAGCAAAGAAATTCCCAGGCCTATAGCGCTCCTACTGATCATGTTTAACCAGAACACTCAATTCGGGATTTGGGCTACCAAATCGCTGGTCGGGCAATTTGCTTTCAATGGAAAATTGACCTGGATAAACAACAAAGGAAATATCGACTATTTCTGTTGGTTGCTCTCGAGATAAAAGTAATGAGTTAGACATTTTCGGAGTATGAAGGGAAAAAGGGTAAAATAAAAACGGAAATTCTAACAAAACTATAATATATAGACCCACACGATGTGCTTTACAGAGGTGGGAAATATCTTTCTTTAACAAACTATATTAGTTTGAGACGCTAAAAATGAATTCCGTAAAAAGCTCGCGTGCGAACTGAAGGCCTGTAAAAATCAAAAATATCACACTAAAAGACACAATTTGATGCTTAATTTTAACACCAGGATTTGTAAAAAAATGTATATCCAAGCACCAAGTTTTTAACTGACATTACTGAAGAAAAAAAAAATATTGCTTTATATTTGACCGAGAAAATTAATTTCATAGCAAAAAGGTGTATCTCTGAATTGTGCTGATTTTAACATGTATCGATCGACTTTCAGCGCGACTAAGCATTTCTAAAGAATCGGTTGTCCAGGCTGCTAACTGCAGAGACAGGAATAACAGTAGGAATCTATAATGTTGAGGGCATCTGTCTAATGATCGGGAGGTCATGGGTTCGATACCCGCGCGCCCGGCACATTGCCTTGCTTTTTTTTTCAAGTTGGGTTATGTTGTAGTCGGAATTTGTGTTTGTTTGTTGTCTTGTTTAATTGTAACACTTTGGGTTAAGGGTTCTATCTTTCTTTCTTATAGCAGGAATAAAGTGAGGGAGAGCTATTCTCAAACACATCCCCATGACAAACAGATAAATTGATATAGAAATCGATCCAGATAAGGGATGTATGGGTGTGCTATTAAAGATAGCCTATTACATTCAGAACAGTTACAGTTAAAGAGCATTACAATTGCGTTGACGAAGGGAAAGAACAGTTAGAGTTATGCACCAAAGATTGTAAAAAATACAGAAATATGAAAACCCGATTAATCATATCCTATAGCCAGCAAATTAGAATAAAATGACCCATACTCTTCAAGCATTCTAAAAACAAACATGCAAGTCGCGCACTGTTGCACATCCCGAGCAGACTACCGATTTTCAAGTCAGGAAACCCACATCTTCTTCACCAGGAGTCACCTGCGGGTATATTCGACCAAAGTTACATACTTCAAATCTACAAGTCTGTAAAAAATGTCATAATACCCCTTGGTTGATTTCAATAAATGTACAAGATGAAGGAGTTCAGACCCTCCTCTTGCCCGATTAAATAACATGTTATGATTTCTTAAGGAGGCCACTTTGAGAACGTAATACGATATGTCGTTTTATGGCCAATGGCTAAAATGATGTAAGTTGGTCTTCACATCAGTTAGACTGGCCATCTGCATCATTTTCTTTGTACATTGGGATTATGAGGACACAAAACTTGTGGATGATGTCTATGGTTACATAATTGTAATATCTGTAAACCATGTGACAGGAAGACAGTGTAGTTGTCACTACGTCTCGGTATCCCTACTTTTGGTAAAGTGACTTCCTGTGATTCGGTAATGCGACTCGTGATACGTGTTCAACATAAGATGACGAGTTTAAATCTGTGACACGAGCGTAAAATACGAAGATGTCTTAAAAGTGTATGATAATGAATAGTCCATATCAGATCCGGATTGATGCGAAACATTGAAATAAATATTTGTGTTATTATTTACACGGCTGTGCATCAGATCTGTATCGTTGTTGATCTGAACCATTTTGATTGAAAGCGTCAAACACTTTATAGAAATCGCAGGTGCACATAACGCAATGTGTTGATCTGGATCGCCGTATAATGCAGATCAATCCATATCCAAACTGTATTTGTGTATCAAATCTATGACTTCGCAAATATATACGTGTCCTTTTTGTTTTAAAGGCAGACCTCGTCATCAAAATGAACTTTAAAGTGGTGACCATTAACTAGTTGCAGTAATGGACTAGTTCCGGAAACGTGGCCGGAGTATCCACTATTATTTGTATCATTGCATGGTCAAGTCTCGGGGTCCAATTCAATTAAAGAGAAAACCAATTCCGGTTTGGTCATCTCACAAATTAAAAGTTGCATGAACACCTTTGAGGCAAGTTTTGTTCAACTTTCTAATTGGTAAAGTAGAAAGTATCCTGTATAAACACATTGCCTGATGATTACTTTTTCACTATTCTCCACTTTCTGAATCATTTTTAGTGATAAAAATAGCAAATTTTGCGTAAAATTGTTGATGATCCAAATTGTGATTTGAGGGAGTTATGGAAAAATAACAAATATTCATGGAGATTGTGGGAACATTGATATAATGCTGGCACAAGAATGGAAGTACAATAGAAAAGAAAAGGTAGATTACCTAAAACTTGTCATATTGAAAATAGTATAGTCATTAAGTATGTTTTTTTTTCTCAAACACTCGGATTGCTTCATTCAACAATAATCGGGATTTCTTTAAATTATTGTCATGATCATTATGTGAACATATCCGCTTGAATTAAATCGTCGAAGAATTGTCATGATTAAAACAACATCACATAACATCTTAAGCTTAACTGAGCTGGACGGGCGACGAACTCGCTATGTAGACACTTACTCCTCTACAAACCCAAGCCTTGTCCAATAGATTGTTATCCAATTTTGCCAATACCTCTCATACAGTGCTAATCATACCAATCTTAAAGGCTATGAAAACAAGTGTAGATTGGCGACTTAGCACGTTTAGCTACTTGAGGATCTTCGACAACGGGAATGGAGTGGGTTTATGTAGCAACTGAAGCGTTGGTACAAATTTTACACGCCACTGAGGAAGTATGTATTGCCCTGACCTATCCTTGGTTCACTCACTCGATCAGTCAATAAAGTCTGCAGAAAAATCAGGAAACAGGGGCTGAGAATTAAAAGGACTTTGTTCTTAACATTATGTCAAAAATCCTTAATTCGATTGATCTATATTGATATACTTTAAAGGAAAATTGGTAAATGAGTAATTAAATGATGGAATTGCAATTAAATGTTAGAAAGTTAACGAATGCAGGTATCGCATGTTATATTTTAAGTGTTGTATTTATCTTACCTAGTTTATTTATCATGTTTGTACATACGTGTTATTGTTTGAAAGAATGTTTTTTTCGGAAAGGAATTACTCCCGGGGAATTACTCAATTAGGTTAATGATGATGATGACAACAACGACGATGATGATGAAGAGAGCGGAATAGAACGTCGACGATACTAATGATGCCGACGCGACGATACTCATGGTCGGGCGTCAACTTGAAAATAGGGTTACTCCTTCATGTAATTATACACGAAATCAGGGTTAGGGTAAGGGTTGAGGTTAGGGTTAGTTTAGGGTTAGGATTAGGATTATAGGATTAGGATTAGGGTTAGGATTAGCTTACGCGAAATAATTACATGAAGGATCTGCCGAAAATAGTCACAAAAAGACAACAAAGGCAAACTATTGACGAAAATAAGGTTATACATTAATGATTGCTTTTTAACGACCACAAGATGAGACATTATTCCCGATCAGCACACATCACAAAATGCCCACCATCTGTTTGGGGATCTTACCTACTGTTGTTAACGATCGAACCTCCGGGCAGGATCATACAACCCTAGCATCTGTCATGTTCTGCATCAAACAACTATTAAATCGGAGACGTTATTGTTTTAGAGGGAAGATTACAGGACGCGTGAAAATATCTCTTATTAATCCGATTATAAGATGATGAGACAAAATACAAAAAACAACCAGGCGGTTTTTGACAAGACAATCACTCGACCTTCCCGCCATTATAAGCGACTTTACAAGATACGATCTCCCTATAGTTCCTGATCTACAGACATATCTGTGGGTTTTTCATGTCTCATTGCTCATCGAAACCCTTGAAGACTAAATAAATCGGGCGGTCTCGGCTCACAAGTTGGAATTGCTTGCAAGCTCTATAGCATAAACTCTGGTAAAACCTCTTTTACACACAATACAACTCGTGGACCCAAAGGGAGTATTAGGAGGTCGTCGACACGAAACCTACAAGTCTTTGATTCTTTACCTGATTGACAATGATAGAGGGCAATGCGTGTTGACGTTACCTGGCAGTGATGGCTGATGGGAAAAGATTTTGACGTCGTCAGTGATTCCCCCAGTGTCCACATTGAGGCACTCCCATGGCTGAGATAATGAGACTAATCTAAGCCACTTTTGGATTCAAATGTATCTGGAACACCGCAAAATCTAGATCATGTACGCACGCAGTACATGTGTGGGTAACACTTCAAACACGCTTTGTGGAACTGTGACGAACATTTTTGCTTTCTCGAGACAGTGACGTCAACGGTTTGATCCACCTGTAACATAATGTAACGCATGCGTAATAAATAGCATTAACAATGTGCCGTTTCTGTGCTTCATTGATGATGAGGCAACAAAAGCAAATGCAATGTTGCAACCGAACGATGCGTAACATCTAGAAAGCGAAAAATACTAGAAATTGTTCTCAGAGCACATTGGTCCAGATCGTTCCATATTGACCTGGATGTGATATGTAGAAAGCCTCTCCTTCATTCTACGTCTGCCCCTAGCACGTAACCTACATGTAAAGCAGCTTAATACGATAGGGTCTTAGTTTTTTTTCATCTTCAACAGATTGTCATCGTCGCCACAAGGGAACACGTGACAACATGACAAGAACAAATGTTTTCTTCTTTTAAATCATGTTTAATTTTATATTCATTTTATAATTTGTTTGTAAAATATCTGAAGTACCAAGATTTCAGTTGAATAAAGTTATCAATAAAACGGATCAATCCTAATGCAGGCCATTATGTTCATTGTACAAAAGGGCTTTCAAGCTGAGTATCATTTAATTGCCAGAAATAGCTGCTCCTATTGTGGTGCCCATTTTACAAAAATAGGAATATTAGTACGCACAGTTGTGATATTATGTGAGCATCAGTCCTCATATTAATGCAAACAAGAGACATTACAGATTTACAGATTTAGCAATCTCAATTTCAATTATCCCAATGAAAATGTCTCATAGAACGAGATAATGTTATCTGAAGTGTTTCTGATTTGTATTAACATGATTAATATTGTTGATCACATTGGGCATTTATATGTATTTCTGTAAAATAAAAATACTATATTGACAAGCGTCAACCTGAGCTGATATCATGTATTAATGTTGTACATGTAGCTTCGTAGCTTTTTGTTATCAGGTTATAGATATAAGACATAATCTTAATACTAAAATAATTTATGTATAATTCTTATCAAGAGACAAAAAAATTATTTGAATTCGAAAATGAAATTTGTACACCGTAACAGATATATATAAAAAGACTCAAAATGACGTCATACGGACATGCAGGCTCAAGTTGCAATTGATTTGTACCATTTCAAAACAATAAAGGTTATGCCAATAAACATGATAGCAAAAACAGTATCTAACCACATACTGTCTGTTCATTCTCGTGTAGTTTGGACATGCTTTGTTATTCAAGATGAACTTTGATAACGATAATCCAAATGCACTACTTGTAAGTTGGTTAATTCTGCTTCGATTTTGACCTGTGTTTTTACAATACCGAAACTTCAAACAATGTTGTCTACCAAGACATGACAGATCTGCATAGTGACTGCATGGTAGACGTAGTATAGAAACAAACAGTTGTTCATTGTGTGACGAGTTTTCATTGTTTTAACTTTGATACGCTATAGGCAGTACGACCTATATGTTCCTTTGGTGCGGGTATACATCTGTCACGCAGTTCTAACAATTAAGCTTAAAATATTGAAGGCAGTAAACTATCATCTTGCTTAATATAAAACACAATAAAAAAAAGTTATAGGCTCAAAGAAATTAAAAGGGTATAACAAGTGCAATAAAAGTTTTGATTAATTGTATATTATCATGATTATACGCGAACTAAAACAACGCTACATGTAGCAACACTAAGCAGTAGAAAAACGATTTCGGTGCGAAGTATTAACTGTTAATATTGTAAATGTAGATGTTATTATATTGTAGTACTTTCTTGCAATCATCATTAACAAACAACAGATAAGCATACCTCTTACACCAGTAGTACACGGGGTAGTACAGTCTAAGTGCGGTACGTGAGCTGTATCAGTTAATCCGTATAGAAAATTGTCCGTGTATGCATTTCAGCAGTGAATCGGTTAAGGATATTGTACCATGATGGGCTAGTACAGTGCGATATCATTGAAGCAGCTATTAGGTATGTACATGCACAACATGATATGTATTACACAGTATACAAAAGCAGTAAATAACACCAGTTCAAAAACAAAGACTAGTCGAAAGTGCATTAAATGTGAAATGTAGTCTACATGATTAGATGGAAACAAGATGTAGAAATCATGTAGGGCTGTTATATAGAGAGAATTAATTATGGAGAGATTTATAGAAAGTGAATATGCATATGATATCATAAAATGTGCCTCTTTTTTCAATGACACTTAGGACAATTTGGTTTGACACTTAGGACAATTTGGTTTATCGTTAACTGCTTTCATAATATGATGTGGAACAATCTATTTCATTAGGGACCGTATAATACTTTCAATCCGGTCCCTGATTTCATGCAAAACATCAGCAATAATGATTTTTAATGTTTTGTAACTTTAAAAAATTAAAAAATCGGCGATATTCAACTGTGCTACAAACTTCCTATATCTTTCCAAATGTTAGGGTGACTTAAGCTCGTGGTTGTCACACTGGTCACTCAGCAATGTAATAATAACATTAATTATACAATTATTGTACAATGTACGGTAAAGTTAAAACGTGTAGTTGTCGCGTTTTAAGTGTTTTTGATCATTATATCACCATGATCACATTTGTGATATTATATGAAAATCAATCCTCATGATTATTATTGCAAACAAGAGACATAACAGATTTAGTAATTTCAATTTCAATTATTCCAATGAAAATGTTTCATAGAACGAGATAATGTTATCTGAAGTGTTTTTATTTGTATTAACATGATTAATAGTATTGATCACATTTGGCATTCAATTTCTGTAAAATAAAAATCCTATATTGACAAACTCCAACCTGATACCATGTATAATGTATTACAATTATTAAGATTATATTAAAATATGTATAATTTTTATCAACAGACAAAAAAAAATGAATAAATCAATTAAAATTGTTTGAATTTGATAATGAAATTTGTACACAGTAACTGATATATCAAAAAACTCAAAAATGACGCCACACGGGCAGGCTCAAGATGCAATATTGAAGAAAATAAAGTTGCAATATTGATTTGTACTATATAGTGACTGCATGGTAGACTTAGTATAGAAACAAACAGTTGTTCATTGTGTGACGACGAGTTTTCATTGTTTTAACTTTGATACGCTATAGGCAGTACGACCTATATGTTCCTTTGGTGCGGGTATACATCTGTTACGCAGTTCTAACAATTAAGCTTAAAATATTGAAGGTAATAAAATACCCTCTTGCTTAATATAAAACACAATAAAAAGTTCTGGGCTCAAAGAAATTAAAAGGGCACAACAAGTATAAAGGCTAAAATAAAGGTTGTATATTATCATGATTATAAACAAACTAAAACAACGCTACATGTAACAACACTAAACAGTAGAAAAAGATTTCGTAAGGATTAACTTAATATTGTAAATACAGTATTATGTTATTATATTGTAGTATTGATGTTGATTATTCTTGCAATTATCATTAGCAAACAACAGATAAGCATACCTCTTGCACAAGTAGTACAGTCTAAGTAGTGTGGTACGTGTGCTGTATCAGTTAATCCGTATAGAAAATTGTCCGTGCATGCATTTCAGCAGTGAATCGGTTAAGGATGTTGTACCATGATGGGCTAGTACAGTGCAATAGCATTGAAGCAGCTATTAGGTATGTACATGCACAGCATGATATGTTACACGGGGTACAAAAGCAGTAAATAACACCAGTTCAGAAACAAAAGACTAGTCGCAAGTGCATGAAATGTGGAATGTAGTCTACACAAGATTAGATGGAAACAAGATACAGCTATAGAAATCATGTAGGTCTGTTATAGAGAATTAATTATGGAGGTATTTATAGAAAGTGAATATGCATGATATCATAAAATGTGCCTCTTTTTTCAATGACACTTAGGACAATTTGGTTTATCGTTAACTGCTTTCATAATATCATGTGGAATAATCTATTTCATTAGGGACCGTATAATACTTTCAATACGGTCCCTGATTTCATGCAAAACATAAGCAATAATGATTTTTAATGTTTTGTAACTTTAAAAAATTAACAAATCGGCGATATTCAACTGTGCGACAAACTTCCTATATCTTTCCAAATGTTAGGAATGCTTAAGCTCGTGGTTGTCACACTGGTCACTCAGCAATGTAATAATAACATTAATTATACAATTATTGTACAATGCACGGTAAAGTTAAAACGTGTAGTGGTCGCGTTTTAAGTTTTTGATCATTATATCACCATGATCACATTTGTGATATTATATGAAAATCAATCCTCATGATTATTAATGCAAACAAGAGACATAACAGATTTAGTAATCTCAATTTCAATTATTCCAATGAAAATGTTTCATAGAACGAGATAATGTTATCTGAAGTGTTTTTTATTTGTATTAACATGATTAATAGTATTGATCACATTTGGCATTAAATTTGTGTAAAATAAAAATCCTATATATTGACAAGCTTCAACCTGATACCATGTATAATGTATTAATGTTGTTGCCTCATATGTTTTTGTTATAGATAACTTTACAGATTAAGTATAAGATATGATCTTATTAGTACAATTATTAAGATTATATTAAAATATGTATACTTTTTATCAATAGACAAAAAAATGAATAAATCAATTAAAATTATTTGAATTTGATAATGAAATTTGTACACCGTAACAGATATATCAAAAAACTCAAAATGACGCCATACGGTAGGCTCAAGATGCAATATTGAAGAAAATAAAGTTGCAATATTGATTTGTACTATATAGTGACTGCATGGTAGACTTAGTATAGAAACAAACAGTTGTTCATTGTGTGACGACGAGTTTTCATTGTTTTAACTTTGATACGCTATAGGCAGTACGACCTATATGTTCCTTTGGTGCGGGTATACATCTGTTAACGCAGTTCTAACAATTAAGCTTAAAATATTGAAGGTAATAAAATACCCTCTTGCTTAATATAAACACAATAAAAAGTTCTGGGCTCAAAGAAATTAAAAGGGCACAACAAGTATAAAGGCTAAAATAAAGGTTGTATATTATCATGATTATAAACAAACTAAAACAACGCTACATGTAACAACACTAAGCAGTAGAAAAAGATTTCGGTGCGCAAGTATTAACTGTCGATATTGTAAATACAGTAAATGATATTATATTGTAGTATTGATGTTGATTATTCTTGCAATTATCATTAGCAAACCTCTTGCACCAGCAGTACAGTATAAGTGTGGTACGTGAGCTGTATCAGTATAATCCGTATAGAAAATTGTCCGTACATGCATTTCAGCAGTGAATCGGTTAAGGATGTTGTACCATGATGGACCATGAGTACAGTGCAATAGTATTGAAGCAGCTATTAGGTATGTAGCCTACATGCACAACATGATATATATTTCACGGGGTACAAAAGCAGTAAATAACACCAGTTCAGAAACAAAAGACTAGTCGCATGTGCATTAAATGTGGAATGTAGTCTACACATGATCAGATGGAAACAAGATACAGCCATAGAAATCATGTAGGTCTGTTAAATATAGAGAATTAATTATGGAGATATTTATAAAAAGTGAATATGCATTATATCATAAAATGTGCCTCTTTTTTCAATGACACAATCACAGTGTTCATGATTTAGGACAATTTGGTTTGTCACCGCTAACTGCTTTTATAATATGATATGGAACAATGTATATCATCAGGGGCCGTATAATAGAATACGGTCCCTGATTTCATCTGAACATCAGCCATAATGATTTTTAATGTTTTCTATCTTTAAAAAATCAGCGACATTCCACTTACTGTGCTACAAACTTCCTATATCTTTCTAAAGTTTAGGATGGCTTAAGTCCGTATTTTGTCGCTCTACTAAATAACATTAATTATGCAAATATTGTACGGAAAAGTTAAAAACGTGTAGTTGTCGCATTTTAAGTTTTTGATCATGATATAGGCCTAGAATTATGACTAAGATGCATTAATACATTGGGTAAACATTTGTGTTCACCTATTTAACAGCTAGACATGCCACAATTTGTTTTCATTGAGGGTTCAGATACACGATGGACAAGTCCCTGGGATACACACTGGTTCACTGACCTAAGCCAAACATAGGACGTGTGATTTAGACAGCAGTCGTCCACTGTGGAAGCGATATACTGCCCTCTATTGACAACAAAAACTTTTGGTTTTATCTGTCGGTGATTTTTCTTCTCTGGATGGATGATTCAGCCTGCAGTGTACATGGTGTAGTGAGTGTGGTACGTTTCACTTACACATAACGGTTTCCCTGCTTCTCTGCATGCCTGCTGTGCAGCAGAGCCCGGTGAAAACGATCTACGCCACCCAGCGATCGTTTCTCCCGTATTCGTCGCGTAACAAAAGAACCACCAATCGCCTCCCTTTGTTCCGTGCCCGTCACGTGCCAACATAAATTAAAACCGCCAGGCCAATCAAGTTGTCGGACAAGACAAGTAGTGAAGGTTTTTACAAGCATACGATCATCATTCTTGCAAGAGGTGACACAGTCATCTGATGGAACTATACGTAGATTTCTAACGCGGACAGACGTGTATACATACGGAGGGAACGTTGGTAGGCAAGGAGTATATCAACAGACCACCCATCTGCAAGTTGAGCATTAACCAGTTTGGATGCTTAGCTTACCGACTCATCTTCAAGCGGTGGTGAATTGTAATAGCACCGGGCATTGAAGTGCCAATCGGACTAGAGCAGCTAGCTTTGCTGCCCATCTTTGTATCTACATCATCTCGTTATCTTTATTTATCTCTGGAATATACTCTATGCGTACAATGCCGATCATGGAGGAAACCATCTCGAAGAGTACGTATCTCGATTTTAAAAATGGTATGCATTTTTTCATCATTTCTTTATTTCGATTAATGACTTCATCTTTTTCGTCTTCATCTGATACCAACCAAGGTGGAACTTGAGTGGAAGTTGAAAGAACTTTCGATCTGCACACTTCCACTTCTTTACTATTATTATGACTATTGTTTATTAATTATACTTTCAGGTTTCAAAATTCGTCACCTAGTAGTAGCTCCTATTATAATTTAGGCCTATGTAGTACCTAACTCTTGTTCAACTTTATTATCGTTACACTACCCCCTCCCTCTTATTACAGTAAGAGTTAACCATTTGATTAGATAACCGTCGACCCTTTCATACATTTCCTTTATGTTATCTAACTTTGTATCTTCTCTTCATTGCAGAGAAACGGAGGATGTCATGTTGTGTAGGCTGTGGAGGACCCATACAGGACCAGTACATACTACGAGTTGCTCCCGACTTAGAATGGCATGCAGCTTGTCTGAAATGCGCCGATTGTAATGCCTATTTAGACGAGACATGTACCTGCTATGTGCGCGATGGCAAACCATACTGCAAGCGGGATTACCTCAGGTAAGCGAAGCACCCGTAAAGTTACTTTTGTCTCATCAGTTAAGAATAAATGCGTAACGAAGCAGGTGCACAAGTCTTTCGGGCTGGTCTCTCTCTATTTGAGGCGCAGAACAAGTTGACTATTCCCTGAATGAACCGCGAGCAAATAACTGGTCATTATACTAAAAGACATAATCATCGGATTTGGAAGTTGGATTTTTAATTGTTTCAAAAAGTTTACTTAAAGGCAAACAATTTTACGAACTACATTATACAGTCAATATAAAGACGTGTGCAGTTTGCTTTGTATGAATGTAATCATCACGCGTTTTGAAACTTAGGGTTAAACTCATTCCATCTATATACGACTTTCAGAGTTTTACAAGGCACCGGTGTATAATGCTCATATGTCAATTCATATATTTTAGACTAGACCTCTTAAAAAGATATTCAAAAATGTTGTTGACAAAACTCTTCCTGAAATAGGTAAACAACATCATTACAACTACTATTACTTACGTGTAGTATAGTTTGAGGTACTTGACGTGGCGTTGACACTTGACGTGAGTATTATCCTCACTAATTAGCCTAAAGGATAATCATTAGGCAGTCTTTCACACTTACTGTTAGCTTATATAGCAACACATTAGCACGTATTTATCTATGTACACACGAAACGACCACCCTTCATGGGCTTTGCATTGTACCCAACTTGAAGGAGATGTCATTTGGGATGGTGTTTACACGCGTTTGATACTTTTCAAACACAGGTACAACCACAGATCCAGGATCTGTGGTACTACACAATAGTGTCTTCATCTTTGGGTGTGTGTCAATTGATTAATCAAAGATGGAAGGATAGGCGGACTGTCATCAATTTAAAACTAAAATATTGGTTTATCTCATCATAATTTTGCAGCAAAACTATCAACAAGAACATACTGCAAGCCTATCATTATAATATATAATCATATGCATGGATTGTAATGTGTATGATATAGCTTGCATGGACTAAATTAGCCATGTGATGTTGGAGACAATTTGTAATGCGATCCGTTCATTTATAGCTGTATCACTTTTGTCATCACAATTTGCTATAGTTTACCGAGCTACCAATATGAATTTCATTCAGACCGTAATGTACAGTTGTAGAGGAAACGATATTGTAATTAAATTTAACTGATTCAATTTTATCAATGAATGTGATATGGACCTGTCAATGCAGTGTGTGGTAAACCATGCATATATGAAAAACAAAAGTTTGGTAATTTGCTGTGTATTGAATTTATTGACTTAAACAACTTCATGGTTTTATCATACATTTTGTGATTATCCAACTGTACATGTACTAGGCATGAAATGAAAGTCTCGTATTCAAAAGATGCATAGATGCATGCTTTAGAATAGATTATCCAGGAGAGCAATAAAAAACCAATATGCCTTTTCTTGCCATTTAAAACACATCAAACCTTGAATTAAAGCATGACAGGGTAAAATGAATAAATTCTTTTGTACAGTAAATGCCACAATTTTAATAATAATAGCATATCACACCGCAATTGTATTGATGTTAATTCACTTAGATCATCATAATGATCATTCCAATAAGATAGCTAAACAAGTGCTTTTTTCTCTGTTGTCCATGAATGTCCGTCGTCAGCCTATATGCATGTACGTATAAAGTGTGGCAAAATGTTGGGGAACCCTAAATAGGTTTGAAGGCGTAGTAGCATTGTAAATATACAGTTCACTTGGGTTTATTTTTCCTTCATTCCAACTCAGGGTATGCCAACTTTTCTTGCAACTCGTCTATTCCTTGTTGTTACGACCAAATGTTGACATTAGTTCCACTGCGACCAAATCTGCCACCGTTGTGTCGACTTTCTGTCTTGACGTAAAATTCCAATCGACCTCTCGATCTCACTTTCGAATCCTTTCCCAGATGCTTCAAATTTCCCCCTTTTTCATCTTTGGTCTTTTCCCACTTATTTCTTTAAGAACATGCATAATTTGACTTGACTAGAGAAAATTGACAAAGGCAGTTAAATTTATGTTTATAACTTTATACCATGTTTATTTGCCAACGCTTTCGCTCGTCATCCTTTCGGTGCCACCGTGCCATTCATGCCACCAGAGTTTTATATCTTATTATTCTGCGTTTCCCGACTTATTAAAACAAAAAAATGTAGAAATTTACTTGGCAATAACCTGCATGTGTGTGATATTCGTCTAGCAAACCCCCGCTAGAAATCGGCTCTGTCTCCTTATTAATTTTCGCTGCATACACACATACAAACAGAAAAGCAAGCATGTCCTCAACACACACACATGCACCACTGGCTTAATTACATCCTGAATAACCGAGCTACCAAAACCAGGGAGGCATGCATCGTGTAGTTTTGTTTTATTAATTAGACAATGATTATTAAACGCTTAAAGCATTATTAGCTGATTATCATTACAAGAAATTTGTCTATACCAATTGAATATCTAAGTGACAACAATTTCCTCCAATTCGCGTATTTATTAACCATTTTATCAGGGTTCCAATCAGTTAAGTTAACCAAACCGCTATTTTTAATCTCGATTTTTTGGGCTGTTTTCTTGCAGGTTATTTGGAACAAAGTGTGCAAAATGCAGTCAAGGATTCAGTAAAAACGATTTTGTTATGCGCGCTCGCAATAAAATCTACCACATAGACTGTTTTCGTTGTGTAGCATGCAGTAGACAGCTTATTCCTGGAGATGAGTTCGCTCTTCGAGACGACGGCTTATTTTGCAAAGCCGACCACGAAGTCTTGGAAAGATCAACACCCGATGTAGTTGCGAATAACAACAACAATGGCAATCATCGAAATTATATGAATGGTAAGTTGACGAAAAATCAACATTATATATCATGTTACTTCATAAGTTGTCCAGTTTGATTTAAATCCCGATTAAGGTGTCAATCGGGATAGCCAACTTCTTTTAAGATCCCGATTAAGCCAAGAATATTATCAGATCTGCATCTGTCCATTCATCGATCAAGAGACACTAGACCTTAACCTTTTCTTGAAATAAGAAAGCAATGATATCATTTTCACGGGAGCAAAAATGGAGGGTCTATTTCATAAAGGTTTTCACCCATGCACTATTATTCTATTGTTCTTAGGAACAATTACTGATATAGTTCGAAAAACAAAACACGTCAACCCATATCTTTAATATCGTTCGGCATTTTTGTCCCTAAACTGACGTTCGCCCTGAAGTTGATTTGGGGTCAGCTGAACCCCGCAGCTACAGCAGAAGCTATATCTGGCTAAAGCCACAGAAAAGAAGTTGAGATTTTACGCGACTGGGAAACATACCCTTCAGCGAATGATTATTCAAAAACAGATTTAGTATAATAATTATATACAAAGTGCCTTTACTAGGTTCACCTAGGTCATGTCAAAGATGATGTATTATTAAATACAACAGATTCTAGTTGGAAACTGTTGAATATTTTTCACTTTTCATAAAATTCTGGGTTTTTCTTCTGCTTTTGTTTAAATTGCTACCACCAATACAATAGCATTGGCCGTTCACCTCTTGTGCCATGGAACCCCGAGGGTGTCGAATGCTCGCGTTGTACTCTGCGGTACATCACCCTTACGATTCAACACAAAATGAGAGCTCTTTTTTCGCGACATATGCTATGTTGACAATACAGTGGCAAGTCATTTATTTCAAAGTATATACGATGACAATAACTCATGAGCCAAGCTCTGTTGATAGTCTAGGGCCTGTGTACACACTAGGGCTAGAAAATTAATATCCACTCGCTCCAATTTTCCCTTATTCTGAAATCTAGTCATAGGAGGACTTATTAGAACAGTGTGTTTTGTGAAGAATTGACGGAAAGAAAACCCCTTCTAACGAGCATTGCACTTTGTTGTATAATTGACTCTATTTCAATGACACTTCTGGTGGCTTGTTGAAACTTTCCCACGTCAAAATAGAACCAATAATCAATGGCACAGTTTTTCATCTAATTTTTTTCAAGCGTCTTTTGGGAAACAAGATGAAGATATATTTCTAAACGAATATGTGTGTATTTTAAGACCGACAAGTGGCACAACTCCCAGCAGTAAGAAGTCTATATATTTCCAGAATCATGTTTTCAATAGCAATTTAGGTACATCTTCAAATTATGCCTCCATGAGCATGCATGACGAGTCTACCGAAATCCTAGGAGATTCCTTTTCCGCTTGGTGCACACGTCATCTGTGCATGTAGTATCTTATGCTTGGATTATTGCTAGATTGGAAACTTACCATAGCGTTGTAGGGTTAAATCAATTGTAACAAACAGGGCTTATTTCAAAATTATTATAAACCCCATATAAACTGAGAATTAATCTTTGTGCGGTCATGTCAATACGCCTAGGCTGTAATGAAACATGTGAAGATTTTCTGCTTGCTCGGTCGCATTAGGGACGTGTGCTGAAACAGTAAACCAATAACGAAAAAAACTAAACAAACCTTCGTTTGAAATAATTCATAATAATAAATAGTAAGGCTCGCTGCATCGCTTTCTATAACTCTGCATCCATGTTTATAATGTTCAGACGCACACTAATCCCAGTGCAAAAGTGATACAAATAATAATATTAATATTAATAATGATAGAGAAAGCTGTCAATTGATACGTAAAATGCTTTTCATAACCCTACCTCCAGGTTGACCTGTTTCTGGTATAATAAAGAAAACTTCTCAAATTGGTGCTGAGCTGTGCATTGAAACCTATTGTAGCATACCCGTTTAAAAAGATTTTTATTACCATGTTGTTGAAAAGATGGCACTGAATATAATAGGCATGACCGATATATGTCAAGCAAAATAAATTAGCCGCAATTATAAAGTGATTAACGTTGCGAAAACTGAATTCATATTCTGCCACCACAACCAGATATTAATCAAATTTGTGTATAAATATTGTAAAACTTAGACATAATTTGACAAGTGAGAATGACAATGCAAGTGTGCTGCAGAGACGGTGTCTGATGAAAGTGTAACAATTACTAATCTATTTGCTATTGTTTTAGTTAACCATAAACTATACAATCGCATTTATGATAATTATTGCAATATAATAATATGTTTCATGTCAACATTTGAAGGAATTAAATTGTTCTGTCCTGTATTTTCATTGAATGTCTTTGTATCTGTCATTCGTCTTATAGCCTACCTGCTTTGTATGGGTGATTTGTCAATACTTCTGATTCGGATTAATTGATGTCGTTAATACATCTTGCGTCCAACCTTTCTGGACAACACTGTCTATAATTATAATATATCTTTCTTTTAATTGTTTTCATTTTCTACAATTCCTATATATCTCACACTATTAAACCCTCAGAATATTGTAATAGCGTAGAGGCCTTCTCATCAAAAATGTAATTCTAATTACCATGTAACTATGCATAAAAGAAAACAATTAGTGAACTTTCATCGCCATAATATGTCAATTTTACACAAGGAATAGAATAGAAGAAAATATGAATTATAAATGACGTCACCATTCACGTGTCTATTGCTTGCCGATCTAGTGGCGCCATTTTGTGATTCGAGTTAAGGGCATGTGGGGTTCTATACATGTTATTGTTTAATGCTTTTGTTTCTTCCACAGATCAATAAGCCATAAGTTTTCCAATTATTATACAAGTCATATTTTGTCAAAAATCATCCATAATTTACTGTGCATTTATATTATTCATTATTTCATATATGTACACATATGTAGTTCAAACCACCGTGAACTGATGAACAACGCGCATTTTAATTTGGTTCAAATTTATGCATGCAGGCTAACAATATACGAAGCTTACATTATTTATGGCATAATTAAGACAAAAAAGCAAACATATCATCTTTAGCAAATAAACTTACATGCAGATGACTCTATTAAAAAACCGCGCTATTCACTTCCGTTAGTAATATTTACTTATTAATCATAATGTTTTTTCTTTATTCCATTTCTTTCATATTCCAATTTTGCCGTCTGCTTTGGTTTATCTGGCCTTTCTACCTGTTACCATGCTTGGCAACATTCTCATCGCTACGGTCGAATGTCAATTCCATCACTGATTTACACGACGACGCCTTCATCACAGGTTCACACACAGAATCTCTGCCTAATAGAACAGTGCGTTCACATGGACATAAACAAGAGAAGCCAACCCGGGTTAGAACGGTTCTGAACGAGAAACAACTGCACACACTGAGGACGTGCTATAACGCGAACCCCAGACCTGATGCGTTAATGAAAGAACAATTGGTGGAGATGACGAATTTAAGCCCCGCGTCATCAGGGTGTGGTTTCAAAATAAGAGATGTAAAGACAAGAAGAGACAAATAGCAATGAAACAAGCGGCTGATCAACAAGCATCAAAGGTAGGATAATTAGTCTTAATTTTAGTGAATAAAGTTGTAATAGAATTAATTTTGAGGTTTATTTCATCTACTAGTATTACCATTTATTGAGTACGTACTATGTCAAGAGTACTTCAATCGAGCGAACCTATCTACATCACTCACTCACAAAGGAGGACACTGCACTTTCTTGTGCTTTCACCATGTTCTCTAGTGTTCATGCTCGATCATCTTTAGGCCAGCGTAAGTCATGATAAGTAGTGCATTTAAGTCCATGCATGCACATGGTTCCACGACAATACTTACCATGCTTACATGTACTTACTTAGTTTGATACTTCATTCATTTGATGATACAATTAGTTATTGCTGTCCATGTAGTTGGCACCTGTGCATGTGGTCCAACTCCAACTTGTGTAGTAACATAGTAATTAAAAAGAAACATAAAGGCGCAGTAAGTAGGGTCTTGTTCATCCTCCTCAGACCATCTCCAAGACTGAGTGTACACATCTTCATCCTCAACATCTTTACCATCTTTACCAGCAACATCATCATTCAATGATCCAGCAACAGCAGCTGGCTACCATCCTCTGCTGAACATCTCTTGTTTTGAAACCACACTCCGATGTCGCGGGGACTTAATTCCGTCATGATCACGATCATTATGCTCTTGTTATCTGAATTTTAAAAACATATATTAACTTTTTTTTGAAGGCAGGAACCCTTCGGTAATTTCCGGACTGGTAGTAAATTACAAGCACGTCACCCATTGAAGATATTGAACGTGTTGTGACATTACGTGTGTGATGAGGTGCCTTTGTTGCGATGTTTACTGGGCATCACCCATGAGCCATGTCACTTCTCATATTCGACAGCAATCAACTTCATCATCATCATCATCTTCTTCATCATCATCATTGAAAAAATGACGTTGCTGATGAAGATGTTGAGGATGAAGATGAACTCAGTCTTGGAGACGCCCCGAGGAGGATGAACAAAACCTATTCAATGTTCATGACCCTAGAGAACACCACTGATAAATCAGTATACACATGTATTGAGACCCTTAAATGACTTACATTGAGACTTCAAACGACTTTGTAGATTACTAGTATACGCATATTCAATCAGTTAATTTTTGATTTTAATATAAAGGAAACTTGCAGCTCGACGTTTAGGGATGCATGCAACTATTGAAGTAGCTACAACCCTAGATAAATAGGACTAGGGCAAATTGTAGTTCAATAACTCAAAAATATCAAAACAACAACATCATCAACATAGCGTAATCACAATTGCATCCTAAAAACGAAATCAGTGATGTTATATCTTTGGGGGTTTGAAGTAATACTCTATATGCGAACTTAACTCTTTTCACGCGGGTGTCGACTGCAGACGACATGTTTCAATTTTTTTTTTTAAATTCAAAAATTTCAGAAATGTAAATTTTCATGACCATATTTGGAATCAGTATGACAAATGCATTAAAATGAGTACAAACATGCCTAGTATTGATCCAGTAGTTCTTAAGATAGCTCTTGATATTTTGAGAAAATATTTCAAAACCTGAACTTTTTCCATTGAAGCGCATGCTAGCACGCAGAGCATTAATTTCCCTTTTCAGTATATAAGATTTCAATAGAATGACAGCCATCAATAGCTTCATATATTTATATATATTTTCTTTTTTTACGAGATAACAGTTCAACATTGTTCAATGAGAGGGTCAATAAAAAATAGAGAACTGTGATTAACAAAAATATAGATAAAGATGGCGATCTTATTTCCTAGGGAGTTGATTTATTTTTTCTTTCTCTTTTATATGTGATGCAATTATGTCTTATTTCAACGATGTTCAGTTGATAGTTACGATTAGATGAATGTTGAAAAGATGACTAGGTAATTGGAAGCGTGCTTTTTCAGTCCCCTCCTCTTGTTTATCGTCTGAGATCAGAGAGATGGTGCTCGGTTCATCGTCTTATTCAAGCTATCACTGTGGATGCAGAGATGACAGCGATCAGGACACTAGGGTGTAAATTAAACTCATATATCAGTACAAAGTTCTTGAACCCTAATATGCTTGTACACTTGTAGGATGACCTTTATATGCATTGGGTACAGAAACTCATCCTCTATATGTCCAAGTCAAAGGTTGAGTCATAATCTTTTGAATGAATGTTAGTGAATGATGCCATTGGGAATGAGACTGTGCATTTTGGTTCATAGTAGGAGGACTGATGTATATCTTGTCAATTTTGACACAAACATTGTTTAGGTTTGGTGTTGTCTCAGTGTTTTGCCCATGCACGTTTCTGTGTATGCTTTACTCACGATTTGTGAATTGCTTTTGATGACCGAGATTATAGAGACTGGTATAGTGACACCTTTTTTTTGTAAATGTGCAGTACCAGCAAATCGTTTGATAGTGAGCGATGAGCAAATATTTTGTCGTATCTACATAACCGTGACTTCATGATATCGGCAGAAATTTTGTCAGTACCCTATGGATGTTGTAGAGTTTACCAAAGATAGAACTCTTTCAGGAACTATTCTTGCTCTGAGATGAGTATACAGAGCGAGCATATCAACCCGTCACTTGCATATATTTACATACTTTTAGGTTATTTGATTATTAATTTGCTCGTAAGTGTCTCTCTTGTCTGCATCTCTTCTTTTTTTGCATAGCATATATATTCATGAAGTTAGCTCGTGAAAGACATCAGAGCACGTTTCCGTACGGAATAAACATGCTTTACACTCCGCCCGACGCCATTTTTACCGACTCTGTAAACCACGTGTCCGATATTTGGTTTCTTTATACAAATTTTAACATTAACATATAAACAGCTTGCACTTTTCAAGCCAAGAACACCCTCATTCACACTTTGTAGTGATCAGGAAATTGTCAGGTATCTACCAGCCCTCCAAGGATTATAATTTGATCGAAAAATCTAATTGAACAACGTCCAGTTTATTTTGTCTTTATATCTTTCACTCAACAATACATACAATATTACCGTGTTCAACTGTTCATCATACATAGCAGCCTTATAGCGAAAATTTAATTTAATTAACATCATACACACCCGGGATCTTTAGCAGATAGCGACGTTTCGCATGCTGGCGATGGTTTTCTTTTTAGACTGACAAAACCGTATCAAGTATACAAGCAAACAATATGAGTGTAATTGGACAGGGCGCTAGAATCAGTGCCGATAATTTCACAATCAACTGGCATAGTGATCATGAGTAATTGGCCTGCCCTATAGTGTTGCTTTCAATCTCATTCTAGTGTGTTTTGATGTCGTTACGGCGACAGAGACGCGGGCAAACCCGTTTATGTGCGATTTAAATTGTACTCAATAGCCATGATATAGCTGAGGTAAACCTCCCTTATTTCCAACACAAGTCTAGCGTCAACTAAACCGTTCCCCCCTCGCAGATGTAGCGCGATTAAATTTCACGAACAGGATTCGCTCTGTCGCATTTTCAGCCTCACTGCGCTCTTCCCCTTTTTTCACGATTTCCAAGCAAATGTACGACTATACATACTGCCTTTGGTGTCGTTTTCCTAACATATTAACTCGCCTCGTTGATGATTTTCCCTGTAGTAAAAGCCTAAAGGAGACTCTAAATGACATCCTCCTGGTGGTGTTAGATGGTTCACAATTTCATATGACGACCCATTGTAATTCACTTTGCATTGATAACGAGGAATCGGATCGCTTTATTTTGAGAGGAGGGTATCTCTCTTTCCGACTGAGCAGGTATTATCAGGTGTCATGTGATATCAAGGAAGTATCTGTGTCTTTGATAGTTCCGCTTCTTGACCTCTGACCTCGCCTATCAACGTATTACAAAGTGGTATTGTTCATTTGAAATTTTGAATATTGAATAATAGATCCATCATGACGATTATGATGTAAAATCCCGTTTTTATAAGGAACAAAACAACCATTACACATAAATGTAAATTTGTTTCCTCCCATACATAGGAGCACTTTTAATAAAGTATCAGAAAATTTGGGTTAGCACATTTATTTATGTGGGTTATATAAATTGTATATTATATTACGGGCCTAGTATTCACACAAAATACCGTTCTAGATATTGTGTTGACTATACTGGTACATTTGGGACAATTTTCGTTTCATGTTACAAAAAACAAAGTCATCATTGTAAACTTTTAAGGCAGATGCGTATGTTTCGATCTAATATAAATATGTTTATACAGAATTGTCATTCTTGCTTTGTATGTGTAGCAAGCCAATGAAAAATACCTCATACAAAATATAAAACCAAGTATGATTTGAAATGATAAAAAATAGCAATATTTTCCAACATTGTCATTTTTGCGAGATTGAGGATTCATGAATTACCATCATTGCTATTGTAGTGTATGTTGACATGGTGAAAAAATATGGCAGCACAGTTGTCCGTTTTACCGATATATTTGGTATAAATAACAGAATAATAAGAAGGAACTCCCTCTAACCCTTCATCTGCGTACTTCATTTGCATACTAGTGGACGAGTCTATTAATAGATGGCATTTCTGCAGCCTTTTACAACAACTTCCCAAATTACATTTCCACGAACATATTTGGATTAGACATACAAATTACATCATAAGTGAGTACAAAATATGCCTAAATTGATTCAGTGGTTCTTGATTTGGGTAAGAATTGATGACTTCTGCGTCCTATAACCTAGTTTGCCACTTGGAAAAGCAATAAGGGAGTCTGCAATATTACCATGTATAATGATACTGCATGTATACCCAAACTCATCGGTTTTCAATTTGGTTGTTGATCAATACCATCATAATATGGCTGACTGCTAGCTGCGGCTGAATGAGCCAGACCAACCACTTGATTAGTTTGTAAGAAGGGAATAATATTACATATATATAGCTATATATATAGCAATATTGTATAAGATGACGATAATCGCCAGCTTGATTAATTTGAGAAAGAACTTATTTGAGCATTGGAAAATTATTAGTGGAAGACGGGCATGATATATGATTATCATGTTTATATATTATCAGATGCATGATCTGCAATCTGCATATTTTTAGCATGGCATCAATAGCAGAAAGAAGATGCATATCTATAAACAACATATTGTATTTTTGTACAAAATGAATAAATTACCGTATAATAATAATAATCGTGAATAAATCAGTTTGGTATTTTTATCAATTTGGTATTTTTATGATCAATTTGGTATTTTTAGTTCATAATTATGTCACAACAGTGCAAGTGACGTTCATCAACTTATATTTATAGAGAAGCCCAGTTATCGCGAACTCGGCCTGCATTTATTTGGTATAGGTTAAAGAGTGGCGAGTGTGCTAAAAACGTGGATTGTCCGCTCAATTTGTCACGGATTATGTTCATAATCATGATAATCAGCCAAGATATATACATTCAAACGTATGCACGTGCTAGTCTTGTTTAAAATGCTAGCAAAGTTTTCCTCGTTTTATATATTTTTAAAGTGTGGGTTTGCTAGCAGCGAAGCATCGATCGCTGTATGTGGACCGGATATGCACGGATCGGGCCTAGTTGCGAGTCGGTACGTTTTAAATACTTTTTTATATTATAAAAGAAATAAAGAAAGAGGCACAGCAAGAGTATCTGCCTCCCCCTCCCTACCCATTATTATCCATGTAAGGTTTTTTTGCGCCCGAGCACGTGAATATGTTACCAGAGATTCGAGGCAGGAAATGCAAATGACGAACTAATCGTGCCGCCGCGTGGACGGGGGAAAAGCGAGCCGAGTCCGTCTCTCGCTCTGTGCATGGGTTGCCTTGAAAATATTACTTTTTTTCCAACCGGTTTTTTTTCTTGAACAGCTTTGCAAACATAGCCAAACTTGTTTGTCTTTCCCTCGTCTATGCCAGCTCTCGCATTTGAAGTGTTCTCGTAAATCACATTGAATTATATTTAGAATTACTAAGTAGCAGTTTTACTAAAATTAAAAGTATTGCTAAAATAAGCTTACACTGATGAATATAACAAAGAGAGTGGCTGAAATACTTAATCAGTTAAGCGTAACTGTGAATATAATGTTATTTTACAAACCAGTACGCATATCATGTTTGTTATAAGTTAAGCCGATGTTTAATAACAGTATTTTAAAGGCGGAATCTCTTAACACTATCGAACACTATCTACTGAAGATAGCAAAATGTGGCAAAATTGAGCGCCCAGCATACAACTCTGTACCATCTGCAGCATTAATAACGGATCTGCTTCACGGCCCATGCATGACAATATCAATCCGTTTAGTTTACCCCATGATAACTCCGAAACCACCCATCCAGTTAACTAACAAAAAATGAACCTTTTTCTTGCATCACTGCCCATAAGGCTAGAGAGAATACTGATCGCATCTCTATTCTGACTGAGTAACGTCGTCAATTGATTTGGCATGGCATGTAGTGCATGTGTCTATTGTCGACAAAGGTGTTACCAGAGTGTGAAACTATTTTTCACTTTGATGACTTCGTGTCCTCCCTACCTCACAACATGAACAGCATTGGGAGATGTTACATGTGAGTGACAGGTTGATGATCGGTTTTCTATAGCCTATGAATATTAAAGATATGAATGGAACGGGATGGGATAAGATGGAAAAGGGTGATTGGTCGTACCGATCATTCTGGATTTTATGTAAAATGGTTACCTGCTTGGCTACTTGTGTACCTCTGGTGTTGTACGAGAGTATAGGTTGGGGTGGGGCTATATCAGGTTATATCTTCATAGGTTCCATAGGTTAGGTCAAGATATGCTTCTTTTTTTTTATAAGTGACACGTCATAACTAACTTGTCTAGTTTAGGGTTAAGATTAGATGCAAAACATTATATCATCATTTCTAACTAATTTTACGACATCATATTTATTTATGGCACCCACACAGCAATTTAAAACACACATACTCTTCTTCAGAAGTCACACGAATTAGTGACTACGTATGTCTCAAGCTTCATCTCACATGTAGGTCACGATTTTGACGTATATACAAACCTGGCTTACTGGGATCTCATTTACAATCAACCCCAATCAAAGATTGTGAGATTTTATACGACATTAAGTGAGGTAAAAAGAAACACGATCAAAGTCCTGATTGAAATGAAGATCTCGTCACCTAGTAGTCTCAGGGTGCAATACCCGCCGCGTGTATGTGGTTATATATAGAATCTACATCAACAATGATCTATTTATAATGTAGAAATGAAATGTTTGATCTATTAAAGCAGATTTTAAAATTATGGAATTATATGTTATTGGAACTACTATCATTTTAGAAATATCTTCTAAAAAATGCAAAGAAAGTATTTGACAACTTGGGTCTTTGTTGGTTCTGAAATATTATTATGGGTCAATATTCTCTCTATTATTTCAAAGCATGACATATATACCTATTCCAACAAAACCGCAATTTTACACATACGAGGCGACCTATTGTCTTAGTCTGTATACCTTGGCTTTCGTTTCTGTTCTTTGTCGCGTGGCCAGCCACTTTGTTCTCGTTTATTGACTTTTCCTTGTACCTTAGGCATGGACATTGGGCAAAAACAAGGCCCATAATCAAGGCATCGTTTATGCTGGGAAGAAAACGGAAGGGTGCCACCTGGTCAACCATGGCATGGCCAAGCTATGAGGAGCCTTTACTCGACCCTTGCTGTCTGTCTTGTATGTTTATTTGTATACCAATACCAAGGCTTGCGTAAAGATATGTTGCTTAGCTTGTTGTATAGTTTAATAGTGACATGTTTAAGGACTCTGGCATGCACGTATTTAAGAGAAACGTGGACGTATCAAATTCTGTCAGAAACGCCAATCAGGGCATGTTATTTCTCCCTTAACTTGCTTAAGGCGATATTGAATTCGGTTTCAATGATAATTTGTACACCGTTCTGCATTAAGTTGAAACTTCTTCTTTAGTTTAAGACACGCCACATGAAACGTTTTGTATGGCCAAGCAGACGTTGTGGTACAACGTATAACAAGAAATGTCTTTAAAAAGACGTGACTGAGCAACAAAGTTAACACTGCAATTAGTGAACTGTATATGGTAAAGATACTTGATAATGTTTCTTTCCAAATTCGATGTAAATAATACATATTGAATCAAATTATTTAATTTGTCTTATTGTGGCAACAATCAATTTCAAATTACCACCTTTCATCGTGGAATTCCAGTCCATCACCATTCACTTATTTTGTATACAAGCTTGCCACTTGTAGGTATCGATTTAGAAATTACTTTCTGTTATTGATATTTCTGTCAAATAAGCATTTTTGCTGAACCTCTGTTTTATATACCATAAACAAGTAGTACATGTATATATTTCGCTGTAAATACTGGTAATAGTTGACTTGCCTTTGCTGTATGCATCACTGAATTGATTATTGATCAGCATTTGAGAAGGAGAGAGAGAGAGAGCAAGAGAGAGTGAAAGTGGAAGAAATCTCTATTGTACTTCTGACTCAAGGTTCTTTCTAAGGTCAGCTATACGAAGTATTGCTGTCTTTCTCAAGCTATGATATCTTCCTGTCTTTCTTTTGATTCCTGCTTGATTTGTTGGCTGTTCTTTACCATTCATCCACACACAATACAGCCATCCTCAAGGCACCGTTAGGGAGTGATTCCCAGCTATGGGTCTATTGTAATATACCAACTATCAACCACAAGAGCAATATATAAATAATTTACCCTTATCATATTGTATTGTGTTTTCCTCTCTGTGCGTATTGAAAATTTAAAAAAAAAAAAAAAAAGATATGGTTTATTTTTACCCTACGGACGGATAATACTTTTGATATGAAATTACATGCTTTTTTAATACCGTTATACAATATTTAAGTTAAAGGGGCAACACAGATGCGAACGAGATAAGACATTGTAATAGGGTTGTTCTGTCTAATACATGCAAAGTCGGGACTCGTGGGGCGGGCCAACACAGCCAAAAATCACACAGACATGATTGTGATGATAGCAGAGGGTTTTTTTTTATAGATTTTTGTTTGAGATTTTGATTTGTTTCCTGCATACTTCATCTTCATTATCATTCAATTGATGCCCAGTGGCTAGCTGGTTGCAGGGCTCGGCGGATACGATAGAAGCAGAGATGCGCATGTTTTCGGTTTTTGCTATGTGCCCCCGTGCAGACCATCTGTCGCTGTGCAAAACATCACAACAATCACAGATGATAGTTGGTGATATATCTATATTGTATAATATGGATCTTTCGCCACATGGCAATCAAATTTTTTTGTAGTTTTGCCCGTTTTTCATCATTTTTATGTTTTAATGAAAATATTGGCATTGTGGTGGAAGAAAATGATAAATATATATCCACATTGTTGGACGTATTGATCTATGCCCCAATGATGCAGGTGTGGACACGGATGTGGTTTTATTACAATTTAGGGCATAATTATCACTATTTTGTAGTAATATAGCCTCATCAAAATTTAATTCAGAAACAAATTCTAGGAAATAAAGTCGACCTAGACAAAAGCTGGCACTCAAACGTCGAGTGATTATCTATCATTGCATTACATTTTCATGTTCAAGGTCATTTCAAGCTAAGCTTAAACTTGAATTTGTACATTAGCATGATTAGTTTGTCGCATATATGAACATTATATCATAACGTAAAACGTGCTGATGCGTAGTACCTCATTGACACGTCTTCCATCATGACCTGTATTTAAGACACAAATAGTGTCAGAACAGGTACTTTGGTCCCATTGCCTATCAGTTATTCGGAATATGTCCATCAATCGTCATTATTTTATACTGGTAATATCGTATACACCAGACTATACACGGTTTCCTTTTGTTCCCCACTTGGCCTTAATATGTATCGCATCCAACAAGTTAGAAATTAAAACAAAAGCAGGATTTCACCATTTTTTGCCAAATTTTTACTCCTTGAAAATGCTTATTCATGAGCACTATTAAACTTGCCTAGCTTTGGTTTAGTGATTCGTAAGATTGGCCTTAACTGTGGGAGATTTTAGACGGGAAATATATGAGTTTGTCTTATGTACATAAGAGTTTGTAAGCAAAGCCCCATAGGCTTGTCAACTGTGGTTCACTGTCTTATTAATCCAGAGAGCAATAGCCATATAATAACAACACGAACCAACAATAATCGTGCCACTAATTAGTTGTTGCATATATAACGCATTACACATGTCACCCATCCATGTCGATCTTGTTGGTTATATATTCCAAAGTTTTCTTTAATAAAATAACAGTTTAATAATTCTAATTATTTACTGGAAAAAAATAATGAATTATAGAATGAAAAATCAATATTCGTGGGGACCTTTTTGTAAATATTGGGTATATATGGTGGATTTCTGAATGCGGTTGATCTATATTACGGGGCTCGTTCGAGAGCGACCTTAAAACGATTGCTCTGTTTGAATAGGGAGACTATATAATATTTAGAACACCATTTTAATATTCACACTAACTAATAATGCTTCAATTATTTTTATTTCTCCTTTCTACAGGACCCTAACCGACGTATGCAAAGCTTCAATGGAGTGCCCATGGTAGCTTCTAGCCCTGTTCGACATGATTCACAAATGCAAGGCACTCAAGTAGAAGTACAAAGTTATCAACCTCCCTGGAAAGCACTCAGTGATTTCGCCTTACAAAGCGATATTGAACAACCGCCTTTCCAACAATTGGTGAGTATCTTTGTGTTTGACCAAGCCATGCAATTCTTACATACGTTTATTTATCCCGCCTTTGAAAAGGACACACATTTGTACTAGTTATTCGTAGTACAGCCCGTCACCCTGACCAATACTAAAAATCGTAACAGTCCTTTTTGGTCAACAGTACATCACAAACACAAAATCATCTTGAATTTAAAGTTTGTCCAAATACGTGTTTAAAATCAAATGAAAGTAAAAGTAAGTGAATTAAACAAATGATACGTATATCTCCGACTATCCGTACACCGATTCGTTTAAACTATGAATATTTTCTCCACGTCGGAATGTACCCGCTAAAGCCTTATAAGCACACATGCTTCACAGTATATAAACACTGAAAATAATGTTAAAACATGCCAAGTATCGCTTGTCTATGTGGACATAGGCATGAGTTAACTATTAACTAACACCAATTTGCAATTTTAGTTGAAAACGGATACTATTAACCGTACGAATTTTGATGTGTCTATAAATACGTAGAAATTGAAAAGATAGTACTTCAAGTTGAATTCCAAACACGTCTAGCTTTTATTCAATACTGTATACACACTATAAACATACATAATCAAAAACGGATGGTTCGGGAACAAATTTTTTTATAATTTACACCTTTTTCTTTGGCCAGTTTGTTTCATTTGTAATTCTATCTCGCACAAATTTATTTCAACAACTTCCTTTATTATCATAAAACAGTTTCTCTCATTATTGTTTAAGATCATTCCACCTGCAAAAACAGCATACGTTTAAATAGATTAATTGATACTGAATTATTGAATAAATTAAAGCACATACTATCTAAAATATAATCAGATTACTACTGTAGTACACAAATACCAATCAATTCATGCATATATTTTTCTTGATGAAAATCAGATTGATCAGAAAACACGTTTACTCATGATAACCATTTTCTCAATTACAAATATTAACTTAATAATGTTTGATTTTTGGACATATTTATCATTATTGAATGATAATAATAATATGCATATGTTGAGAACTTAGCGTCTGTTGTTTTGTAGTGGTGCTACAGGGTTAAGCGGTTCACCTCATGAACAATGGCTTTTCGCACATCTGTCACGATACGACCCTTCATTTAAGTCATATCGATAGCAACCTTGCGTGATACTCAACATTCAATGACTAATTCACTACTCATTCATGGATATTTAGATTAATATGTTGTAAATCAGGATTTCATGATGTTGATGAAGAGTCCATGTTATCTACAAATGTTTATTATTAATGTACAAGATGTATATCCACGGGCATTTTATAACTCGCGCGTTTGTTGGGTAAAAACAGGTACAGAACTTGTACAAAAAATATAATAGTTTCTCTCAAAATGTTGAATTTTCATGGCTGTATATTTCGAAATCTTCATTAAAATAATTTCGAATTAGCACAAATATGCCTAGCCTTTGGTTTAGTGGTTCTCAAGTTAAGATAATGTATAAGCATTGCATATTGTGGTCAATGATACTGATGACGTCCATTGATAAAACCAATACTTGCAGTTACTTGCCGCTATCACTCAATAAAACAAAAGTCAATACTAAATTGATGTTTCGTTTTGCTGTATTGGATAATTATTTATTTTGTCACCAAATGTTTTCTTCTATAAGTTGTTTCATTTTTGACTGATTCCTTACATGTATTCATGTTCAAACGACTGTGTAATTCATAAAAGCACCGGTATTTTCAATTTTTCCAATACTTAACAGTTTGGCTTTTACCGAAAAAATCGTTATCAATTCACACATCTTTCCGATCTATTTGTCACTTCAACCCAGATCATTTTTGACTTGTATCATATCGTAGCATAGCAAATTTTCTGCTGGTTTAGCTCGGGTATATTGACCGCCTGATGGCGAATTCATCAGCGGTATTATTAAGCATATTCGATAGTCAAAGTATCGTTTTATTCGCATTCGCTTCGTTTTATTTGTTGTATTTTCTTTCACATAAAATAATCAAACGTGAACTAAGTATATTGCCAATAAATTAAAACAGATTTTGCCAATTGTTTAATATGAATAGCATTAACGTGGATTTTGGTTGATTTCAAACATCATTCTCAGTATTTTCTATCATAAATGATTATGAATGAATATATTGGCAATAAATTATTAAAGGCTTATGTTATTATAAAAAGAAAGAAAAACATTTCAATTGGATTTTCACTGGAGCCAGTTTGGTTCGAGAAAAGCGTATAACAAGCTGAATAATATTTTCATAACATATTTTTCTACAATGTTATTAAGCTTAATATTATTAATAAGCAGACACTCTATCTACCATGTAATAGTGAATACTGGCAAGCAATGTTGTCTGCTGCTAGCGTCATTGATATTTTGCGCGCTTTTTTGACTCCTTTGAACACCGATGAAAAAAAAATTTCCTAAATTGAAATTCGATATGATCACGTGACGGGAAATTATTTTGCCCGATGTGAAAACATGGTGAAAATTATCCGGTGAGAAACAACCTCGTTCGTCAATTTCGAGGCGGGTGATGAGACATGATGAATAACACATGAATGACCCAGCCTCAGTAGCTGGCATCCTTGTTAAACTATTTTTACTATTTTGACGGTGTTTTACCATCAGTTTCCGTCGTAAATTTCATGTAAAAATCCGAGGCGGTGTATATCAGTCGATAGGTTCGCATAAACAAAACCGCCCTGTTCTTCCTCAAATTTGAATATCACCTTCAGCAATACTAGAAGATTGCAATGATTCCTGTCTTCAAGTGTTAGGTGTGCACTTTAAGTCTTCTCTGATTACAGCTTCATAGATAGAATCACTTCGTCAGTCTTTTCAGGATAGCTTGTTTAAGACGCAACTACAAGTGGTTTATTCAATTAAAATCTGTAAAAATATTGTTCATACGTTGATTTGTAGGTTTTTCAAGTATTCCTTAAGAGCGGAAATGCTGCAGGATTTATTTGGTTTTCATAATTTGGGTCAAAAGAGCATTTGAATATATTTTGGAATTTTTTATTTTGTCTATGTATAAGCCACGCAATGAGTTGTTTTTAACATGTCTGCACTAAAAACTCATCAATGCTATCTTCAGTAGATAGCAGTGTGTATTTAGGTTTGTAGTCTGCGCTCTAGGCTCTAATTAAAGCGTTCGTCCCAGATATTGTAATTACAATAGCTGAACTGTAGCTCCAATGTCCCGACTTAACTTGTCTTTCAACAGTCTGGCGTATGTAAACATCAAAAAGCTGCCGTCTATAGTTTATGTTACGTCGTTAAAAGCGGCCATATAGAGTTGATTATAGTGCATGAACTAATCAGTGCTTCTATGATACACGCATGATGAATCTTGAATCACCAAAATCATGGTTTTATAAATATATATCAACAGCATTAGTTGAAAATCGATTTTCAAGATAAGTGTTACAGTAGTTGAGCTATGCTTTTTTGTCCTTTAATATATCTAGGGTTGACAACCAAAAAGCCTCACAATGAAACATACTGTGAGTTAGGGCTTTCTGGTTCTCAACCCTTGATATATTGGGCATGAAAAGGAATTACCTTTCTATTTCCGGCTTCTCAACATAATCGCAGTTAAAGCTGTGCCATTATACATTTATAAGGCACAAGCAGCTATCTTCAGTAGATAGCAAATTGCCCGAATATTTGGTACCATACTTGTCTTTAGCTATCTTCAGTAGATAGCAACCTGCCCGAATATTTGCGTACCATACTTGTTTTTAGCTATCTTCAGTAGATAGCAAACTACCCGAATATTCGCGTACCATACTTGTTTGTATAAAAAATACTGTACTTGTTATCATGGTTATGAACAACCTATGTTAAAACGTGAACAAACTGTTTAAAAACTGAAAAAATATTCCTTCAAATTTGAATACTATTTCAATTTAAAACAACTTCATTTAGCAGTATAAAATAATTATGTCAAATTCACATTGTATTATAACAAGAAATTTGTGCGCATTTTAGGTTTAGTTAACATGTCTTACGTGACCTTTACAGGTAATCTCTGGATGTGAACACGCACAATCCTCACCACCATAATTACGCATGCCTAACCACTAGTTAATCACGGCAGGTCTCATCAACATGACCGAAACACCCGTTTTGCGATTAGGGTCTCGAATTTTGTAGTGATCCACGGTACACAGGTACATGTATACAATAGTACATGTATACAATAGTACATGTACGTTCATTAACTATTCATGACCTGGTTATATTTGGATATTATACAGCCTCATTAGAATTAATTTCAATATTTTTAGGGTCTTATTACTCGCTACTAAGGTATTCCTAAAAAGAGACCGGGTTGATTTCCACCCATCAGTTCGTTGGTTTCATTTCACACATACTATGCGTTACATGTATATCTCTCGCAATGAACTAACGCGGTCAAGAGGTTCAGTGTTGTTTCGTGTGTTTGACACACTTTTCTTTAAAAGAGCTCGTCCTGTATACTAACTCAAACCTGACTTTAATATCCTTTGCTCTTGTTTATGAGGCGTCTTTTTAAGAGGTTGGGTGTGTGTGTGTATCGCTGACCATTACGGTTAGAAATGCCTAACCGCCTGCAGCATCTTTTCATCAGTTCAATCCCACAAAGATAGGATATCAATATACAGGACAAAATCACATTTCTTAATGCTTCCATTTGTTCAACATAACATACAGCAACAAGTATTCATTAACATTGATTTTGTGATATTCTTTAAATTTAAGCTTGAAACAGTCGTATTTAAGTCTACTCTAAGATATTATTTGTTCATATTTTTACAATTTTGTATTTGAAAACTCATATGTGTTTTTGTCGTAAAGCTATCTTCAGTAGATAGCAGACGCCATATCAAGAAATTTGCATATATGCAAAGCCACGACAACAGCAAGCATGAAACTAAAACAAACACTTGGCTACTAGAAACAGAATATGTTAAAAGGATTGCTATAGATCTTCGATTAATGTTTTAATCATATTGTCAAGCACCATGCATGCCATGTATGATGTTAAGTTGTGATTTTGCTTATCATCATCTATTTTAAGTTATAGTTTTGCGTACAATGTATATTGTTTTCAATCACCTCTTTCTGTTATATCTTGCTACAGGTCAACTTCTCTGAGCAAAATCTCAATATGAAGGAGCCACCCCGTGGGGACACACCAGGGTCGGGTATGAGCCTACCGCCTACACCTGATTCATCGGACAGAATCCCTACAAATGGCAGCATGTTAGAACCACTTAGTGCCGGAAGTGAATAGAATCAAAAACCTGTGTGCATTTTTCTGCTAAAAACGTGTGAACTTAACAGAAATTTCAACAACTTTGTGCAAAAACGCAAACATTCATGAGCATATTCTATGTGGCTTTGCTATACAACGTGTTGACAGTGACATTCAACAACCAATCATCACTCGTTATCATCATCACATGACTTTCATCGACCAATCATCGCTGGATTCTGTCTTGTTTATACCATGGTTAACTGTGTAATTCACTCCAACTCGACTCGATATTTTTTTTAATGTGCTTCAACCACGTGTGGTGTAATTTTTAACGAGTTTGTATCTCTGCGTCTTATTCCACTTGTTGTATCACATCGAATGACTAATTTCGTTTCACTACATATCTGACTGATGGCATAAAAACATTGTTATGGAATACTTTATTAAGGTGTACTATGATATGGCCGACATGGAAAAGGCACACCATACGATCTCCATGACATGTATTTCCACAATTTGGTTTGAACCAAAAGTCTTGATTTCTACTTCTTCATTCAGTCAACTGTTTCAAGTGCAACGACGTTGATGTTGGAATATCGCATCCAGCATGGAACTGACCAAATAACAATCATATAATATGTAATCTTAGATGAAATAACAACGAATGAGTACTTAAGTTAAGTAGGTGCCAATGATATTTATAAGCGATGCACAAATTGTCTCAAATCACAACGAATCTAAATGATTAATAACTTTTAAAAATCCTAATCTGTGGACAGCAAACACCCTAACCAGGTATACTTAATTCTTGACGCAAACCAAGTTTTGAACGCAATTATATTTTATGATAAAGAGGGAGTAATTCCTATCATTTGTGTGTTTTGAAAGGATAATAGGCCTATTAGATATAATAACACTTAGAATGAAGCAAAATTGACCTACAATAATGTGATTGACAAACATCAGAAGCAGTTATGTGATTTGTTTTAGTTTAGAACAACATTTGCTCAATTTAGAAACTTTTATGATTAACAAATGGATAGTGCAGAATTCGTGTCAATCTTTGAAGATCCGTTTTGTCATATAAGGAACCACATATTTTGATGTGGTTCTGATTTATTATCCAAAAAGATTCTGCAGAATATGAAAATGGTTTTGCGGAATAACTGAAACTTCTTCAAAACTATTTGTGTATTTTAAAAGTTATGAATTGAGCTTTTAGAGTTTAGAATGAAACATAGCTTTTTTGAATTATACTAAATCACTCACAGTGCAGTTATAGATCAACGTTTATCACACACAAATTCGTACACATTTTAACATGATTTTCTCAAAAATAAACTTTGTACAGCAACTGTGTTTGACGAACCACGTGACGAACGTAATCACACTGTTTATTGAATCCATTGAATTCATTATTTTGTGTTAATTGGATCCCTCTCCGGTGCTTGATTTTGGGAAAGAGGGCGATTAAACTCACACAACTAGAAAGTAAAGTAATTGTTATTCAAATTAACAAGGATCAATTATATTATTGTATTGAAATATTCAAATTCAACAGATCTACTTAACACATGTTTATTTTATACTTAAAATATTTTAATTAATATAAGTAACTAATTTTACAATCTCTTAAGATCTTATTTTGGTTTTAATGGTATAATTTGTAAAAATACAGAATTAGTACTCTAATTTTAATATAATTTTACCTTCGTCCGTGTTTCTGAAGCGCGACAATTCACTTTAATGCTCCGCAGCTCGCTTTCAAACGAGTTTGTTTAAGCTGTATAATTTTGCATTTTCCATAATGAAGCACCATCAGCGCAAAATTAATAATTCTATCAAATCTAGGTAAATTATTGAAATCATTTCAATTGTTAAAAATACGGTTGAACAAAATGTGAGTGAATATGTCAAAGAGGAATTGCAAGCTTTTGGATGGGTTAATGCTTTTTCTGAGTATTTTCTTTTTTCGTTCACAAGTAGCATGGAGATCCTTGAAACAACTGTTTTCCTTGTGTTGTTTTAGACTTTAGATATACTTCATTTTACCCTATATGTTTAACTTTGGGAACAGTGCAATTTTCACATATAAGCTGCATCTTGAAAAGAGAGAAAAATCACTTTAAATGGATGTGGTTTATTATAACATACACTCGCTGTAATAATTCACCGCATACTTACCACAAAGGTATAATTCATATGCGGGAGGATTTTACAGCGATTTTTATATTATATATATTTTCTTGTGTTGTATATGGTATTTTAAAAAGAACAAATTGTATTATTTATATTACCTCATATTTCGCTGGCCAGAGTCTTGCGGTCCCGTTCTTACATGTAATTTCATCAACATTTACTGCAAACCTAATCAATGTATTTGTGTGTTAACTTTAATTAGGAAATCCTTTATATTGAACAAAATAACTTTCAAATCAAATGAACACGGCATAGATATTCTGTTTTTGACCAAATTAAATTTGTGTTTTCAATTTAGTGCCAAGTTCACTTTGAATCATTTGTATCAACGTGATCAAGCATAATGTTTAAAATTGTTGATTTTTGAACAACAGGAAAGGTTTGAATTCTTATATTTTAAAATCCTTTTTACAGAAAGGGGTTGCGTTTAAAGAAGTGTGATTTCTTTTTCAAGCTCACGTCACGCTTTGGACATGCCTAATTGCATTTGGGAACAAACGCGAGCAAAACGCCATGAGAGAAAAATACACTAAAAGAAGACCTGGAAAAAAACACGAGAGTGAGAAAAACGTAAAAGCATTAACACGCATGGACACTTTCTTGATATACGCTTTTAACGCAGTGACGTGGAAGCAAATACACGTACCTTCAAAGTGAATATATCCTTTACTATATCACTTAAGTGAAGAGAGAGAAGTAGATGGATACGTTTTCCATCACTACTTTATCATCCAAGGTCACCTTGAGTACAGTGTACATCAACAGAGCATGCTTCTTTCAAATTTTTTTTTTTTTTTTTTATATATTTTAAGAAAGATGGCTGGAAATGTTGTTATCAGGTGGAACAACCACGATTGGTTTTTACCGTTAATGGATTGTTAGATGATACGGGTGGTTTAGACACTTTTAAATCCTCCTCTATCGTAAATATGATCTAAAATTATAAGTTGGCTCGTGTTTAAGTCCATATCTTTTACATCACCAGTGGTTACTTTTTTCATCTTTTTACTTAACGTCCAATCAAATTGCCCCGATATTTTGGTAAGAGTTTGATGAAAGCCATCGTGTCTTTTAAGCTTTTCAACCCTCTCCACGTTCATGCCCAGTCCAACATTTTCAGACGATGTAGGCCCCTACTTGTGAAAAATAACCAAATTTGTGAAATTTCATATTTTTATGAACATATTTTGTGATCTGCGTGAAAAATGCAATTAAACAAGTACAAATATGCCCAGTATTGGTCTTGTGGTTCTTGAAATAAACTCTGATCATATGGAGAGAGTTTGCTGCGTTAAAGCATTTGTAAAAACATTAAACGTTTTCTTTATAACCCCAAGTTCATTAACTATTAGTTAAGAAAATACTGACGGACGTGACATGAGTTAAACAATGTCAGTTACCATTTGAGTGTGCTCAGACAATGGCCTTCAAGAAACCTTTGTTAAAAGAAATAAAGACAAAATACAAAAGTTTCTTGTGTTTAAAATATACAATTATATGTTTTTCTATTATCATCACACCGGGAGCGCAATACAATGTCCATGTGTTTATAAAAATAGAATATAGAATCATGTTGTCTTTTTATGTTGTCAAAAACGTTTTAACAAACTATTTCTCTGTTGTTTGTACACACGAGATCTGTAAATAGAATAAAGTGTGTTTCACCTCAATTTTTTGAAGTGAGACGAAGAGTTATACTTACTAAGCACATGTAGGGTGAACTGTGAACCCTATATACTGTTTGTATAGTAACATTTGTTTAATGTTACCACGTGTTGCAGATATTGTATATAAAGTTTAAATTATTTATTATTTGTCCTTTTGGTGAGGCTTTTTGCGTATATAGTTTGGTGGAATTTTCTATATGTCAGCAAATAAAAAAGCATCACTGATAATACTGAAAACATGATATCTTAACTTGCGTTGTGTGTTTTATTTCATACTCTCTTGTTTTAAGGCGGTACTACACCCCTCGATAAATTTGTGTCTATTTTTGCATTTTCTCGAAAACTAATAACACACTGGTAACAAAAGTTAGGGGCAAGGAATCCAATTACTACACTGGAATTTCAGTGACCCAAGACAAGCGGTTCGTTATTTATGATAAGAAATAAGGTACCGTTTGGATGTACCTCATTTCCTATCATATATACTGAACCGCTTGTCTTGAGTCACTGAAACTTCGGTGTAGTAATTGGATTCCTTGCCCCAATAACATACATAACTTTTGTTACCAGTGTGTTGTTATTTTTTGAGAAAAATGTAAAAATAGTCACAAATTTACCACAGGGGTGTAGTACCCCCTTATTAATGGTAAAATAATGTATCAATGCTCGACTCGTACATATCATAATATCAAAGAGCCAAACTCTCGGAAATAAAAGTCCTACGCACCTCTCCAAATCAGAGAAAGTATCTTACCCTTCCCAGAATCCTTTGCAACATGATACATCCCCTCATTTCATCAGACGCGCTCCCATATACTTTGTACAGATTTCCTTTGTTTTCATTTTGAGAATATGATTGCTGAACATGGCATGGGTCGATAATCAAGAACTGGATGTGCTCTGTTCATTGAGGTACATTTCGTCATCGACCCATGTTGCACCACATAGCAAATCAGTAGAGAAAATTGAAATGGAAGAAATGCATTATGGGAAGTGTACATATGCTCTGCCCCCAAATTGACAAAAAAATTCACTTTTCATGGAAAAATATAAAACTGTACCCAATAATGTCAAATTATAAAGACACGTTAACAAAGGCGTCCCAATTTCTTGTTCAACATTTCAAATTAACAAGTTCACTTTTTGCCAAACGAATAAATAATTTTTGGACAATTACTCCAACACAAATCATGGAAAGTCAGAAAAAAAGTCAAATATTACAATATCGAAAGAGAAAGTTCCATCAGAAAGAAATGCCAAACAGGCAGAAGAGTAGACAGGTTGAAAAGATATTGACAAACAGACAGATAAACATACCAAACGATAATAGCGAGAAAGAGAGTTCAGAAAGCAAGGGAACGTTAAAAAGAGAGGGGAGAAACAAAGAGAGATAAAGGGTGGGAGGAACCCGTCAGCATTCACAAAGGAAATACCATAAACATGATGAAGTTAATTATCAGTACATCAGTCATTTTAAACGAAGAGCATTATTTTGATCATCATCATCATTTTAACCACGCTACTTTATCAGTTATAACATCCTTCCAAGGTTAAATACATGTACTTAATTTAGAGATACATGTAAACCCGAGGCCTGACAAGCATTTTAATACCGTGCTCATGACATTGCCCTTGGTTGGGACGTGTTTTTACTTAAACCTAAATTAAATGGCTATAGCGTTACCCATAACTGTATTGCAAAGCATGCAAAGTGGGGGGGCATAAAACTGCTTATGTTCAGAAAATAGCGTGAATAGTATGATAGTGACACAGTGGTAGTGGTCAGGTTTTGATTTGCAATACCAAAGGCCCATTACATCACACCACATCACATCGAATCACATCACATTACATACAAAACATTACATTACAATAAAACACAACAACAACACAGCACAACATGATTACATAATTCACACCACACTACATTAACATGATTATATTAATAATACATTACATTACATTACATTACATTACAATTACATTACATTACACTAATTACATTACATTACACTAATTACATTACATTACATTACATTACATTACATTACATTACATTACATTACACTAATTACATTACATTACATTACATTACATTACATTACATTACATTACACTAATTACATTACATTACATTACACTAATTACATTACATTACATTACATTACATTACATTACATTACATTACATTACATTACACTAATTACATTACATTACATTACATTACATTACACTAATTACATTACATTACATTACATTTACACTAATTACATTACGTTACATTACGTTACATGTACAATAAAATAATATGTGCCATTAATTACATTACATTGCATTGCATTGCATTGCATTGCATTACATTACACTAATTACATTACATTACATTACATTACATTACATTACATTACATTACATTACACTAATTACATTACATTACATTACATTACATTACATTACATTACATTACACTAATTACATTACATTACACTAATTACATTACATTACATTACATTACATTACATTACATTACATTACACTAATTACATTACATTACACTAATTACATTACATTACATTACATTACATTACATTACATTACATTACATTACATTACATTACATTACATTACATTACATTACATTACATTACACAATTACATTACATTACATTACATTACATTACATTACATTACATTACATTACATTACACTAATTACATTTACATTACATTACATTACATTACATTACATAATTATATTACATTACACTAATTACATTACATTACATTACATTACATTACATTACATTACATAATTACATAATTACATTACATTACATTACATTACATTACATTACATTACACTAATTACATTACATTACATTACATTACATTACACTAATTATATTACATTACATTACATTACATTACATTACATTACACTAATTACATTACATTACATTACATTACACTAATTACATTACATTTACACTAATTACATTACGTTACATTACACTAATTACATTACGTTACATTACATTACATTACATTACACTAATTACATTACATTACATTACATTACACTAATTACATTACATTTACACTAATTACATTACATTACATTACATTACATTACACTAATTACATTACATTACATTACATTACATTTACACTAATTACATTACGTTACATTACATTACATTGCATTGCATTGCATTGCATTGCATTGCATATCATTGCATTACATTACACTAATTATATTACATTACATTACATTACATTACATTACATTACATTACATTACACTAATTACATTACATTACATTACATTACACTAATTACATTACATTTACACTTATTACATTACGTTACATTACACTAATTACATTACGTTACATTACATTACATTACATTACACTAATTACATTACATTTACACTAATTACATTACGTTACATTACATTACATTACACTAATTACATTACATTACATTGCATTACACTAATTACATTACATTACACTAATTACATTACGTTACATTACATTACGTTACATTACACTAATTACATTACATTACATTACATTACATTTACACTAATTACATTACGTTACATTACATTACATTACATTACATTACATTACATTACACTAATTACATTACATTACACTAATTACATTACGTTACATTACATTACGTTACATTACACTAATTACATTACATTACATTACATTACATTTACACTAATTACATTACGTTACATTACATTACATTGCATTGCATTGCATTGCATTGCATTGCATATCATTGCATTACATTACATTACATTACATTACATTACATTACATTACATTACATTACACTCTAAGAAATAAAGGTTCTAAATAGAACCCTTTTTTTTTGCCTCATGAGAATCCTCCCTCTTGAACATCTAAAAGAGGTTTTTTAAATTTGGAGAACCATTAAACTTAAGGTTCTCTAAAGAACCGAAACGGTTCTGTATCACATTTTTGGGGCCATTTTCGATGGTTTTGGAACCATTTTTGGTTCTTTGGAGAACCTCTAAGGGTTCTCCTGAGAGGATAACTTTAGAGCCTTTAAGCATAATTCCTATCAGAAAGCAGATAGAATTCGGTAACTTTAGTATTCCCAACTTTTGTTAATCCCATAATTCGATAGATCACGTCGGGATGACCCCTAAACATCAATTTCAAAATAGGATTTCATCTCAAAACAGCGTGAAAAAATCGACGACAACGATTACACAGAAATATAACCACCACAACAGGTACTTGAGAATTGCAAAGGAAGTAGCATAATATTGACACAATACCACTCATTATTTCAAAACTCCTAAGTCAATCATATGATTAGAAAATAACAAAAACTCAGTTGCCGTATTTTGCCAGTCACAATTCAATGGTATTTTTGTTGTTTGAAATCGCCTGCTGAGAAATAGATTTTCTATTTCGTAGTCTGAGCATTATGCTTATTTAATATGATGATTATGTTGAGCTATTGAAAGAAGCTTTTCGGACGTTTTTTTTTGGGCAGCATCATCTTCTAACGTTATCTTGTCTCATGAGACAAAAATGATACAGAGAGAGAAGATAACTCGTAGTGTGTTCCGCACACATTAGCGTCAACCCGTCTGGGTGGGCATTCGGCCTGAATTGTCAAAAAGTGGCTGAAATGAACAAAAAATGGGTTATTTTAGCGAAAGGTGGGGGTATTTATTTACAGATACTCCTGTGTTACTTGCGAGAGCAGATAACGTCCCGCAGATAACGTTCCGCAGATATCATCGCGCAGATAACGTCCCGCATATAACTTTTCGCAGATAACGTTCCGCAGATAACGTTCCGCAATTAACGTTTCGCAGATAACGTCCCGCAGATAACGTCAGTAGCATTATAGTCTGTTGAAAAATCTCAAATTATAAATCGTATCATTTGCAGTGGATTCCATGTTGCATTTGGAAGAAAGAGACCCACTTTTTTGACCATCATCGTTTTGATTTTTGATTCCATCGACTTTATACCCAACTTGTTCAACATTCCTGGCATAGTACAGCATGTCTTAAATTAAATTTTAAAACCCTAGAAATCATCATTTATAATTATTTGGGTGGAAATATTTTTCTCAGTTCATGTTCAGTCTCATCTTTCCCTGATCATAGTAATTTATGTCCATGGTGCCTATAAAATTGGGATTCATCCATGCCACCGATTCAGACGTCCGACCAACACAGTGATGTTATGATATGCAATGTTTTTGTTGCTTAATCAATGGGAGTGTCCCTCATATTTTGTGTTTTCTGGTTAAATATTCCCTCCACGTAAAATTCCAATCTAAAACAAGTAGCAGAGGACAAAATCCGAAGGAAAAAATCGCCAGACACAGTCTGACCACGTGTTTGGTATTTAAAAAGCTTTTATGGAGATTTTCTCTCCTAACTCACGCGCTTAAATAAATAAGAGATAAATAGTTGTTTTCACAGCATGGAATTTGAATGTCAATTTCCAATCGGGTGTCAATGATAAAAACTGATAGATAATCTTCAAATAAAATGGCACAATATTATTATTATATGATTATTTAAGTGGTGTATAAAAAGCTATCAAAATTATTCATTTTATTATGAATATAATGGACTGCTCTTGAATTGAGGAAGCAGAGAGTATCACTTGTATAATCATAAATACATTGAATATTGAGAGAATATAAATTAATAATAATGTAATGATCGACGATTATTCTGAACGTGTAATGCAAAAAATATGCGTGTATTATATTAATATACAATAAAAACATACAACAAGAAAACAGGCAATTATTTTTTCTCCCGAGATGTATTCCTTTCTGAGATTTTCGCAATTATGAACCTAACATATGGCAACCCTATGTTTACTACGCCCATTCCTCTTTCTCGTCGTTTATTCTTTATCACCTGTTTCTTCTTCATCTTTTTCATCTTCTTCATCTTCTTCATCACCTTCTTTTCATTTTCTTCTGCATCTGTTTTCCCTAAAGTTCTTCTTCCGGCTCATCCTCCTCTTCATCCTAAGTTCTGCTCTTCTCATGCATCATTATTATTTTCTCCACATCACCTTCTTCTTCATCTTGTACATTGTATCATCTTCAGAAGATGATCTTCTTCTTCGTTTTATTTTTCTTCACCTTCCTTCTTTCCATCATCACCTTCTTCTTCATCACCTTCTTCTTCATCACCTTCTTCACCTTGTATTATCTTATTTTATTTTTCTCCACCTTCCTTCTTTTTCTTCTTCATCATCTTCTTCATCATCTTTTTCTTCATATTCCATGATAATTTCTTTTTCATCTTGTTCATCGTCTCTTTCTTCCCTTCATATTCTTCTTTATCTTATTCTCCTTCCTATATTTGTTCGCGTTTTCTAGATTGTGGCAATCATGAACGTGGTATTTATAATCCTATTTGTGACAGTGCCGATCACCTTCTTCATCATCTTCGCCTTCCTTCTTCTTCATATTCGTCTTTATATTCTTCATTTATTTTCCATCTTTTTTTCTTCTCTACCTCCTCCTCCTCATCCTAAGTTCTGCTCTTCTTCATCATCATCTTCTTCATCATCATCTTCTCCTTCATCTTTCACGATAAGTCTTCTTCATCGTCTTCTCTTCCTTCTCTTCATATTATTCTTTATAGTCTTCTCCTTCCTATATTTGTTCGTTTCCAAGATTGTTACAAACATGAACGTGACATTTATAATCCTGCTTAAAGTTAAAACGGTCTGTTCTTTTTCAAATGGACCAATCCCGATAACCTGCTGGAATTTAAGGTCATGTTACATGCATGTGAATTGCGATTGTTTCGAAGGGCAACAAAAGATTCTATATAGCTATCTGGAGCTTTGTGTTGCTATACATTCGCAGTTTACCCTCCTTTATTTCTCCTTTCCACATTTTCATGCTTACGTCATCTGCTATATTTTATACTTGTACAAGTGTGGTAAAAAAAGGTGTACCTATAATTTTCAAACGAGAAAACATGTTCAGAATTATGGCTATGCAAATCAATTTCAGTGTTTCACTGTTTGTACCAACAAAACATGTTGATAGTATGTATAATCACACATGTTTTGTGGGCTTTTACAACTTCAATGAATTTGAACACAATGACTCAAAAATGTTCTTAAATTATGTGGCTGCATGCAAAATACCAGTTGACCTCATAAGCTAACCAAATGCAAAAGTAAACTTTTCGCCACATGTCAAGTTGACAACTCCGGTTTTCATTTTTAACCAAAAAATCTATTTATCGAAAAGTATTATTACTAAATAGGAAAATAGAATTTAAGTCATGGGTTAAGCTTAGTTAATAAGATCGATAATCATGAGAAAAGTATACATCTCAACAAAAGCTTGTAATAGGTCGATGTGTGTGTATTGACTTAACAAAATGACCGCTCCTCCTCTTTCACAGGAATCTAGTATTTAGATAAATGCCAGTGAATTCATGCAAAATAATAGAATAGATAAATACTTGATTTGGTGTTGTAGAGATGGATTTTGAATGTCCTCCCAGAATGCATTGCTCACCAATATGTAATGTACATAGATATCTTGGGTTGTACGGTTATGAATACGGTTTTAAAACGTTATTGTAAAACATTTTTACGAAATATTTTGTCAACTGTTAAATACCATTCTATTAAAATATTTTGCATCACGTTTTCAAAAATGTTTTATAAATGTTATTAAAACGATTTTATAGCCTTTTACAACCAACCTTTCCTGTAAAACAGCTTTAAACATTGCTGGGGACCTATAAGAAAGAGCAGTGGAAGATAATTATATATAATTATGAAACTTTATGAATGGACTCCTTGAGCCCACTTGAAGATTAAGTTTATTGATGTCATCGTTTTTATTTATGTTGCATGGCGATTTTTCCACAGGAAACATATAAAAACAGAGAAATATCATGAACACTGATGAATTGGCTAATTTTCTCTATTCCACTGGCAAGTATAAACGATACACATCAAAGTAAATACATAGATTTTACATCCAAACAGCATGTACCGGGATGGTTTGGTATTGGCTTAACAACCCCTCCGAAGGACGATAGTACTCTCATGGCTCATCAGTTTACCCAATTCTAAACCATGTGAAAAGAGACCGGAATCTGAACTTAATCTACAGATATTGCCAATTATTAAATCCAGACCTTTCCCCCGAGTCAATACTCTGGACAGCAAGTCACCACCGACAGGAATCGAACCCGGGACCTTGTGTACCAAAGGCGATTGTCCTAACCATTACACCAAGCTCATAACTAAAATGTGTGACGACTGAGGAAGGTAAAACTTTTGGCCTTTATTGATCTTCCATTAACTTCTCCTCCTCCATTTTTTACATATCTTGATACAGTATACGGTATGGCGCTTAGAAACGGAGAAATAATTAATAATGCGGTTTAATGAGGCTAAACTTTGTCATAATTACGTCAGCAGCAGGGACGTATTGCTTGCAATACCTGCACTGTACTTCTTACATCTTCTATGAAATATAATGTAATGCCACAAAGAATTATGGGACTGTGATGATATTATATTTTAGACCTTAGTAATCTTATGAATACTACACAAACACATGGTCTTGTACGGCTCAAAGTTCACGCCTAGGTGTTAGGGAAGTGGTAGAAAAATTGAAAAGATGGAATGATGGACGCATCACAAAGTTTTGACAACCATTGTTGACCTCAAACTGCCTGAGGGCGTTGCATAACTTCTATTCAAAACATGAGAACTTGTGACGGGCTGTCACAACCACCCAACCATAAAAAAGTACTTTTTTAGATGTTAAACCTCAAAACTATCTCACCACCAAAGAATCATCTTTTAATTTCTAATGCCGATACTCGAGCTTAGCTTACTTGTTGATGTTGAGTACTAAAATACTGGTAATCGTTGGAAGATGGTCCGATCATCATGGTCATGGAGGTAGAAAATATTCGTTAACTTCATCATTGTCCAATCAGCAATCTCAACCCCTCTTTGGCCCCATCAAAATGGGCATTTCTAACTTTCAAACATGAATCATAATTTATGCTACATGAAATTTTTGCATCAACGACGCAAAATTATGGAAATGTGAAAGTCCACTTAAAATCGAGGATCTGAAGACTGGTTCATTTTTTCCGTCTTTTAACCATTTTGAAATCATTCCATGTGGAATGAAATACCTTGTCCGTCCGTCCAAGAAAAACATTTGGTTCATAAGTGTCATCTATGTCTTACCGTACCTTCATGTTGGTCATTTGGAGTGGCTAGTGTATCGTCGGATGGTCAGAGAACGAATAGGAAATACTGACCATCTCATGAATATTCCTCACCATATCTACTCAAGCCGACTAAGGATAGCGAGCCAAGACTTGGAACGTCCTTCTTGGATAAAGGTTTTGCCGAGTGCAGTGCGAAACTGATCAAACTAGACATCACTCTCATGAACCTCTGCGCAAAAGTGCGCATATACTACTACTAGGCTTGTTTGTACTCATTTGAATGCATTTTTTCATGTAGATTTCTAAAACTGACATGTAGACCTAAATATAAAATTGTATAATTCTATTACATTATGTTGATTTTTTTTTGTTTTTTGTCAATTGGTATTTATTTATTTATTTTATTTATTTATTTATTTATTTATTTATTTATTTTTATTTTTTACTTATTTATTTATTTATTTATTTATTTATTTATTTACCTGGATATATTGTTTGTTTAGCGCTAGAGAAGGATAATGCACATGGGAATGCACCCATCTGCACGGTCAGTTTTTATAGCATTATCCTCTTTAAATCCTAGCTTGAGAAGAAATGGTTCCTCGCATGCATTTTTGCTTTGCATGCATCATTCACAAAGTTTCTGGTCACGTTACTTTACAATAAAAAAAAATGAAAATCGGTGATGAATTTATCAGTGCCCGCGGATAGGACATTTCTCTCTTAGCCGTTCTTTTGTTAAATAACCCACATGGGAGTCATTGGCTTGGTAGAAAATGTAGGATTTTGAGGAAGAAAGGATGTGAGTTAGGCACCTGTGCTTTGATCAGTTTTCAGCCGCATCGTACGTTCTTTTTGGAGGATTTCTGTGTGCATCACATTCGCTCTTTTATTGACAGATTTTTGTCCGGTTTTCCTTTGTATTTACCGTATTGTATCTAAAGCTGTTGCAAATCTCTTGGGATTTGGGGTTTAAAAAGAATATGAAGACGAGTCATTTTATGCTGTTATACTTATTTATTTGTCTATTGATAATTAAAGTAGTGAAAATTAATTAACTGAATTTGGATACAGGGAAACAACACAATGCGATAACGTGGTTGATGCACACTAATATATTTCAAAATGCATTTATTGTTTATTGAGCAGTTTGCTAAATCTAAATACTCATCAACGTAATATTTATGTCATATGTATAGGAAGTGAACGCTATGTCTATGGAGATCCAATTATTCATATAGCAATCAAAACATTTGCTTCCACATTTACTTGTTAGGTCCTACGTAAGCGGTTAACAAAATCCAAGATTTTATCATCGCTGTTAATCCGTGTGCAAGTAAGTCGACTTTACAAACGCACCCCCACATTTGCTGATTTTGCTCTGCGGATAGGTGTTATGTACGTATATTGCATAATTCACTGCTGACTAAGTATAGTTAAGTCGATCTAAGTGGTTCACACTCGAATCGGTCAACCACCGGTTGAGTTTTGATTTCATCCCTAAGCAAGTAAAAAGCTAACACAATGAAACGTTTGTAGATTCCTTTCATGTTCCAAGTAATAATGATTATTTAAACCTCTATAATCAGGAAACAGGATAATCCTCAGGACCAGTTTCTTGAGATACGGACCAAGTTCAAATGAATAACTCTAGTTCCATTTTGCCCAATTTTGGCGCTCATTTGGCCTTAAATCTCAATCGGTCAAAACATTTCTTAAATGTACGACATTAAGCAAACTGCAAACCCCGTTTCTTTAAGTTTGACAGAGAATATCGAGTAGTCACTGTCAGCAAAGATAGATTCTTTATGTTTTTGCTTCAAAAAATGAAAACCAAAGAAGAGGTTGTATAGCCAAGGTAGCTTACCTACAACATACCCTCTTAATTGGTGACACTTGCACTTTGTAAACAAATCATGATAGAAGATGCGCGCATCTTAATTGACCAAAATGTAGTACATCAGCAGTACATTGTAAGTCAACCTGTGGCTTCAGGCTATAGTCATCTCATTCAAGTGAAACAAGATAGGATAAACACAATCATGACAGATGCCTGTACGCACTGAATGAACTAGCCTGGTTGCCCTGACTGGACGGACGGACGGACTAGCCATGGGGCTCGTTGACCTGCTGAGGACATCCAAACATCCCTGACGAGTGCTTAGCATCATTTAAGGGTTTACACCTAAAAGAGTCCCATAGGAGTCCCTCACTGTCCCCGTGGATGCACCATACATTGATTCTAACAGCGGTCAATGTCGCAATAGTCGCACGGTCAGTGTGTGCTAGGAATTGCATCATCATGGTTGACTTGGAAACAAGACATGAGTGTTGCGTCAAGTAGGAATATTGGTCAGAGTTTTTGTGCTGATTCATCATGTTGACAAACAAATTTATACAAGACACAGCTTTTCTTTATGTTGTTTGTTTATAAGCTCTTAGCAATTCAATCTTTTTGCAAAATGTCAAATCATGATGATGATTGATGATGATGATAAAGATGATGATGACAATGATGATGACAATGATGGCAATGATGATAATGACGACGATGGTGAAGATGATGGTGGTGATGATATATAGTGATGATATTGATGCTGATGATGATGATGATGACGATGACAATGATGCTGGTGGTGATGATGATGATGATGATGACGGTGATGATGATGATGATGAGGAGGAGGATGGTGATGATGATGTTGATGATGATGATGATGATGATGATGACAGTGAAGACGGTGATGATGATGATGAGGAGAAGGAGGATGGTGGTGATGATGATATTGAGGAGGAGGAGGAGGATGGTGATGATGATGATGACGATGATGATGATGATGATGATGATGATTATGATGATGATGGTAGTGATGAAAATTATGATGATGAGGAGCTGTAGGAGGAGCAGGAGCAGAAGGAGAAGGAGGATGAGGTGGGGTAGGAGAGGAAGGAGGAAATGGATGAAGTGTGAATTAGATGAATACGTACAACATATCCCTATTATTTTCATTCAATTCATAACCAACTCGATAACTCAATACTCTGAAAAACGTGTTTTCGAAAACATCGATAAATCAAAACAAAAATCAGAATTTAGACATCTCAATCAGTTTCTCCATATTTATGGAATTTCTTTCTTTACCAATAAAATGTATAAAATGCCTCAACGATGAAGCGTTGAAAATATTTGAAAGTAGGACGGTGTGACCTGTGCGAGAACGATCGTACGTCGTCAGAGGAGTGACTGACAAGTCGGTCGACTCGACCCTAAACTCGACCCGTCATTCTGCTTCTTGTCAAGTACCATCATTAAAAAACAACACGCTGGAATCGTGTTTCCCACAAACTGATTTGTAACTAGAAACGAGACTACGAAATACGACCAAATGAAATAAAGATACTTTTAGTATGGCTACTGTATCATGTAGAATTAATAGTCCTCTTTGAGAATTGGACTCGTATAGTATATGCATGATTGTATGTGATATATGTTATTTTATTTTCAACCCCCTTTTTAGCTCATATTCAAAATAAAAACATTTATACTGTGAACAATTTTGTTTTAGTTTTGTTACCATGGTTACCAACTTACTTTTACGATTCCGAGTCTCCTCTTTGCACACGCCAACTTCGTCAACAACTTGTTGCCCTACAAAAACTCTCCATTCTTTTATACTCAATAAAAGTCTTCACAATTTCACTCAATATTCTGTTGTACACCTGACAAAGGCCGAGAAAGATTTTCCAACTCGCAGAATTTGGTCAAAAATTGGTAGAATTGTGTCTCAAAAGGTTTGTAAATCTTACAGTGTAGAACCGTGTCAAAACGTTTGTAACACATACGTTACAAACGTTTTGAGACACAATTCTACAAATTTGTGAACAAAATCTGCGAGCTAAAAATCTTTCCCGGCCTTTGACATATAACTACTGAAACAGGATATATGGAGACAAACCATTGGCCCTTCGAACCCTGTCATAGTATCAACCCCTCTACGCATATTCAGTATAATTGTTTATATATTATGCAATAACATTTTTTGCATATTTCGTGGTAATTTCAAGTTCTTCCCAGCAAACACAAAACGTTTTCGACATCATTCGCAAAAGGTTATAAAAGGTTGTCAGAAAACGTTTAAATGTCGGGTTATATAAAGGGTATATTAAGAGTATAAAACGTTTTCATAACCTTAAAAACATTTTTGATAATCTACTGCTCAGCAAACAAAAATGTTTTACAGAAAACGTTTAAATGTCGGGTTATATAAATGGTATAAAAACGTTTTAACAACATTCTAAAAACATTCTTGAAAACTTGATACAAAACTTTCTAAACAGAATGTTATTTTTGGGTTGAAAAAATATTTTGCGAAAAATGTTTGCCCAAAATATTTTCAATAACGTTTTAAAAACGTTTTCATGACCTTTATATAACCCGACATTTAAATGTTATTAAAAGGTTTTGAAAAAACATTTTAAGAACATTTCTGTGTTTGCTGGGGTCAAATATTTCAACATAATGTTATTTAAGTATTGACACAATATTTGGCAAAAATGTTTGCAAAAATAGTTTACAATAACATTTTTTGAAAACATTTTTAAAATATTGTTGTAGTGTGTTTTCATACAAAACGTTTTAAAACGTTATAATGACCTTTATATAACCCGACATTTTAATGTTATTAAAACGTTTTTACCTAAACCAAAAGCCAAAATATAACTTATTTAAAACGTTTTTAAAACGTTTTTGTGTTTGCTGGGTTTACTATAATATCAGAGACACCTGTCTGACGTTTTGAGAAAACTTCGCTTTTGGCCTAGAACTTCAACGCTGATATGCTCAACAAAAAGCAGTTACAACTCCTTCAACAGCGTTCAAAGCGACCATTTCCGCTGCAGCGTGCACAGTCGATGGTACAATAATCTACTACACTAAACAGAGACAACATTTTATAAAATCTTATAGACGTTTTATGCAGATTCAACAGTGTAGGCTACCACAAAAATACAGAGAACGAAACTCTTCAAAACGGACCATTTCCGATGTGGAACACATTATGACGAAGTTCACGGGCCTCCCACAAAACCGCCTTTAATAAAAACCATCACAAATGCGACTTAACAATGCAGGATGGGCGGGTAGGGTGAGGTTGAGTGGAGCAAGCTGAACTTATAAGAGAACCTGTGCATAAGCTCAGAAGACGTAAGAATCCTCAAGAATGGTCTCATCTTGCACACTCAAGACTTGGGTTTCTTGGCAAAAACTCTCTGGTAAGGGTTCGGACTGTTATTGAGACCCGCGTAAGGCGTGTAACTCTAGTAACATGGTCTCATGCATGGTGTCCCGTCTCAGAAGAGGAACTATTGTACAGCCAAACTGATAGGCCTACATTTATACGCACGCTGATTTTCATCCATTTCCGATGCATTTTTATTCAAAGATGGTCGCTCGGGTACTCTTCAGTGCCACTGAATTAAAACGAGTGTTTGGTGAAAGCAAGTAGTTGATAATTCAACCATTTACGCAAGTAATTTTACTATGCGCTAAACTTGATACCAATTTGACTATTTGATTTTCAAACCTACGAACGTATCTTTTTTACTAGATTATTATCAATGTAGTTTTTGTTAACCTTTACTATGAATGTTTACCAATTACCTATAAACGTAATCTTACATTTGTATTACTATGATGTAACATAAAATACCATACAAAATATTTTGTATGTAAAGTTGTATTGGGTAATTCTTATATTAGGCATTGTGATTCTCAGTATAATTATGTAAATCATGGACGAAATTATGATGAGGTATATGCAATTTCTGCACGCATAAATTATGTGTGCTACAGTAATCTTGTCACAATTTCCTACGGTACGATATATTGTCCATGTCGAAAACCCGATCCAGAAATCCGATCTCCGTCTTCGAAAGGGTTGAACATCAAATGACCAGGTATAATAAGACCAAAATGACACCGAAAAGTCGAACTTCCAACTAACCTTGATGATGTGTGTAATTTATTTATACATGTGGTCGCTGAAGGTTCTTGCTATTTTTGTAGATAGCGTGAAGATGATAAAGTGCATACTGAAACTGTTATTTTAAAAGTCTCAATTTTGTACATAATCATTTCATTTTGTAAATAAATTTTTGCTGTCTTCAGTAGATAACTTTACTGTACGTCAGGGCTACGAAATCACCGGTATCGTGGTACCGGCGTTCCCAGAAAAAAAATTCATAGTCGCAGAAAAAAAAAACAAGACAATAAAAATATTTTTAATATTCTAATCATTTAATACCATTTTCCTTCAGATCTGAAAATATTCTGTGAAAACCACCTCTTGTAAAATATATTTCTGCGAACTTTGAGAGCTTTTGAGGATAGCTCATAGCTGATCAATAAAATTGAACGCGAGGAATATTTGTAAACAAAATATGAAAATAAACAGATGCCTTTTAATTTGTTGATTTTAAATTTTGTATGGCTCGATCCACTGTAGTCTCTAACGCTGCTGCATCAACAAGAGCTCCAGACCAGACGACACCGCTGGGATCCCAGAAAGTAAATGCGGTAGAGTCTAACTGTCATCTTGTTTTTCAAGGGTTCATACCACTAAATCCGCTATATAGTCTCAAATTTGCATAAAAATTGTGCAAAATCGGCCCGGAAAATCGGTACAATATTAAAAATTTGAGTGTTGAAAATTATGTTTGCTAGAACTTGTGAATGTGATCTCTACAAATTTGAAATGAAAACACGACAATTTGAGTGATATTTACGATTATGTGCGCATGAACAGACGAGGTCAAAACATGGTTAGCAGTCAGATGCCACACGGGGAAATCTGGCCTTTTTATATGGCGCTAATTTTCTCAAAAAGTAGACCTAAATTCCGTAAATAAATTCATCAGGATTATCCATAATTCATAATTTTCAAATGTTCTTGTGTACAAATCAAAAAGTATTTCGGTATAAAGGTCTTAAACATACCTCAATGACATTTCGTACTACACCGTATAGTACTTTCTCAAAGGGACTGATTTTTTTTTCATATTTGAATTTTCAGATGTTTGGTATACATTTTTGCAACCTGCTTGTAATTCGTAGTTTCGTACAACGGCCGGCCCCTGCCTGGACCCCCGCTGGGGCTTCGGCCCTGGACCCCACCCGTTCTTACTCGCGCTCCGAATCCGTGCTGGCAGAAAATATTCCAAACAGCACTTCACGTTCCCAGAAAGGGAATTATTTTCCGCTGCCCTGCTGTACGTACGTTTTTGCTATCATCAGTAGATAGCTTACGGTGTACGTTTTTTGCGGTGTAGTGTACGTACGTTTTTGCTATCTTCAGTAGATAGCTTTAGTGTACGTACGTTTTTGCTATCTTCAGTAGATAGCTTTACTGTACGTACATTTTGCTATCTTCAGTAGATAGCTTTACTGTACGTACGTTTTGCTATCTTCAGTAGATAGCTTTACTGTACGTACGTTTTTGCTGTCTTCAGTAGATAACTTTACTGTACGTACGTTTTTGCTATCATCAGTAGATAGCTTTAGTGTACGTATGTTTTTGCTATCTTCAGTAGATAGCTTTATTGTACGTACGTTTTTGCTATCTTCAGTAGATAGCTTTAGTGTACGTACGTTTTTGCTATCTTCAGTAGATAGCTTTACTGTACGTACATTTTTGCTATCTTCAGTAGATAGCTTTACTGTACGTACGTTTTTGCTATCTTCAGTAGATAGCTTTACTGTACGTACGTTTTTGCTATCTTCAGTAGATAGCTTTATTGTACGTACGTTTTTGCTATCTTCAGTAGATAGCTTTACTGTACGTACGTTTTTGCTATCTTCAGTAGATAACTTTACTGTACGTACGTTTTTGCTATCATCTGTAGATAGCTTTTGTGTACGTACGTTTTTGCTATCTTCAGTAGATAGCTTTAATGTACGTACGTTTTTGCTATCTTCAGTAGATAGCTTTATTGTACGTACGTTTTGTTATCTTCAGTAGATAGCTTTATTGTACGTACGTTTTTGCTATCTTCAGTAGATAGCTTTATTGTACGTACGTTTTTGTTATCTTCAGTAGATAGCTTTACTGTACTACGTTTTTGCTATCTTCAGTAGATAGCTTTATTGTACGTACGTTTTTGCTATCTTCAGTAGATAGCTTTAATGTGCGTACGTTTTTGCTATCTTCAGTAGATAGCTTTACTGTACGTACATTTTTGCTATCTTCAGTAGATAGCTTTACTGTACGTACGTTTTTGCTATCTTCAGTAGATAGCTTTACTGTACGTACGTTTTTGCTATCTTCAGTAGATAGCTTTAATGTGCGTACGTTTTTGATATCTTCAGTAGATAGCTTTAGTGTACGTACGTTTTTGCTATCTTCAATATATAGCTTTACTGTACGTACGTTTTTGCTATCTTCAGTAAATAGCTAAAATAGTGTACGTACGTTTTTACTATCTTCAGTAGATAGCTAGTTAAGTGTATATATACATTTTTGCTTTCTTCAGTAGATATCTTTATTGTATACATTTTTGCTATCTTCAGTATAGCTATGTACGTTTTTGCTATCTTCAGTGGATAGATTAAATGTATGTTCGTTTTTGTTTTTCTGTGTTATTTATAGTTAATATTTAATGTTTATGCTATCTTCAGTAGATATATTATATAACATAAATACGCTTTAAACATTCACAAGCTAAAAAGGATGTAATTTACTGAACTACTTGAGATTGACCTGGGAAATCATGGTCTGGCTAAGTCAAACCATCATATTTTTGTGTGATCATTTCGATTTTATCTGCATCTAGCCCAGAATTTCACGATTGGAAGATTTTGTTTCTATTTTCTATCTGTTTGACTGTATATCTGTCTGTGGGTGTCCATTATTTGTGTACCATGATTCCGTAGAATGTTACTGGACATGCTGGAGCTATATTCTACTCGTAATCATGATTTCATGATTATGCCGGACTGATTAATTAAAGGAGTTGGCAAAATGGTAGACAAATGAGTCGCAAACTCTGAGAGGAAAGGAAAAAGGGGGAAAATGGGAGACCAAGACAGAGACAGACATACAGATAGAACGACAGGCAGACAGTACAGAGACAGAAAGACAGGCATATAAGACAGAGAGACTGGCAAACAGACGGAAAGAGAGACTTCTAATCGACACAGAGAAACTGTAGTCACAGATATATGATAAGATATTCCTAGACAATTATCAACAGGCCGTTCTCACTAGGATCCACAACAAGCTCATCTATCAAGGCACAGTTCTTTAACCCCAATACATTTGCACATTGATTAGATGACCTTTGAAAATTTGGGTACAAAAACTCACACTCTGCAACTTGAGGTCAAATTTTGCCCTATTATTGTTTAATTGAGGTTACTGAACTTTGTCATTGGGTTGAGGCCATGCATTGTGGTCCATAGTGTCTTCTGAGAAACAAAAGGATCTGTTCATTATAACAAGTGCGACAACAAGCGAAGAACCAGAGTCTCCAAGGGACTGATGATCCCCAGTGGGTCACCTCAGCCTAACCTATGGGTCATCTTCTGACATCTCCGTCATGACTAATGAGTCTACATAAGCTGGCTGTCCTAGTTTACAAGTAGGCTGATTAACTATCACGAGTAAACAAATAGCATATCTAGTCTCTGGTTTATTTCCCAAGATAGCTCGTTATGGTTTATTGGGATGCCAAATTCGGCAGACTGGTTGAAGATTTGCTTGGAGTAGAGTTGCTTTGATTATAAACATCCGTGATAAGTGATGACACTATGAGGACGATTGATTGCGTGATAAGTTATATAATCTTAATTTAATACTGATGCTGATATAGTTGTAAAGTAGTCACAAAATTCAACATGTTGGTTATGTTAAAAATTGGTTACATAGCATGCCAACAAAAAAATGATATACAATTTTCATTTATAAATCATGTGCACACAGTCGGGTTTTAATGACCCACATGATATGTACTCATAAACATGTTCTAAAATCTATATGGAATCCTCATGACATCGGTTCGGTAACGAACCAAAAAGGGGTCTATAAACATAAAGGCATTATTATTCTACAAAGGGTTAAATAACCCTTTAAAGAACCCTTCAAAGAACGTAAAAGTGTTCTTTTAGTTTAAAGAACCTTTTTTTCCGAGGGTTCCATAGAGGACGAAAAAGGACCTTTTTACCTTTATTTCTTCGACTGTAAACTCGGCATATCAATTTCCCGCTTTGAAGATGTATAAGTTAAAACTATACCTGATATCTGCTGGATTTTTTTTTTATTTAAACGATTTTTGTGGGAAATATGTTGGCTACAAATGTAGTGAATGTGTATCTCTGACAAGAGCAATTCACGAAGTCTCGCTCGCATGCCAAAATAAAAAGTACGTATCAACTCTGAACACTATGAAAACTTACGTTCTGAGAACTTGTTGGCATGTCATTGTCCGTAATATGAAGCAAGGGCATTGTAGGCTACAATACTGTTCCCTTCAACTGTTCCAAAAAGTACGAAAACCTTACTACAAATGTTGGTGCACTTTTGATGAGTGTAGATTTGTGTTTGCACCGTAACCCAGACACATATTTGTGTAATGTGACAATGTTCAATCTGACAAAGCTGCCTGCATGGCATAAACTTCTACATATAGCAGGTGGATTAATTTAAATGTATAGATGAAGTCCAGGGGCATCGGAGTATCGATCGAAGGAAAGTGCCCAGTGCAATGAAGTTGTTTTTAGTTCAAGAAACCTTTTATAAGATTTTATAGTTTCCACATAATAAACTGAGTCGACAGGTGAATACAGTGACGGTTCCACTGGCATGACTGGGGCATAGGGACACCCCCCAAAAAAAACTATTTCTCCATCAGTTGCCCTGATTATGGGGGTACCTCTGTTTCGAGTCTTGTTTTAGGCATCTCACTGCGAGACACACAAATATCCAAATAAAACAATCTACTGAAGATAGCAAAATGATGTAATGTTTTTCTACACGCAATGTCAAGTGAGAGAATCTTAATAGGATATTGGACTTTGTAAAAGGGCAGCTTTTGAATGTGTGCCTCGTTTGGACCAAAAAGTCTACCTGAAAAAGTGCATACATGTGAAGATGTGATCCCTCCCTTCACTCGTCATGGCAGTGAGGATTGCATATAGGAACGTACCAATACACCTATAGCTACACACCTTTCGTCGCAGTGTTGCTCTCCTCGAGGGAGGGAAAGAACCCTACAAAATAAACAAAGATATGCCCTAGAAAATCCTAACTAAAACACGATTTTTGTTCCAAAACTTGTGGGACATCGACCGGACATAACCCAGCGGCATCAATGGTATTTTTGGAATGAAAAGAAAGACTTTAAAACTGTGAAAAGAGTGATGGTATAACAATGATTTTGATGAATTACAAAATGACCACCTGGACCATGAAGTTCGCAAAAAGGAAGATCAGTGCAGAGTAGCCAGGTCAACAGGTTATACTATAATTGCTGGATCAAATTGGTTCTAATTTGTTCGTTTTGAAAAGTCACTTAACTTATAAAATGGTCGCATAAAGCTGAGTTTATACTCCATCGCTGAGCGACAAGCAATTGGTATTTGACCAATATTAAAGTGACACGACAAAAAGCGCTTTACTTCATTGGCTAAAAACCAATCGCTATCGCTCAGCGATGTAGTATAAATTCAGCTGAAAGCTATAATAGCTTACCAATAGATAACCAATATGATATCCTTAAAAAGTGACCATTAAATACCATTCACAGCTGATATTGTATTTGCTAATAAACATACAGGCCTAATTTAGATATTGAACATTTCTAAGAAAGTTTAAAATTTGCTAATTTCAAAAATCTTTGGATTCCGATTGATAGATACATGAAACAGACACCGAAGAGAGTTGGTTGGGAAAACACTAACCCTGTCCCTAACCCTAACTCTAACCCTAATCCTAACATTAACCTTTATCATATTCCTAACCCTAAAGTAACCCGATATAAACCCTGAACTCGTAGATGCATTATTCGAACGGCAATTCACATCCAATTGAAAGGCACGTATATTCCCATGATCATAACGCAACATTTAAAAAATACTTTATTCAAGTCCTAATTGTTAGGTTTCACAAACTGGACACCAGGCGTTTAAATGAAATCAATGGTCATCAAAAATATTTGCTTTTAATAATTGGAAGAATTATTAAATATCTTGACAACGGGATAGAAAAATAGAAAAATTATATTGGCTTTCACACCTTGATTGTTATATAAATTGGTTCATTTTCAATCAACCTGCCCTTTTATTATTGTCAAAAGCAGATCATCTATGACTGCTTGAATATTAAACTGACAACTGATGATGACCACTGATTTGTTACAAATGTCGGGCTGTATGTTATTTAGCATTGACCCTGCAACTTGCAAAAGATAAAAGAAGGCCTAAGTCTGGCTTCATTTTACACCTATCTTGTGATTTAGCCCTGGGTTGTGTCGACCTCAAGTCACCTTATTTCAATATACGGATCGCTGAAATTCTTGCAAAAATACACACAAGTATGACAAGTTTGTTGCTGAAACTTTCTATGGATTTCATATGTGCGATGGAATTCGTGCGATTGATTCTCATGAACCTCGGCTCGGTTTTACTTTTCTTCTAACATAGGCATGACCCAAAGTATCCATAGACAATGACAAAAATGTGTGTTTTACCGTCATGCCGCTTTTCACACCACTCTTCGCCATACATACATTCTCCCAGCCACAATTCCCTAACATAATATGAAATATTTAAAAAAAAAGAAATTTATTTCGGCAGAGGCGCTGGCGGGGCTCGAACCCACGCTGCACTGAGCCGCTATCATGTAGGCCTATACAGTATCGACATATCACCAACCCATTAGACCGCTCGACCACAAGGACTTTTGGTGTCATCGTGAAAATTTAAACATATAATCGCAACTTCATTACTTCAACATACCACGTGACAAGCAAAGACAGAAAACGTACCATATTTTGGAATTTTATTTGTTTAAAAACATTAATGTGTATTAATAGCGCTAATTTGTTGATAACTGCGTGTTCTATATACAGAAATCCGACAATAAATGAGCCTATACATGCACAATAGTTTTTTATACATATCGATTTTGACTCGCACGTGGCTACTGGCCGTATATGTCGGTCAGTATGTGGCCTACCATTTTTCTTGTAGCTGCTTGTATACACGTCGATGTTTTTATCATTTATACAAGAAATCCACATTAGGCCCCTAATTTTATTTCAGGAAATAAAAGATTAGATTACCATAAAAACGAAACAGTAATCTTTAGCGGGGTCTAATGTAATTTTTACATGGAATTTTCTACGTTTTTTCTATCGCCATTCTCCCTCAATTAAAAAAATATTTTGGCGTATATAAAATTGAAATAAAATTCTCTGCCTCATAAACGACATCAAATGTGCCACAATTGGGTATCACGAATCGTTATATATGATGTGCAGTTAATATTCATATTTTCTTTTATACAGAGGATGCTTCAGTTTTGACAGGAAAAATATTTTATTGAAAACCCTCTCACTCGGTTATTTCAAAAAGGTAACCACGCTTCCCTAGAATGGGCAATAAATTAGCATTTAAAATTTTCTTATTTTAACAGCATTCTAGAAACTCTTGGCGTTTGGCGAATAGAGGAGTAGCCGCTTTTATACTGTCATCTGCGTCAACATTCCCTGCCATCACTACAAATAATTCCGTCCTCCAGTCCCATTGGTCCACAGTGTTAATTGTTATGGGTTCATGAAAAGCAATGTAATACAGGAAAACTCTTACATACATGTGATGTAATACACATATCAATATACACTTTAGTATCACATTAATGTTGTTAAACATATCCGAATTCGAATTCTATGGTACACTGGTTTAGCAAATCCCCATGCAGTGATTGACCCTTAAAGTGTTATTCTGTCGGTGATATCTAAAGGTTATTACGAGAGGCGGTCAATAAGTTCTTAGAACAAGGTACTTGAAACAGTGCTTGCCAAATTATTTCTTACCTTAAGGGAGGTGTAATGAGCGTGAACCTGGTTTGGATGCAGAGGGAGTGTGCCTGTAACAGACACAGCCACCAGAAAAGGACCAGCTCAGATCGCGCGCCAAATAAGTTTGTAGTCCAGAAATTTCATTTTTTTCTCAGCCTTGCAAAAAATAGGCAGAGGTGGGAATCGAACCCGGGACCTCGGTGTTGTAAAACCTACTGCGTTACCACTGAGCCAACTGACAATCAGCTATGAGAAGTTTGATAGTAATCCTTGATATTGCTGAATAGAATAAATCAATACTGATAGGTCTATTTATCTACTGTACGATGTTATTCAAATTGGCCTATAAACTAGGAATATAATGTGAAATGACTATCAATCGATCAATCAATCAAGTTGTCAAGTTATCAACAATCAATAATAAACCGACGTAGGCCTATCATGGAATATTACTAATTAGGCCTACTAACTAATATACCAAATAAATAAAATAAATAAATAAGTCAGTAAATAAATAAATAGGCATAGGCCTAAATAAATAAATAAATACATAATGCAGAATGCAGTTAGTATTATTTAGTTGCAAAATTCCAAACATTCTATTCACACATTCTATTATAATTTTCTGCTATACACGCAAAGGACCTGTGCCTTTAATATGTCCGCGCCTAATCAATAATGAGTCTTTCACCATGCTCACACACCATGTATCCCTGCAAGTATTATCTACTGACCAAGTCCTAACACCTCAATGAAATGGATGCTATAACGTACCCAATCAAGCGAACATATCAAGGTCATGTCAGGGCGTTATACTGGTTATACAAAGAATGGTCAAAGGTCAACGTTTCCAAAGAAGTATAGTAATAGATGTAGACACAAGCTTTCGTGCGGGAAACATAAACACATAGTCGTCAGTCGTGTGGTTTTTATGAGATTTGATACGGCGCTGAAGTCTATTGGCTGTCCCAAAATCAGTACCAGACCCGGTTTCCAGACGGCAATGTGTGTGTTGTTACAAGGAATGCAAACTCATTTTATCAATGAGTGAACCACATAGAGGAATACGACATCTATCGTGAGCCAATCTGCATTCTGTTGCCTGCAAAAGCCGACGATCAGGTAAAAATTCTAAAAGCAGCGTGACTAGATATTTGCGTTAATTTCATGATACGTGTAAAACGCATTGAAAACGCCAAATTGCAGTCATAAAATATATAATATTAGTAAATCACTCAATCGAATGTTAACGTAGGTATGTGGAAAAGAACTGCAATAACAATAACAAACTATGTGCCCAAAGAGTTGTCTTTGGCATGTCGCTTTTTGAAATATGCCCAAAATATCAAATTTTGGAAAAACGCCCCAAAATTTAAAACAAACACGAACCTTCCAAAATAAATATATTAGCACTCGGCGGCCCAGTCACTACCTGCCGCTGTGATTTGGGGTAACTCATTGCTTCCCCTCTCCAGATACCGGAACTTCAAGGTCGCTCATACCCCAGCCCTTAATGCATCCGTCTCATTTTCATAAAACCTTCTATGTCAACAAATGGAAGTCTTCCGATTTCTCCATGAGCCGCTCTTCAGTGAAGGCTCACCAGCATTGATCACCAGCAAACCTGATCATGAAGGTAGGACTTAATATCCTAAAATGGGTTTCGCTAACTGGAGGCCATGCCTGGTCCACAATATGGTTGCTTTATGACAGCTTAACAAACTGAGACACAATGTGAGAACAGTCCCATGCATTCCTACCATCAGCCTTCTTCACTTGATGGCTTGCGTCAATTTTGCTATCAAAATTGTATGATATATGCCTATGATTGTACTTTCATTTGGCAAATGATCTGTCATCAAGACTCTCCCTGAATTTCAGAAAACAGCCACAGAATGGATTCATAATTCCAGTGATTAATGCATGTCTTATCATCTTTAGCCAAATGAAACTTGTATAAGTGTAGGAGGTATGGACCTGCTTATGTCAACTATTATCATTTTTTACATTAATATTCTTGGACCCCCATCTAGAAGACACCCTAAAATACCCAAATGTTAATGGATTTATGTTGAAAACAGTTTTGTCAGAGTTCTTGTTTTGTGGCTATCTAATTTTTTTGTTCTTTAGTCATTATCAATGCCACTGTACCAGCAATTCACGTATATCGTTAGTGGTCACGTCAGCAAGCCTTTTGGACATGGGATTATCTTCAAAGACGCTCAAAAACTCTACATTGTTAAATTTCATTTTAGTTTTCACCTCCGTCGGGAGGAAATTCCATGATGACCCTGTGTTCACTTTTGGTAGTACCTGTGATTTCAAAGAGGTAGGCTTCCCCTGCAGGGTGTCCTACCCATATACAGTAATGCAAAAATCAAATATTTTGCAGTAATGTTTGGAAGGAACAAGCTTTCAAATGAGACCAAATTCATTACCGTGCGACAAAGTATAGCATACCTTGTTCTATGAACTTTTTGACTGCCCTCGCATGATAGGGTGAAAACCATCAATTAAATTGAATCGGAAATCAGTGAATATTTTAAACTCATTATAGCATCAGTTTACTCTACATAATAGGTGAATGTTAATGTGATATTAAAGATACCTTTAACTCTACAGACCATCATATAATAACTTTTTAAGAACAATTTGTTCGCTTTTATTGTGTTTATTCTTCTGTATTGTGTTTCTTGTGACTTTCTCACACTTGATTGGTATGCACACGTCATCATAACATCTTTTACAGCCAAACCGTACTATATAACGGTGCCTATTATCCCCATTATAAGCAAGTCCTATAATTATGATAATTGGTTAATTTTATGGTTTTTATGAATATCACAACCTCCAATAAAACTCCCAGTGAATAGGCTGCATATACGGATGAATTGACTATAACTGTTAATTTATACATCACGGGGCACCGTTACATTGAAATCATCAAAAACAGCTTCAAGTTGTTTCTTTATGATACTCCGGAAACAATGTAGTGTCTAAATCTCGTGGCTGGATGGCATAATTGTTCGTCACCAATGGACCACAATAGCCTCATCTCAATGGCATAGTCCAACAATCTCAATTAAACAATCATAGTGCAAAATTTGACCTCAAGTTGCAGAGTATGAGTTTTAGTACCCAAATTTTCAAAGGTCATTCAATGAATGTACAAATGTATTGGGGTTAAAGAACTGCGCCCTGATAGATGGGCATGTTGTGGATCATAATGTGATATATAAGTGATCTTCCTCTTTAGTTCTCTTTGTCGGTATAATGATGATGATCTGTGTGTCCTTATCATGTGAATAATAAGGACGTGTCTCATAGGCCACCTTGGTTGAATAGAGCCTAATTTCACCCTCATTAAAATGTCCAGAAAACCGACAAAACTGGTATTTTGTCTCATTGGTCATGTTGGTCGCAAAAGACTTTCGAAACTCAATAAAAACTTTGCGATCCCGATGAGTCGCTTGCATGACCTTCTGGTTATGCCCTACTTTCATGGCGGTCTCAGCTCGTGCCTGATGTAAACATTGGAGAAATCCTTGTCCTCAGAAGACTTGGGTTATGACCTACAACTATTTCAACTAAGGTCATGTACAAAGTATGTATCTGTATATTATTTTATCAAGACTGACATGTTTGATTTTCTTTAACTTTTAAAGAAGAAGCACTAAGTAAAAATATCTTTATCTTTGATTTTTTGGGTAAAAGTTAAATCGATCAAATATCCATCTCTTGATTTAAAACGCTATTAACTTCTACATGTTCTAGGCGGTCTGAAAGGGGGTGTTGGGATGAAATTTTCTTTGGGTCGGTTTTTAGGGGATTGCCAAATGTAATGTTATGTAAATTACATAAGTGATGTGAGGTAAGCTGATGTAAATGTAATGTATGTAATGTTATAGAATGTTACAATGTAATGTTATGTAAGGTAATGTGATGTGGTGTAGTGTGATGTGATGTGATGTAATGTGATGTGATGAGATGTGATGTGATGTGACGGTGATGTGATGAGATGTGATGTGATGTGACGGTAATATGATGTGATGTGTTGTGTTGTGATGTGATATGATGTGATGTGATGTGATGTGTTCTGTTGTGATGTAATGTAATGTGATACGGTATGGTGATATACTGTAACGCATTGTAATGTTATGTATTATCGTATTGGTTATACAATGGATGTAAAATATAACATAATGTCACGCATAAAGGACAAAGATGGTTTTGTTATGTCAGTGTGTTGATTTTGTTGAATGGTCGCCTAAAATTATCTGTGTTAAAACCAAAACAAACAAAATAACTGAAAAAAGGAAAATTCGTGATGATGCTAAACATTTACTATAATGCAATTTGACTCTTTTACAATCAATTTTTGAAACTTAATTGTTTCAAAGTAAGATATCGCCGTTGCGTCCAGTGAATTTTAGTACATGTACACATCCTAAACTTTTAAGATCAGTCCCAAAATTCAGCAAGAATTACGCCTCGCCTGTAACTGTATCATGTAAAATTTAGAGGACGCATGGTGGCGACTCACTCGTCCCTGTGTTGTTACATTCTTATTTATGTGTCTCTTGTGCCGTCATGGCTCAGTCAGAGGGAGCCAAGAATTCTGACATTCTGACACCTATTTTATAGCTCTAAATCTATCATTAGCCTAATTGTATTGTCAGATTCAAACATTTCTTTCCAGGCGATTAATAATAAACCGATGAACTTGACTTTGAACTTGGTAATTGTTCAGAGGATGATTTAAGCACTTCCCAGCAAGTCTTGCGGTTAGCACAGCTGTGTGAGTGAACATGACACCACTGCCCGCCCACTGCATACACACGTGCATGGTTAAATTTGAATTTGGACAGATATATTTACAATAAAAACACCTTCAAAAGGTTGGTCGATTTCACATTTTATGTTACCTACGGAAGGTGTGAATTATCCTTTATGCATACAACACTTTAGATCTGAAATCGACCAAGTAATAATGACACACGGGCAATTCTAAAACAACATCTTTTGCACAGAGTTCAATGGGATTTGAAAAGTAAAGTGGCAGTTGAAACTCTAGTGATAACACGTTTACAGTGCATGATGGGGCTTCCTTAAATCATCCTCTGGTAATTGTTCCTATTTGTTGCAAATTGTCACCGCAATGTAGACACGGTCTGGTCTGATCTGGGACTATTCTGTGAACTATATTCCCTGAGGTGTGATAGAGCTAAGGGGTTCGACTCTCAATAATTCAAGAAAAACGGAATGGTATCATTAAAGGTTTCTATTAAATGAGCAGGGAAGTGGCCGGTATGAGTGTATCCAAAATCTTCGAACTATTAAAAGATATCCTATTTTGCCACAATTCGGTAAAACTTGGTCTTTTGGTAGCAAAGCTATGCATAAACATTGCGATTTTGTAACAATGTTCGGTTACGTTGAAAACATGTCTCGTGACATAGCACATTTGACAATGGCATTCACTTAATACAATTCGAGCTTAAAAGGTTGACCTGAGATAATACAAGCTGAATTTGTGCATCAAATGTAAAAGTCATTCAGTGAGTGTACAATATGCTTGTTAGGCTAAGGAACTGCGCCTTGGGCAGATGAGAATGTTTGTGCTTCTATAGCGACATCTTCAATGAACCTCAACTTCAAAGTGAAATGGTAAACTTTCCATTATATATTTCTTTATTTTCACAGTTTTTGACATTAAACAATATCATATTGGTTAAATCCTATATCGCAGTAATTAATTCCCTATTGTTTTGCATAGTAGACTCAGAAGCAGGTGTTTCATATCAATGAAGATTTTTGAGTCAATTTCATCTTCATAAATGTAAACAACCGAGATCTTGTCTCGCCTGCGGCGCCATGCATCACGTACTTTTCATTGATGTTCAAGTTCAATCCATGGAAAGTAGGTCTGGGCCAAGATACCAGCATCATTACTCAAAAAGAAAACAAAACATGCACACTTTTGTATTAAGAAAAAAATGAAAGTGGAAGACTTTTTTTTTATTCCCCGTTCATGAAGAAATATTTACTGATGATGATGATGTTGATGATGATGAGGAGGAGGAGGACGAGGAGGAGGAGGACGACGAGGAGGACGACGAGGAGGAGGAGGACGAGGAGGAGGAAGACGAGGAGGAGGAAGACGAGGAGGAGGAGGACGAGGAGGGGAAGGAGGAGAGGGAGGATTGTCATGATGTTGTTGATGATGAGGAGGAGGTGCGGGAGCAGGAGGAGGAGAAAGATGAGGAGGAGGATGAGTAGGGAGAGGAGGAAAAATGTCATCGTGTGCTGAAGTGGTACATGCTAATCAAAAACCGATATAGATTTGTATAAATTTCCATTTTTAATCAATTAACAGATAAATATCACATACGAATCTCCCGACGAAACTCTGGGAGCTGCGATGGTTAAATCGTATATGCACACTGACTAGGGTTATGCGCATGTATAGAGTTGCGTCCCTTGATGATGCCAAATAGTTTATAAGGTTTGTCTTGGGCCATAGTCAGCGACTTAGGGTAAACGCAATGATATAATTGCGCTATACAATTCCATGGATACCTTTTCCTATACCACATATACACCTTCTGAAAATAGAACGATACCAACTGTCAATTAGTTGAAAGTGTTACAATACCTTGAGGCCAAAAACAAGATAAAAATTAATTGTGCTTATTGATCAAACTAGTCTACAAAAATACTCCCGTGTATAACACTGAAAACAGTTTTTCTTTTATTCCCAGATAAGATAACAATATACTATATTCAAATTTGAAATCCAATTGAGTATTTGCCGTACAGAAGCTTAACTTGTATGTGTGTATGCCGACAAATTCTCATGGAGCTTTATCAGATTTGGGAACTGTAACCCACGGGATATTGAACACTTAGAAAAATTAGAATTGAAATGCTAATATCTATCATTTCAAGAAAAAAAAATGCAATGAAATTACTTATGAAAAATTGCACCTGACAGTGATGAGGTGACGAATGCATCGCTGCATGTGCTTTGGTATGATCACTGGTGATGGGGAAAATAGGGACAAGGATTTTGGAATATTTTATCGTGCGATACATACCTTCAAACTTATCATTCACAAGGCGCCTTCATATATAAACAAAACAAGCTAATTTCAGTCAGCGTGTACAGCGGCTTTAGTTGAATGATGCGTATATATTCATGACCTAAATAGTTTCTATCTCACATGCAAGGGAGTTCTTTCATGTCCGACCGTCTTGTCTGTCTGTGCCGTTGATTATTTTCATAGAACAAAAACCGTTCATTGACCTTTAGTCATCAGCTGTAGTAACGAGGTTATTCCACAATCGTTCTCACTTTCAGCTTTTGTCCCAAAAATATTCAGAGGTCTAGTATTATTAGTAAAGCATATTTAGGGTAAAGAACTTCGTATTGACAGATGAGCATGTTGTATAGATTCTAGTGTAGGGTTGGGATTATGCCTTACTATCTCATAGAGAATTTCAATCATTGTTATTTTCACGAATCATAAAATACTATTTACGATGACTTCATCAAAGTGGCTTCTTGATCGTAAAATAATGAAGCAAAATAAGTCGGATTCTTGTCATCATGCGAGAAGATGCTATATACAACGGTAATAATGATGACGAGTGAGCCTAGCTTGTGATGAGTACATTTTCATTATTAGAGTACTATGTACGCGAAATCCTAGTAAAGGGCGCAAGGCGGGCGAGAGCTCTCATGTCGCCTTCAGGTAGCCCCAAGGGAACTCCTTCCCGTGCTTCGCCTCTCCAAATTTCTCTCTGACGAGTCTTATCCTATCGCGCATGACGAAAAGTGAGAAGAGTCATTTTTACAGTCTCTGTGTAATAAATGAAACGAACGGAGCTATGGCCGCGAGTGAACCGTTTCACCGTCATACAAGCTTTCTTGTTCCCCAGTGATAACTGAGAAGTTTTCAATATCCAATCGAGCCTGTCGCATCTTCACTTGCAGTGTACATTAAAGTGCGCCTGTACTTTTTGTATTGGTACATGTATAGAGATGGAAAAGACGCATTAGTCCATCTGGAGTTCCTATCCATTTTTGCATCACTCAATACTAGAGCTCTAAAAGATGGTATGGATGCATTTAGAAACACAAAAGATATAGAATGAGTCCCATGTGGATGAAATAAGACCAGGGAAGGCAAACTACCCGCTGCGATCGGCGGCAACAATAATTATATACAAAGTAAAATTGTAAAGTATATATCATAACAGAGAAGGAATAAATCAGATTGCAGTAAAAACAGTATAATGGATGAACTCGGATGACTGATAAACATAAAAAGCTCCTAAAATAAACCAAAATTGGCTTTAAATGTATTTGATCGATTAAGAGCCTCCGTTTTTGTCACAAATATGATGATTTCTGTAGCTTTTGGGATCAATTTCATGTGTAATTGCGGGTGTAATGCCTTTTCACGCTCTGCTATCTTCAGTAGATAGCGTACCCATCTGACGCTATCTCTCCTCCACGCTTCGCCAATTCAAGCATCGCTTTTTACAGCATACGTCAATGTTATCTTTTAAAGTTAGTATTGTAAATATTTACTTTTTCATCCATGAAAAAAGTTTAATGAGTCAAATTAAACCTAGTGTAAAAACAAGACCGAGACCTGTTGTATGTAGCAGTTATTACGACCATTTTGACCACAATGCCATATGGTTCGCTTTTCCACCAGTGACCACACACTATTAGATGCTTCAGCGCACACTTCTTTTGGTATACAAAAGGATCCATAGCTTTGTTTTTATTCATTTGAAAATTGTCATCATCACTCAAACCCACTGGTTCATATGATTGAGTTTTCTACATTGTTGTTTTTCATATTCTTTTTGTCACATGATTGATCATTTGTCTTAGTAATTACTGTACCTAATTGCTAACTTTATTTTCTATTATTTTTTTTTTTAATTATGATTTTTAATTATGATTATTTGCTATGAATCCACACAAACAAATCCATATTTTCATAAGAAACTATCTTAAAAGAACTATATATCTTAAAGTTGCTATACGCAGCTCTTCAACAGGCTGTCAACAATTAATTTTTTAAGAGCCATATCATGTAGTCGTTAAGTTTAACTACAAACTTCTATGTCATAATTCTAAGTATGTTAGATTAAAATATTTTCATAATACAACATTACTTTGAAACCGCCACACATTTTATGGAAAATGATTAACTTGTCCTTAACCATATGGTCAGTGTCCATAATGGTCAGTGTCCATAATGGTCAGTCTCCATACTGGCCAGTGTCCATAATGGTCAGTGTTCATAATGGTCAATGTCCATAATGTCGCTGTCCATGCCATATGGTTTTAAATAGATCTTGGTCAAGATACACCAAGTGCATTAACGTCTTTCAAGACTATCAATTCCTTGGGCTCATTAGCTTTCAATGTACGTTAAAGATAAAGCAAGAACTTCATTCCAGTAATAGCTACGGTAGTAATCTGAGTGTCATTGATAAGCATTGTCATGGTTTTGAATTAATTTTCGTTGCTGACCGTTGGTATATAAGATATTTGTTGTGCAAATTGCATAATTATTTGGCTCCATTCTCATATTTTCCACTCCAGCACTCTTGACATGCTTGAAAGAAAGTGATAGCCCACGTCATTGCTCATAACAATATAAACTGTTTTTTTATCCAACCATTATACCCACGTAAATTTCATTATTAGATTTTGTGACCTGCATTGTTTTAGTTGGTCGAACTTGGCCTCAAATAAAATAAAGCTTAGATAAAGATGAGTTTGATCTGAAGCGTGTCTTGTGCTATTGTCCTTGGATCATTGGAGAGGCATATGGTATATGACGGCTCATATGTGTCACAACAAGTTATTTTGTACTTTTACAAGAAACAAACCAAGATACCAGTATAGCAAGGCCGCATTGGACACGCAACACGTGACGTACGAGGCTGGCGAAGATACAGGGCTGACAGCCCCATTCAAAATACACGGTTAGCAATTACAAATGGAAAATTAACATACTTGTAGTGGGGTACTGTGTCGTACCCCAACGGTTTTAGAGTAAGATAATTATGCTTTGACACCACAACAAATTTAGAATTGTTTGAAGATTTCATGATTATGTGTTAATCCAATGGCGACGTCAAAAATGGCGATATCGCTTCCACCACCTCCTGAGTATAGCTATAAATGTGCAAAATATGCGCAAGATGTGACGCGTAAAAGATATTTTTGACCAATCTTAAGAATATTAAGAGTAAAGAACCAAAGAGAGAAATCTTTCCTGATTTGTGCGAAAATAAAATCCTAATTTTGCGGTTCTTTATCAACTTATCAAAGTGTGCATTTAAATGAGGGAAACATTTAAAGTATTATCGTCCATTTCTTCTCTTGATTAAAATTTACATAATTTCATATAGGAATAATAACAACATCAGAAATAACAACACTATATATTTTTTCATTCTAATGTTAAAAGTCATCAAGTAAATATCTGAATTTGGTGAAGATAATATTTTAATTAAAAGATTTTATTAAAATCCAAATTGTCCGGATTCAGTATAGACATTCGTCATGGTTGTCACATGTGCAATAGGCCCTACATACTTTATAATTTAGAAAGTCGAGTGAGTCCAGTCAACATCTCAGGAAACGGGACACCCTCTAGAGCGTACGGTTTCCGATCTCTTATTTCATTCGACGATCTGTAGATATGAAAAATTGTCAATCTTATATCAATCCCTTGTCTAGCTTTAATCATTATATTGTATTAGATGAAATCTTGTTGCTTTATTAACAGGTGTTCTTATAGAGTTACAATATGCACGAGGTTATTTCTGCAGTAATAAACGGGCTGCTTGGTTTAAACGGGAAGCATGTGCAGCAATTTCACATTTTCGAGTAAAAATATGTTTAAGAAGACATGGAATGCTCAAACTGTTCTTTTATTACATCCCTTATATTCATGGTCATACTGTCCATAATGCCTTTTGCCTATTCCTCTACTCTTTAGAAAGTGGGTCTCTTACCAATAATAAGATGTTGTAAAAAGAGCTCTTTTGGATTGACCAAGAATCCAATGTGTTTTCAAATACCTTAATGACCTAATTTGACTTGCAAATATCGTGAATGGAACAAGCAAATGAACATCCAACAAACAAACAAACAAGCAAACATACTTTGCATATAAAACAACGGAACTGTTTTCCACACAGAATTCTTCAGGATTCTTTCAGTTGAAACTTGAGACTAAAATAGAAAATTAAATGTAATTAGGGTGACTCGGATTATTTTGATTTTATGATCAAATCAATGTGAATAAACGCAACAAAATTAGAATAAAGTGAACCTGAGAAGAAAATAAGCGGAATGACTTGTCTCTAGCATGACATCTGTGGAATGACGACCTTACGACCAGGCAGGGCAGGGCAGTTCTAATCATCAGCAAGGCAAAGACAATCAACATACCATCGTGTGTATTATTAAAGAAGGATACTGTTGCAGCCACTTGTCATATTACGCTCGATACTTTTTATAATATGCCACATTTATATTGCATGCTATTTCAATTTCGCGTGCAAGGTCATATAGCTTTATGAATGAAAACAAGTGTTCATTCATCAACGCTGTACTCGAATTGCTCGTCTTATTTGACGGCCAGCTTGAGGCGAGGGCTCTTCATATAAGTATAGGGTTGTAACACGTGAGTGACAGGTATACGATTTAATTGCTATCTACTGAAGATAGCAGTGCAGTACTTCACCGTGTGCTATCGTCTGAAGACAGTAAACATTCTTCTGGATAAATATTGCGTTCCACAAAAACTAGACTATGATTCCTGTATATGTAATGCAATGATTTAGGTGTCGTTCAGAGGATGCATTTTTGCTATCTACTGAAGATAGCAAAATTCCAATTTATGATATTGTCCATGCACGTCCCTTACAGCTACATATTACAATAGTGGGTTATTGAACCACGTATACACCAATCCGACTTGGCCATTACTGAGGTGTCCCCGACGTAAAACTGCGGTGTCCCAAGGTCGGGGGTTCCACCAATTACTTGTTAGTGTGCTATATAATGTATACAGAATTGTACACAACAGTGATTTTCAATACACGATCATGCATTGATTAAACAAATTAAATCTCCCGCTCTGGTACATCTGTGGTTCCGTCAATAGAGGGCCAACTACAGTAAATGCTTCTCGGATTGGTGTATAAATATAACTAATAAAATAAAATGAGCACTAAAGACATAGTTTGTGTTTTTAACATGTTATCTACCGAAGATAGCAGTATATTTCGCTAAATTACTTCCTGAAGATAGTAGCTGCAATGTAGCTTGCGATGTTTATGTTTTAACATGACGAAAATCATGAAAAAGGACAATTGCTGTTTGGTAGATATACTATTTAATCCTTTTTAATCAGTTAAGTTCTAAAAATCCCTGAAACCTGTATTTTCAAGATCTCGCTATCCTTTAAATGACGCAACCACAATATATATTTCAATAGCGTATGTGCATATAGCAATCATGTACTAAACACATATCATTCTGCACACCATGATCTACTGTCGACTATTTAACTACCCTTTAACGAGTAGCAACATGATAACAACTAAACCGTGTATATTGCTAGATAGTTGATTGGCAAACCTCACCACGCAACTCTCCATCAAGCGACACCTTCGTAAGGAGATACTTGAATGATATTGTAGCCGGGGGCACAGTTATTCCAATAAAGTGTCCCAGACAGCCTCAAATCCACGCCTTGTAGAAGAGACGGAAGTAAAGAAGAAGGGTTACGCTTTAAGTACACTTAAACACGGTGATATTATTAGATTAAGCATTTAAGACACCGTGTTAACATGTTGTTCATCTTGTTCTACACAGAGTTTAATTCAATACGTTTCATCACTGTTTTTAACCGTTCGATATAAAATATATAATACAAGTATCATATTCGTAACAAGAAAACTTGTTTGGTATTCCCTAGGCCCCTTCTCCTAACAACGTTTTCGCTTTTGAAATATTACTTCATCCTTTGTACGGTTTTACATTACATCCAAGTCACGAAGAGGTCCGCGGTAGAACATACGATATGCAACTGATGTCGTCTGCCTGATTTACGAGACTGAATTGAACATAGTGAAGAAAAATTGAGTAATTTTGTTCTCGCGCGTTTCTAATTTGGCGGGCTTGTGATGAATGTATGCATGCAGCTTGCAGACTTTTTAAAAATTGAAGCAGGATCGCTATTAGGTAAAAGCTTCTGTCGGCCAATTGCTGGAATAGTGAATCAATCGAAATGGGATTACTGTCGATCTGATGCCGGTAAGCGTAATGAATATCAGCCACCAAAATGGATACAAATTACATCTATGCTTGCTTTTACATCTTGTTCACGTCGGTAGGTCTTTCTCTATCGGTGCATTGGAGTGTATGACCGAGATCATTTTGTCCTGTTTGCGAGAGAGGGAGAGAGAGAAAAAAGAAATTGACCTTGTTAGGCATGTTCCGTGATGTCAAAGTTATTATCTTAATAGCCCTAATATAATAAAGCAGTGAATCCCCCCTTTTCGCTTTGGTAAGCTTATAGATGTGTCGTCTCTGTTGTACCGTATAATAACAAGTCGCTCGAGGCCGATATGTCTTGGTCGGGCCGACGGAAACCGCACGTTTGGGATGGAAATTTTGTCTGCCTATGGGTCATTCGTGGTACTAATTTAACTCACGCTTTAAGCAGTTAAAGAGGTTTTTGAATACTATATGTAATGATGATGTTTCTGTCATCAAAGTTTAGTATTTTAAGAGAGATTTATCAATTGAAGAACACGTGTACTGTAATCATCGTCATCAACGACAAGCATGACGAACATACGAAGGAAGGGCTACTGCAGTTTAGAACTGCATTTTCCTCTGCGGAAGATCACGGGTTCATCAGTGCAGACAGTTGAACTAGAGACTTAAATGTTCAATCCGTCCATCGGAATGAAGAGACATATTGGAGAGCCTTATTGGCAAATACCATGTGCAGTATAGCCTCCTATCTCACACTCTATTACAAAAAGTTACAAAGGGGCGAGTTCTGAAAGCACTGCCAGAAAATTTCAAGAACTATGACCATGAACCAACTGACATGTCATCCAATCTAGAGAACTCGTTATTTGGAAGATTATCTTCATCGGAGTTCCGGAGAATGAGCTTTTACCATGTTCACGGAATGGCCAACGAATCTTATCTTTTATTCGGAATAACTTCTTATATTTGGATGCCTTATTTCAGAATAATATAGGTTTTAGGTATACACCTATCCGACTTCGCCATTACTGCGGTGTCCCCGATGTAAAACTGCGGTGTCCCGAGGTCGGGGGTTCCATCCATTATTTATTGTGTGCTATACAGAATTGTACACAACAGTGATATTCAATACACAATCATGAGTATTGAATTACGAATTAAATCTCCCGCTCTGGTACATCTGTGTTGCCGTCAATAGAGGGCCAAATACAGTAAACGCTTCTCGGATTGGTGTATATTATAAATGTTCAGGTAAATTCTGATTAAGATAAGATGAAGAAATATACTAGAGGTTAAATTTGAGTAAGGGTTAAAGGTCAGGGGTATGGGTTCACGGTTGTCAGCGTGTGCTTGTAGGCTATAGTGTTGGGACTTGTAGCATAACATTAAGGGGGTACTACACCCCTGGCCAATTTTGTGCCTATTTTTGCATTTTTCTCAGAAATGATAGCACATTGGTGACAAGTAAGATATGTAGGCTATATTAATATAGGGGCAAGGACTACAACTACTGTACTGAAAATTCAGCAACTCAAAGCAAGTATAGTTATTGATTTATTGATCAAATATTGGTTTTCCCTCATTTTTGACTGTAACCCCACAACTGTTGTCTGTGCTGAAATAAAATTTCCAGTGCAGTAGGTGTATTCCTTGCCCCTATAATATACAACATATCTTACTTGTCCCCAATGCGCTATAATTTTTGAGAAAAATGCAAAAATAGGCGCAAAATTGGGCAGGGGTGTAGTACCCCCTTAAAGTCTTTGAAAGTATTGGCAAATTATTCGCAGCAGTGGCACCAAAAATGGCAACTTAACTTTGGAGATATATCCCCCTTCGACACATTTGGAATATTTCCAAATTATACTTTTGTAATTCAAAAATGACAAGACAGAAAATGTTATAAGGCCTATATACATGATATAATTGATTCGAACTTTGGTGTGTTGGCAACTTTATCACGTCTATTTACACGAAGATGCACATTGATTTATTCGGAATTTGCCCCAATATTCGTGTCATCAGTTTCATTACGACCACTTTACCCTTCGATCTGTCATGTACTCGCTGAACAACCTTTGTCTAATATATCTCAACGTTACAGTATTGACCTAATGCACTCATAAAACATTTGGATTGGGAAAACAGAATCTTTGCAGATTTTGGCCCAAGATTATGGTCCAGGACCATAAGAAAAAGAATCATCTCATAACGGCGCTGTTCATGACTGTATGTCTTATGCTTTATAATTGTATTGATTTTAAGAACAAACAACCCTTTATACCGGCTCGGATTTGTCGTGGTAGTGAAGTGAAGTGGTGTATAGGTGTTTCGTCCCATAATCCCCAGATTGCTAGTTCGAGTCTCCGTAAAATCTTACGTTTCAATTCAATTTCATTCATAAAGATAGGATCACATATGTTCATAGAGAGGTGGCCGTTTTAGATTACAATGATGAAAGGCTCAGTTAGGTAATATTAAAAAAAGGCTGCCCCATGAGGTTTACTAACTTAGTAATGGTCCTGGGCTATATGTTGCAGCCAAATTCTTCCAGATATGTGTGAATGTGTAATATAGTGTTTCTATTTAGTATTCCTAAACGACAAAGTGCATAGTGTATGAAGTGTAGGTCCTATTAAATCCTTTAAATGGAAGCAACGGCACATCAATATGACTGTTCAGTATCAGAAGTGCATGGGTAAGTAAATAGCTGCCATGTGAGCATTTTGCAATTTACACACAGTACACATGGAAGCTACTGTTACATGTCAGCTATTGCACTTACCCACTTCTGGCACTGAGCAGTCGAATAAATGAAATTTCCAATACCGTGGCATTAAATAGCCTATGGCGGCGTGTTGTATAAGCGCTTCACGGTGATCCACATCCTCCAACTTGCTCCGAAAAAGTTGAGATTTTCATCACCATCACTGAAACCAAGGACTACATAATGATTGTGTGCGTAAGCTTTCTTGTAGATTCGGTCGTTCTGAGACATCGTCCAATTTGGATTTTTTCGGACTGTAGCGCCGACAGCCCAGTTTTAACACATGTTACATAACACTATTCTATGTACTTGGCGCTGCATTAATTATGTGTAACTCGCAAATTCAATGTCCAGTCATCTGGTCATTTCATTGCGTCGCTTCTGCTATTTCATAGCGGGATAGTTAAAACACTTTTGTCATGACGTGCTCTTTGCAAAACAAGAAAAAGGATATAACAAGAATAGTCTTTAAAAAGACGAACATCACTGAGGCAGTTGTAATGTGAAGTGGAGTGGAGTGGGAAGTCAAAAGCATGACACAAGTGTGACAAGAAGGAGCGTAGATGACTAGTGTTATGAAATGCTATTTCACTGCAAAAATGGATTTCAATTGACCTTTTCGGTAAATCCCATAAGCCTTTGCGGATTAAGATCTGAGATGTCGTCATTTGACGTCAATCTGATGCGCACATCATTTAGCGAACATCGTTACTGTGCATAATTTGATGTGCGCATAGCGTGACGTCAAATGACGACATCTCAAGTCTACTCGCCTTCCTTTTTCTACAAGAAAGGTTCCAAGTAAAGTGTCAGATACATAGCAACCTTGTCTTCTTCCTTTTTCTCACAGGTTCAGTAAAATTGTACTTGCGAACTTTGTCTTTGTTCGTCTGGGAATGTCCCGATTGTTGTTTGTAGTTGTTAATCAATTTATTTGTGTGTTTTTTATGTTGGCTGACACTATCTACTTGCAAAATAGTCAGCACTGGTATACGCTTATAAACATGGAATATTAAGCATGTGGCATTATTCATGATCTTTTCTTTATAATTAATTTTCATCTTAAAACTACAATAATATTCACTCCAAATAAATTATGATGAAACAATTGCGAAGCTTGTGTCCTAAAATGTAAAAATCGTCAGACCTCGTTAACACCACGACTAGCGCTCCCATGTAATAAATTTCGTACTAACATTAATATTATTTAACAGAAAAGAAATATAACACTTTTATGATACAGCTAGGGTAGGTGCAGGTAATATGGGACAGCAGGTAATATGGGACACCTGTTTTCATTTTAACAAAAAGTAGCTTAGAGAAGGTAAACACTTTAAGTTGATTTGTTAAGTGTTTAGAGACATCAATTGTGCTTCTAGAAATGCAGTTTTGGAGTCTGTGTATCAAACTCTTGGAAATCAATGCCAAAAAGAGTGAAATTGCCCAAAAATTATGTCGTTTTTTTGGCCTGATATAAAATCAATGACGTCACATTTTATGATTGTGTATCCAAAAACTCTGGTACTGAGGGGCATTTGTCATTTTTATGATCTTTAGGTGATGGGT